>NC_141695.1:1629266025-1630466025 GCF_964263255.1 Lissotriton vulgaris | reverse complement strand
AAATAAAGTCCAGCAACTAGCAGAAAGAGGCAAGATAAAGGTGAGAAATGAGCAACAAGAGATGGAATAGAGGTCAGCAACAAGCAGAAACAGGCAAAAAAAGGTGAGAAACCGAGCAGAAAGACAGTGAATAAAGGTGAGAATAGAGCAGAAAGAGGCAAAATGGAGTTGACAAAAAGGAGCTCATAGAGGCAAAATAAAGGTCAGAAACGTGCAGAAAGAGGCAGAATAAAGGTCAGAAATGAGCAGAAAGTGGCAAAATATACTTGAGCAATGAGCTGAAAGAGGCAAGATAAAGGTGAGAAATGAGAAGAAAAGGCAGAATAGAGGTCAGAAACTAGCAGTAAAAGAGATGATGAAGGTGAGAAGCGAACAGAAAGAGGGAAAATAAAGCTCATAAACGAGAAGAAAGAGGCAAAATAAAGGCAAAAACAGGCTTGCTGAGAATTGCTAAGATCTCGTTGGAGACCCACCCCCTTTCTCAACCACTGTGCACAGGGGCCTTCGGGGGCACTACTGGTTGGGAGATGAATTTCCCTTGGCTGCTGAGGGTCGTTGGGGGCCAAAAACCACTATTGTTGCCCAGTGGTCGAAGTGGGGTGGATCTGAGGGTCACAATGTACCCAATCATTTCAGAAAAATTGTTTCCCTACTTTTTGTCAAAAGGCAACCGTCCTGCGACGGTTATTTCCGACAGCTGAAATGTTTTAGCTAAAGTAAGAGTCGTCTGTGCTAGGAAACTGAGGGGGGGCACAGACAGCTAAACAAGCTTCCTTGCTAGGGTGTCTGCTTGCCAGACGAAGTGTAAATGTGTGCAACTGGACAATCTACAAATGTGATGGGTGTCTGGAATCCCGCATTGGCTTTAGCTAATGGAATCCCTTAAATCTTTCTGATGGCACACATGTATTATCCTTGAGAGGTACTGTGATGGAGGTACCAGCTAAGATGTGCAGCTACCAAAACAAAAAATGCTACCTGATGACTCATATTTATTCTTTTTGAGGGGTATTGCAAGGGAGCTACTAATTAAGCTGTGAAGTGTGTGCTTTTAAAAGACAGTTATAAAAAAAACCTGCACTCTATACAGTCTGCAAAGAAATCTATATTTTTGAAGCACTATTTTTTTATCTTAAAACTTTTTGCGCATTCTTCAGCAGCCTATCTTATACTGTGTGTAATGCAAGTTTAAAATAATGACTTACATGGTCACAGTGCTTCCTGCCACAGACTCAGTTGGACCCTGTAGCTCTAACCATTAAGAAATCATTATTCTCCACTGCACCAACCAGGTTTCAATTCTGTGGCTCTCTGGTGAAGTGCCTTAACTGATAGAGGTTTCATAACGTAGGATAGTACATTTCCCACTGAGTAACATCACTTTTTTCATTTGCATTTAAGCTGTGTATTTTATATGTAGTTACCAGAAGGTGAAAGATCAAAAAATGTTACAGACTATTTCGTTTTTTAGCCAAACCCACATATGCACTCATGCCGCCCCCTTGCGTGCAACATCACAGTTGCCATACTTTTGTTTAAAGTACTTCAACCACTGTTGTTGCCACAAGTAACTCCCCACAGCCGGATTGTTGAGACGTCATTGGAGGCCCCACCTCCTTTCTCAACCACTCTGCATAGAGGCCTCCTGGTGCACAACTGGCTGGGGGATGAATTGGGTTGCTGAGGGTCGTTGGGTGCCAAGCACCCCTATTGTTGCCATAAGTATCCCCACAGCTGGATTGTTGAGATGTCAGAGGCCCCTCCCCCTTTCTCACCCACTCTGCACAGGGGACTCCTGGAGCACTACTGGTTGGGGGATGAAGTTTGCCTTAGCAGATTAGGTTCATTTGGGGCCAAGAACCCCTATTGTTCCCACAAGTAAGTCCCCCACCGCGGGATTGCTGAAACATCATTGGAGGTCCACCCCCTTTCCCACCCCTCTGCACAGGGGCCTCCTGGGGCACTACTGGTTGGGGGATGAAGTGCCCCTGGCTGCTGAGGGTCACTGGGGACCAAGAACCCCTATTGTCATGACAAGTAAGTCCCCAACAGTGGTATTGCTGAGGGGTCATTAGAGGCCCCTCTCCCTTTCTCAGCCACTCTGCACAGGGGCCTCCACTGGTTGGGGGATGAAGTCCCCTTGGCTGCTGGGGGCAAAACCCCCTATTGTTGTCACAAGTAAGTCCCCACAGCCGGATTGCTTAGAAGTCAGCAAAGCCCTTTCTTAACCACTCTGCACAGGGGCCTCCTGACACATTACTGGTTTTGGGAGGAAGTCCCCTTGTCTGCTAAGGATCGCTGCAGCCAAAAACTCCAATTGTTGCGACAAGTAAGCCCCTCACAGCAGGATTGGTAAGACGTTGTTTGGAAGCCCCACCTTTTCTCAACTACTCTGCACAGGGCCCTCCTGGTGCACTACTGGTTGGGGGAGTATGTCCCCTTGTCTGCTGAGGGTCATTCAGGGCCAAAAACACCTATTGTTGTCACAAGTAAGTCCCCCACAGCTGCACTGCTGAGATATTATTAGAGGCCCGACCCATTTCGCATTCTCTCTGCAAAGGGCCTAGGCCTTCTGGCACACTATAGTTTGCAGCTGTGGTCGCTCGGACTCGACTGCGCTGGCCTGTGACACAAACAATTCCACTCCATAGATGAGTGCGGCTTTTATTGGTAAAACTAGGTTCTCTGCAGAATGAGGAGTTAATGAATTCGTCAAACTCCACGAGCGGAGCAGAATTTTATGTCCAGGCCTAGTTGCCACTCACAGACCTACTCAGAGACTCATGCACCCACTCACAGACTCACACGCCAACTCCTAGACCCACTCAGATACTTACCGATCTACTCACAGACCCAATCAGACATTCACTCCCCCACTCACTCACCTACTCAGAGACTCACTAACCTACCTATACAGCCACTCACTTACTTTTTTTAACCCCCTAGCCCCGGTCCGACGAGGCTCTGTGCCTATTGATCGGAGGGCTTCCGGGGAGGTCAGACTCACTTACTGGCAGGTCAGCGCTCTAGCCTATGCGCGACCTGACCTACTTCCCTGCTCATGCACCCGCGCAGCAGGTGCGCCGGCGGCGCGCCAAAGGCAAGCCCGTCTGCGCCCGTTCGCGGTCGGCCGCGGCTAGTGGCTGGACACTATGCCCTTTTTCTTAGGTACACTCCCCAAGAACTAGCTGCTCTTTGGGGCAACTGGATTCTTTCAGATTCTACGCTCCTACGCATAAAAGATATGGGCATTTTAAATCCCAGCCCCGCGCCCCCCTTTTCATCTCACTTAGGCCAGCCAATTCACGCCTCGCCCCACGCTACGGCTGATATGCCTCCCCAGCTTTCCCTGGTTCAGCCTCTCTCTACGACTTTGTCAGCTTACCTTCTCAACACTCGCTCGGCAGTAAAACATCAGCTCGAACTTTTCACATTTCTAGGCAATGTTAAACCGGACAAACTGTTTCTTACTGAAACATGGTTCTCACCTGACTCCTCGCCAGACATATTAGCAGCCATCCCTGAGCCTTACTACATTCTATGTTCTGACCGCCCGGAGGGGAAGGTCGGAGGTGGTGTTGCAATAATCATCCATTCTAATTTTCAGTTTTTGCCTTTGTCCTTCCCTACGATTGCCACGGTTGATTATCTTGTCATCCGCTCTACTTCTACCACGGCTCCATTAATTTGTGTTCTTTTTTATCGCCTTCCGCAGTCTATGCCTCTTTTTCTTCAGGCAGTCCAGGAATTATTGGCTACGTTGGTGGTAAACAACTCTCGAGTTCTGGTGTTGGGTGATTTTAATTTTGGCCCTCCGATCCTCGGGAGGACCGTCCAAAGAATTTACTGATTTGCTCTCTAACCTGAATCTCTCTCAGCATGTTCATTCCCCGACTCACACTCATGGCCATATCCTGGATTAGGTCTGGTCAATTAACCTGCACATCCCTACTCCTGTCATTAGTCCTTGCACCTGGTCTGACCACTTTTTTATTTCATTTTCCTTTGACCTAGGGCAGTCCAGCAAATCTCCGCTTCCATCCAACACTTGGGCCCGAAACTGGGGACGAGTGGACACACCTTCGCTCTGCTCCTCCCTTTCATCTTCACCTCCCAACTTACTTGAGCTCTCTCCCCACTCTCAGGCTGCCGCCATCAACAGCTGGATCTCCTCAGCCTGTGATCAGTCCGCCCCCCTAAAATGCCTCAGGACGCGGCATCCTCATGACTCCAATAGATGGTTTACCGTCGAGCTAAAATCTAAAAAGCTGTCTCTTAGGCAGGCTGAGCTACACTGGAGGGTGAGGTATTGCCTGACTTTAAAATCAGTGTACCTCACCTTGCTACACGATTATAAGAAATCTATCTTGCAGGCTAAATCGGACTGCTTTACTTCTAAAATTCTTCTCTCTGCCAATAAGCCAAAAGACATCTTTTCTATTGTTCACGACTTGTCCACCTCTGATAGAGTTACTCTTAAGCCATCTCCTTCGCATCCCTCTGTAATTCCTTAAACGATTACTTTGTTAACAAAATTACCACAATTAAAATTAAAATTCCCTTTCTTTACCTAACTTTTTCTGTCCTGAGCCTCCCTTGAATCCCCACTTTCTGGAGCAGCTCCCCCCGATCTCTGGGGAAACGTTCTCCTTTTTACTTATCAAAGTCAAATCCGGGTCCCCTTCTGACAGATGTCTCGTTCATTTACTCAAAGAGATTTTCTCTGTTTGTCCGGACCCCCCGTTACTACTCCTCAATAACTCCCTCCTACAGGGGATGGTCCCCGACCTCTTCAAATCTGCAAAAATTATTCCTATTTTGAAGAAGACTGGGGCCGATCCGTCCTCCCTCTCTAATTTTCGTCCTATTTCCCTGCTCCCTTTTTTGGGGAAATCTCAGAGAGCCATGTTACTACATGTCTTAGCTCATTTATTGAGAATTCGCACTTCTTAGACCACCCATCAAGCAGGTTTTCACCCGGCGCCCTCCACAGAGTCTGTCATCCTCTCGGTGCTGGACGAGCTTAGAGGCGGTGCCAACTCTTCTCAGGCCATAGTTCTTCTGGATTTGTCCGCTGCCTTCGACACGGTCGATCATAGCATCTTGATCGATCGTGTCAAGGGCGCGGGCATTCGGGGGTCTGCCTTGGCGTGGATCACTTCGTTTTCGGAGAACCGTCAGCAGGCGGTCCAGTTGGCAGGTTTCTCTGCTGCCCCGCGCCTCATCACCTTCGGTGTCCCCCAAGGGTCGTCTCTCTCTCAATCAACCATGACCTTCATCAGCGACCGGATGAATTTTAACCACCTTAAGCTTAACCCTGATAAGACCGATTTGGTGCTTACTGGTGGTGTCTCCAGTCCCTGGTCTTCTGTCTTTTGGCCCTTGTCCCTGGGTTCCCCTCCTTCTCCCTCTGCTTCTGTCAAAACCCTTGGTGTCAGAGTCAGCAGTGATCTTTCCATGCACTCTCAAATTAGTGCGGTGTTGTCATCCTGCTTTCTTAAGTTACGTATTATACGTAAAGTTTCCCTTTTTTTCTCTACTGCAGCATTGAAACTTATCCTACTAGCCATGGTCATATCTTGTCTGGACTACGGAAATGCTCTGTATGTCGGTATTCCTGCATACGAGCTCCGCCGCCTCCAACTAATCCAGAACCAGGCTGCCAGGCTAGTCTTTAAACTTCCCAAGCACTCCCATGTCACCCCATTGTTAAAAACATTACATTGGCTCCCGCTCTCTGAACGCTCCCTTTTCAAATTGGGATGTTTGATTTTCAAGGCCCTTGCTGGTACAGCGCCTGCCTTTATTACTTCTAAACTTAAAGCCAACGTCCCTTATTGAGACCTCCGGTCCTCCTATAAGCACCTTCTGTGCGTTCCCCGTTTCAGAAAGAAAAAACACGGTGGCATGAGTTTTTCTTTTTTGGCCCCCTCTTTTTGGAACACTCTCCCCCTCAGTATTAGGGCAATTGCCCCTCATATGGATATCCGCAGGGCCTTGAAGTCTCAGCTCTTCTCACGAGCATTTGCCGAATAAGTGCCACCCCTGCCCCCCCGTACTTCCGTCCTCAGCGCCAAGAAAACTTTTGGTGTAGGAGCGCTTTATAAAACTTTTAACTTTAACTTTAACTCACATGCCCATTCTCAGAGGTTACAGGTTACACCTAGGAAATAAAAAATGTAAACCGCGAAACTCACTGAAAAAAACAAAGGTTACAGGGACATTATAGTTAGAAAATAGAATTTTTAAAATGTGGAAGTATTTGGAAAAATCAAACGTTTACTGGAATGTTACATTAGGAAATAGACTTAAAAACACCTTAGAAATTCACTGAAAAAACCAAAGGTTACAGGAATGTTATAGTAAGGCTCACATTTCACTCATAGAAAACCAGAGAAATTCGCAGTTATATTTACCTGAGATAATTATAACCCCTATAACCCCTTTAATGCACTGATTATGATCTCACATATTACATCACTCATGACATGGTCAGTGATATCACTGATGGCATCATTGATAACATCTCAATTATTATCACTGATGACTTCACTGATGATGTCATCCAGTGAGTGTAAGTTTTTTTCTAAGTGTTTATGTTTGTTAAACATATATATCAGGTTACTACACGCTTACCATTTTGTAATGGGAACATAGGGGCTCATAAGGATGGTGGGCGGAGGCACCTCTGCAGTGCTAGTGGTGGCAGAAAATGTAATTTTCCGGCCGCCATATTAGAATGGGCAAACATAGCCATTTACCGTCCGCTGCGGTGCAACGTGAACCGCCATAAAAATGCGCCTGCCACTGTGACGGTGGGAGCCAATAGAGACCCACCGCCGTGTGGAATGACGTCCCGTCTACCGTACAAACCAGGATGCCCCAAACAGACCATCACACCACAGAGGAGAAACCACCCAACCATAGACGGCGGAAGCATGACAGCGGAGCGCCAAACCAAACTCCCGGCCCCCTCCGCCCGGTCCGGTCCGCAATGGATCCAGCTTTACAAACCTTTCCGGTGCTGTACCTGATCCACTACCAGCAAATAATGGACCGTCACGGACAACGTTGCAGGTACGCACATATACAACTCCGCACACAACCACAACACACAACTCTTGGGCCGATATACGGTTCAGACACTCTGGTGGGGACAGGAACACTTCCCCAAGTGTTTTACCTGTCACAAAATCACCCCGCTGCATCCGGGTCACCCATCAACAGCGATATCACAGCAATGTCCCGGTCACGTCACCAAAGCGGTGCAGACGTGGGAAAACCTGCAAACAATGTAGTAGGCAACATGTACCCCCACAACACAAATCAGCACAGCACACAGACAATATCACACCAGGAAGGATAACAGTACCTCAGCAAACACACATATAGCTAACCCAACACCCACAGATGCGCAACTCAGGGACACCCAGGTGCAAACAACATGAACAGGGGACTGTGCTTCCCAAACAGTTGCACTGCAGATAAGAAATCATTACTGCAAATCAGTACAAGAAAACCACACATAACTAATTGGGAAACTGACCTGGGTGGCACATTGGTCATGTGCACAGATCAGCACTACAAAGCATAGTGTAACAAATGAAGTGGTGGGGAGGCTCACACACTGGCAACCCAACGGGTAGGTGACATGAGATAGAAGTGGTTTGTACGTCAGTAGTGGACAGGTCAGGAGTGTACTGTACACAAACACATGGAGGAGTCACTCAAAATGGGTAGGCATCAGAAGCACAGATAGGGGATGATATGATTCCACATCCCACATACCATACTGGAGCCAGCAATTGCTCAAGTTACAGCAATGCATGAGAAAACTCACCAACAATGTCAGTGTGGATGAGCAGGTCTGCACAGTGAGCACAAACAGTAACAAGACACATGGCTGATCAACAAATCACAACACAGACTTGGCAGTCACACACTCTACATACTCACAACTGGCAGCAACAGCAAGTAGGTGTCCCCCAGGAGTACAAGGAGATACCAACATACGCACAGTGCACTACCTATAACTCCTACATGTGCACGTAATCACAAGCACAAGGCAGACAATTCAAACAAACAGGCACCCAGCACCTGGGGCATACATGTGTGCAGTTGGCATTGCAGGGGCACACACATCAACACTACTGACAAAGTCACCCCTTCACACTGCATGACAACTCGAGTGCACACATTCAAATGTACACATGTGACTAGGAAGACAGGCTTTCACAAGATGACCATACAGCAAATCTGCTGTTCACACATCAATAAATATCACACAGACATGATGGACACTGGCCAGCCTGCCTGTAATCCTGTGCATAGAATTCCCCTCTGTGCTGGTAGTGCATCTTAACCTCTTCGATGCGTAAGACGGCCCCCGTCCGTCCAACCTCATGGTGGGCGTGTGCGTCGGACGGCCAGGGCGGAATTTGCACAGTGGCGAAGCAGCTAACATGACATGCACAATTTATCAAACCTTACCATAGAATGATTAGGATAACAGTAGATCAGCACAAACAACCATCATTGCACCCCCAAGCCTCAGAATCAAGAAGAACTGAAGTGCCCGTCACCCCTGGCAAACAATGAAAAAGTGAAACAAGCAACTGGCAATGTCAAAGTGGCATACAGAGGATGTGTCAAATGACACCATACACATACAGAAACATTTTTATTAAGCGAGGACACTGACAAAGCAGACAACAGGAGTAACTGTCTTTATTACAAATTCCCCAGGTAGGCATCAAAAGTAGACAACAGAAAGGCCAGTGGCCAGCCCACAGTTCAAAGTAAAAACAACAATTGATGGACGGAATGTTGCCCAATGGCAACACATTCACCCTGAACTGGGGTGGCGGAGTGAGCTAAAGAATGATGACGGAATAAACCCAGATCAATTGACTGGGGGTGAATGGTTGCAATGTTCAACACTCCGTCCATCATCCGCATTTGGTTTTGCTAAGTTTGCCCTAAGTTGGCAGGGTATGCCCAGACATGGGTCCCTTGCTCACTTTGCAACTGGAATCAAGATAGCCTGGCTGATGAGGGTTATGAAACCGAAACCAGTCCCAGGATGCTTGTTTCCGGTTCAGGGAAGACATGGCTTGGCAGTTCGGCTGTGCTGCTCCCATGAGGCACAGGGTCAAGGCTGATTTGCATATTGCCATGTCTGAGCTGGGGTGGCTTGGTTAGCAAAAAAACAATGAATTTAGGCCAAGATCTCTGCACTGGGGTGAATGTATGACATTGTTCCGCATTCTGTCCATCAGCTGTTGCTTTTGCATTTATCACCCCAAGTGGGACGGGTATGCTCAGACGTACGTCCCGTGCTCTCCACGCCACTGGAGTCAAGCTATCCTGGCTGATGACGGCTGATAGCCAGAAACTGGTCCTAGGATGCTTGATTCCGGTACAGGGAAGACATGGCTTGGCAGTTCGGGCTGCACTGTTCCCATGAGGCACTGGGTCAAGGCTGATTTGCATATGGCCATGTCTGAACTGGGGTGGCTTTGTGAGCATAAAACCGATGTATTTAAGCCCAGATCTCTGTACTGGGGTGAATGTATGACATTGTTCAGCATTCTGTCCATCAACTGTTGTTTTTGCATTTATCACCCCGAGTGGGACGGGTATGCTCAGATGTGAGTCCCATGCTCTCCACGCCACTGGAGTCAAGCTATCCTGGCTGATGACGGCTGATAGCCAGAAACCGGTCCTAGGATGCTTGATTCTGGTCCACGGAAGACATGGCTTGGCAGTTCAGGCTGCACTGTTCCCATGAGGCACAGGGTCAAGGCTGATTTGCATATGGCCATGTCTGAACTGGGGTGGCTTGGTGAGAAAAAAAAACGATGGATTTAGGCCCATATCTCTGTACTGGGGTGAATGTATGACATTGTTCTGCATTCTGTCCATCAACAGTTGTTTTTGCATAGTTCAAAGTAGGCACATGTGTGCATGAGAAACTGCACAGGGAATGGGCATCCTAAGTGACAAACAGCAAGGCCATTGGCCAGTACAAAGTAGAATAAAGTACATGTGTGCTTAAGTAACTGCACAGAGAATGGGCATCCTAAGTGATAGACAGCAATGCCAGTGGCAGGTACACAGTGCAAAGTAGGTACATGAGAACCTGCACAGGGAATGGGCATCCAAAGTGATAAACAGCAAGACCAGCTGCCGGTACAAAGTAGATTAAAGTACATGTGTGCCTGAGAACCTGCACAGGGAATGGGCATCCTAAGTGATAAACAGCAAGGCCAGTGGCCAGTCCATAGTTCAATGTAGGCACATGTGTGCTTGAGAAACTACACATGGAATGGGCATCCATAGTAACGAACAGCAAGACCAGTGCCCAGTCCATGGTTCAAAGTAGGCACATGTGCACATGAGGACCTGCACAGTAAATGCATGACACTGTACACTGCCTTGGAAAGCAACACAACCAGGGGTATAACAATGGGCAGTCCAGGCACCGCTGTCGGAAAGATAGGTGTGGGAGGGGGACTTAGCCTCAGGCTTGGATGTCAGTCGGACTGGGAGGTGGCTGATTGTTGGGGCCAGTTGTAGGTCTGGACCTGGGAGAGAGAGGACCAGCTGAGGTAGAGGCATCAATGGTTTTGGGAGGGCTGCTTGGACCGGGTGGTGTGATGGCACGTGGAGGCGGAGACATGCTGCCCTGAGACAGTGTGGGAGGGTGAATGTGGAGGGATGCCTTTCCACTTCTTGGAGATTTGATAGGGAATAACTGTCTTGGGTGGAGTGGGAAGTGGGGTGGGCACAACAGACTCACTCTCCACCACAGGTGCATCCTGTGCAGGTGGTGGCCATCCCTCTGGGGATCTGCTGATTTCGGGCGGTATGCTTGGCCTGGCCTTGTCTTTACCCTTTCCTCCCCTGTTGACCAGGTGAACCCCTACAGTGCCCTCCCTCCCAGCTTCACAGGGGTATGGGTGGGAGTTGAGGTTGTGGGTGAATCTGCCTTAGCGGGCTTTTTCTGCGGACTCTTAGCAGACACCAGCTTCACAGCAGGCACGGCAACTGTTTGCCTGTCTTTGGGGGACACCTTTGGGACGGGAGTGTCCTGTGATGGGGCTGTTTTTGAGGCATGTGAGCCTGAGGCCCTTCTTCTTGGCTTGATGGCCCTAAGTGTCACCTAAAGGGCTATTGCCTTTGAGCTCCTGTATCACTTTAGTTTGTTTGGGGGATGGTGTCTTTGCTCTGGCCCTCTTGGTGTGCTGCTGTGGTATACCTGGAGCCAGTCGGCGGTGGTGTGTGGTCACTCTCATCAGGTGTAGACACTGGCAGGGGTATTGCCAAAGGGACTGGAGCTGGACTCTGAGCCTGTGTCAGCTGAATGGCTGCCGTCACTGTGGAGGACAAAGACTGGACAGTCCTCTGTATCCCACCCACATCTAAATGAACGCCCTCCATGAAGCAAACTACCTGTGCCAACTTCTTATCATAGTCTTGGAAGGCATTCAGGAGAGTTGTCTGACCCACACACAGCTGTGGCAAAAGGTCCACCACCTCAATACTGAGGGCAGCAGGTGAGACAGGGGTAGTGGTGCCTGGGGGGAAAGACACTCTACCCTTCCTAGTGCCACGGGCAATGGGCAGCACGAGTGAAAGTAGCTGGGAGAGTGTGCACTGGACGATCTGTGATGGAAGAGGAGGCAGATTTCCCACTCCCTGTGCCTACCAACTTCGAGGAGTCACCACTGCATCATTTGACGTTAAGGTTGGGGTTTCTGGGCGTGATTCCTCAAGAACACTCCTGTCCCCCTCCGATACGCTGGTCAGATCAGTGCCAGTGAGCTTGTGTGTAGCAGTCGTGCAAGATGCCCCACCACTGGTGTCCTTCCTCTGTCCCTCTGTGCCCTCGGCAGATGCTGCAAGGGACAGAGACAAAGGTGCAGTTTAGTGCCATACACATAAATATCACATGGAAGCAAAGCACAAAACAAGATGATGATACCCCCAAGTTGCACCCCACCCTGTGCAGTCACATTGTGCGACCTTCATACTAAACTCAAAAGAAGCATGGTAACATGCCCACTTGGCATGATTAACCCATGTGATGTCCACACAGCCAAATAGCTTGCCCGTGCCTCTGTGTAGCCTGACATGCAGATCCCAGTGAGCATACCTAGGTCTCTGTGGGTGAAAAAGATGCACAGCACAACATGTTGTCACAGTCACAAATGGAGTCAACATAAGGAGACAACACAGAAACAGACTTCCAAATGTCATTTAGCAATGGTCATAAGCTCCTGCTATCCACCATGTCATGCTTTGCTGCACAGCTACAGTTGCACATTAGTGTCAGATGTGTAGTTCTCACAATTCGAAACTCAGGCACTGCACACATTGACGATAGAACACTCAGATGAGACACACTGCCGTTCACTGCCATGGGATGTCCTTGACTCCCCTAATGCAGCCATTGCCAAGAGGCCACAACTCAGAATGCAACGTCAAGGGCCATTATATCAATGACATGAGAAAGTACATGTAGCAAAAATGCATGACAGCTGCACCCTACACAGAGGCCACTTACAAGCCATTGCATACACTAGCAACATCACAGAGCACAGCACTGGCTCAGGCACATGTCATGATAATTAGGAAAACACCTCATTCTCATTCCACACAGTCCTCTTGAAATCCTCTCGTGGTTGCCTTCCTGGACCCATTTAAAAGATAATAGCCATAATTATTTCCTTGATTATATTCGCTATTTATAAAATTCAGTGGTGTTGAGGATATTTATTTTATGGGTAACATATGTATAATTGTAAAAGTGTTTTCTGTTAAAAAAAGAACTGTGAAGCTCTAAAAAGTGGTACATGATTTAATTTCACAAAGCACGTTTCAAAACTGTGGAAGTATTTAAATGCACGTGCTAAAATGACTGAAGAATAATTCTGCATGCCTTGGTAAAAAGCACATTTCAAACTGTAGAAGAGTTTTCACGTGCTAAGAGGACTGAAGAATTATCCTGCATGTGTAACGTTAAGCCGCAGCCGAGCAATGTTTACTTTTCACTTGTTTGCTTAGCATGCAGCATACGCGAGCGGTCAAACGGTATTTAAACCGTTCGCGCACATCCTTCAGGGCTTGGTATCGTCTTGCCAGCCCTTACTTGTTGTTTCCTGCACACACGAGCGTCTCCGGATTCCTTCCTGTTCCTTCTGGCAGCTCACCTTGGTTTCTTCTCCCGACTCCAGGCTTCATGCTTCCACTTCCGGATCAGCTGCCTGATTCTGGACTTCCGGTTCCTGGGAAAGAGAAAGAAGTTAGATAAGTGAAGTCCGTATTGGAGCCTGTATTTAAAAACTCTTAGAGAAAAGATCGGTGAGTCATTTACCAAACTATCTTTCAGAAAACAAGTCGTTAAGCTTGATTCATAGTATTTTGGCAAAATAAGAGAAAGACAATATATTTTGAACTTGAACTTATTCAAAGACTGGAGATTACTCAAAGGAACATTATCTTTCTTACAGAGACTGCGCATTTGCTTTTAAGAACTTTGTTATTATTCAGTGGGTAGAATATTTATCACATATCAAAGGTAATGAGGTGTTATTTTAAAAGGCACAACAAATCTTTAGATCACTTCTAGGGTCTTTTCTCCACAGGACAAGATAAATTTAGGCAACAAATAACAGAAAGTACCTTTAAGAATGCCAAAAGACAGAATAATTTTTAGGTAATATTATAAGTATTCTGCATATATGAAAATAGAACCCTATTAGAATTCTTATTACTGGTGTCATTGCTAATATTTGTTGTTGTTGTCTACTTAGATAACATTTGAAGGTTGCAAATTCAGAGACCATAATCTATTACGCAGTATACAGATGTGAACAGTGAATGACCAGGTTTCCTTCAGCGCAGCAGTGGAACAGTGTCTCTTTCTTGTCTCTTTGATTCCCATTCCCCCTTTCCCTTTGGAATTCCTCTGACTTCAGAGTATGCTACTATCGGCCGTTGGTGGAGTTTCTGAGGAGATTGGGGTTCGGCCCTCATTAAAGAAGAACAAGGAGATAGCAGGTGGGTGGCTTTCATGACAAAATACCAAGCCACACGCAAAAGTTCTTATCGACGATCGAACATGGATCCAACTGTCGATGTGTCCGAACTTTCAGACATAATCAGAAATCTTGAATTAGAAATGCAGCAATTAAAGCGAGAGAATCATCTACTGAGGGAAGAGTTATCCAAAAACAAAACAGGGTTCATGCAATAGAGAGACCCTGAACTTTCTGATAAACATCCAATTTTAACGCTGCCTAAGTTTGGCTCTACTACCTTCTGACCTTCAAATTCTCTAGCACAACAGTCAGAGCAAAATGTCCAAGTGACTGTTGTTGCTCCTACCCCTGTCCCTCTCGCCAATCCTGATGCTTTTCAGGAGATAGTTCTTGTTTCGCCGCTTTCATGAACCAATGTCAGCTGCATTTCTTTTGTAAACCTCAAATTTTTAATTCAGACTCTACCAAAACAGCCTTCATTATTTCTTATTTAGTTGGAGTGGCAGCTGATTGGGCTATTCCTTTAGTTGACAATAATGATCCTCTCTTACAATGTTGACACTTTTAAAGACCCAATGACACAGTTTTTTGCTCGTCACGTGTTTGTCCAATCAAGTGACAATGAATTACGAAATCTTCGTAAAGGTACTAAAGACTTAATTACCTACATTACAACCTTTAACCGTCTCTTGTCCAAAACTCACTGGCCTGACGAAAAACATACTTCATTATTCTATAGAGGTATGAGAGAGAATCTAAAAGATTAATTAGCTCATATAGTAAACTTACCTGATGACTACAGGGAATTTGTTGAGTTAGTTGTTAAACTAGATCATAGATTACTCGAAAGAAAGAGTGAGAAACCCAGATTTGAATTATGGCCAATAGTATCTGAGAAAAACGATAAAGAATCCAAAAGCACAGAACCTGAACCCATGCAGATAGGAGGCATTAAAGGACCATTGTCAATCGAAGAGAAAAAAAGACGACAAAAAAAAGATTACGTTTATATTGGGGCAAGGCAGGACATTTTGCCAAAGAATGTACTGTCAAACCCAAGAGAAAGAAAGAAATTGCCCTCACTGAGTAATTAGAATTGGAAAACTGATTTTCTCAAAGAAAGATGAGATTGTTTCTTTGAGAAAAACGAAATCTAAGGTCTCAAAGGACATTTTAAATATAACTAAGAAGATCGCCAAGCACATGATGATTCTAATGATAGTTATAGAAATTAGGCATTCCCTATATAGCGAAGGATGAACCAGAACCAGTAAGAGCAGTGGACGGTTCAGCTTTATCATCTAGTTTGATCCGGTTCCATACTGTCCCTCTGACTGTTATAGGCAAAAATGGTCATACTAAATCATTAATGTTTGACTTAATTAACACCCCTGTCTTTGGAATTATTTTAGGAATACCCTGGCTTAAAAAAACATAATCCTAAAATAGATTGGATGCCTAGAACTGTAGGTCTAGATTTACCTTTCTGTAGGACCCACTGTTACTAGGAAGCTAAGGATCCCATTTATCCCCTACATTGTGCCACCACTCTCAGTACTCAGAATGTCTTGCTCGATGAACATAAAGATTTCACTGACGTTTTTGACCCAATACAGGCCACCCAACTTCCTCCTCACAGAGTATACGACTGCAGAATAGATCTTATACGAGGGGCTCCTTTACCCTACAGTCATATTTAAGCCCTTACAGAACCTGAGAATCAATATTTAAAAGAGTACCTTGATGACTTACTTGAGAAAGGTTTTATTTGACATTCAACCTCTCCTGTTTCCTCTCCACTTTTCTTTGTGGCTAAAAAATCAGGAGATTTGAGAGCTTGTATTGATTATCGTGCTGTGAACAAAGCAACCATAAAAAACCGCTACCATCTACCATTAAATCCAGTCTTGCTAGATCAGGTGAAAGGGGCAACCATCTATACTAAGCTAGACCTCTACGGTGCTTATCATCTAATACGCATGTGTGAAGGTGATGAATGAAAAACTGCCTTCCGCACCAAGTTCGGCTTATATGAATATACTGTAATGCTATTCGAGTTGAGTAGGGCCCTGCGGCATTTCAGTAATTCATCAATGAAGTTTTTCACAACCTTATGGATGTTTTTGTTATTGTCTATATAGACGATATTCTAGTCTTTTCCAAAAATGAGAAGGAGCATGTGCAACATGTACGTACAGTGCTGCAAAGATTAAGAGACCATTCTTTGTTTGGGCATGAAAAAGAAATTTTTTTATTTTAGCAATCAGTGGAGTTCTTAGGATATTTTCTATCACCAAAAGGTATGGAAACGAATCCAAAAAAGATAGACGCAGTAACCAATTGGCCCACCCCAACTTTAGTTAAAGAAGCCCAAACATTTTTAGGATTTGCTAATTTTTACCGACGATTTATTGCACATTTTTTTAGTATTGTGAACCAAATCATACAGTTGTTAAAAAAGGACAACGTTTTCACTGGAGTGATGAAGCTGAATAGGCATTTTTAGATTCGAAAAAAGCCTTTACCACAGCTCCTGTTTTTGTTCATCCAGATCCTGACCAACCATTTATTGTTGAGGCAGATGCTTCTCAATCTGCAGTGAAAGGGGTTCTGATGCAGAAGTATACAACAACGGGATATCTACATCCCTTGGCTTACTTTTCACGTAAATTGTTACCAGCTGAGCAAAATTACACCATAGCTGAACGTGAATTATTAGCCATTAAAGACGTTTTCTCAGAATGGAGACATCATCTTTTAGGAGCTAAGCACACAGTACCCATTTACACAGACCATAAAAATTTACAATTCTTTCCCTCCATTAAGGCCTTGACTAAAAGACAGATGACGTGGTTACATTTCTTTAGTGAATTCGATTTTTTTCTTACATATCGACCAGGTCAAAAACAATTGTTATCAGATACTCGTTCTCGCTTACATGAGAAAGATTCACAAAATCAGAAAAAACCTGCACAAAATATCATACCACTAGATAGAATTGTAGCAGTCACTCAATCTGATGCTTTCTTGACTGAGGTTAAAACCGAATTAAGGAGACTAGGTAAAGATATGTGGTTACAGAAGAAACCTAAGTCGATTACTAATGGGTTTTATTTTCATAAAGAAAAGTTGTCTAATCCATCTGAAAAACTTAGACAGCAAGTAATCGCCTGGCATCATGTCTCAAGTTTAACAGGTCATCCAGGGACACATAAAACTATTGAATTGCGTTCAAGAAAATTCTGGTGGAATTCTATGAGAAAAGATATTCTGGACTATGTCAAAAAATGTCCCATTTGTTGTCGTAATAAATTGCAATATATAGCCTCTGCTAATTTCTTACAACCCTTGCCAGTAACCCAAATTCCATGGCATACTATCAGTGTTGACTTCATTACCGATATGCCTTTGTCAAATAGTTTTACAACTATTCTAGTGGTTGTTGATGTATTATCAAAAATGGGTCATTTTATTCCACTTAAAAAATTACCTACTTCAGTGGAGTTTTGTGATATTTTTATCAAACATATTGTCAAATTGCACGGACCGCCGAGTAAGATTGTCTCAGATAGGGGCCTGCAGTTCTTTCCAAATTTTTGAAAAATCTATGCAATCAACTAGGCAATGAAGTCAATCAATCAATCAATCAGTACATTTATAGAGCGTGCTACTCACCCGCGAGGGTCTTAAGACGCTGAGGGAGAGAGGGGGGCCGCTACTGCTCGAATAGCCAGGTCTTGAGGTGTTTATTGAAGGTGAGATGGTCCTGGGTCAGTCGTACGTGAGCGGGGAGGGAGTTCCATTTCTTGGCGGCTAGGTAGGAGAATGATCGTCCTCCGGCGGTGGCTCTGCGGATCCGTGGGACGGTTGCGAGGGTGAGGCTTCCGGAGTGGAGTTGACGGGTGGGAGAGTAGAACGAGAGGTGGTTGTGAGGTATTTGGGGCCTATGTCATGGAGTGCTTTGTGTTCGTGGGTGAGGAGCCTGAACATGATCCTCTTGCTAACGGGGAGCCAGTGCAGGTTTTTCAGGTGGGCCGATATGTGGCTGTGGCGAGGGACGTCGAGGATGAGTCGTGCGGAGGCGTTCTGTATTTGCTGCAGTCGTTTCTGAAGTTTGGCTGTGGTTCCTGCGTAAATGGCATTTCCGTAGTCCAGTCGGCTGGTGACGAGGGCCTGCGTGACCGTCTTTCTGGTTTTTGTGGGGATCCACCGGAAGATCTTTCGGAGCATGCGCAGGGTGTTGAAGCAGAAGGATGAGATGGCATTGACTTGTTTGGTCATCGTGAGCGAGGAGTCCAGGTTGAATCCCAGGTTGAATGTGTGGTCTGTGGGTGATGGTGCGGTGCCCAGCGCAGTGGGCCACCAGGAATCGTCCCAGGCAGATAGGGATTGTTCGAGGATGAGGACCTCTGTTTTGTCTGAGTTCAGTTTCAACCGGCTGAGCTTCATTCATTACGCGACTTCCTTCATTCCGTCTTGGAGGTTGGTTTTGGTGGTGGTTGGGTCTTTGATGAGGGAGAGTATCAGCTGGGTGTCGTCGGCGTAGGAGATGATGTTGAGGTTGTGTTTGCGTGCGATGGCGGCGAGGGGGCTCATGTAGATATTGAAGAGGGTTGGGCTGAGCGAGGATCCTTGGGGTACGCCGCAGATGATCTTGGTGGCCGCGGAGCGGAACTGCGAAGTAGCTTTATCATCAGCCTCCTATCCACAAATGAATGGTCAAACCGAAAAGGTCAATCAATATGTTGAACAATCCCTACAATGTTGTCTAACTACTTTAACTTTGCAATGGGAGAAAGCCATATCCCTAGCAGAATTCTCATACAATAACAGTGTACTTTCAGCTTTAGGATGTTTGCCTTTTCATTTTATGACTGGTCGTCATCCCTGATGCATTCCAATACAGATAGATTCTCATCAGGAAATAATGCCGGCTGTGTCTGACAAAATCAAAGAATTAAAACAATTTCAAGAAAAAGTTAGGAATCCCTTGGCTAAAAACAAACAAACTTATTACTTAAGAACATGTGGAGAAACATCGTTCCCCCGAACCACCATACCAAGTTGGAGATCTTGTTTGGCTATCCACCCGTAATATTTACTTGGATGGACCAAGAAAATTACAACCCTGTTTCATAGGTCCTTTTCCCATTCAAATTTTTTTAAATCCTTTGTTAATTTGATTAACATTACCGGCTGATTATACAATCCATCCAGTATTTAATGTATCCTTATAAAGCCCTATGATCCTGAAACTAGAAAATATAACCCTCCTCCCCCAATTGTGATTAACGATCATCTTGAATATGAGGTTAATCGAATTCTTGATGCTAAAAGAATAAATAAAAAATTACATTATTTGATTGATTGGAAAGGGTATGATGCTGCTGAAAGATCTTGGGGACCAGCATCTAATGTAAACGCTGCAAGGTTGGTCAGGCTCTTCCATGCTCCTAATCCAAATAAACCACAACCCATAGGAGGACCTTTGCGGGGGAGAACTGTCATGATAATTGGGAAACCCCCTCATTCTCATTCCACCCAGTCCTCTTGAAATCCTCTTGTGGTTTAGCCATAATTATTTCCTTGATTATATTTGGTATTTATTGAACTTAGTGGTGTTCATGATATTTATTTTATGGGTAACATATGTATAATTGTGAAAGTGTTTTCTGCTCAAAAAAGAACTGTGAAGTTATAAAAACTGGTACATAATTTAACTTCACAAAGCACGTTTCAAAACTGTGGAAGTGTTTAAATGCACGTGCTAAAATGACTGAAGAATTATTCTGCACGCCTTGGTAAAAAGCACATTTTCACGTGCTAAAATGACTGAAGAATTATCCTGCACGTGTAACGTTAAGTTGCAACCGAGCAATGTTTACTTTTTACATGTTTGCTCAGCATGCGGCATACGCGAGCGGTCAAAAGGTATTTAAACCGCTCGCGCACATCATTCAGGGCTTGATATCATCTTGTCAGCCCTTACCTGTTGTTTCCTGCACACACGAGCGTCTTGGGATTCCCTCCTGATCCTTCTGGCAGCTCACCTTGGTTTCTTCTCCCGACTCCAGGCCTCGAGCTTCCTATTCCGGATCGGCTGCTTGATTTTGCATTTCTGGTTCCGGCAAAAGAGAAAGAAATCAGATAAGTGAAGTCCGTATTGGAGCCTGTATTTAAAAACTCCTAAAGAAAAAATTGGTGAGTCATTTACCAAACTACTTTTCAGAAAACACGCCGTTAAGCTTGATTTATAGTATTTTGGCAAGACAAGAGAAAGACAATATATTTTGAACTTGAACTCATTCAGAGACTGGAGATTATTCAAAGGAGTATTATCTTTCTTACAAAGACTGGGCAATTGTTTTTAAGAACTTTGGGCATATTATCAACAACTAGCGATATTTATCACTAAAGAAGCTTAGCGAAATTTTTTTATGGCCAAGCATCGCCGGATTTTATCTCCGAGATAACGTGTTTTAGCAACGTTTATCTCCAATGCGATAAAAATAACCGGCGATAGTGGCAAAATGCGTGAATATCGCTGGAAAACCAGTGATATTCATGCATCATCGCCAAAAGGGTCTTAACCTGAATATCCACCTCCCATTGGATATACAGGCTAAGAACTGGTCTGAGCAGGCGTTAGTTTTCAGCGATATTCGCGCTTAGCGCAACTTTTTTTATCGCTATGCCTGCCTTGCTAATAGGCAATAGCGACTTTAGCGACTGCTTTCAGTCGCTTACTGGTTGGGTACGCCCACTTTGCATGTCATTAGCGATAAATATCGCTGACATGCAAAGCGGGCCCCAAACCACTCGCTATCACCTAAAAGCTGTCACTAACTGATGTTAGCGACAGCTTGCTAATAGGGCGATGGAATTATCGCCGCTTTGCTGCCAAAAATGGCTTCAAAAGCAGCTACAATGTAATTTCGCCTGCCTTGATAATATGCCCCTCTGTTATTATTCAGTGGTAAGAATAATTATCACATACCAAAGGTAATGAGGTGTTATTTTAAAAGGCACAACAAATCTTTAGATCTCCTCTAGGGTTGTAGGGCTTTATTTTAAAAAGGCTGTAATTTCTTTTCTCCACAGGACAAGACAAAATGTAGGCAACAAATAACAGAAAGTACCTTTAAGATTGCCAAATGACAGTATAATTTTTGTGGTAATATTGTAAGTATTCAGCATATATGAACATAGAAACCTATCACAATTCTTATTACTGGTGTTATTGCTAATATTTTCTGTTGGTTTCTACTTAGATAACATTTGAAGGTTCCCAATTCAGAGACTATAACCCATGATGCAGTATACAGGTGTGAACAGTGAATGACCAGGTTTCCTTCAGCGAAGCAGTGGAAAAGCGTCTCTTTCTTGTTTCTTTGATTCCCATTCCCCCTTTCTCTTTGGGAATTCCTCTGACTTCAGAGTATACTACACTCTGACTTTGGTGGAGTTTCTGAGGAGACTGGAGTTCGGTCCTCGTTAAAGAAGAAGGAGATAACAGGTTGGTGGCTTTCGTGACAATACATGTAGTCACTCACAACCAAATTCGCCCATCCCAGAATACTCACTCCCAGCTTGCTGCTGATGGGTCCACAAACGTTTATGCAGCTCTGGCTGTATCACAGCCAAGATGCGGGCCATCAGTGGTGTCATGCTCCTGCGTGTCAACCTGCCAGTCCGAGGGCTCAGCCCCAGTGTCATCTCTGCCACGTTTTTGCTCAGCCGGCATATGTCATCCCACCTCTTGTGACAGTGTGTGTGCCTTCGGTTGGAGACACCCAGAGCCCACACCTTGCATGCAATGGCCCTCCATACGGCCTTACGCTGGTGGACTTTGAGCTGCAGGCATGGGAGACAAGGAGAGCAAATGTCAGTTACACTGGGTTATGTACCACTGTGTCTCAGTACAGGAGCATGCACGCACTCTGCACAGCTATTCAGATATGTTTAGCAGAGACAATACAGCATGACACATAGTACATCAGCATGAGATAATCATACCAAGATGCTTGCAGGTTTAAGTATAGACACAGTACCTGGCCATCTCATACACATGCAGAATGCCAGCACAGAAAGCAAGGTGAAGATGGCCCACATCTACAATGCAGTATGTGAGGGAGCAAGACATACATTACATTTGAAATGATGTTTTGGGACTGACTCAATGTGTCCAACACTGCACACCCCTCAATGTCCTTGGCCTATGAATGGCTACCTGTTTCATGGAGGTCACATATAGGGACATGATCTCACAATCACACATCCTCTTCACAAGGTCTGTCGTGCAATCCACAGGTGTAAAATAGCTCATTGAGCACTAGGGGAGCAGACAACCCATATGTCTCACTCTGTCCATTCACTGATGGGTCCCTGACAAATTAGGGAGTAACTGTGCAGGCCAGGGTGGCTCACACTGTGGTCTAATGTGGGCCATCAGAACTGTCACATGCATGTACAATACGTGAGGGAAAAAATGTGCCTACACATGTGAGTCAGTATACATGAAGAACATGGAAGGGGGAAATCTCAAAAGTACAACAATCTGCTGTGTCATAGGTGATTTTCCAACTAGAGTGTCACCCTCAGGCATTTCACTCTTGTGCATAATGCTGACATATCCATGGTGGCAATATAAAGTCAAACACACTTCCATCAGTACCCTCTGGACGGAAACTCTTTGTAATGTCAGAGATGAGCCTGTGAAGAACCTCATGGACCCAAACATCCATTAGCACAGGTAATTTCTGTCCTGACTCCCACTTACCAAACTTGCAGTGTCACTGTATGGCTGCAAAAATACTGCATGTCCCTCCCATCTTGACACGCAGCCAGGGAAATGTGTACAAAAGGCAACAGACCCCTTTTCCCTGACGTCAGCATGCTAGGCAGTGTATCACACAACCCTCACTCTCAGGCACATACTGCAGCAGATGCAATTCATTTGGGCACTCCCTGCACTCCCCTACTTTCACTCTGAAGCACTTACCATGACATCAGGAGCACCATACAACCTCCCATATTGTGTGAGCACCACGTCCACCAGGACCTCCAGCTCCTCTGTGGTGAAGGGACGGGCCTTGATGTTCTCAGTCCTCGCGATCATTGGGTCCATGAGCCAGGAAGAGCAGCAGTTGGTGGTGAAGGGTGTCAGTCAGCAGTATCTGGAAGCAGTGGAAATATTTGGCTCTCTCCCACACATATATGTCCCATGGGGTTGTTTCAGTGTCACTAAGCTGCTGCAATTGATGTTCCAGGTCAGCTTTTTTCAAATGCATCCAATGACCGGCCCCACGGTAGCTGAGCACGCCTACCGCGATTTTCAAAATTGCATTTGGTTACCGCAATTGCAGTTTCCATTGGCTGAAAGGGTATGGGCATTGGCGGTGACACACTGCAGGGGCCAGGCAGTTGCTACCTCGATCATACATCTTACAATTGTATCCAATGACCGACCCTGCGGTAGTGGAGCACGTCTACCGCGATTTTCAAAATTGCATTTGGCTACCACAATTGCGGTTCCCATTGGCTGTAAGGGCATTGGCGGTGGTAGCGTGATTTGGATGCTTGATATTGTTGGCCATGGCCATGATTCTGGTGGCGGAGCACACCAAGTGCCATTTTACAAAGTGTATATCACTACCGTGATTGGAGTGGGCATTGGTGGTGGCACACCGCTGGGGCCAGGTGGTTGCTACCTTGATTTGGCCTCTTGATATTGGTGCCCATGGCCGTGATTCTGGTGGCAGAGCACACCAACCGCCATTTTGCATAGTGTATATCACTACAGCGATTGTGGTGGGCATTGGCGGTGGCACACTGCAGGGGCCAGGTGGTCACTACCATGATTTGGCCGATTGACATTGGTGCCCAGGGCCGTGATTGTGGTGGCGGAGTACACTTATGCCACCTATGGCCAAATCATGCTGTGGCAGTGTCAATGGCCAGTTCTCTAAACTATACAGTAGACACATGAATCATGCCACCAGATAGTGCAGACCAGTGCTGGTGTGACATTTAGACCACTGATGACTACACATGCCATGTCAGTGCACAGGATTACATGCACAGGCATGTACTCACTCACATGTCACTTATGAAATTGTTGTGCATGTACACAGATCTGTGGTGTGATGGACTCTCACATGTGTACACATTTCAATGTGTGAGCTGTTTAAGCAACACACAGTAATGAGGGTCTGACCACATATTGTGCCTATTTCACTGTGTAGATTGCTGAACTCATGTCAATACTTGATCTTTGTACACACACTGTGCACATTGTGTTGTTAATGTGTGCCCTGTCCGAATTACGCAAGAAGATGTGGCAGGTACAGCAGCTACGTTAAAGCTAGCAGTGTTGCTGTCACAAATGTGCTGTGTCAACTACTCTCAGGGCTGGTGGCACAAGATGTTGTGATGTACCTTATTTGAATTCACATAGTCTGAATCGATTTTGGGGGAAATCTCTGTGTGAATACTGGACAAGTGTGCGACTAGATACAGGTGTCCCTACATGTGAGTTGTGCTGTAAGCTGAAGTTTTTCTGCCATGCATTGTTGGCGCTGTCTCAGTCACATCACATAGGGTTATTTAATTGACATGCATGCCTTTTCATGTCACCTAGAAGGTGACCAAATGTGCATCGTCAATGCACAGTGCTGGATACATGGAGAATGAGGACATCATATGTAAATTCTGTCTGGATCGACCTACCCTTCAAGATCTATGTGCTCTGTTGGAGCCCCATCTGAGACCTCAGAACCTATCCTACTGCTTTGACTGCTTTGTCACCAACGTGTAAGGTAATGGCGGCCCTGCAGTTCTTTGCTACTGGTTCATTCCAGTACACGGTGTCCACTGCAGGTGGGATGCCGCAACCTATGCTCAGCAATGTGCTACGTGATGTGCTGCCGGCTATGATGACCTACAAGGACAGATACATCCATTTCCCCAGGAGGCATGAATTGGCGGCTATGAAGGGTGATTTTCAGATCCTCTGCCACATCCCTAATGTTGTTGGTGCCATTGACTGGGCACATGTTGTCCTGGTTCCACCACAGGCCCATGTGCACATCTACAGGAACAGGAAACATTTCCATTCCATTAATGTGAAAGTGGTATGCCAGGCGGATATGAAAATCTCCCATGTCTGTGCCAAATTTCCAGGATCAGCCCATGACTCCTACATCCTGCGTAACAGCATCGTATCACAGCTGATGGCAAATCTGCATCCAGAGCATGCGTGGATTGTGGGTGAGTACACAGAGTCAAGTAGTGTGCTATATGTGTGACATGCTGTTTTCAGCTACTGTTAATCCTACAAAATTGGTCTGTGTATCTCACACCTAGGTGACTCTGCATATCCTAACCGGTCTTGGTTGCTGAGCCCACTGAGGAATCCCAGACACCTGGGGGATGTCGGCTACAATGATGCCCATGGCAGGACCTGTCGTGTAGTGGAGCGTACTTTTGGTCTACTGAAGGCACGATTTCGCTGCCTGGACAAAACCGGACGTGCACTTATGTACTCTCCCCAAAGGTGTGTCAGATCGTAGTTGCATGCTGCATGCTCCACAACCTGGCCTTGCGCAAGGAGACCCCCCTGCTCCTGGACGATGATGAACAGCCGAGGCCACCGCCTGCAAACCCATACATGTCTAGTGACGAGGATAGTGGAGAGGAGGAAGTTGTCGACCTGCGTCAACAGCTCATCAACCGCTACTTCCCTTGAAGGTGAGTGAAAACGTACAATGGTACCATTGTCTGTAGATTTTGTTGTTGAAAAGGCCTAGGTGAGCTTTGTAACTGCTGCCTGTTGTTGGCTGCTAATGTTTCTGGGACAGGGTAGTCATGCACAGCTACAGGATGTCTATGTTGGTACTGTTGTTCATTGTAATGTGTGCAGAATTGAGTACTTTGATGACAAGTGTTGTGTAATAGCTGTGATGCCCTCACCTGACACATAAATAGTGTTCTCTTGTGTTTTGCTAGGTCGGTTCAGCCTCTCAATGCCTCAAAACAATCAGTGCTCCTGGTACATTGTAAACAGAGTCAACATTGTACAACCTGTGATAAACATGGAGCTGACACAAAAATATAGGTGTGTAAAGAGTGTTTATTTACAATGGGTTTATGTGACAGGGAAGTGAATATTGACAAAAAGGTGAGAGGTGAATCAATGAGTTGTCAGTGATGGAATATGAGACAATCGAGTAGTCACCACATTGATGTGGTGACCCAGTACAACAGATGCATGCCATTAACATGGCAGTCTGGGGAAGGACAGTCAACTAAGTCAATGGCAAGGTGAAGAGGGGTGCAATCATGGCTGGCTCCTTGACTGGCATTTGGCTAGTGCTTTGCCACGGTATCCTCCCTGGGATTTCTTTGGATGGCCCCTTGAACGTTTGGCGAGGGGGCCTATGCTGCGGGCTCAGTGAGGTCTGAGGACTCACCCCTCTCTGTGGCCGCGGGGAGTTGGGGGAACTGTCATCCTGCGGGTCACTGGAGGGAGGTGGAGCTGTTGTTTGGGCTACAGGCTTGTCTCTCAGTACCGCCTAAAGCTGGCCCAAGAGGTCCACGATTTGGCCCATGTGGGTGTTTATGGACCTCAGCAGCAGGCGATGCGTACAGAAATCTTCAAGAGTCTGACCCGTGTGTCTCTGGGCCCATTCATAGGCCCCAAGGACTCTGGCGATGTTGGCCAGGGATTCGGTCCCAGTGTCCAATTGGGTTTGACGCCCAGTTGTGGGCAGAGGGGAGTCTGAGACTGCACTGAAAAGACGCCTGTGTGCCGGACAGAAGAGGATGGCCCAAACCCCGCGGCTTCCACGGGGGTCTTTGCATTGGTGCCAGTGTGTGCTTCTATAACTTGAGGCGGGAGTAGTGTGGGTAGGCCCAGGATGGAGACTGGGGTTTCTTCAGAGTACATAGGTCAAGAGCAACAGCATTGAAGAACTTGCGAGTTCTCAGTGGATGTAGACGCGAAACTGAAAAAGATGAACTGGTTCCAGGATAAAGGACGATGGGGCAGGATATGAGTT
Organism: Lissotriton vulgaris; assembly: GCF_964263255.1. NCBI lineage: Eukaryota > Metazoa > Chordata > Amphibia > Caudata > Salamandridae > Lissotriton > Lissotriton vulgaris. Next base: position 1,630,438,922 of record NC_141695.1, on the reverse strand, counting down.
GATGGTGGAGTTGGACATGGTGGGTCTATGGAGCATGAGTGGGGGCAGTGTCAACCAGAGACAAGAGCGTGGTAGTGAAAGGAATGAGGGAAGAATGATTAGCGTTAGCCCATAAACTTATGGAGCCACACCAGGGTGTGGAAAGAATCAGCTTTCATAAGGAAGAAACCTGAGATAAGAGGAGCTGAATAAAGACAGCGGTGAGTATGGACCTGCCTTTTTGGTGGGAACATGAGTATGGGGAAGATTGGACGGAAGTATGGGGGGCAGGAATGGATTCATAGGATGATGAAGACAGGATGAAGGAAAGCGAGGAGTGTGTAGATGGAAGAGAGACACTAAGGGCCCGATTACGAGTCTGCTGGTCCACAGATCACCAGACTTGTGAGCATGTGGCGGTCTCCCGAGCACACAATTATGATTTGGGCAGCCACAGTCCTACTGCAGCCACCAGGTTAACTGCCTTTCCCTGGTGGTGAGGCGGTAGCCAGGAGGCAGTAAAATGCTTGGCGGGACTGCCTCCTGGCGGGACGTTTCCTCTCTGCCAGGGTTTTCATGGCCCCCCTGTGTGCATGCACACCAGTTCCTTCACGGCATGGACTTTTCAGCCCATGATGTGCAGCAGCTCTTTTTGGCCTTCCCATTGTGGTGCGCATTTTCGGGGCACTGGCATGGTAACATAAAAAATAAAGCCCACCAGACAGGAGGAAACTCCTAAACTGGCAGGCAGTCTGACTATAGTTTTGACGTGGTGGCGGTGGGCTGGACCCAGTGCTGCACCACCAAAGTTATAATCAGGCTCTAGGTGTTTGAATCATTTTCAGAAGGTATTATAGGAGTCCTGTGACACATTTTTGGAGAGGACAGACCAAACTGGGTGAGCTCTGAAGGTCAAGGCATGGGTAGAGGAAAAATGAGAGAACCGCAGATGAGACGAAACACCTAGGTTTACCTCAAAGCAGGAACATATCGAAGGTGGGAAGGTTATTTATATGTGATAGGGAAGGGTAGGAAAGGTTGCACTGAGTGCGGTTGGCTCTTTCCTATACACAACAAGCCGATTTTGATCCATCAACCTATCACTACCACCTGCCTACTCCTTAACACACGTTCCCTAGGCTGTCATGCGCTAGATATTTGGAATCTGCTCGATAACTCTAATATATCCTGCCTCTTTCTCACAGAGACTTGGCTTAGTGATACCTCGGCCCCTGACTTAGTCAACGCCATCCCACCGAACTATTCCATTATCAGGAGGGACAGAACATCTGGGCGCTGGGGTGGTGTGGCTATCATAGTTAACAACCAGCTACACTGCACTACCTTCCCGATAGACAATATTCAGGACACCGAGGCGCTCGGCTTCACACTTCATTTGTCTCCCCACCAGGCATGTACCGGCATTCTCGTATATAGAACTCCCGGTCCCTTAGGTTCTTTCCTGGATGAATTACAGGTAGCACTTTCTGTCCCATGTCTTAAATCAGAACATTGTTTACTTTTAGGCGACCTAAACATACACATGGATGAGGCCACAAATCCTGACACAATGAAACTCATGGAGGTCACAACAGCATTAGGACTTACACCTTTCATTCATGATCCCACGCATAATAAGGGCCATACTCTGGACGAAGTTTTTTCCAACGTCCCTATTAATGTACTTGCTCCTCAGCCAGTATTATGGTCGGATCATTACTTAATCTCCTTTTTCCTATTAAGTACCCTTCCCCCTAGACCAAATCCCACTACCTCTGCTAAACGACTTTCCAGGCCTTTTCATCTGCTCTCTAATGAGTTGCTACTACAGGCCATGTCATGTTCACCCTGCACCTTGTCAGGTAATGTGGAAATCGATCTAGCTCATTACACTGACTGGCTCACGACTATACTGGCGGATCTCGTGCCTGAGAAAGCCGCTAAACCCGGAAACAAACGTCCTTCTGCTCCTTAGTTCACATCTCAGCTTAGAGAAGCCCGTCAAAACTGCAAGAGAGCAGAAAGAGCCTGGAGGAAAGACTACAATCCTCTTGAGAAAGAAAAATTTAAAAACTTAACTAGATCTTACCACAAGATGATTTGGAGTGGAAAAAAATCCTATCTTGAACGTCGGATAGACGAATCTGAAAACTCCTGTAAGGAACTCTTTAAAATTGTTAAGGATTTTACTTCTCCGTCCCTAGGCATCTCTGCTCAGTCTCACTCAGAACCTTGGCTGACTGAACTGGCACATTATTTTGTAGATAAAATAACATCTATTCAAGCCTCTCTTGCCATTTACTCAAAACAGCCTCAGGATGCTGCTCTTGGTGCCCTCTCCTCTTCACAACCCACCCTCTGGGAATTCCCGCAGCTGAGCCTTGCTGCCTCATTAGACCATCTGACAAGCTTGAAGTCGGGCTCTCCTCTAGATCCTTGCCCGGTCTCTTGCCTTAACAAAATAGCCCCTGTGCTAAATGGCCCCATCAATTCCATTCTTAATTCCTCTTTGTCTTCTGGCGTAGTCCCTCAGGCTTGGAAGAGTGCTCTCATCCTTCCACTCATAAAAAAACCAGCTTTGGATCCCATCATACATGCCAACTAAAGGCCTATTTCTCTCCTCCCTGCTCTGGCAAAGGTGGCGGAAAGACATGTGCACAGATCTATCTCTGACTTCATCGAGAATAACAATCTGTTGCACCCCACTCAATCTGGGTTTCGTGCGAATTACAGCACAGAGACCGCGCTACTTGAAGTCACCACTGCCATCAGAGAGGTCTTGGATACTGGAGGAAAGGCCATGTTGGTCATGTTGGACCTGTCGGCGGCGTTCGACACCGTTCCCCATGATACCCTCCTAATTCGACTCTGGGATTGTGGTCTCCGGGGGACGGTGTGGAACTGGCTCAAATCATTTCTAGCTAGCCGTCGACAAACGATCTGGGCGCCACCTCACTCCGCAGCTATGGCAACTCTGGACGTGGGGGTCCCTCAGGGGTCTATTCTTAGCCCCCTGCTCTTTAACATCTTTCTGGCCCCCCTTGCAGAGGTTGCGGAGTCGTTCGGCGCTCAGATCGTGTCTTACGCTGACGACACCCAGCTCTTGTTCACATACGACAAGAATGAGGTGCTTGATGGGATCCGCATCAGAGGCTGCCTAGAAGCAGTCTTTGATTGGTTCAAAAGACACGGCTTAAAATGCAACTCCGATAAATCAGAGCTGCTTTTTTTGGGATGTGTCTCTGAACCAAACTGGAAAAGTTGGTGGCCACAAGACCTGTTTCCACCGGTTAATGCAAGTACCAAGGCTAAAAATCTTGGTATCATTGTTGACAATGAGTTAACCTTTGGGCCTCAAATATCCTGTCTTTCGGGGAAATGTTTCGGGATCCTGCGGATGCTCAGGAAATTCCTCCCCTTGATATCTATGAACCATCGAAGGGTCATTGTCCAAGCACTTGTTGGGTCGCGTTTGGACTATGCAAATGCCCTCTATCTAGGACTCCCTAAATATCTCGTGAGGAGACTTCAAGTAGTCCAAAATTCAGCTGCCAGGGCTATTTATGGACTCCCTAGACGAGCTAGTGCTTCAGACTTGTTGAAGGAATTGCACTGGCTTCCTATAGCCAAGAGGGCTCTCTTTAAAAGCCTGACGCTGACCTACAAGGCCCTTCATGACTCAGGCCCTAGGTACATTAGGAAGCGCCTTGCTCTTTACAAGCCGAGCAGAACCTTGCGATCTGCCTCCTTGTCTAAAATGGTTGTTCCGTCCATCAAGCGAACCAGACAAGGAGGGCGCTCTTTTCATTACCTGGCCCCGCGCGCCTGGAATGAGCTTCCCATTTCTCTCAGACAGGCCCCTAGTCTGATGTCGTTCAGAAAGGCATTAAAAACCTGGCTGTTTACCAGTTAACTTCGCTGTTCCTTTTATTCTGAGTTATGTTTCCTCTTCTCAAGGACCTCTTCGCTAAAGCGCCGGGACACTCCTACTGGAGTAGCCGTTGCGCTATAGAAGAACCCAAATAACATAACATAACAAGGGAACATCATCCTTAAGGGACTGGTTTGGTTGAGATAGGATAAAGAGCTGAGGATATTTTAAAGGTCTAGATCTGTTGAAGTCTTGTCCCAAGATTGACATTGTTCTTTGGCTCCAGTTGATGACGACAGCCAGGGCTGTTACTGTATTGCTCATGCAAATGGCTTAAGCCTGCTGTGACTTTTCTAAGCTCCCCCACCTTGGTGGGAAATCAAAACAAATGTGGAATGGCGAGGCCATGCTGGAAATTTAATTAAGTGTAATATTTTTATAAAAGGTATTTAAATGGGAGAGAGGTTTAGGGCAAGGGCTAGTATTTAATTTTACCTGGATGAGATGGAGGCTTGGCGGGTGGCACAATGATTGAGGTAGGATTTGTAACAGTTTTTAAGATTCCCTTTGCGGAAGTGCAACTAAGCCCCCAGGCTAAAATCTTGAAATCTGTCATTGACTACCTTTCTTGTTCAGAGGATGGGTTGGTTAATGAATGCATTGATCAGAATGAGTGCTCACTATTGTATTCCTGCATTGAGAAGGTCATTGCAATAGTGCGGTGTCAGGGTTGAGATGGAAAAAGCTTAAAAAGTCGGAATTACAGCCCTTGTCAGGGATTTAATTTGAAGTACAGATAACGTTAGGCCAGTGGGCTGCTTGATTATATGCCTAGTCTTACTTTTTGGGACTTTCAGTCATTCCTGGAATAGGCAGTGATGACTGAAGCAAAGTCTGAGCAGGTGCTGCACTACCATGATGATATTCTGCTGGAAGGTAAGAAAAGTGGACATGGAGAATGTATTTGTTTGATGAGGAAATTTCAGTGTGTGGCCACAACCTTTGGAGTGCCATGGATGGTAGAGATAACCAGGGGACTGGATATGGCCATCACATTTTTGGGCACTGAATTGAATTCAGAGGCCATGAAGCTCTGCTTGCCCACTGATGCTTTTTCAGTATTGAAAGACTATTGTATGAGCTTTTAGCAAACAAGAAGTGTGAGCTAAAGAGGCTGTAAATGGTTCTGGGAACTGGGCTACCTGAACTTTGCATATAAGGTGGTTGGTTGTGTCTGACAGAGCTTTCTGCACTTTCTGCAGACATATGGTTATTGGCACGAGAGGAGATTCAAAGCCTCTTCATAGGATTAGTATTACAAAAGCATTAGAATGGACATGTTGACACAGATTAAGTTCCTATATAGCTACAATGGAGTAACGAGATGCCTGCAACATACATGGTTACATGGTCCAACTCATTAGGTGTGGGTGGTAACTGTTTATACTGGATGGGAGTAAATACAAACTAGCTAGGAGTGGGAGAACACACTAGTGTCCATCTCATATTTAATATATAACAACCAAAGGTACCCAGTGAGTACAGGAAATAGTGAAGCAATGAAGTTGTTTGTAAAGCGAATACGTGTGAGGGAATATTTTCTTTTTAAGGTTGTAACCATCACCTATCAAATGGGTGAATGCTTCATCCTGGAGCTCCTCCTCATACCGATGTTGTGGGCTACTGTCCTGTGATGCAGGGGAGTACTTTGGTGTTTTGCAACTGGAGTCCTAAGATGTGTACCTATCCTAAGTGTAGTAGAGGAGGGTAACTATCACTTTTACATCGCATACAAAAACTAAGTGTAGTTAAAAAGACATCAGGGTGGTCTCAATATTTTTATTCTTGTCTTTGTGTGGTATGATGTTCAACAAAAATGGACCTAATTGGACCCTTATGAACGATCAACATGTTTCAATCTGTCGCCCTACTAGGAGGTGCATGTGGGATTTTATCAGCACCTAGGTGTTATTCTCTGAATCAAAAAATCTTGTTTTAGTCTGTATAAATGTTATGAAAAAAGGCCTTATACTTGACCCATTGATCCATTGATACTTTTCGTGCTTAGGTCTCCAGACTCAATACAGTAGGATCTGCAGTGAAAACAAAATACTGGTTCCCGAACATATCATTCCGGAATTAACACTGGTGGGCAGGGCAGTGGCTTAAGGACTGGAAGAGGTGCAAATATAGCACCAGACTTATTGAATTCCTTCATGTAGTACTGCCAATGGGGGTGAGTGAAGGAGAACAGAGAAACATAAATGTGACTTGTAATATTTGAGCCAGTTGTCGGAGTGACAAAATAAAGTGAGCCAGTGAGTGCTGCATCTGCTAAGAGAGTTAGTGCTAACGTGTCTGCAATGGAACATCATGTTTCAAGCGAGACACATCCCTGGTCTTGTTAATATCCCAGCAGAGGCATTGTCGCACTTTTAGTGGTGGAGATTCAATGGATTGGCAACAAGATCACACAAACCAAGGTTGATGGTACAGAGAGATATGTGGAATCTAGATTTCTGAGATCTTTATGGCTAACAGAAGGGCCTCACCCATGAGGAGCAATTACTCACAGGCATGAGATGAGAGTGTCATGAGTGGAGCAAGGAGAAATGACATCAGGATAAGCTCGTAATTACAGAAGTCAGATATTGTGAACTTGTGATGTCAATGACTGACAAAAAATTGTACCTCATGATTAGTTCAGGGGAAATGTCTGATATCCTGTTCAATGGGAAATTCTTTAGGGGGAGCAATCTGAGTATGTATGACTTGAGTATGTTAAGAGAAGGTTGGGACATGGAGAAGGGCAGCACATGTGATGGAAGAAAAGCAAATACAGTTTTAACGGTGGACTATTTAGACAGTATCATAGTTCAAGCGAGAATGGCATGTATGTCTGCAAGGGAAAGTTTGTTGTAGGCGGTTGTTTTTGCTATCTTATATTGTGGTGCAGAGAGGATATCTGAGCTGGTGGGGGGCACTATTAGGGTATGGCAGTGAGTGGCGTTTAGAAATGGGGTCCATAGTTGGTAGTGGTTTGCACCCTTTCCAAGTATGGACCCTCATTCTAGTCAGGGTAAATAGAGTTTAACACTAAAAATAACCCCTGCTTGCCCCCTTGGTAGCTTGGCACAGAGCAGTCAGGCTTACGCCAGAGGTAATGTGTAAATTATTTGTAAATTCACACAGTAACACAGTGTAAACAACACAAAAGGACTCCGCACTAGTTTAGAAAAAATAGCCAATAATATTTTGATTAAAAGAAGATCAATATGACAATAATTCTACAACAAAAATCAAGATATCAATTTTGAAGGTTTAAATAATATTGTAGTTCTTAGAAATTAATGGTTGCGCTTGACCAGAACAAAGTACTTTAGATGCATCAAAAATCAGAGATGATGTGTGGTGCAAGGGAGGGGAGTTGTTACAAAAGCAGATGATGTGTCAGTTTCTTACTGCAATGCAGGTTATTAGCACATTGCCGCTCGGGGACATTATGTCGCACTATTGATGCATCACTGTGGACAGTGATGCATCGGTTCCTTAAGGCAGTGCAGAGTTATTGAGCCACTAACACCCAGTGACGATGTGTGGCACAGGGGAAGTGATGCTTTGTTTGCAGGCATTATACCTCGGTTCCTTACCGCAGTGTTAGTGATGAAATGGGCAGCCAGGTACGATGCATTGATGATGCGTTGAAAGTCAATCTGCGCTGATTCCACTACATCGAAAAAGGCGCTGTGTCGGAGTCGGAGTGGTGCATCACAGACTTTGGTGATTCGGTGCTCCAGTCTCACGTGGAGGTGGGTCTTTGGAAGTGCGGCAAAAAGTCATTTTGTAAGTCACAGTAGTTGCGTCGAGCAGGGACCATGCTCTGGTGCAAATAGGGGGGATGCGTCAGGTTTTATGATGATGCACTGGTTCTGATTGCTGCTTGGCGTCGATGCACTGACTTAACTCACTTCCAAGGGCCAATGAACTGTATTTTGCACCACTTGGCAGAGTAGGACTCTCAACAGAGGAGCCCAGGTGCTGGCAGGTGGCCCTGAGTCTTTCAACAGGAGGCAAGCTCAAACCAAGCCCTTAAAGAACCTTAGAAAGCAGGATGTTGAAAGCAAAGTCCACTCCCAGGAGGGAAACAGCAGGCAGCAGGCCAGGACAGAAAAGCACACAGCAAAGTTTAGTCCCTCCTGACAGCAACACAGCTCTTCTTCCTGGCAGAATGTTCTCAATCCAACAGTGTTCTGGGTATGTGGTGTCAGAGGTCTGGTACTTACAACCAATTTGGCCTTTGAAGTAGGAAGACTTCAAAGAAAGGTCTTTGTAGTGCACAGGACCCTGCCCTTCCTGGGCCTAGTTTCAGACACACCCTAGGGGCTAGGAGACTCCTTTGTGAGGAGCCCTGTTCAGGGGTAAATGTCAACTCCTCGTACCCACTCTAGCTCAGGAAGACCATCACCCTGGTGATCAGCCATCAGGATATGCAGGGAATACTTCATACCTTGTGTGACTGTCTAGAGTGAATGCACAGAAGCCCAACTATCATCCTGACCTAGGCGTGTATTAAGAGGCAGGCAGAGGCACTCAATGGTAGGGTAAAAAAAATGCCAACTTTCTAAAAGTGCCATTTCCAGACCTGCAATTTATAAAACACCTTTATCAAAAGATGTGGTTTAAAATTCTGAGTCCAGAGACACCAAACTCAAATTTTCTTATCAAATTTTTAAGGGAAGAGGTGTGGCGCCACGGCCAGGGCAACTGACTCTGGAATCTGGGGATCACGGTTTGATCCCCAGTGCCGGCGGCAGATTAGCCCAGCACCATGTGACTCTGGGCAATAGCTTGCTTAATCTTCCTGATAGCCCCCAGCGCCTAGAGACCCTTACGAGTGATTGTTCGCACTTTAGAAATGTGGATTATTATTCTCAATGGGAAATTAAACGTTAAGGATGTTTCAAGGCAATCCCCATGTTAACCTCTGGGAGAGCAAGGCCTTGCTGTAGCAGAAAACAAGTTTAGCAGTTTTTCACTACCAGGACATGCAAAACACAAAAATACACACCCTACATTTTAAATAGACTGCACCCTTCCCTTGGGGCTGCCTAGGGCCTACCTTAGGGCTGACTTACATGTAATAAAAGGGAATCTTTTGGCCTGGAAGTGGGTGCACTTGCCAGGTTGAAATGGCAGTTTGAAGTGCACACACAGGCTTTTCAATGGCAGGCCTGAGACATGTTTGCAGGGCTACTCATGTGGGTGGCACAATCAATGCTGCAGGCCCAAAAGCAGCATTTGATATATAAACCCTGGGCATCGATGGTGCACTATACTCGACACTTATAAGTAAATCAAATATGCCAATCATACCATGTTTTAGAGAGAGCATATGCACTTTATCACTGATCAGCACTGGTCAAGTGTTCAGAGTCCTAAAGTCAACTAAAAAGAGTTCAGAAAAATAGAAGGAAGAAGGCAGGAAGTTTGGGAATAACCCTACAAAAAGGGCAAGGTCCAACATTTGCCTGAGTTTGGAGGAATATAGACTACAAATTGTGGTGTGTAGGAAGAGACAGACTGGAGTGGAAAGGGGATGCCAGTAAAGAGTGTGCCTATCAGTAGTGCAGCAGGTGCAGTGGCAGTAGGGCCCAGAGCTGTAAGGGGTCCACTTTACCCCAGTTGGTGACTATTTCTGCTACCAAACTTGGGATGCGGAGCCCATAATTTGATTGCACGAAGACCCATGGTGCCCTTGCTAAACCACTGATGCAAGTTTCACTGAAATGGACAGTAATGGAATATACAAATATTTAAAGATGAGAGGAGCAGGCTCAGGATATGTGTCCTGAAACAAGGATGGAGATAGAGAGAGAAACAGACAAGCATGTAAATGTAAATGAGCTTATGTAGCGCACAGCTACCCACAAAGGGTTTCCCGGCGCTTGCTTAGGGAACCCGTCCTGGTATTCCCCTGTGAGATAACCCCGGCAGGGTATCCACAAGGTGAAAGCAAGGCATCCCGCTGCGAGGGGCCGTTGTGGAGATTAAGCAAGCTATTGCCCAGAGTCGCAGAGTGTGAACCCGTGAGTCGAGAAGGCACCGGAGCGAGAATTATCGAGTCCGTGGAATTTTTGAGCCCAAGACCCGCCGAGGCGGGGAATTGAACCCTGGTCTAGGGCCGATCTCAGTTTCCGGGTCTGCCGCCTCTAACCCCTGAGCCACACTTCTCCACAGCATTGGGAGTGAAACAAGAGTGCTTCCTGAAGAGGGTGGGGATTTGACCACTGTAATGTTTTTGTACATATTCCTTTAGGATTGAAGTGCCAACTGAAGAATTTGGCATGGAGGAGTAAGCTGAGGGACTAGGGAGGTGGAAATGTATGTGGGGCTATGTGAGGCACAGGGAACTGCAGGGGTAGGGATACTAACAGGAAATGTTTTGTTATTTTTAGAAGGAACAGAGCATTAAAGGGAGTCAAAATTAAGTGTGGTCATTCCATAGTAATAATGAGGATTAGGGACAAAGAAGGCTGTTAGGTTGACTGCTTAGAAGCTTGCTGTTTAAAGGAGGGGGCAGGAGGACGTAGCGCTTTAAGGGGTGGTTTAGAGGGGAGTGGTTAGAGTTCATTGTTAGTACTCTGTTAGGGATTTGCCAGGTGTAAGCTGTGCCAGAGGCTGATGCTTTGTGACCTATACTTTCTTCCAAATAAAGCAATCCTATTCACAAACAGCATAAGTGTCGGGAGCCATTCGTCCACAGTAGATATACCAAGGTTAGCTCTTTGAGGGTATGGACCAGCTGAAGCTTTCCCATAATCTAGTATCAGAGTAAAGGAGTAATAGGGTACTTTAAAATAAAGGATGCAGTGAGAGAATGTAAGTGTAATCAATTAAACTAGAAAAGACAAGAAGACAGAAAGAACGAAGGAGGAGGAAACTGAGGAAGTAATAGACAGCAGAGAATTAAGTAGATCAAAAAGGAACCAGGATAATTGGGAAAAAAGCTACACAAGAAAAAATTAACAAAATTAAAGGATATTGAAATACGAAAAAAAGAAAGAAATGGAAAACAAAAACCCAAAGAATGTAATGCATGATGTGAATAATGAAAGTGTGTGAACAGAAATAAAATAAAAATAAAAGGCGGAGACACAGAGAAACAGGAAGATGGAATGAGGGAGTAAATTAAGTGAATAAAGGGAAAGTAATTGGCAGTGACAAAAGAAAAAGAAGGAACAAAAAGACAGTTGGAAAGAATAGCATCTAATGCTCTTTTCAGTAAATCTTAAATGGGATGCTAGAAGGGGCATCAGAGAATTACTGGACATGACCGCCGAGGGACCCCACAACCTTGCACAAGGGCATCTGCGCCAGTGCATGGTGGTGGCGTTGATTTCCAGGGCAAGGTCCCCTCCCAAATACCGCCTCTGCATGTTCTGATCTCCAATTGAAACCAATGGCCTTATAAGAGAGACTTATGTGAAGGACCACCTACCCAGAAGGCCATGTTCACAGAGCATACTAGGGACCAGACAGTAGTCCGAGGTTCTACTGTGCACGTGCCCTAAGCAGCCATTCCTATGTTGTGGTCGCCCAAGAAGGAAGCTGGCACCTGCCTAAAAAAGCGTTTCTATCTCAATTAAAATGACCTGGCAAGGACTTTGTTTACGAGTTGATGTTTTTTTGCCCCGTTCCCTCTCCTCCATGCCAACAACTGTGCTGTTCTGGCGCGAAACAAAGAAGTACTGTTGCTGCCTTCAGTGGGACATTTGTTCCTCAGAAACTTGCTGGAATGCAAGCAAGGATGTCAATAAACTGGTTGATGCGCCGTAAGGGGGTTATTCGTTGAATGTGTGTTCAGTCCTGGTCTATGCTTCTATTGCAGTGGTGACCAACGTATAGCACAGTGCAGAGCTTCATTTATGTAAAATATAAACAGAGGCCCAGCGTTTTTGTGAGGAACCCACTGCAGGTGCTATTGAATGTCAGTACTGCCTATTCTGGATTCCCTTCCAGCACTTTCTTCCACCTCCGTACGTCTCTCTATCTCAATATTGCAGGTTCTCTTCCATCCCTACTTTTTTCCTTTGTCAATGTTTTCCTACCTCTGACCTCATTCTTCATTTTCTCTTTTCTGTATTTCTATCTCAAAGTCTGATGATGAAAAATAAGTCCTGGTACACAAACAAAGTGCGCCGATGCTCTCCACCAACTGCAGCAATCAGCAGAATTACACACAGGTCCAATATCAGATCAAATTAAATATTGTGCTACTAGAAAAAATCGTACCACAATATCAACTAACAAATTATTGTAGCGGCAATTGTATAGAAGTTCATATAGATTTATTATTCTTGTTTCCACATATGCACATCTTCAAAAACATACATCTTCAAGCTGCGTAGATAATGAGTTAAGAATAGTGCCCATGGACTTACCTATTTATATTTACCTTCATCATACTCCGACTATGATTTTTTTGTAGCACAATATTTTTGTGCTCCATATTGTGACATACAACCTCAACGTAGCCCAGGAAGGTTGTGAGCACTGCCTGAGTCTTGTGATATCCATGCAGCATATATATTAATATATACATTCCAACCTCCCAGTTTTACAATGGGCACTGTAGGTGTGTTGGGATTGTGATCTATTTGCCCCCATAATACCATTAAAGCTGATAAAGAGCAATGCCGTTTGTTGCTGTAACTCCTGATCAGTATGGACACTCCTTTAGCCTTTGCAGATGTTACAACTGCTGTATGGGCTGAAGTGGCCACAGCTGACTTGATTCGGCACAAGATGAGATATTTTAACTTGTTTTTGTCCTTCTTCGCTTTCTTCCTGCAGAAATGAAAGGAAAGGTTAATTTAGGACAGGAATGAAGCACAATCCCTGGCTAATCATCTCTAGGTGAACTGAACCTTTTATTCTCAGTTATCCCTCGGTTGTATGTTACTTTATTGTGGTAAAAAAAATACACAAATGTCATAGTCACAGTTTTAATATAGGGAAGTATAAATGTACTATTATTAACTCCACAGTTATTTACATATTGGGGTGGTCAGGATTTGAGTTTCAATATTTGTTTTGTTTGACAATTCAACCACAATATAGTAACTCCTCCATCATGTTGAATGTTATGAATAAGCATTATTCATACATACAGTAAAGAAGGTAATGTATAAGGAACTGAGGGATTTTATACAAGAGGGCCACCAGACCCTTTCCAAAGGGACAGGTATAAAAGCCTGCAACTTTGCACCTGAGAGTCACCTGCCACCAGCTGCTCGGTCTCCTCAAGCCTAGAGAAGGTGCAGTCTTCACCATGGGTGCTGCTACAACTTGGGTCCACCCTATATCCAGTAGGGCACAACAAAAACATCATACACTGGGGAGAACAAGTCAAGTAAAAAGAGCAAAAGTTGAGAAATAGAAGGATGTGTGAGTTTTTCTCACCTACAAGAGCTAGATGTGTTTACTTTCTTCATGATTAGAGCTTCTTGGCTTTTTGTCATCTCTATTGTTTCTATCAGACTTACTGTTCCTTTACTTGCTTTCATCTCTTCTTCCTCTTTTTCTTCTCTTTCTTGCTTCTTTCTCGTCCTCCTTTTTTTTGCGCCCATCATGTTTTATAGTTCTTCATAGGTCATGATGCTTAGATTATTTAAAGTGTTATATGTATTCAGAAGGTTTTTTGTTCTGGTTTCCTTTTTTTGGATACATTGGTTCAGTATATAGGTTAAAGTACTACAATGGTAAACTCCCTTAAAGTTATTTCTCAGAAGGTCAAGGGCCTGCATAATCCTATCAAAAAACAGCAAGTTCTGACCCATTTAGCTCGGCTTGAATGTAATATTGCTCTATTATAGGAAACAGACTTACTCGACAAAGATTTAAATTCATTGCATAAGAAGTGGGTGGGTCACATTTTTTGATGTCCTTCCCTTGATCATAAGAACGGAGTCATTAGTATAGTTCACAAATCCCTTCCCTTGGTAATGTGAAAAGAGGAAAGAGCTGAAGCAGGTCTATGGTTTCTGATACATGCCACCTTTCGTCACACGCCTATTTCTATATTGAATATTTATGGTCCCACTGGTATAGATGTACAATTTTGGGAACAACTGTCAGTTGTTTTATGCTCCTGTTCAAATTAAAATCTAATTGTTTATGGTGATCTCCATCAGATTGTTGACCCTTTTTTTAGATAGAAAGTCTCCAGTCAAGTATGTTCCTAAGAAAATGCAGAAAACATTTACACGTTTTATTCACTCCAAAGGATTAGTTGATGGCTGGAGGTTATACTATCCAGACACATTGGAATATACTTTTTTCTCACCACCACTCAATTCCCAATCCAGAATTTATTACTTATTTCTTTCACCCTCCATAGTTGCCACTCTTACGCATGGTGAAATTGGGTCAACATTAATTTCAGATCATGCACCAGTGACAATAGATTTGGATTTATTACCTGAGGTCTCCAAACCTAATAGATGACGCTTAAATAATAGCCTCTTGAAGGATAAGGATTTTCTAAAAGATTTTGAATGCTTTATACAAGAATCTTTTTTTAATAATATCACATCGGATATTTCATTTCATTTTACTTGGAATGCTTTCAAAGCTTCTGCTCAAGGTCATATAATTAATTTTGTCCTGGCTAAAAAGGAAAAAGGCAGGAAGGAATCCTCATTACTACTTCAGTCAATTAAGCAATCAGAACATGAGTTTTTCACCACCAAGAATGATATTGTTCTACAATGAATACTAAATTTGAGTTTAATGAAAGGTCAACTGAGGAGGCTGCTGGTACACTGCTAAAACTCAATTCTAAATTCTTTGGTGGACGCAATAAGGCAGGCAAATTACTCGCCAACTACCTGAAAGTTAAATCTCAAAAATATAAAATAGTAAAGACTATAGATGAAAACAGGTACCCTTACGTTAAAAATAATGCAAATCTGAAGTGCTTTACTGATTTTTATACAAATATCTTCACACCAGGCCACTTCCCCACAGATCAGGTACTAGATTCCTATTTTCACTCTCTCCCACCAAGACGGCAACAGATGCAAGATCTTTCTTTTCTAGAAGAACCCATTTCAATTTCTGAACTAAAATCTGCTCTTGATGCACTACCCAGAGATAAAGCACCGGGTCCGGATGGTTTTTCCGTAGAATTTTACTCCTGTTTTTCACATATTTTACTCCCACACTTACTTACTTTATATGAGTCTTTTTCTGCACATGATGAAGCTAAGGGGACTTTTTTGGAGGCTATGATATGCCTGATACCTAAAAAGGATAAAGACCCTTCCTTATGCCCCAATTATAGACACATCTCCCTTATCAATCTGGACTGTAACCTTTTTGCCAAGATTTCCAGCAATTAGGATTTCTCCTCTATTTCCCAATATGGTTGGATTTGAGCAGATTGGATTTGTCAAGGGTAGACACATTACTAACAATTCTAGGTTATTCCTTGATATTCTATATATGGCTTCTTTGGGCAATACACCTATGGCTGCCATAACTTCGGAACAAAAAAAAAGGCATTTTATCGTGTAAATTGGAAGTTTATGATGAGGCCTCTAAAATGGTATGGTTTTAGTCCAACCTTTCTCAAATATATAGCTATATTATGTTCCTCCTGGATTTACTGATGAGGATTACAGCTATGTATTTATCAACTGTGTTGTTATACTTTAAGTTGATGGGTGTGTACCTAATTTTTTTCATTGTATGTGTAGTTTATATATGGTGTAAATGATTTGCATAAATATTAGTAATACTGTATAGTTTTAACCCCTTCAGCGCTTATGACGAGCTGAGCTCGTCATGAGGCACAGTGGAGTTGTGCTCATGATGAGCTGAGCTCGTCATAACTGCCGCGGAACGCCCATGCAGGGCTAATTGCCCTCCTGTGCGGGCGTTCCATGGGAGTGGGAGGAGTCGTGATAAGCTCAGCTCGTCATGAGCACAGCTCGACTGTGCAGCTTGACGAGCTGGGCTCATCACGAGCACCTCGGAGCCGCGCGTGGCCCCCCTCCCCCCGCACCATGGGGGAATTAGCCCCGCGTGGAAGGGGTTAGATATACTTCTGCAGGAGGTATAAAAAAGGGTCACCCTGAGTTTGAAAGTATTGTTTGCATTGCATACAGTGGGAGTGGTGTTGCCAAATTGAAAGTAAGTGTAATGGGATGTGCTTAAATGTCACACTGCGTGACAGTCATTCATAAAGTGGTCTCAACAAGCACTGGGCTTTCTTTTCTTAATGTGGGAAGATTCTATGGCACCTCCATGCGTCGCGAAAATTGGTGGAGCAACCTTTATAACTCAATCACAAACATTTGTATAGCGCGCTACTCACCCGTGAGGGTCTCAAGGCACTTAACCCCTTTGATGCTTGTGACGGAACCGTTCCGTCATCAGTCACGGCTGAGCTGTGCTGATGATGGAACGGTTCCATCACGACCGCACCCTGTTCTGGAATGTCCAGCACAGGGGCGGAATCGGCGCCGCACGGAAGCGGTTAAAGGGGGGGTCGCTAGTGCTCGAACAGCCAGGTCTTGAGTTGTTTCCTGAAGGCGAGATGGTCCGGGGTCAGCCATAGGCGAGTGGGGAGGGAGTTCCATGTCTTGGCTGCCAGGTAGGAGAAGGATCTTCCTCCGACGGTGGATTTCCGAAATCGTGGGACGGAGGCGAGGGCGAGGCTGGCGGATTTTGTGCTGGTGGGTGGGTGTGTAGAAAGTGAGGCGGCTGTTGAGGTACTTCGGGCCCGCGTCGTGGAGAGCCTTGTGTGCGTGGGTGAGGAGTCTGAACGTGATCCTCTTGCTAACGGGGAGCCAGTGCAGGTCTTTCAGGTGGGCGGAAATGTGGCTGTGGCGAGGGATGTCCAGGATGAGTTGTGCTGAGACGTTCTGAATGCGCTGGAGTCTTTTCTGGAGTTTGGCTGTGGTTCCAGCGTAGAGGGTGTTCCCGTAGTCCAGACGGCTGGTGACGAGGGCCTGGGTGACCGTCTTCCTGGTTTCGGTGGGGATCCATCGGAAGATCTTACGGAGCATGCGCAGGGTGTTGAAGCAGGTGGACGAGACAGCGTTGACTTGCTTGGTCATCGTGAGGGAGGAGTATAGGATGAAGCCCAGGTTGCGTGCGTGGTCCGTTGGCTTGGGTGCGGTGCCCAGGGCAGGGGGCCACCAGGAATCGTCCCAGGCAGAAGGAGATGGCCCGAGGATGAGGACCTCCATCTTGTCTGAGTTCAGTTTCAGACGGCTGATCTTCATTCATTCTGCAACGTCTTTCATTCCTTCCTGGAGGTTGACTTTGGCGGTGGCGGGGTCGTTGGTGAGGGAGAGGATCAGCTGGGTGTTGTCGGCGTAGGAGATGATGTTGAGGTTGTGTTGGCGAGCGATGGCTGTGAGAGGGCTCATGTAGACGTTGAAGAGAGTGGGGCTGAGTGAGGATCCTTGCGGAACACCGCAGATGACTTCGGTGGCCGCAGATCGGAACGGGGGGAGCGGACTCTCTGGGTTCTTCCGACGAGGAACGAGATGATCCACTCCAGTGCCGCTCCTTGGATTCCGGTGTTGCTGAGGCGCTGTATCAGGGTGCGGTGGCATACGGTGTCAAAGGCTGCTGAGAGGTCCAGGAGGATGAGGGCAGCAGTTTCTCCATTGTCGAGCAGGGACCTGATGTCGTCGGTGACTGCGATGAGGGCAGTCTCAGTGCTGTGGTTTGCTCGGAAACCGGACTGTGAGTGGTCAAGGGATCCGTTGGTCTCGAGGAAGGCGGAGAGTTGTCTGTTGACGGTCTTCTCGATGACTTTGGCTGGAAAGGGGAGGAGTGAGATGGGGCGGAAGTTCTTGAGGTCCGTGGGGTCCGCAGTGGGTTTCTTCAGGAGGGCGCTCAGCTTGGCATGTTTCCAGCTCTCCGGGAAGGTGGCGGATGCGAAGGAGCTGTTGATGATGTTCCGGAGTTGGGGTGCGATGATGGAGTCGGCTTTGTTGAAGATGTGGTGTGGGCAGGGGTCGGCAGGGGAGCCGGAGTGGATGGTGTTCATCAGGCGGGTGGTGTCTTCCGTGCTGACAGGGGTCCAGGTGCAGAGGGTGGTGATGGGGGGCGCTGGTTCGGTGGTTGGGTGCGTGGTTTGTGCGCCGAAGATGTTGTGTATGTCGGCGATCTTGCGGTGAAAGAACGAGGCGAGTTAGTCGCTGAGGTCTTGCGAGGGTGTGATGTCGTTGTTGCAGGCGCTGGGGTTGGAGAGCTCTTTAACAATGCTGAAGAGTTCCTTGCTGTTGTGGGTGTTGTTGTCCAGTTGTTCTTTGAATGTTGTCTTCTTGGTGGTGCGGATCAGCTGGTGGTGTTTGCGGGTGGCGTTCTTGAGGGCTGTCATGTTTTCTGCTGTCTGGTCGTGGCGCCAGGCTTTCGCGAGGGTGCGGCAGGTTTTCTTGGAGTTCTTGAGGTCGTTGGTGAACCAGGAGGCTTTCTTGCTGCCGGGTCTGCTGGGAGGGTTCTTCAGTGGTGCGAGTTTGTCGGCGCAGTTGGTGAGCCACTGTGTGAGGTTGTGGGCTGCTTCGCTGGGGTCCGTCGTGTTGGTGGGCGGGTTCTGGCTGAGGGTGTTGGTGAGTTGGTTGGCGGTGATCTTGCTCCAGCTTCTGCGGGGAAGCTGTTGCGGGTGGTGGTAGGTCGTGGTTCTTCTGAAGTTGAAGTGGACGCAGCTGTGATCTGTCCAGTGTAGTCCGGTGGAGTGGCTGAAGGAGATGTGCTTGCTGGAGGAGAAGATGGGGTCAAGCGTGTGGTCGGCGTAGTTGGTGGGGGTGTTTACTAGCTGCTTGAGTCCGAGGTTGGCGAGGTTGTCCAGCAGGGCGGCGGTGTTGCAGTCCTTGTTGTTCTCAAGGTGGAAGTTAAGGTCCCCTAGGAGGATGTAGTTTGTGGAGGTGAGGGCGTGCGGACTGACGAAGTCTGCGATGGCTTCGCTGAATTGTGTGCGTGGTCCGGGGGGGTCTGTAGATGAGGGTGCCTCTGAGGGTGGCCTTGGGGTCGGTGTGCATCTGGAAGTGAAAGTGCTCGGCGGCGGTGAGGGTGTCATCGGAGTTGGTTGTGATGCGGATGGTGTTTCTGTGGACGATGGCGATGCCTCCTCCGGTTTGGTTGATGCGGTCCCTCCGGGTGATCTTGTAGCCGTCCGGGATGGCTATGGCGACGTCGGGGGCTGAGGAGGCGTTCATTCAGGTTTCTGTGAGGAAGGCGACGTCTGGTGATGTTGTGTCAAGGAGGTTCCAGAGTTCGACGGCGTGCCTGTGGATGGAGCGGGTGTTGAGCAGGATGCACTTGAGGTGGTTGTTGCTGGTGCTCGGCTTTGCGGGTGCGGTGCCGGTTCGGAGACAGGTGAATTGGCAGGTTTGGCAGGTGAAGGGTCCGTGGGTTTGTTTCGGGGTGGCTCGGTGGCAGGCGGGGTTCCGGCCGGTGTTGAGTGTGTGGAGGGTGGTGGCGTCGTAAGTTCGTTGGGTGCGCTGGCATCGTCGAGGACCAGGGGTTCCGGCGCTGGGCGCGGTCCAGGCGCGGACGGGCGTAGACGGGCTTGCCTTTGGCGCGCCTTCGGCGCACAATCGGCGCGCCCGCTGCGCGTGAACGCTGCGCGTATGCGCGGGCTCCATATGAGGCAAAGTGGGAGGGAGGAGCAGCTGGGAGGCGGAAGCGGGGCGGCCAATGCGGTTACAGAATAAAAAAGGGGGCGGGCCGCGAGGGAGCAGCGGCGGGAAGGGAGAGGGGCACACCAGGGGTACAATACTAACGAGGCACAAAATCAATTAAACAGAAAACAAAGATTACAATCACGAAATGCACAAAATGAGGGCAACAGCAGGGAGAGAAAGAACGAGCAGCAGAGAGGGGCACCGAGGCCAGGGGCGAGCCTGTGGCGCGGGGCTGAGACGCGCTACAGCTGGCGAGCCGTGTGGCGTGGGGGGTGTCCTGGGGTCAGGTCACACTCGCCTGCGCCGCGCGGGCTCCATATGAGGCCAAGTGGGAGGGAGGAGCAGCTGGGAGGCGGGGGCGGGGCAGTCAATGGGGTTACAGAATAAAAAAGGGGTACGGGGCCTCGAGGGAGCAGCGGCGGCAAGCAGGGGGCACGCCAGGGGTACAATACTAACGAGGCACAAAATCAATTAAACAGAAAATAAAGAGATTACAATCACAAAATGCACAAAATGAGGGCAACAGCGGGGAGAGAAAGAACGAGCAGCAGCGAGGGGCACCGAGGCTAGGGGCGAGCCTGTGGCGCCGGGGCTGAGACGCGCTACATCTGGCGAGCCGTGGGGCATGGGGGGTGTCCTGGGGTCAGAACAGAACTGTTTCCCAGAACAGGTTTACACATCCACAGATTGCATGAAAAAATATATCCACCGACTATATTCCTTAAAATACTGCATTAAAAAAATGAACCTTGAATCAAACTTTACTTACTCTTTCCCTGCCTTGTTTATTTTGCATGTACCTTTACTTCCTTCTGCATGCCTCTTCTGTATATACACCCTACTTTAAATCTCATGTCTTTCTATCTCAAGCTCTGTTTTTTTAAACCATTACCAGTTGCTTCTTACATAGCCTCCTCTTATGATCACATCTACGTCACTAATTACTAAAAAGACACTGGAGTAAATGCAACAACTAGTTTCCATAGAATGCAAGAATAACTACATTAACCAATGGGCTGACTACTAACTGTAGGCTCAGGGGTAGCGCGCTTCTCTGAGTAAAGGGCTTCAGTGCCTCATCAGGGGTAGTAAGTGCTATATAAACACAATTTTGATTTAAATTGAATTTCACGGTTGGCTTTGGGTACGTGTTGCCCCACAGATATCTTATTCTGACATGATTTGCTGCTTCGGTCGCTCCTAATAATGATAACTCTGCCTACCGTGCCCTTACAAACAGGACCCAAATCATGTAACATCCTGCAATCTCTATGCTGGAAGGGCATCATCACCTAACTTCCACATCTCATGTGTTGTTGCATTAACCAATGATATTTAATGAGGTTTGTTAACAGGCAAAATCTAATCAAGATAAAAAAAGATCCCTATCAATTATGCCAAACATAAATTAAATGTCTGCTACACTCATTACACTCAATCAGTTCCATTATTTTGGCATAATCTGGACATTCTAATGTTCACAGCAACTTGGTACATACCTTCCCCAACCTATGATCGATCACATTATACCTGCAGGCAACATCATCATTTGCTTTGTCCTGAACGGGATGTGGAACAGACTTCATCCAAGGCTGTGCCATCGTGAGTCATGGCAAGGGTAAAATAAAAAACATTTAAACAAAAGAAATTGGGATTGAATGTACATATACATCTGATGTTATGATGAATTTGTAGAGCGCACGTTCACCCTGGGGTTTCTTGGCACTGTGTACCGCTGGGGAACCAGTCCTGGCTTTCCCTGTGAGATGGTCCCTATTGGGCATCACCGGCAGCAAGGGAGCCGCTGTGGAGATTAAGCAAGCTATTGCCCAGAGTTGCAGCGTGGGACCCATGGTTAGAGAGGCACTGAGGCGAGATTTATCAAGCCCGCCGACATTGGTTCCGTACCCTGCCGCATCGGGAATTGAACCCTGGTCCCGGGCTGACCTCTGCTTCTGGGTCTGCCGCCTCTAACCGGTGAGCCACACTTCTCCATCTGAGTCCCGATTCACAAAAGTAAACTGAGTTGAAAGTCTAACTTTATGACTTTTGGTATTCACAAAGGGCATTTACGAGGAGTAAATGCGATTTGTGAAACCCAAAAGTTAAACTTTATGATTTTTGGTATTCACAAAGGGCATTTATGAGTAGTAAATGCCCTTTGTGAATATCGAAAGTCGTAAAGTTAGACTTTCATCTCATTTTACCTAGGTAAAACGCAACAGAGCACTGTACATGATCTAATAGGAACGGAAGCTGAGCTTTAGATGGTTAAAACAATGTGATGTAGTGTGCTTTAAAGAGCTTGAACAACAATTCTGAAGTCGCTTTCGGGAAGAAGCGATTTGACTTTCTTTAGAAGAGAAAGCTTGTACCAGGTCATCTTTGTTTTATGGCAATGTGTTCCTTGAGGGAGAGCTTGGTGTTCAGGATGAATCCAGTTATTTGGTGTTTGGTGACAGTTTGGGCTTGTACCGTCAAGGTTCCGGTCATTGAGCCAGGTTAGTACTCTATCTTGGTTGTTGTTCTTGGCGAATAATATGAATTCTACAGTGGCCCATGTGTCGCTGATTGCAGAGGATAGTGTGTAGTGTCTGGCACCCAACCCTCACTGTGCATGGACACATTTTGCGTGCTACTGGTTTTGCCTGGTGGTTGAGGGTTGGGGTCAAGGTGTAAATACAGGGATATGTTCAGGCCCTTCTGCACCCCAAAGGCTATGCCAGCAGGAGATGGAAAAAGAAGTGTCATTTAAAAAACGAATAAATTGAAACTATAGACATTTGCTGACAAAACATAGATAGAACTGGAGATGGGTCTCTCTCAAACCTGTAAAACCAATGAAAGTTGCCTGTTATGATGTGATAGACAACACAGATAAGCACACCATACCTCACAATGCCTGCCATGCGAAAAGCACTAATTCGTACATCGCATGGAAAATGGAAGTCAAAGCACAGTTAAACATGGTGGGCATCGTGAGTTAAGTTGTGCATTGGGTGCATCACAAGCTTCTGCAAGCTGCTGATACAACCCTAGACATGGCCAACTTCCTTGATGACTTGTTATCATGGAATATTGCGGTCCAGGCACTCCAGCTGATAACCAAAGAGCCAGCAGAAGGCAAGAACACATCAGTGACTACTCTCCCATGAACCAGAGTAATTTTTTCTCCATGAGAGTAATTGCACTTCCCAATCCCGCCTCTCTATGAAGACAGAAAAAGAAAAAACAACAGCTAAGGACGTATTTGGTATAGATTCATCGACAGAAGCAAAAGTAAAGTTTTTTCCATCTCTTGTTTGCCCCAGGCCATCAGAGGGGGGTCCTACCCATGCGGCAAGCGTTTCTTGACATTACCACATCCGATTAATCCTCATTTATCCATATCATAATGCTTGTATGAAAAGAGAAAGGGGCAGCTTCCAGCGCAGAAGTTCGTTTTATAGCCCCACGGGTTGTTGATCCACTCCCTGTTCAGATCCTTCCGTACCTTGAAGTAGTTAGAACGCAGGCAGCATCCTGGCCTGTGCTCTTGCAAAGAGAGGACAAAGATTGGTAGGGCAGAAAAAACGTGCGGTATTCCATTGGATTCTTCTTTATATATGTTCTGAGTGAAAGTAGACATAGTTGCTGTCAAGATTCCATACTGATCAAGGCTTGGCTTGACTGAAGACATCATCACTCACTGAAGAAAACTGAAAATATTCCATACAGGGAGTCACTAGGCATCACTGCAGACTTTCATTTTTTGAAAAGATTGTGATCTATGAATATTAAACATAGTGCTTTTCTTTCAGCACCTGATCAAAATGAACAAGCTGAAGCAATTGCTTTTAGAACAACCAAGTATTGGTATTTTTGCCTGCTCTTCTCACAATCTACAGCCCAGTATTGGATTTTTCATATAATTGCATGCTTACATAACTGGGTATTGTCTGGCTACAACTGCCTAATGAAATGTTTCATATAGTAGTTTAATAACATACATGATTTTCACAAAATTGTATGTTACACATTTATATTTTGGCAAGATCTTCAAAACTATTTATCTTTCAAAGCCTGAACAAAAGTTTGAAAGGACTAATGACCAGATGCATCAACAAACCATTTTTGGATTCCCTAATTGCGAATCATTGCAATTCGCAATTAGAAAATCGCAAAAACGGGATGCATGAAAGTGTGTCATTTGCGATCCTAGGGGATCGCAAATGACTTACCTCATGAATATTAATGAGGTAGGTCGTAATTTTTGACCCCCTAGGAATCGCACAAATCACGTGGAAGGTGGCATGCTGAGGTCAGCAGACCACCATGTCTGTGATTGCTTTTAAATAAAGCAATCTTTTTTTGTAAAGCAGCCGGTTTTCCTTAAAGAAAAACGGGATGCTTTACAAAAGAGAAAATAAAACCGTTTCCTTTCATTTTCTAAGAGCAAGCAGTGGTCTTGGAGCCACTGCCTGCTCTTAGAAAATGCATTTACAGACAGTAACAAAGTAGAAGGGGTACCTTGGGGACCCCTTCCCATTTGCGAATTGGTTACCACCTACTTGAAGTAGGTGGTAACCTGCAAATGTTTTGCAATTGCATTTCGGTCGCAAACCAGTCATGCATACCAATGACAGTTGGTAGTAGGAAGGGATGCCCTAAAGGGGACGAGTGCAAACGCTGCCGTTTCCAGGTCGCGGTGACAAGATCAGTAGGCAGTCACCCCGCAGGTACGCGATCAGCTGACGCGTGTTCCCCGCGTGTTAAGGTTGCAGGTATGCAATCTTGACGCAATCTTATGGTTTGATGTGAACCTCCCATGAAAGCTTAATTTGGATCCCTAGCCCTGAAGAAGTTGCTTAAAATTTGTAATAGCAACGAGACATGTTGCCTAATAATGATTAATTATGGCTCTACATGAGCCATTTTTAACGTGGAAAAGCTTACAGCAAGGAATAAAAGTTATCATAAGCAAGTAAGCTTTACCAATTTTTAATTGTTGAGGATTATTTCTATACATTCTCACGGGTCCTTATACAAGTGCATTGGTATAGCATATATAGGAAGTAGAATCACATTTAGGTTCTTTCTTTTTTGTTTCATTGGAGTGAGGTTTTTCTCAATTGCACACACATTTCTTTTTTATAAAGAATGCAACCAATGATGAGAAGTGAGGTCTGCTGGCGAGTACCAGTCAGCTGCCCCCCCCCCCCCACCTTGGTGTTGCAACCGTGAGGTGCTTTCTTTCCCCCCCACACTTTTTTCAGTTCATGGGTGGACGGTTGATGGTAGTTTTTATGTTTTATTTCGAATTAGGATACACAACAGCAAAGTATTCAAATGGTAATTGAAAGAATTGTGGATGAGGTTTGAGATAAATCCCTTTGTGCATGAAATAGAAAAGAATTTTGTGTATCCAAGTAGGGACAGCCACTCATTGATTTGAAATATGTTGAGTGGGGGGTTGGTTGTCCTGTTAGTCCCTCTTTAGCTCCTTTTGTATTGGTGATGCCCTAAACATAACCCTTCCTAATAGCGAATCGCCAAACCATTTTGCGATTCGATGACAGGTTACCGAATCGCAAAATACGGTTTTCTGCATCAGAAGAGCATTTTTTTGCGTTAGCAAATGGACAATTCTGCAAATCAGCCGTTTGAGAAGGCAAAAAATGCTTGATGCATCTGGCCCTATGCCTTGTAACCGTAGGTGTGGTACAATAAGCCCAAATTATCTTGTGTAATTCATACACTTACGACAACCTCTTCTTGAATTTGTACATTAAGCATGATAACTTTGTTGATACTTCCCAAATTGCCAGTCTCGGCAGAGAGGTACACTGATGTAAAATTATGCTTAACTTAATTTTTGCAAAGAATATTTTTGACTTCTCTGAATAAAACAGTGGACCATTTTCTTATGTAATTCTTTTCCTAAACATATTTCATACATAAATTGGTGAACAACAACAACTGCATCAACTTTAGATATCACCTTAATTTCAAGCCATTTTGAAAAAAATATTCACTAATACATGTACATATTTGAAATTACCATCTAACTGAGGAATGGGACCTAACATATTTATGCTCAACTTTTCTCAAAGAGAATCAGGAATAATTAGGCATAACGGTGGCCTGAAATGTAACTTTCTATTTATCCATGTAGGAACAATCGATACAAGTAAGAACAAATTACTCAATCTCAGTGCCTGGACACCAACACAGTTCCTTGATTCTACTTTTCATTTTCACAACTCCTAAGTGCCCCTCATGATTTATTTTGAAAATGTGTGGTTGGAATGCAACTGGTGGAATAATATGATAGCTTCTTAGCACAAACCCAGCATCATCAATGGACAATTCATGTCTCACTTCCCAAATGTCTTAGAATTTTTGTCTAAGGATTTTTCCATTCCCAGGTTGTCAGAATTTATTTTTAAAGATACACAATTGATAATTCTCACCTAAGCCATTTTCCATTCTTTTGCAGGTATGTGGCACTGACATTGCACGCAATATTTGCCGCTCAATACTCACTCCATTCCTCCTGTTGATAGTGTGCAATGATATGCTTTACTCCAGGTACATACATTACCACATAATTACTGTTCAACAACTGCATCGAACAGTTTAGCAATATGCGTAGTGGCTTATGACATACTATCAATTGTGAGAAGTTTGGTGAGGTGTTTTTGCTCTGTTCTTGAAGTAATTCTGTTTCTACACAAACTGTCTGAAAAATGCACATCTTCTGCACACGCCAATATTTATTTTTCTGTGACTAAATAACACTTCCGATTTACGAGCGACATGGAGGCACACGCAATTGGAACTTCTTTATCAATAGTGTAAACTTGAGAATGCACCACCCCTAAACCCTTGTGGCTAGCATCAGTTGTGATTACTACTTTAAGGGATGGATGAAAACTACCTATTGACATAGCCTTCTTCATCGTGGCTTTAATGGTGTCTAATTATGTTGTAAACTCTGATTTCATGTAAAGCTTATATATTTCTTAAGAAGATGGTCAATTTCACAAGTTCTGTCGGCAAACTCCAGTACACATTTTGCATAGAAATCTTAAAGACCAATAAATATTCTCAAATCATCCTTATTGGTTGGAGCAGATGAATTAGGAGTAACGTCCACTAACTCAGGCTTTGATAGTGTGCCCTTGTTACACACAAGATTTCCCAAATATGTAATTGACTTCTCTGGAAATTCCATTTAGAGAACTCTGCAATCAACCCCTCCTTCTCAAGTAGTCTTAACACTTTTCTAAGTCTCAAGTCATGTTCACTTCTGTTTTTTCCCAATATTAGCATGTCATTCTGGAATAAAATTATGTCTTCCAGGCCTTTAAAAATGTGCTGTACAAGGCATTGGAAACTGATAACAACCAAAAGATGTCATAAATGCTGTTAGATTCCTGCTTTCAGGATGAAGCAATAACTGATAGTACATAGATGTTAGATCTAAACTAGTGGACTATTTAACATATTTGATCATAGCTAAATATTCATCAATTCTAGGTAATGGAAACCTATCAATTAAAAGATTATGGTTCAAGTCAAGTAAATCGATGAGGAGCCTGATCTTATCATTCTGATGTCCACCTACCACCAAAGGCACCACCCACTAAGAAATGTCCACAGATTCTATTATTTTAGCCTCTTCTAGTTTTTTTAATCCAGGCTCAACCTCTTTTTTAACTGCAGTGGGAATGCTTCTAACATTGTTTGAAACTGGCACAGCATTATCTTTGAATATAATCTTGTGCGAGGAACGTGTTTGTCCACCACTTTACCAGAAAAGACTTGGGAAAAAGCACTTTTCAAATTATTTACAAAAGCCCATCCTGACCAATTACTAGAACTTGTTCAGAACAATTAGGATAGAGTGTAATACCAAGAGCTCATTGATCTGTCCATGCAACATATGGGCTCTTTTCAGTTTCATAAAGCTTCCAAACCTCTTGACAGTAAAACTCTTGGGATGAATGTCCCTAATGCTTTTATGAACTTTGGTTCCCAAATAAATGTTTATTGAGAGTGCTGTAGGGTGAGCCTGAATTGGCAACAACGTTACTGAACACTCCACAAAGTTAATTTCCAATACTGGTTTGTTTCTGAAATGTGGATTAACATCTGCAATATTAGATTCAATGCTCAAAACATAATCACTAGAATTCCTGTGGTCTTTGACACAAAACTCAGTTCAGAATCTTCTTGCACGTATTTTATTTTTGTTTAAGATTTTGTTTTCCTGCACACTTTTCTGTAATGACTTATAATGTTACAATTTAAACACCTTTGATTAATTCCAAAGGCAATTTTTATCATGAGTAAGATGTTCCTTACTCCCGCAATGATAACATTCACTGTTTTCGAAAGGAGACTTGACATTCCTATTTATCTCTTTGTTAAATGTTTTTACTTCAGCGTTGACAATTTTTTCTTCCTTTTTTTTGGACAATTGTTGCTTGTTGAAGACATTGCGTAGTTATTCTAGATCTTTGTGATCAATGTTGGCTGTTTGTGCTGATTTCTTTGAAAGTTCTGTTTTCTTGACAAATGCAAAAACCCTTCAGTGGAGAATCAGCGGAGAAACCACATATAGCCATAACCATTACTTATTATGAGGATCATTGGTATGTATAATAATCTGATCTCCTTTGTCATGAAGGATTACAAATATTCATGAAATTGCCTAACTAAAGGGTGAAACATAATCCGCTACTGATTCCTATTTTTTTTTCCAGAGTTTTATATAGCGCAAATTTGACCCAAAGGTATCGGGTATCAAAGCGCTTTACATGAGCACCAGTTGTGTTACACAAGGAGACATTAATTTTTGTTAGGCACGGGGAGATTACATGATTTGCTCAGTATCACAGGATGTTGTGCGTCGTTGCTGAGACTCGAACTCGGTTCCCCAGATTTGAGGGGACCGCCCTAGCCATTAGGGCACATCCTCTCCACAGCCTCTGAATTTTTTTTACTGGTCTATAACAACACAAATATCTGTAGGAAAGTACACATCTAAGTCTTCCAGAGCTTTCTTGTAGACATCAGCCTCATCATTTGCTCTGATATTTTTTATAGATCTAATTAAATATTAAGGCTAGGCCTCAATAAAATAAGGTGTGGAATAATATGCGTCTTTTGCTGATAGGAGTAAATTCCTCTTCGCTCTCATCTTTTAATGTGGAGATATCATTAGAGAAATATTCTTACCACTCCAGCTATTTCATAATTGGTTCACCAGGTGCTAGTAAAAATACTCGAGGGTGAGTCAAAGAATGTTTGTGTAGAACAAATACTTGGAATGTTTACAAAAGTGCAAGCATAAACCAACCTCAGGAAATGCAGCTGCTGAATTTGAAGCAGGCAGAAATCAACTGTCCATTGTATGACATTTAGCTGCCAGTTGCAGTTTTTTTGTGGTGTAGACTGGGGAATAAATGTGCACATTCATAATGGTTCACTAATATATATATATAAATATATAGGCACGCCACACAAAATGAGAATCCCATTAACTAACTGTAGTGTAGCGTGAAGAATTGCATGAAATAGTGTACTTGATGATATGCCAAAGGCAAAATGGCGATTAAATTTGAAAAAATTGATTTGTTTAGCGCAGTTAATCACCCATGAAGACTCACTGAACAATCAAAAATTGGTTCTGTTAGATTTGTAGAACACTTGTTACTTGATTATGCAATTAATCACTGACACAGTTTCCTACATGGTTAAATCCCCTACAAACGAAGCACAAAATAAACATGGAGGTCCAGACAACTCAATTACTGAGAATGATGTATATTTATAAAACGATATCAATTCAAAAAACCAAACATTGAGGTGCACCATTGATGATAAGGTAAGAAAAATTCTTGTGCAGTGCATCAAGGAAAAAGTGGCCACACATTTATACAGTGCGGCCACTTTCAAATCTTTAATTGTCGTGTCCAATATGTTCAAATCTGTGATCTCTCATTGGTGAGCTAAGCTCATCAGTCCTTAATTTGCCCAGAACCCAGAATGTATTAGTACAGCCGGAGTGTAAAGCCATCAACATTATGAAATCATGTTTTTTCTTTATATCATGGCGGGACATCATCAGGACTGAAATTGGAACAACCACTGTGCTGAAGAGTGTAATGTCAGCCCTCATAATTAGAAAATTGCTGGAAACCAGTAACACCTTAGACAGCAGGGTACGACTTTGAATAGGGTTCCCCTGAATCACAAAAAAATTGTGGTTTTACCGGGTCATAATTGAATAACGATTCCCAAAGGTGGTAAATAAGTATAGAAACTCACCCGTATTTGCAACTGGGTAATTCTCCTATCACAATGGTATTTGCCTTCTATTTTTGGGCATTGCAGGAGTTTGGAATGTAAGGCATGTGACCTTACTGTTGAGGCAACAGAACCTGTACATGACGAGAGGAAATAGACTCTGAGGAATCACACCAATTGCAACAGCACAGATGTTATTTACACAATCAATTGTTCATGATATCTAGCACATGCTGGTCAAAATATGCAGAAGTATTGACCAGGATTCAACAGCACTGCACTAGAATACGTTATAAGACACAAGGAATCTCTTTAGTCGAACATCTCACCAAAGTTAGTCATTCTGCTGACAGTCTCAAGTGGTTTGTACTTGACAAGGTAATGATGAATTAAGATGGGGCCT
Source organism: Lissotriton vulgaris (assembly GCF_964263255.1). NCBI lineage: Eukaryota > Metazoa > Chordata > Amphibia > Caudata > Salamandridae > Lissotriton > Lissotriton vulgaris. The sequence goes on along the minus strand of NC_141695.1, from coordinate 1,630,408,669 downwards.
GAGTAATTACCAGTGGATGAGATTAAATCAAGCATTGTGTCCATCACTTTGTTGTATACTTCAGTGTAAAGTGGCAGCACCCACTGCGATGACATAGGATGCTAGGTATGATAGAAGCACAAGAATCCGGGGACAGCGGAGACCGTGTGGGCAACACAGCTCGAGGCAAAGTCCCAATGTCGCATGCATTCGTAAATTGACTGACAAATTGTTATTGCCATTTGCGTGTATTAACTTACAGCAATTGTCCATTCATTTGTAGCTGAGGGTTGAGGATATTGCTAATTAAAAGGCAGGATGATCAGCCAATCCCTCAGCACTGAATACAATGAAACCTTCAGTGGAAAGCAGTTTGGTAATTTGGTGTGCCGCACCAATGTGGGTCCGGGGGACTGTTTGCTAAATCATCACAAGAATAAGGGGCATATTATCAAGGATGGCGTTAAAATTATTGCCGGTTTAGCGGCAGAAAACTGCTGCTGAAGCGTTGATAATGGGCTTGATAATATGCCCTTGAGAATTCCAATAGAAGTCCATGTTCTGTTGTGAACATGGGCGTCTATTGGAATTCTCCAGGGCATATTATCAAACCCATTATCGCCGCTTTAACTGCAGTTTTCTGCCGCTAAACCGGCGATAATTTTCACGCCGTCCTTGATAATACGCCCCTAAGTTCCTTTATTAGTGACAGCCAAAGGAGCACCTGCACTTTTTAATCACTATATGTAACTGCTGTCTCCAGCATTCCTGAAATGCTCACAATCAGTACAGAGTACCATGCTAGTGCAGTCCACATACTGGAATGCCAACTAGTAAACACAACTCCTTTTAATTACAAAATGAACCTTTGTACCATTTGCTTGCCAAATATGTTAAATCAACCCATATTCTATAAGTATTAGTGTACATGTTGCATGTGGCTGTGGCACACATGCATGCCACATTTGAAGTGACAACATTTTCTACTCAGGTCAGGACTTGTGCGAGTGAAATTTACACGCTTGGTGTAACATATGGGGAAAAAAATATACAAACGATGCATGCCTCAAAAATTGGGTTTCAAGTGAGTTTACCCTCGTGTAATTAACATTCTACACATCCCTAGTCAAAACACACGATTGATAATAATCATGGCAATAAATATCTCTCTACCATAATACAATTTGAAATAGGATGACTTATTCTCAAAAGGAGAAACAATGAGAATCTACTGAATAATTATCTATTGAACTAAACACATAGAGAAAAGCAACACAGATCTCAGAAATTATGTGGCAATAAGCCCGGCCCCTAATTTTCTAACTCACTTTTGCTATACTAAAAAGAATTACAAGCAAATATCTACATAGTTTTTTTAAATCTCAAATTTCCAATTCTGTAAATTCTTTGAGGTGGTCAGTCAAGCATGCATCCTGTTACCATCACTCTCCATTTCACGTTATGACAGAGTAACCCATCTGCCAAACTCTAAATGAGACCCTAATATTTCAAATCAATTCCCCTTTCTCCCTATTTGTTTACACCTTTCTTTGCTAATGCAAGCCTCCCCTATAGCTAAACCACCCTACCCATTATCTTCAAGAACTCTCCTGAATATCACTGTCAAAGAATCTTTATTCAGTGATTAAAAAACACCATAAAAGCACACTCATATTTACATGTTAAAAAGTCATTAAACATTTCAGGGTTCTTTGTACAGTGAATTAACAAAACATAAATACAACAATCTAGCCATATTTAACACTTAAAAGTTAAAGTAAAAACATTTCAGTCTTCTCCTCTAGTAAGCCTTAAACGAAGTGCTACCTTGATAAAGTTCATAATACTACACAGTGTTAGGGGTTCCTCAGCTTTCTGTAAGAATACAAGTGCCTCCCTAGCGTGGACCAAATTAGCATTTTTCAAAATATTTACAAGGTATCTGCCTCTGGGCATTGAGTAAAAGGGGCAGAGTAAAACAAAATGAAGGGAGTTCTGCGGAGACCTGTTGTCGCAGCCGCAGGGCCCCTCCTGTTCTATTGATGTAGCAAACCCCGCTGGTGATGCCAACATAAATGGGAGAAGGTTCAATCTGAAACGGCACATCAGGAACCTATCCTGTGCATTATACATGAGGAACAAGTATGGCTCCATACCTTCCACGCTCTTCACTAGGAGATGGGCACTCACTGTCTTTTTGCACCCTTCAGCCTCATCTCTGCGTAGGTTTTTCCGCTCTACAAAAATTCTCCCTACATGCAGTTTATTCTGGGCTACAATAGTTACAGGATGAGTAAAGAGGTTCCCAAAACCTAGCTCCTCCACGGTATTCTTCACATAAAGGAGCCAGGGGATGCGCATACACTTGTCCCTTTTTAGGCAGTCCGATAAGATTTCTCTACTAAGCGTCGCATCAGGATTGTACCAGATTTTTAACCAAGCGATAATAGGCCTCAATTTTATCAGATCTTCTATATATGGTCTCCCTAGCTCCCTATGGGCAATCAAACCAGCAGTACTTTGTGGTACCCTCAAGAGTGATTTCAGATATTTATTTTCTTCACGTTGGATACTAGTGGTATTGACAAAGCCCCATACTTCTGCCCCGTAAATTACCTTGGAGCATGATACTGAGCTGTACAGATTTATCACCTGTTCCGGGGACCATCTTCCTAGCCTCCTGCCATAGCTAGCAATTGCCCCGTTAGATGCAATCATTTTACCACAACGTTCCTCCACCAGGGTATCAAACCGCAGGGCACCATCAAATGTTACACCAAGGTATGGAAACGTTTTGACCTCTTCCACAATGTGGCTCCCTATTTTGTATGTAAATTTAGAGGTGGTTTTTTTCCCCGCCAGGAGCACATCATATCATTAATCTAGTTTCTCTGGCTACGAGTATGCTGATATCACCCAGATAATCCTCAGAAGCCAGATAACTAACACTTCCATGACTGCTACACACAAGTTGAGGAACCTCAGAGTGATCTTGGTCGCTGACCTTTATGTTCTATTCCTCCTACAACAGGTTGCCAAATCATTCCTTCTTTACAAAGAGAATCTTTCAACATATCTCTGCATGCATTGAATTCCCCCAGGGCTTTGGGTGCCATTGCTTTAGGTCTTTCTCTTCTACATTACACTAATGAAACTATGATGCCTGCAACTCAGTTAACCCCTTCTATGCTCATGACGGAGCCACTCCGTCATGAGCCTCGGTTGAGCTGTGCTCATGACGGAGCGGTTCTGTCATGGCCCGCTCGGCGCGCATGCGCGGCGCGAATTCCGCGCCTGCGCTGGACGTTCCATTGAGCGGGCGGGGCCATGACAGAACTGCGCCGTCATGAGTACAGCTCAACCGCGGATCGTGAAGGAGCCGCTCCGTCACAAGCATGCGAGCGCTGCTCGGCCCCCCAGCCCCCTTAGCGCTGCGGCGGAATTCCCGCCGCAGCGAAGGGGTTAAACATGAACTGCAGCATAGGCAGTATACTGCCCTCTAGTTTTTCTACATCTGCACAGCATTATTAAACTACCACCACTCTTTACACCCTTCACAGGATCCTAGGGACTCAGCATATCTGCCTCAAGACTCTCTGCATTCTACATTCAGCACACAGTGATGCCAGCCCAACTGTCATGCAAGACAAAGTCTGTACTTACTAACCACACAGAACCCTCAATCAAGAAAGCAGGACCTCTTTCAGAGTGCAGATGCACATGTTCTATAAGTCGTTTCCAGCAAGAATCTGAAACCTTTTTAAGCACTTGGAACTCTTAAGAGTTTTACACAACTAACTTTTGCTAGATACCTGACTTTCTCGCCCCAAGTTGTTGATTCAAGATTTCCTTATAACATAGGCTCCTCTAATTAGTCAATATCCCCTCTGTAGATGCTATATAATGTTAAAACATCCTCTTTACCTCTAACTCTTACACATTACTAGCATTCTTAGGTTCAATGCTAATCTACAATAGCATGACTGGAATCGTTATTCATTGCTTATTGTACAGCTTACATGATGAGCATACAATGTACCAACCATTTGTAGGAGTCAAGGTTGCTAGGCAGTGCTTAAACAATACAGTTCAAGCTGCTTTCTCAGACTCTCACACAACAATTCTGACTCTATCCCATCCACTTTGGGTCGGAGGACATCCTACTGTGGAAACCCTTATTAACCTAATCTAAGATCATCTCACAATATTGGTAATTTTCCAGTTTGTCTCAAATTGGATCAAGTTAAACCCCCCCACTTAAAGCCGAATACCAACCAGTATCAAATTCTCTATGCAACTATTGACCAATAAAAAGGCTTTTCTTTCATGCAATGGCAGTTAAAAATGTGCATGAACTAAATTGAATAGAGCATTTATGGAAAATTATTTCCTAGCCAGAAATTGCTAGTAGTGCAGGACCTCAACTGTATCCCTTCAAATCGCAGATGACTCCCTACTAATGTGTGGCGCTATAGCTGAGTCTGCCATTAAGTATGTCCTGGGAGGGGGACAAGCTCAGGGGGGGCGGTAGGCGGTGTACAGATGGAGGATGGAAAATTAAGTCCTCTTACCTGGCTTTTTTTAAAGATGGCTTTGGCAAGAAACAAGTGATGCCACGTCCTGTGCAGATGGATGATGGGAAATGCAGTGATGTAATTTCCTGTGCCGATGGATAATGTGAAACAAAGTACTCTTGCTTGGCTTCTTTTGAAAACTATTGTGGAGGAAAACCAGTGGTGTCACTTCCTGTGCAGATGGATGATGTGATGAGATTTTAGTTTCATGCACTTTCATGGCAAACTCATTTTAAGTATACAACATACAAACCTAGGGGTCTACAAAAGAGGATATAGAGGAACCTCTTAAAAAGTAATCTTGATGTTTAGAATAATACATCAAGGTAAAGTTCGGCTGACTAATTATAATAATGGGCATGGAAACCCAAAAAGAAGGCCATTGGTAATTGTAGAAGGAACTCAATTAGGATTCCCATCAAACTCTTGTGATGATCAATATTATCACTTGGTTATCTTCCGGGTCTGGTGTCTCTAGATCATTGAGACATTGATCGTACCCTTTGTCGGAGTGAGATTCCGACCTACAATCACTTAAGGACCAAGTGACTCAGATCAAATGAGATCAAGTACAGTGCAGAAAAATTATAAAGTGGTGAGTTAAAATAGGATAGAGAGACTCAGGAAAAACTTTATTGAAAGAGGCCTCTTCTTGTTAAAAACGAGAACAGTGCAAAAATATATGTCTTGCAGTTTAACCATATACCTGCATGGGGCCAACATGTTTCAGCCTAAATGGGGAAAGGGACCCAAGGCTTTCTTCAGGGCCTCTGTTCTAACTAATCAATGCTACTGCGTGTAATGTGTAATAAACAATATATATATATTTGTATAATTCTAAGACAGTAGTAACAAAAAGGATATCGTTTTCCCCCTGACTCGGTACCGGCTAGAGGCAACGACGGACAGAGCGGGTTCTCACAGTTCCTGAGCCAGGTCCAGGAGAGGTGAGGTCTAATCCCCGGACTCACTGGATGATTGAAACTCCAGGCGACACGGCGGAGTACTAACACATGAAGGAAAACTATATCCTTTTTGTTACTACTGTCTTAGAATTATACAAATTTATATATATTGTTTATTACACATTACACGCAGTAGCATTGATTAGTTAGAACAGAGGCCCTGAAGAAAGCCTTGGGTCCCTTTCCCCATTTAGGCTGAAACATGTTGGCCCCCATGCAGGTATTTGGTTAAACTGCAAGACATATATTTTTGCACTGTTCTCGTTTCTAACAGGAAGAGGTCTCTTTCAATAAAGTTTTTCCTGAGTCTCTCTATCCTATTTTAACTCACCACTTTATAATTTTTCTGCACTGCACTTGATTCCATTAGACCTGAGTCACTTGGTCCTTAAGTGATTGTAGGTCGGAATCTCACTCCGACAAAGGGTACGATCAATGTCTCAATGATCTAGAGACACCAGACCCGGAGGATAACCAAGTGATAATATTGATCATCACTAGAGTTTGATGGGAATCCTAATTGAGTTCCTTCTACAATCACTGATGGCCTTCTTTTTGGGTTTCCATGGCCATTATTATAATTAGTCAGCCGAGCTTTACCTTGATGTATTATTCTAAACATCAAGATTACTTTTTAAGAGGTTCCTCTATATCCTCTTTTGTATGTAGGTTTGTATGTTGTATATGCAATTTCTTGAAGGATATAACTTAGGCTGGTCTATAAATATCCCTCGGGCCCTCCCCAAAAGTATTGTTGTTTATATAAACTCATTTTAAGGCCTTTTTACGAGTTTGTCAGTCTTCTTGTGGGAACGCCGCCGAAGCAGTCTCAGGAAGACTGCCAAGCCCAAGGTGAACCTGCCTGACAGATTCCAAGTTGAATCCGGGGCGGGTAGGTGGTACAGCAGTGGTGTCACACTGATGAGTATCTTAGGCCGTGGCAGCGACTACAGCATGTTTGCGCATGGTGTGGAATGGATCATGTTGTGCATGTCACACAGTGCATGTGCGACTGTGCACTTTTGGAGGAGGCACATAATGTGCTCCCCTAAGCACCCGTATGGGCAGATTCACCCGGGGGCCCCGTTGAGGCCAATTTACATACCTTTCTGCCAAGCATATCATGGCGTGTTACCCGCCATAAAATGCTTGGTGGAAAGGAAGGTCGTAATCTGCTCTGTGATGCTGGCATCAGCACTTCTGCGATTCCCGTCTGCTTTCCACACCACCACCACTATGGGATCCTTCATCCTAGCTGTGGCAGTGGTATTGTGGTGGTCCCACCCCCACCAATGTAAATGCAGTGGTTGGACTGCTGGAGTGGTGGCAGTTGGACTGCCACCACGAGTAGGCTGGTCCCAGGACCGTCATACTTGTAATAAGGCCATCAGTCTTCACAAGGTCTTTCATTTTAACATCATCTTGAATTTCAAGTACATTTCCTGCTGTTGAGGTTTTATTCATTGTTGTCATTTTCTGCCCCAGCTCCTTCACTCTTATGTTCATGTCTGCAGCAGCCGCAGCCACTGCAGGTAAGAGCGGTGGGGCCGGCTGTGGGAGATTTTGAGAGACGACCAGTAGGGAAAATTATTTATTTATTTAATTTTACCCTGTGGTAGTCTCTCAAAATCCCCCCCAGCGGGCCGCAACGCCCCACCACTCTTACCTGCAGCAGCACCGGCGGGTCTGCAGACAGTCTTGACTCTTCTTATTCATTGCCATGTGAGGAGGTTTTTGCGCATTAATCAAAATATGTACCATTCCCAATAATTGATTAATTAAATATACATCTTAGCAACAATGTGCAGAATAGTAATCTACACTTGAATTCACACGTGTACACGGGTATGATACTATTGATTTTGAAATTATTTTGAAATGACCTGATAAAGTGCATTTTTCTGGCTTATGCTGACTATACCTCGGTTAGGCCTTGACACTATCTTGTTCTGCTCAATTTTGGGTTCTGTTTAATATTTCTGCTGCAAGCATGTCATGTTTTTTTCAAACTGACAATGTTCTTGAATTAGGCTGGGCTCAGTATTGTATAATCTCCCCAATGTTCTTCCTCCTGTACACAATATTGCATTCATTTACAGTGGTTCACTCTTATTATTATAACAAGCTTTTTCTGACACCTTTGGAAGATAGGTCAGAGAGTGCTGAAACAATATTTATGTAGTTGGTTAGTGCTTAGTTAGTAAGACAGTATGAGGATTCTGAAGTCTTATTTCTGATTTGTTGAAAATGTTTTTCTTTTCTCTCACCATGATAATGCTGCACTTTCTATGTTTTCCTGTGAGAAGTTTTCCTGAATAAACCCTCTAAATTGGGGGTGAACCTGAAAACTTTCCTATGTAACTATGCTATGTTATGTTATGTTATTCTGAACTTTTAAGCGCACGGGAACCCAGGGGTTTCATGGTGCTGGCAGTGAGGAAAGATGGAAACAGTTAACCTATCCCGAAGCTTACTTGAATAGCCAGGTCTTCAAGGCTCCCCGAAATTCCATGAGGTTAGTACATTTCCTGAGCAACAGGGGGAAAGAGTTCCACACCTTTGGGGCAAGAAAAGCAAAACGGCATCCGCCTTGACGCTTCCGTTTCAAGGAGGGTTGGGTAAGAAGGCAGAGATGGGCAGAGCGGAGATTGCGAGTCGGCTCATGCTTGTCGATAAGGTTGTTGATAAACATGGGACTTTTCCCGTGAAGAGCCTTAAAGGCCAGGCATCCTACTTTAAATATTACCCGTTGGGCTATGGGTAACTAGGGATGGTGTACAATTTCTTACTGATTTTGCTGCACTTTTAGAACTTAGCATTTTTTCTCTGATATTGTCACTTTTCTGTACAGTTGTCCTTTATGGCAATTGATGTCCATGTAAACCAGCAGTTTCTGCATTAATTATTACATCTATTGTACCTTTTACATTTTTGTAATAAAACTTTAATACCTCCTATTCTACCCTACAAATTGAATCAGTCCTATCTTATTTGACTGTAACTTTTTATATGCTGGTTAGCACCTTATCTTGTGAGACATTTCTTTGAGTCCTATAAAATATAAGAATTTAGGAGTACACAGCACACACAAGTGCAGGGTAGCAGAGGATGGTTTCGAGATAAGGAGCACCTTTAGAGAGCCTTTACTTAGACTGACTTTCAGTCAGCATTCTGTAGTCAACCTTTGGATTATTTTCCTGAGTTCCTGGGAACAGAGTGTTCCTGTGCAAAAAGGATTGTGAGTGTTAGGTGTACAAGTGATGCATTTTGGGACATGTAGTTGAGAGTGTGGTTTGTGTTGAGAGATGGACCGTTATAATGCATGTGTGATTTTTGGTTATGCACTATTGATTATTGATTCACTTGGTAGTTTGATTACTGAGATTTTGATGTACTTGTCATATTTGGATTTGAGTTGAAACGGGATTGTGGGGCATATTTAAAAGGGGATATTGCCACCAGAATGTCACATTAAGCGGTGTTCTGGTGGTGATATGTCCTTCAAGAAAAAACAAAATGTAAAGAGAGGGTATAAGGGAATATTTAAAGACCTGGCAAGGATAATCCCCAATCAAATACTGCATACAAAACACGGTATCCATGGGTCTGCTCATACATCTGTAATAACTTTATGTGTATATGAAACAAATTGGGCCTAAAGAACCTGCAACACTTGCACCTCTTTACAAACTAAAGAAATATCTTTAAAAAGGTTGGATTCCCATCACTCACCATTGGTGACATGCTTCATCATCTGGGTATCCTCCTAGTAACACACTAGTGTCACTAAGGGCTACAACATTTTCAGAAGGAAAGGGGAGCTCTCTGATGTTTTTTTTCTTGTCCGAATTGAAGCAATATAACAGACTATGTTAGATCCTACAGATGTGAGCAACAGATTTATGTAGGAGCTATGAGTGCAGTGCAAATGCGAGAGATAGTGAATTAAAAATTAACGGTGAGAGAAAAAGTCTTTAAATGGTATCTCTCACAGCTCAAACAGTGCACTGACAGTTTTCAACAAATAACTGTCTGTGAGTAGAAAATAGGGGTCAACTTGTTTCAGCCAACTGGGATCAAGTAATCCTAGGCCTTCTTCAGGACCACATCAAAATTGCTATTGCATAGGTGAAAAAAATAATAGGAAAAATAAGAATATGAAAAGACAGGTTGGAACAAATACAACCTCGTCACCTATATCGAGGGATATGCAAGTCCTCTGCAATTGACTTAGGGGCATATGTAGGTAATCCCAATTTTGCGAATCGAAAAATGCGATTTTTCGCAAATCTCACTTTCCGAATCGCAAAATCAGATGTAGGTAAAAAATGGCTAATTTTTAGCGATTCTCAAAAAATCGCAGATTTCTATGCGATTACTGTAATAGCGATTCCTTATTAGCAAATTCACTAATAAGGAATCGCAAAAACGGGAAAGAGCAATTCAGTTGCAGAATGATGACATCACAACCAGGAAGTGTGAGTCTCCATGCTGCACCTAATTGCCTGCACCTGTCCCAGAGTCAGTTGCTGGCTGAGAGACAGAGTGGAGGGTGTGTGGATTTGGCTCTGAGCTCAAACAGTGCAAAATGGATTCACATGCTGCAGAAAAGGAAGGTGGAGAGAAGCAGGCAGAAGAACAATCCAGAAAAAGGAAGCCGAAATTTTCTGAGCGGGAGTTGGCGGTATTAACAGAGGAAGTGGTAAGGCACGATGATCTTCTTTTTAGAAAAGCCTCACTTCGTGTGCCTGAAGCCAGAAAGAGGAAAATTTGGGGAGAAATCCAGGAAAAAGTAAATGCGATTGGCGTTACCCTTCGTACCACCGATGTCCTCAGGAAGCGGTGGTATGATATGAGGCAAAGGTCCAAGGAGAGGGTGGCCACAAGATTGGCAGAAACCAAAGTAACTGGAGGTGGGAGCTCCACTACACCTGAGCCGACGCCCATGGAGGAGTTGGTGGAGACAACCCTAAGGCCAGAGGCAGTGACGGGCGTGGCTGACCTGGACAGCTCTGAAGCCAGAGACACAACCGAAGGTAAGATGCATGCCAAAATCAACAATGCATTGCCATCCCACCCAAACTCCAAAATCTTCATGCATGAATAGGAATCCGGTCCATGTTTTTAATAATACCCAGTGAACCCTTTTGGGAAATGTAGTCATATGTTATGTACATAGGGGCAGATAAACAGAAAGAAGGGTATGTAGGGAACAGGTCCCTAAGCACAATGCAAAGTACACAAAATAGGCAAGCAGGCAAGTAAATAGTGTAATTTTAAATCATTATAGAAAAAAAATAATTACACACAACTCATGTGTGATTTTTTTTTTACAGATGGACCAACAGCACAGGACACTGTTGTACCAGTGGAAGAGTCTGCTTCAGCAGAGGACCAGCCAGGGCAGGAGAGCCAGGGTGCCACACGTGACACACCTACTTTACCAACCAAATGGCGCAAAACTGTACCTGCATTAATACAAATGCAATCTGGGTCCACAGATGCTGAAGACGAACCACATGCTGATGTATCACCTAGCGCAGCTCAGGGCACAATGCAAACACCCATATCCAGCATGACTGGCAGTGGAGCCAGACCGAGGGCACGGAAAAACACCTGCAGTGCCACCACAGGTTCTAAATCTGTTTTTGCTGGGCTGGAGGGCCAAATGTTACATGTGCAGCGCCTACAAAGCAAAGGCATATCGTCGATTCAACGTCAGCTGGCACAACACAATAGATAGGCACATGTCTGAGGTGGGAGTTTGCATCAGACAAATTGCAACATCAACAGAGGCACATTTACAGGAAGCTAGGAATTCTAGCCAGGCCCAGCGCAGGGATCAAAGACGCCTAACAACACGGCTTGACCAATTTGCAAGGGCTGTGAACCGACAATCTACAGCCATAGCCATGCTTTGTAGGAGAACAGTGAGCATGTAAAAGGCAATGACACACTGCTGTCAGGATGTTTCCAGGAGCCTGGTGCAGGTAACATATTCACTTGATCAGCTGCGTGCTGCTGTAACTGGGGGGATTGTTACACCAGGTAGCAAAGACTCAGATGGGCAATCAAGCAGAAGTACACCTACTCCACCGATACCAGCAGAAAGACGTAGGAGTGGCTGTCAGAGAAGAGGTGTGGACAACCACACCGAAAATACAGACCAGGCTGACGGTGGTGCATCAGGCCATTCACGCCGTAGGTGAAGTAGCAAAATGCACAATGGTATGTTGTGAAGCAACACATCCCATGAGGACTTAGGGTAATGATATTTTGGCACTGTGTGGACATGAACACATGCAATTTTCTGACTTACAGTCACATTGTGTGACATTGCATATCCTGCATTTAAGCAATTACATTTTTTTTGATTAACAACATTGAGCTTTGTGGTGTAGTCTCTTACCTAGAAGTAGTTCTGTGTGATGTCATCACGTTGCATACGCCCAGCAGCTGCCCCAGCTCCTCCTGCATGTCTGTGTTGGGGGGCTGGTTCCTCCTCATCAGATGTGTCAGAGTCAGTCAGATCCACTGGGGTGCCCTTCTTGATGGCAATATTGTGTAGCATGGCGCAGGCCACCAGTATCTTGCAACATGTCTCAGGACAGTACTGTAGGGTGCCTCCACTCTTGTGGAGGCAGCGGAAATGGCTTTTCAAGATTCCAAAAGTTCTCTCTATGGTGGCTCTTGTGGCTCTGTGGCCAGTGTTGTATCTCCGCTCAGCAGCAGTGGTTGGAGTTAGGTAGGGAGTGAGAATGTAGTCACACACAGCATATGCCCTGTCTCCTGCATGGAAGAAGAATGGATAACTTTAGTGAGATATTGAAAGTTGGAACATGTCTTACTACTGGTTGTGTGTGCCATGTATTTGCCTAGCAGGTATCCCTCTCCGAAATCACCATTTGTAAGTCTACAGTGTAAAGCACAGTGTCTGGAAATTAAGGAATCATGAGTGCTCCCTGGGAATTTAGATACGATATTGGTGATGAGATTTTTTGCATTGCAGACTACCTGGATGTTAAGTGAATGGTCTGATTTTCTATTTCTAAAAACATACTCATTGTGTGAGGGGGGGGACAGTGCAATATGTGTTCCATCTACACAGCCCTTCTCGTGGGGAAATTGGCCAATTTGATAAAAATCCTGTTTGGTTTGGTCACGTTCCTGCTGTGTGTCTGGAAATGTTATGTGATAATGCTTTCTCTGCATCATAGCATCAAGGAAAGCATGGAAGAAATGCAAAAGAGCGCTCTGGGACATCCCTCCCACTGCGGCAATTACCCCCTGAAAACTCTCTGACGCTAGGAGGTGCAGTGTGCACAAAACCTGTATGTGTGTGGGGATGGTGTGGGTCCTGTGTGTAGGGTGCACAAGCATGGGTGTAAGCTCCTCTATCAGTTCAAGGATACTGTCTGGATGCAGCCTGTAGTGCACATGGATGTCCTCCTCAGTTCGTTGGAAGAGGGTGATGTGTGTCCTATAGATCCTCTCCTGGCGTCTCCTTCTCTGTTCTGCCTCTCGGATGCGCAGCCTCCTGGCTATTACATAAAGCCCAGCCATTGTGAAAAACCACTGATGCATCATGGGTCACTTTATATAGGTTGCACCTGGTTACCACCTGACCTGAGTTGGTGGTAATTGCGAGGTGCAAAATTGCGAATTTTGGATAATCGGTATTTGCAAATTTTACCTACATTAGAAATTGTGAATTCGCTTTTTGCGTGGTGGTATTTGCGATTATCGCTATTGCTGATCCACAGCTTGTGAATTTGCATACATTTTCGCAGAATCCTAAACTCGCAAATTTGCTAATCGCAAAGTTTGCAATTAGCAATTTTGCATGGCAGATTTTGTACCTACATAGCATTTCACACTTTTGCGACTCGCAAACGCAGAAATTCACAGAATTTCTGCATTTACGATTCGTAAAGGCCTACCCACATATGCCCGTAAATGCTGGTAGCATCTGCAACAGAACAAATGGATGATCCATTTACAAAGGTTGTAACAACTTCAAAAGAGGCCTATGAGCTCAAAATACACAATTGATCCATAGTGACCCAATTTATTGTCCTCTACGATCTCTGGTGCTTAATAATCACATCTTTGTATGCTTACCCGTATTGCATGAGTAAAGCACCTCACCTAACCTGGCAACGGCTCAGGAAAGGAGGCACCGCTCTGTGAGAGAACATAGGAAAGAACAGAAACTGTCCATGGTAATCTTATTCTCTAATTACTCTCATTTTTCTGCTAATTAATAGGCGCACCATGCATACACTCGACACCTAGATCAATTACTGTACAAATGTGAACTCTCATAATGAATAAAAACATCTATTCATTCCTGTAATCATCAGAAAGATAACTTCTCCAGATGCACATTTAATGTAAACAGAATTAATCTTTAATAAAAGACTATTTACTTGAGAGGGAGACTGGTTATCATGTGCTCATACCCTCTCAATTTTATGCTCAGTAGACGGTTGTTAATGTAAAAGCCTAGTTGTGCTAATTAGAGGGCAGATTTACACAACAATTTCTCAAATACCACGTTGCTGTGTGTGTTAAGACACAATGTACCATACCAAATCAGCGTGACTAGTCAAAAGGAAGAACAACTCATGCACTTTAACGTGTGTTCTACACCAAAGGGTTATGCCCATGCAAAGTTCCTTTGACAATGCATGGTAGGTAGTCAGGAAGATCTAAAACCCTAATGCGCGCCCTCACACCTATACGTCACACCAGGGGTGGGGTCTTGTTTGTGAACTACCTTAGGCTTTTACATTAACAACCGTCTACTGAGCATAACATTGAGAGGGTATGAGTACATGATAACCAGTCTCCCTGTTCAGTAAATATTCTTTTATTAAAGATTAACTCTGTTTACATTAAATGTGCATCTAGAGAAGTTATCTTTCCGGTGATTACAGGAATGAATAGATGTTTTTATCCATTATGAGAGTTAACATTTGTACAGTCATTGATCTAGTTGGCGAGTATATGCGTGGTTAGCCTTTTAATTCGCAGAAAAATTATAGTAATGAGAGAATAAGATTACCAATAACATTTTCTGTTCTTTCCTATGTTCTCTCACAGAGCGGTGCCTCCTTTCCTGAGCTGTTGCCAGGTTAGGTGAGGTCCATTCCTTGTGTGATACGGGTAAGCATAAAAAGATGTGATTATGAAGCACCAGAGATCGTAGATGACAATAAATTTGGTCACTATGAATCAATTGTGTATTTTGAGCTCATAGGCCCCTTTTGAAGTTGTTACAACCTTTACAAATAGACTGTCCTCTTGTTCTGTTGCAGATGCTACCAGCATTTTGTCAATTGCAGAGGACTTGCATATCCCTGAATACAGGTGATGAGGTTGTATTTGTTCCAACCTGTCTTTTCATATTCTTGTTTTTCTTATAATTGTTTTCACTAATGCAGTAGCAATTTTGGTGTGGTACTGAAGAAGGCCTAGGATTATTTGCTCCCAGGTTGGCCAAAACATGTTGACCCCTATTTTCTACTCACAGTTATTTTATGAAAACAGTCATTGCACTGTTTTTAATTTTGAGCTGTGAGAGATACCAATTAAAGACTTTTTCTTTCACCGTTCAATTTTAATTCAGTATCTCTCACTTTTGCACTGCACTCATCACTCCTACATAAATCTGTTGCTCACATCTGTAGAATCTAACATAGCATGTTATATCGCTTCAATTCAAACAAGAAAAAAACATCAGAGAGCCCCCCTTTCCTTCTGAAAGTGTTGTAGCCCTTAGTGACACTAGTGTCTTACTAGGAGGATACCCAGATGATGTAGCATGTCACCAATGGTGAGTGATGGGAATCCGTCATTTTTGAAGATATTTCTTTAGTTTGTAAAGAGGTGCAAGTGTTGCAGGTTCTTTAGACCCTGTTTGTTTCATGTATACATAAAGTTATTACAGTTGTATGAGCAGAGCCGTGGATACCGTGTTTTGTATGCAGTGATATGTCCTTCTCCATATTTACAAAGTGGTGCTAAGACCCTTTTTGTTGTAACACCACCTTTAAATAAGACCCCTTTACAAACATCGCTTAGCGTGAAAGGAGTGTGCAGTGGGTGTTGCTGTGGGAGTTCCACCACAATAGCCAATGATTTTGACACTGCCCCAGATTTACAAGGCTCTGTAAATCTGGGGCAGCGGCAAAAGCAAACGCCATGCAAGAGTAGGCATTAGAATGGCAAAACTAGGAGAAATACTTGTATTTCTCCTCGTTTTGCCATTAATGATTGTTTATATGCAGGAAGATGTGGCTTACTGCACATGAACAATCATTAAATAATGATGATTCACTACTTCTATGTGTGCTACATTCCACACACATAGAAGTAACAAATCACCATTAGTGATTGTTTATGTGCAGGAGGGGACACCTTCCTGCACATAAACAATCATTCGCTGCAATGCAGGCACCCCTACAAAATGGTGCAACGGTGCCTAGGTTGGCGCTAGGCAGCTAAACTTATGTTTGACATGTGCTGCAAAAGTAGTAGTCTTCTTCTTGCTGATTGTGCGATTATTTATATCTAACCTGCAGTTTTTTTTCTGTTAAGATTGAGCAGGCAAGAATTATTTTGTTTACTTATTCATGGCTGATGTTAGTGGTCACCCTGGGGGAGAAACAAAAGGATTAAAACAAAAACTAAGGAGCAAGCAATAAATTGTGCTTGCTCCTTGGTGACAAAGATGCTTAAATCTGTGTTTTTTCATGAGATCTCTATTCATCTGAATGGCTAGGGGAGGAGCAGGCCATTTGGGGCAAGGTAGGAGTTGGTGTGACAGTGAACTATCCTTGTTCAGTTCCGCCCAGCAACTTCTATTGATTATCTTGGGATAGGTGGGCTGGGGCATGGGGGAGGAGTCCAGTAGCTTCCAGTTTAAGCCAGCTACTGAGTTTATGTGTGTGCTATAGAAGCACTCCAGTCAACAGGCATCGGGAGAATAGGTCAGAAGTCGCTGTTACCTGCCTTTTACTGTGACCTGTTGGCCTGCCTCTACCATCTCAAACAAGGCACCCTAGTGCAGCGCCTCAGCAACATCGGAGTCAAAGAGAAAGCACTAGAGTGGATCATCTCGTTCCTCGCCGGAAGAACCCAGAGAGTCCGTCTCCCCCGTTCAGATCCAAGGCCATCGAAGTCATCTGCGTTGTACCACAAGGATCATCACTCAGCCCAACCGTCTTCAACGTCTACATGAGCCCTCTCGCAGCCATCGCATGCAAACACAACCTCAACATCATCTCCTATGCCGACGACACCCAGCTGATCCTATCCCTCACCAACGACCCCGCCACCGCCAGAACCAGCCTACACGAAGGGATGAAAGACGTCGCCGAGTGGATGAAGTACAGCCGCCTGAAACTGAACTGAGACAAGACGGAAGTCCTCATCCTGGGATCATCGCCCTCCGCCTGGGACGACTCCTGGTGGCCCCCTGCCCTGGGCACCACTCCCAAGCCTACGGACCATGCACGCAACCTGGGCTTCATCTTGGACTCCTCCCTCTCGATGACCAGACAAGTCAACGCCGTTTCATCATCATGCTTCTGTAAGATCTTCCGATGGATCCCCAACGAAACCAGGAGGACGGTTACCCAGGCACTCATCACCAGCCGACTGGACTATGGAATCACCCTCTACACCGGAACCACAGCCAAACTTCAGAAAAGACTCCAGCGCATCCAGAATGCCTCCGCACGACTCGTCCTGGACGTTCCCCGACACAGCCACATCTCCGGCCACCTGAGAGACCTGCACTGGCTCCCCGTCAGCAGGAGGATCACGTTCAGGCTCCTCACCCATGCACACAAGGCCCTCCACGACCTGAGCCCCAAGTACCTCAACAACCGCCTGACCTTCTATGCACCCACCCGCCAGCTACGTTCGACCAGCCTCGCCCTCTACGCCGTACCACGCGTCCGCAAAGCCACCGCCGGGGGAAGATCCTTCTCCTACCTGGCGGCCAAGACATGGAACTCCCTCCCCATCCAACTTCGACTGACCCAGGATCACCTTTCATTCAGGAAGCTCCTCAAGACCTGGCTCTTCAAGCAGTAGCGGACCCCCCCCCCCAGCGCCTTGAGAGCCTTCCGGGTGAGTAGCGCGCTATACAAATGTCCATGATTGATTGATTGATTGATTGATGGATATTAATTTATTGCCACAGTGAGAGAAAACAGAATTATAATTTAATATATTTTTAATTTCAAATTAAACATTTCACATTTTCATTACGGCCGTCACGTGCTCCATCATGGCACCGCTGCGGCAGGGGGGCGATCCTTGTTGCAGAGGGAGTGCCCTGCAGACCTGGGCCAACTTATTTGGTCAGCTGCTGGAGGGTAGGTAATTACTGAGGTGGAGTGGTCAGGCCATTCCTCCCACATGAGGGCTTAGGAAACCAGAGATAGCCTTGGAGGTTTTAATACACACATACACTCAAGTTCAAGTTCAAAGAGACTTTATTGGATTGGTTTTTGAGACAATCAGAAAAAATGCATATAAAGAATCATTGTTAAAACTATAAAATGTTATAAACAGCACAAAATGACATTAACATTTCGACTTACAATCATAATAGTCTCCATGATTACAAATGATAGTTTTCCTGTGGCTAAATACTTTTTTTTAAAACATGCCTATCCTTCAGGCTCTGTGTACATCGTCCAGGAGCTGGAGCGCAGGCAATGCAGGACGGCATTGTCTCAGGCTCAGCTCCTTTAAAATCGAGACAATCCAAACTTTCCTCAGGTTACTGTTGAACCTACAGTTGTCACACGGACACAGTCCTAGTGTTCGCGACCAATCATTCATATCTGGGAAGCTCACTAGCCTGTAGAAAATATGACATCTAAAATGGGTTAATAAGAACCTGTCATAGCCACCAGGTACAAACAGTAGATAAGACTGAATACTAAAAGAGGATACAATCAGATGAATATACTGGACAGTAGGCTTTAAACTCTCGGTTGCCAGTCTAATAGAGTCCAGATGAAGTAGTCCCTGTTTTTTTCATTCCTTTCTACTGATTGACTGCATGAAGCTCGGGTTATTGTAATATTCCAAGTGGTTGAGGTCAAACAAAACATTTCTAATAAACCTCAGCCACAGGATCAGTAACGCTCCTTCAAGTTTTAAACTATCTTCTAAAACATCCTGATTTAGCTTGGTCTCAGGTTTAGACCATATTCTGTGCCATAGGAGAATTGGCTCAATTTTTATCAAGTCTGAGATAAATGGCAGACCTAGCTCTGAGTGACAGACATATGCAGACGTGCTACTAGGAACAGCTAGGATATATCTCAGAAAGATATTCTCCACCGTTTGGAGCGACTAAGTCTCCACAAAACCCCAAACTGCCGCTCCATACATAGCTCCAGAGACGCATTTTGCTTTGTACATCTGTATAAGTTCCCACGGTGGTCTTCTCCCTAGTTTACTTGCAAAGTTTGCGGGGGCCGTAGTTGATCTAGCCATTGTAAGTTTATTTGTTGCGATGGTCCAGGAATCATTACGATCAAACAGTATTCCTGGGTATGCAAAGCTTATATTATGCTCAATTTTTTGGCCCTCCAGGAACATGTCCCTACATACGTGACTCCCGAGCCCACATCTCATAATGTAGGTCTTAGAGATATTCACCTTAAGATCCAGTTGTTTCATAAACTTAGTAAAGCTGTTTAAACCCTGTTGAAAACCTACATGCGTGCGGGATATAAAAACTGCATCATCTGCATAAAGAAGTGCAGGAATGGGCCATGCCCCTATTTGTGGGAAGTCATGATTGTCCTTAATTAATGCCTCACATAAACCATTAATATAAAGATTAACAAGCATTGGCATAGCCAATAGGTCTCGCTTTTGGGACCTTATAAGTGTTTAGTTATGCAGCACAATATCCTTGGTGCATCAACATCAACTGTCGCATGGCTAAACACTTAAAAAGTCCCAAAGGCGAGACCTATTGGCTATGCCAATGCTTGTTTTTCCTGGCGGCCAACCAAAGCCTAAGGAAGAGGAAACTAGACAGATGTAGGTATCAACCCAAACCTACAATGGAACCTTTCTAGTACTGGCTCAACCCCAAATGGAGAGAAGGGGGAGGGAGGAAGAATCTGCAGAAGATAGATTATACACCATAAAAAGAGTTATCGGACACAAACACCTAATCTTAAGAAATTGTCTCAAAGCAGTACCCAACAGGCGGCACTAAGAAGTGCCAATCAGACAGGAAAAACATGCAAAACTGGGCATGGCAAATGAGTTACTGCTCCTCTCCTGAGAAGCCAGACAGTTGTCATTGGCAAACACATCAGCCTTGACATGTTTAGCTGTTCGAATCGTTGTCTTTTTACCGAGCAAGCAAATCATCAAGACTGGTCAAAGGGCATTCCAGGGAGAGCTTTGAAACTGTCTGTGGAAAGTTTATAAGGAATAAGGGTTGGTGTCCCGTGTGATTAGCTTCATTTGGGGACAAGTTGTCTACAGGATTTACAGCAGGCTGCCAGAAACGGATGAGAAAAGCATATGGAATCTGTTTTGCACCCACAAGGCTCTGAAGCTAAATGGAGCTAAAAATTACACACATCGATTAAAAAGCTCGTGTTGAAAATACATGCTTTAATCAGAAACATTAACATTTAATTTCTATTAGGAGAAAAGTCTTTTCAATATTAGAAATTATAATGTTTTCTAGGGATATAGATTTTAAAAAAAACTTTTTTGCCCTTAAAGGAAAAAATATTTCCAATCTGACTTTCTGGATGAAAATGTTACGATATTCTTAACACCTTAAATAAAGGTATCATATTTTTCTTGGGTCGTTCAAACAGTACTTGACGGAAGAAAAGGCAAGAGTTTCGGGGTGGGCGGAGGAACCAGATAAACAGAGAAAGACAGTGTGTGTGCTTTAGACAGACAATGCCACTGAGAGCAAAAAGGAGACATGGGGAGAGGATACAGAGATGGAGAGAGAATGGGCAAGATAAAGAAAGGATGAGAACATGAGAAAGAGGGGAGGACTAGAGTGACGGAGAGAGGCAGGGAAGTAAGGGGAGAGAGAGAGAGAGAGAGAGGGGAAAACGAGAGTGATGGAATGCGTGCAAGAGAGCGTAATCCCAGAGTGATAAAGAGTTAAACTTCCAGAGTTTACAAATCCTCACCACACAGAGTAGATATACATCTCCTTGCTGCACTGTTTCAAGTCCATGATTGTACCCAGTGTTTGAAGTGGGGGAAAAAAAGTAGGGGAACTGTGGGCGGAGTCTCCACGGGCTGGGATAACCCAAGGATTGGATCAGTAGGCGGAGTCAGAGGTGTGGCCAGAATGTGCCAAATATGTCAATTTTTAGTATTTGTTAGGCATTTCACCGACCAGTTACAGCTTATTGTGTTATTTAAATCAACCAATGGATACACTTGATTATTTAAGGTTTAATAGGAGTTATTAGCATTTAAATACATTCACAAAGTGGAATATATTTCCAATCACACAATGTCCCAAATATGCTTTTAACTTATAAACTGTAAGTAACAAAAGGATCTCTCTGACACAAGCAGTAACCTACTAACCTAGTTAACATTATGTGCACTTTGTGATCTGCATAGTACATGGTCTTTGCAGCAGGCACATTAACCCTCTGTGCCACCTTTCCAGGACTCAACCCTTCCACTAATCAAAACTCTGATCTCTCTCTAGGAAGAACATTAATCACCGAAGTTATCATGACATTTTTATTGTTGCTGAAAGTTGCTGGAGGCTAGAAAGGAGGCAGCAAGTTTTAAGAAAACCATAATATACTTGCAAACACTACACACCCACCCGAAATAGGTACCCAGTGCGGTCACACTGTTCGCACCGCCCTAATCTGCTCAAGGTTCATGTGACCTCAGAGTCACAGTGACTGAATCACTGTTGCTCTAGGGTGTGCTGCTTCGTAGGCCTGCCTGCAAGGCTGGAGGTGAACTTCAGTATGGATTGTGGTTGACAGGCCTTCAAGGTTAACCCACATTTGCCACTGCAAAGGTACACCTGCTGGTGCTAAGACACCTGGGACTCTAAGGTCTAGTGGGGCTTTATAAGGTCTAGCATGGGAATGTGCTCCCTCAGGAGAGTGGTCTGGGGGACTGGTCATGAAGGCTGAACCCAGCTCCACAGTTCCAAATTCGATAGCTCTGGCCATAGTTCCACATCCTCTCCTCCACTGAACACCATACTGCTCAACTGAGAAAAATTCAAACTGCCTTCAGCTACAACCCAATTGTGCCCCGCTATAAACACCAGGATGCGACTTAAGAGTAATATGCTGCCTGAAAAAAAAAGTAAAAGCAAACATTCATAGGGAGTGCAAGATTAAGTAAAGCATGTGAAATGCAAGCAGAAACAGCATGGTTACCTTAACGATCTCTCACTCACTATTCAGAAATCAGTGAGTGGTTTTACTTGAAAAGTTAAGGACACGACTACAGGGTCCTGAAGGGAACCGTTTCAATGTCCATTGCTTATATCCTTAAATAAATGTAAACAGTATGGTTTAAAAAGACCACCTCCATAAACACGAGGTACACATTTTGTTTTCCTATCCACCCATCAACCAGGTATTGCAATACATCCAGGAATGGTGCACTTCCCCACCTGGGGACAACAATGTGGTTCAAAGAAAAATGAGAAACGAAAAGTAACGCTTCACTGCAAAGTCTGTAAAGTGAGGCTGATATGTTTGGATGTGAATAAAACCAATCTGGCCACTTTGCAACCTTTCTGTCTTGCTTTATTTAGTTATGTATTTATTTTTCATATTTAAAACCTTTTATTTCTCTCCATCTTGAGGCTACACTTTGGAATAGAAAAATGTCAGAAAAAGGGCATTTCCTGCAAGATTGTTTTTCTTTTTTGGATCTATTTCACAGGGAAGCAACTAAATGAAAGAAGGTAAGAGAGGTTGTGAACCGTTTCTTCAAGTCATG
This sequence comes from Lissotriton vulgaris, assembly GCF_964263255.1. Taxonomy (NCBI): domain Eukaryota; kingdom Metazoa; phylum Chordata; class Amphibia; order Caudata; family Salamandridae; genus Lissotriton; species Lissotriton vulgaris. The sequence continues at coordinate 1,630,386,138 of NC_141695.1, read as the reverse complement.
GTTTTCAGTAAGTGAGGAGCAAGACAGAAAGAAAGGGAATAATAACAAGGGGGGGGGCAGCTGCCAGAACAGAAAAGAAGAGGACATTGTCCATATCTTCACTGGGCAGTAAGGAAGAGAGAGAGTCCTTTTTCTTCTCTGCCCGTCCCCGGTTTTCCAAAAAAGCAACCACGCTCACACATGTTGCCCCCTGCCCCCCTCAGAAGTATTCTCGGGCCTCATTGCGTTACAGCCTTAAGAAAAGAGGAAGAAGGAGGGAGTGCAAGATACGCAAGGCTTAATGAGCCTTGACAGAAACCCACATGGCGCCTGCGCACTTGCACGCGCACGTGACCGCAAGCTTGAAGCCAGCAAAAGCCTCTGGTAGCATTTTCAAAAGCCAGTCACTAAATTTCTCACAGAACAGCGCATGCGCTGGCTCAGCGAGACCTAAAAAGGAAGGGGGCCAGGACACAACCTTGCCTGACCACCTTCCTAATGGAGAATGGGGCAGTGCGTTCTCCACCGGTGCCAAAACGTACTCATGCCTTAGCATCACAGTATAGGCGTCTGAGGAAATGGATAATTTGTGTATCTATCCCAAGCTGTTCTAAGATAGCCCACATGTCCTCATGTCTCACAGAATCAAACGCGGCGGTAAGATCGACAAAGGCTAAGAACACTCTACCTTTTTCCACTTGCGTGTACTTGCCCACTAAAACAAGATACATTTAGACTCTGCTCCACTGTCCCCAGTCCAGCCTGAAAGCCCTATTGTATGTTGGCCAGAATGTTGTTTTCCTCAGCCCATTCACTTAGACTGTCCAGTATGATGCGTCCAGCCACTTTAGTCAGAGCATCTAATAAAGAAATAGGTATATGACTCTTCAGGTCCTGACGTTCCCCCTTTTTTAAAATTGGAACAATGGTGGATTTCACCCATGTAGTTGGAAAGGGGGCAAGGCAGCTAGCATTTAAAACCTGGGTGATAATTGGTCCCCATAGTTCCGTGTTGGATTTAAAAAGATCTATGGGAACCCCATCTGGGCCCGGCACCTTCCCACTTGAGCTCGCAGCAAGCACAGGGGTTACCTCCTCCAGTGTAAACCTAAGATCAAAATACATGATCCAGGATTAATAAAAGTCTCCCTATGTGTACTTTCGGAGGTGGTAACAATATTTCCATCAGTATTGTACACCCTCGAGAAGTAGTCAATCCACTGGTTCTTGGCTATAGCGACCTCTACAGATGGCCCCTCCCTAGAATTCAGAAAGGGTGTTTTTATCACCCTCTAAAAAGCCAAACTATCACCCCTTAAGGATGCTTCCTGGAGGGATTCCCAGGCCTCATTTCTCACTGTGGCTTTTCGTTCCCTGAGGGCCACTCTATATTCCCCTCTTACCCTCTTTATGTTTTTAAAAATTTTTGGGAATCTTGAGTATCCCTTTTCTAGTTAGGGTAAGGCCGAGAACACTTTGAATCAACCAGCCACAAGGGTTTTTTTTTGTTTTTCACTGAGACAAATAGTGAATCTCTTACTGCCTCAGATTTTAACTTAAAGGATGAAAGAATGCCAGTTGGAGTTACTTCCTCATCCAAACACGTGTTGATGGCTGAGCTAACTTGCATATCACTTTCCTAGTAATAGCGACAGGGTCCACTTTTGACCATCGCAGGTTATAGCCATTTATCCTATTAATAGTGATGTCTGATAAAATATGGTCCGTTACATCTTGCCTGTGTAGTTTGTTAGATGGTGTTAAAACTGAGAGACACAGTGGGCAATGGTCCCTCAAAGAATTATCATCCACATGAAATGAGTTCAATCTCTGAGCGTGGCTATTCGATATAAGAATATAATCTATGGTAGTATGGCAACCCCTACTGTTAAAGGTATGGGGCATGGGTGCAGGTTTGTTGATTAGTTAATTGACAAAAACCAGATTCATACTAAAAATCAAGTTATTATACAAGCCCCCCAATGGGGAACGACAGAAATGGGCATTGCCAATACCTTCCTCTGGCACAACACCACAAGTTTTCCCTCCTTTGCTTGGACAAAGTGCACAATTAAAGTCACCCACCATGACCAACATCAACATAATTTTTCCTATGTACAGACTTCAGGTTATTATGTAATTGCTTTAAGACATCTCTTGCTAAGGCCAGAGGTATATTGTTGTAAAGGTTAATCAATAGTATGCAATAATTACCGTCAACATAAGTTAACATTAGTTGATAATAAGGTTCCCCAGTAAGAAGCTCTACCTTTTCGTTTCCAGCCTATTTGATGTATACGTTCCAAGTCCCCCTTTTGCTCTAACCCTAAGCCCTTCGATAGCTGGAGTATGGAATGTCTTAAAACCATTAATTTGGATTGGCTCCTTTGCCCATGTTTCTTGCAAGCATAGAATATTAAATGTTGCTATGAAGTCCCCAAAAAGGGGGTTCGATTGTTTAGAAAACAGACCAGCAATATTCCAGGATACTATTTTCCCACATACTTTCTCTACAATAACATGTTGGAATAGTGTAGCTAATAAGCTCACTAATCCACAATCTCTACTGATTGGAAGCTGTTCTGTCATGGCACTACTTCCAAATTCATAAGTAGCCTTAGTACTTGAGTACATGGGGCCTGAGCCAGACATACGCTCAAGATTCATATGGTGTGCCCTGCAGGAATTCTTCCTACAAACAAGGGATACCAAGTGGGGCATATAACCTGTGAGTCACTCAATTTCAGTTATGGGATTCAGAATTATGCCGCAGTGGATTCTGGGATTTGTAGTGTCAGTTAACTTTCATTGGTTCAATTGCTACAAAGCATCAGCTTTATATCAGTTGTAAAGAGGCATTTCTTTTCTGTATCCTTCTCTCGCAGGAAACGGTCAAGCTGTCAGATGTGAAAACCGTATCCAGACGTGTCTTTTTTATTGCATTGTGGAACTTGTAGTCTTGGATTTCCAAATATAACTGCAGAAGTGCAAGTATCAGTAACAAACATAGGGACTCTTCCTGGGCATGCCCTCTTCCTAGCCAGACGAGCCTTCCAGAGGAAATTACTGAAATTTAATTAGCAATTTTCTACCCCTAGACTTTATTTATTTATTGCGATTTTCTATAGCGCGAACAATATCCGAAGGTGTCAGAGCCCTTTACAAAAGAACCAGTTGCGATACATAAGGACTTAGGATTACATAAGTTACATAAAAGATACAAACAGAAAAAAAGTTTGCAAATGTACAAGTTGTAAAGTCACACAGGGCAGAGATACAAATAGAAACAATTGCAAATGTACAAGCTGTAAAGTCACTCAAGTAAGAGATACAAATGGATAATCACATAGGAATGGTAGTGAGTACAAAGGTCTACTACATATACTAGTGGTTAGAGTTATATCTATATACATTACCTACTGGCTATCGCCAGTAGGTATATATAGTTAGGATTAATTCCCTATGGCATTTCTGAAAATTCTATGTCTAATAACTTTGGCGTTTGTGGACGGAATCGGCTGAAATTTTCAGGAAAATGGCACATTTTGTTTCTGAGCAGCCCCTAAAAATTTGGGGGGGTTTCGTCAAGGGGGGGCCGAGAAAAAAGGGGGGTCCCAAAACGCGTTTTTCCCATGTTAATTTCCATAGGGCGGTTGGACTCACTTTTAGCTCGAACGGCAGAATGGATTTGCACGAAACTTGGCAAAATTGTAGGGACTGTTAGCCCGATGTGCCTTTGCTAGGTCTCAATATATGTGCTTCAGTGGATTTTGAGAAATTAACGTTCAAATCAAGATATATATCTGTAACAGCGCTCTGGGCAGCGATCCGGTCCGCTTACTTTTCGCGAAACGGAACTTTGCGCGCAGAAAGCTGATTGGCTCTCCGGTGTCTGTCAACATTCTAAACAGTCCGGAGCGGCCGCCATCTTGTCTCTCGGTAGGATCGAGAGAGAAGAAGAGGTGAAAAACGAAAGGGGAATTTAATGAAAGGGGGCAAGGTATCCCCCTCTTGACCCCCTAGGAATGTTGTTGGGGTTATTAAAGGGTCCCGTGGGGAAAAAAAAAAAATGATTTTTCACGGTAGAAGCGCTTCACGGGCCGCGAACTGGGCCGCAAACTGGTAGCGAAACGGGAATTCGCCATTTTGTGCTTCGTTAATTAAATTACTAGGTATAAGTGGGTGCGGGAGACGTATCCTAATCCCCTATGTTTCCTGAGGGTGGCTGAGGAGGCTGATATATGTTGATACATCTCTTCCAGCGGCTGTGCGTGAGCTTTTTTTTTTTTTTGCTGCGTGACAGTCCGGAGCGGCCGCCATCTTGTCTCTCGGTAGGATCGAGAGAGAAGAAAAGGTGAAAAACTAAGGGGGAATTTAATGAAAGGGGGCAAGGTATCCCCCTCTTGACCCCCTAGGAATGTTGTTGGGGTTATTAAAGGGTCCCGTGGGGAAAATAAAAAAAAATGATTTTTCACGGTAGAAGCGCTTCACGGGCCGCGAACTGGGCCGCAAACTGGTAGCGAAACGGGAATTCGCCATTTGGTGCTTCGTTAATTAAAGTACTAGGTATAAGGGGGTGCGGGAGACGTATCCTAATCCCCTATGTTTCCTGAGGGTGGCTGAGGAGGCTGATATATGTTGATACATCTCTTCCAGCGGCTGCGCCATCTTGCCTTTTTTCCAATGCCACAATTTTGTCGTGCACGGCAGCCATTTTAGATGCCAGGCTGGTCCCAGGCTATCACCTAACCCTGCGGATGTAGTTTATGGCCCCAGCTGTAGAGAATTCAGACATGCCAATCCTCCCGATTCAGGCGTGTGACTACTGATTTCAGTGCTGGTCTCCCGCCTCCCGATTTCTGCAAGCAAAAACCCGGGGGCATATTACGAACAACTAGCGATAATTTTTGTCTCTAACTTGTTTAGAGACAAAAATTATCGCCGTACATCGGCGATTTTTATCGCAGATAAACCTTGCTATTATCGCAGAAAAGTCAGCGATATTCATGTATTATCGAGCAAATGCTCTTAGCCATGTTATCCACCTCCCATTGGATAACATGGCTAAGAACTGCTCAGGGCAGGTGTTAGATTTTGGAGATATTCGCGCTTAGCGCGAATATCTCCAAAAGTTGGTAATAGAAGGTAGCGATGTTAGGGACTGTTTCCAGTCGCTAACATCTTGGCACGCCACTTTGCATGTCATTAGTGATAAGTATCACTGACATGCAACATTCTAAACAGTCCGGAGCGGCCGCCATCTTGTCTCTCGGTAGGATCGAGAGAGAAGAAGAGGTGAAAAACGAAAGGGGAATTTAATGAAAGGGGGCAAGGTATCCCCCTCTTGACCCCCTAGGAATGTTGTTGGGGTTATTAAAGGGTCCCGTGGGGAAAAAAAAAAAAAAAGATTTTTCACGGTAGAAGCGCTTCACGGGCCGCGAACTGGGCCGCAAACTGGTAGCGAAACGGGAATTCGCCATTTTGTGCTTCGTTAATTAAATTACTAGGTATAAGTGGGTGCGGGAGACGTATCCTAATCCCCTATGTTTCCTGAGGGTGGCTGAGGAGGCTGATATATGTTGATACATCTCTTCCAGCGGCTGTGCGTGAGCTTTTTTTTTTTTTTTCTGCGTGACAGTCCGGAGCGGCCGCCATCTTGTCTCTCGGTAGGATCGAGAGAGAAGAAAAGGTGAAAAACTAAGGGGGAATTTAATGAAAGGGGGCAAGGTATCCCCCTCTTGACCCCCTAGGAATGTTGTTGGGGTTATTAAAGGGTCCCGTGGGGAAAATAAAAAAAAATGATTTTTCACGGTAGAAGCGCTTCACGGGCCGCGAACTGGGCCGCAAACTGGTAGCGAAACGGGAATTCGCCATTTTGTGCTTCGTTAATTAAAGTACTAGGTATAAGGGGGTGCGGGAGACGTATCCTAATCCCCTATGTTTCCTGAGGGTGGCTGAGGAGGCTGATATATGTTGATACATCTCTTCCAGCGGCTGCGCCATCTTGCCTTTTTTCCAATGCCACAATTTTGTCGTGCACGGCAGCCATTTTAGATGCCAGGCTGGTCCCAGGCTATCACCTAACCCTGCGGATGTAGTTTATGGCCCCAGCTGTAGAGAATTCAGACATGCCAATCCTCCCGATTCAGGCGTGTGACTACTGATTTCAGTGCTGGTCTCCCGCCTCCCGATTTCTGCAAGCAAAAACCCGGGGGCATATTACGAACAACTAGCGATAATTTTTGTCTCTAACTTGTTTAGAGACAAAAATTATCGCCGTACATCGGCGATTTTTATCGCAGATAAACCTTGCTATTATCGCAGAAAAGTCAGCGATATTCATGTATTATCGAGCAAATGCTCTTAGCCATGTTATCCACCTCCCATTGGATAACATGGCTAAGAACTGCTCAGGGCAGGTGTTAGATTTTGGAGATATTCGCGCTTAGCGCGAATATCTCCAAAAGTTGGTAATAGAAGGTAGCGATGTTAGGGACTGTTTCCAGTCGCTAACATCTTGGCACGCCACTTTGCATGTCATTAGTGATAAGTATCACTGACATGCAAAGCGGGGCCCAAGATGGTCGCTATCTCCTTTTAGCTGTCACTAACTGGTGTTAGCGACAGCTTGGTAATAGGGAGATAATTTTATCTCCGCTTTCAAGGCTTTTAAAGCCAAAAAAGCGGAGATAAACCCCCTTGATAATATGCCCCACGATTCCTTGGGGGTTTCAGCTGACAGGGCTTGGTATTGTGTTACATGGTAATTTTTCCAGGAAACGTCAGAGGGTCGATGCAGGGGTTCTAGAAGAGGTGATAAACCATTTAAGCCTCATGAACAAGCGCATGGTCTTTTAAAGATTTGTGAAGTACTCGGAGCGGCGGTGTGTGTGTTTCCTCTTTCAGGAGCGGGCGGGGGGGCACTGCCAGCAACTTGCCAGGTCAGGTAGTGTTCAACACGTGCATCACCCTTTCTCTGCTTGCTATTGCGCTCCATGCTTCGGAAAGGTAAGAAAAAGAACGTGCATTTGAGTTTGAAATGTCCGATCCTGCAGCAGCACACTTCCAAAGCCCACACATGACAATAACCCGATTCAAGGCCCCATTCACCCGTTTTTAAAAAAATAGATAACACTCCAACAAAGTAAGGTTATAAAACTTTATTAACTATTAACTTTAACGAACGGAACAAAAACTAAAAACATTTAAACATTTCTCAACACAAAAAGCAACAATGGTTAGAAGCTGTCTTTTGTGCGAATAGTCCCAAGGCAGCACAACGTGCAGAGTTCTGGACGGCACCCAGGTGATGTCGCCTGGGTGCCGCACTGGTTTAGGGATCCTACAATGCAGCACAGAAAAACAGCGTGGGGCGTCCCGGGTGGTGCGGGGGAGGCCTCGTCAGTAGCGGTCTGTGTCCAGTGTCACATGGCTGACACAACATGTACGACAGGCACCCAGGTGATGTCCAGTAAACTGCCGCACTGGTTTTGGTATCCTACAATGCTGCTCCGAAAATTGGCGTGCGGCGGCCCGGGGGGGGGGGCGTGGGGGAGGCGGCGTGAACGGGCCTCCCCAGGTGGCGGCCATCTAGCTGAGTTGTGCCCGCTCTTGCGGCTACAGCGTCTCGCTCACCATGTTGTTGAGTTGCTCCCACTCTTGCAGTGCAGCGATAGGCGGCTGCCACATGGCTCTTAAAATGGCGGACGGCTCCTCGGTTTTGGGCCTGGTCCACTGAAATGGCCCTGGGACACTTTGGAACTCGGACGCTTGCCTGCTAGGGCTTGGGCTCCATTCTCGAAAAGCGTCCCCTCAGCCGTGAAGATTGTACAAAAGTCTTGGGGGCCCCCGACTCCCGCAGGCTTCCGGTGGGGAGCGGCAGACATGATTGCTCGCGGAATGACCACGACGGAGCCACGAGATGGTGGTGCTCTCATGCTGACGCCAGCTTCAGTCTGAATGATCCAGAAACAAGGTGGGGCTTTCATCGTTTGGGAAAAAAAAATGTTCTAAACCAATGAAAAGTGTTATTTTTAGGTCATATGACCAAGCCTTCCATCTTTAGGAAACCAAAAGTAAAATGAACCAATGAAAAGTTTTATAAACAAGTCACATGACCTGTTATGCGGCATAGGGCTACAAAAAGCGTAGAAAATCCGTTGGCACGTGAGGCGGCGTCAGTAGCGGACCGATGTGCGAATAGGCCGAAGGCAGCACAACGGGCCGAGATCCGGATGGTACCGAGGTGGTGTCCAGCAAATTGCCGCACTGGTGTGGCCATCCTACAATGCTGCGCCGAAAGACGGCGTGTCCAGCTGAGTTGCGGTCACTGTTGCGGTACAGTGACTCGAACGCGCCGAGATCCGGATGGCACCGAGGTGGTGTCCAGCAAATTGCCGCACTGGTGTGGCCATCCTACAATGCTGCGCCGAAAGACGGCGTGTCCAGCTGAGTTGCGGTCACTGTTGCGGTACAGTGACTCGAACGCGCCGAGATCCGGATGGCACCGAGGTGGTGTCCAGCAAATTGCCGCACTGGTGTGGCCATCCTACAATGCTGCGCCGAAAGACGGCGTGTCCAGCTGAATTGCGGTCACTGTTGCGGTACAGTGACTCGAACGCGCCGAGATCCGGATGGCACCGAGGTGGTGTCCAGCAAATTGCCGCACTGGTGTGGCCATCCTACAATGCTGCGCCGAAAGACGGCGTGTCCAGCTGAGTTGCGGTCACTGTTGCGGTACAGTGAGTCGAACGCACCGAGATCTGGATGGCCCCGATGTTGTGTCCAGCAAGTTGCCGCACTGGTGTGGCCATCCTACAATGCTGCGCCGAAAGTCGGCGTGGGGTGCCCCGTTGGCTTATGAGGTGATGTCAGTAGTGGACCGATGTGTGAATAGGTCGGAACCAGCACAAGGCGCCAAGATCCGAATGGCAAGTCCTGGATGTTGAGTGCCTCAGTTGAGAGTTCTGAGCAGTGCTTGTAAGACTGTCTGAAGCTTATTTGCACCTGCTGCAGCTTCACTAGGTCCGGCGGAACTTTTTGCCTTTTCCTTTCTGCTTCTTTTCCTACAATGCGTTTCATCTGAAGACACGACCAGGTCCCTGAATGTGTGCAGGGGGACGCTATTGATTGAATGAAAATGGCGGCTTGACACAAAGCTGACTCAAGCGTTACTGTTGGTGCTATACAGACAAAAATTGGTTTTCAGTTTGTACATTCTTCAGGTTTTTTTTTTCCATCCAAGTCTGATTGAGAGTTTGTAGAAAAATGGCTTCAGATTTTCCACATACTACTCTTCAACATTCTTCCTAAATGTAACAATGTGAAACTCACTAGGAGAACGGCTGTTTCTGTTTCCTTTCAAAATGCTGCCAACAATATTTTCTGAATGGAAGACACCATCTTGTAGCATAAAGGGCCGAAAGGGGTTCTGGTCTGGCCGATGGTTGGTGGAGACATTTTGACTATATCTTGGACCTGCCCGGCCTCGCCCAAAATGGCGCCGGTATAAATGGGACTCGTAACTCCTTGCCCGCAAATGTATATCTAGAAAATGTTATTGTAAGTGGCCCTGTTCTATTTAAATTACAAAATGTATGTCCACCGATTCCGCAACTGTTAGACACCTTAGTTCTTGCAACCTAATGGCCCGCTCGTTACGTTCCTCTACAGTGTAAATGTCTCCTCATCATATACGATTTCAGTTTGCTCCGTGGCCGGCCCACGTGGTTATAGGCCCGTATTTGTATACTGACATTTTCACAATAAAGGTTTTTAAAACAAAACACGGTAGTAGTATTTACATTGGTAAAGTTTTTACTTTTAGTCACTGTTTTCGAATCAGTAAAAGGCAAGTGAAATAAAGCAGTCCAATTACATGACGGATAAAAGGTATAATATGTAGGAACGCAGTAAAGATAAATGGTCAAGGGCAGTTGTGTTTTTCATGTCTGCAACATAAAGTGATCGATAAGAATCTGATAATCAGGCGTATCGGCGACTAAGACAGCAGGCCGAATCTCTTTTACTCAACGGCTCCGTCATGGAAGGAAGAAACGCCCTTTTTCTCGAAAAAGGAATATATTTTACTTGCAAGACAGTTGTAAATTTTCCGGGAAAGTACATTAGCCTGGAATATTATAACATATGTTTGAAAAAAAAATATTGTTCGAAAATAATAAAAAGCGTAATTTTTAGGTCATATGACCAAGCTTTTCATCATTAAATTAACAAAAGTAAAATGAACCAATGAAAAGTTTTATTAACAAGTCACATGACCTGTTATGCTTACGTTACGCGCTGCGCGCCGCGCCTCGGATCACTTCCGGGTGCGCTAACGCGGCGTGTCATATAACGCATTACGCGACAACGTAGGTCAAGAATATAGTCAAAATGTCTCCACCAACCAGCGTTCGGAACACAACCCCTTTCAGCAGTCCAAAAAGTTCTGTTAAATGACAACAGAGGGGACAGGCAACAAGAACCATCAGTCAAAGAGGGGAGGGCAAGTTCTTCTCTTCCGGGTCATGTTGGGGCGCTACCGGAACTGATCGAATTGGTAGTCTACAGTGTTTCTGGATGTTTCAGACTAAAGCTGGCGTCAGCATGAGACCACTACCATCTCGTAGCTCCGTCGTGGCCATTCCACGAGCAATCATGGCAGCCGCTCCCCACCAGAAGCCTGCGGGAGTCGGAGGCCCCCAAGACTTTTGTAGAATCTTCACGGCTGAGGGGACGCTTTTCGAGAATGGGACCCAAGCCCTATCAGGGAAGCGTCCGAGTTCCAAGGTGTCCCAGGGCCATTTTAGTGGACCAGGCCCAAAACCGAAGAGCCGGCCGCCATTTTGAGAGTCCTGTGGCAGCCGCCTATCGCTGCACCGCAAGAGCGGGCGCAACTCAACTACATGGTGAGCGAGACGCTGTAGTCGCAAGAGCGGGCGGTAAACAGCTGAATGGCGGAAGAGGCACAGTGTAGCAAAAGCGGGCGGAATGGCAACTAAAACGATAAAGGGGCGCCCCACTACAGCTTGTCTTCAGGTCAAACGGATTGTGGGACAAGGTCCAGAATTGAAGAGTCATCAAAAGGCAAAAAGTTCCGCCGGACCCCGGGAGCCGGCCGCCTATGTCGGGGGCGATCTCAGGCTACACCAGTGCTATAAGACTTGGGGAGGGTGCCGGAGCCAAGCGTCTTCTCCGAGTCCATGGCCATCACACCGCCCCTCAGGGGCCTCCGTCAAGCTGTTTAGGAAGGTAACATATCACATTGTTTTCTAATGCAGTCAGGTCCACAAACGACACTCACTTACTTTGAGAATAGTGAAGCTGCAGTAGGTGGAAATAAGCTTCAGACAGTGTTACAAGCACTGCTCAGAACTCTTAACTATGGCACCCAACATCCAGAACTTATGCTATTTGAGAATGGCAGTGACATCGAAGCATCTCAGGGACCAAAACCATTAACGTACTTTCACGTATGAAAATCTTACTTGGGGAGGGGGCAGGAGCGAAGCGCCCCCTCCCAGTCAGCGCCACCACACCGTATGTTGAAAATCTGAAGCCATCGTTCTACAAAGTCAACCAAACTTGGATTGAAAAATCTAGAAAAATGTACAAACTGAAAACCAGTTTTGGTCTGCATAGCATCAGTAGCAACGCTTGAGTCAGCTTTGTGTCAAGCCGCCATTTTGATTCAACAAAGCACAGGCATTGAAAAAGGCTGAAATTCAGAACTCTAAACTATGGCACCCAACATCCAGGAGCTTGCCATCCGGATCTTGGAGCCTTGTGCTGCTTTCGATCTATTCACACATCGGTCCACTACTGACATCATCTTATAAACCAACGTTATGTAAATAGTTTTTTAATAAAATGTTTTACCCTGTTTCTTTGCTGGTGTGTTGTCTATATTTTTAATATTTGCATAGGGTTTGTCGTTATTTTGTGCGGGATGGGTGATGGAGCCGAGCTGTCTTGCAGCCCTCATGGTGTGGAGCTCAGTTCATCTCACTATTTTCGTATTTCTCATGAAGAGTTGTTCCTAATATTTCTATTTTAGCGAGGTCAAAAAGAGATCCAATTAGTGGCCTACTGATTTTGCTTGATTACTTTTATTTTTTTACACGATTTTTCACTATCTGCAAAGACTAAACAGAGTATTGCGACTTTGTGCTTGTTTGTAAATAGAGAATGATCCAAAGAGAACCAATTCTAAAACAGTAAATGCTTGGACAACAATCAATCAAATGGAGAGACAAGGAGGCACGACGGATTACAACGGGGGTAAAGGCCTGCGTTAACTACCCTTCAGTATCTGCAAAGAGAGAGTACTACTAAGACAAAAGAGGGGAGGGGGGGGGGGTGCAGCGTTCAAAGCACATCAGCGTGCATAAATACGAAAATGTTTTTATCTATCACGTACTTGACATTTTAAAGCTTTTCATATTTGCTATTAAAAAACCAATGAAATTCACAGAAAAAACCATAGGTTATAGTGGATATATAGTTAGGAATTTGCATTTACAAAACCTTGAAAATTCAATGAAAAAACCATTGGTTTTAGGCCATATATAGTTAGGAATTAGCATTTACAAAACCTTATTTTACTCGCATAAAACCATTGAAATTCCATATATAGTTAGAAGCGCTAACTATATATCGCGCACCCGCAATCCACTGCTGATGATGTCACATATTACATCATTCATGACATGGTCAGTGACATCACTGATGACATCACTGATGACATCTCAAATGACATCACTGATGACATCACTGATGACAACTCAAATGACATCACTGATGACATCTCAAATGACATCACTGATGACATCACTGATGACAACTCAAATGACATCACTGATGACATCTCATTTGTCATCACTGATCACATCACTCATGTGATAATACAATGAACCTCTTCAGACTCTAATATAACCTTACATACACTCAGTATAAACAGACACTCACAGACTGTCACTCATCCATGGAGTTACTCACACACCTAGTCAGTCATGCAAAGAATCAATCACACCTCCATTTCCTCAACTATACAGTTATACACATCTTACTTATTCAAACATATAATAACACATATTTACTCTCTTATATAATCCCTGATACAAGCTCACAGTGATCGATACAGCCACTCACACATTCACTGGCTCTTATGTTCAGTTATTTATATATCTCAACTCTCACATGTATTGTGTTTTACATACGTACTTACTTGCACATGTAGCAATGAGAAATCCATTCACTCACCAACACACCCATGCACAGTCAACCGCCCATATAGCTGTTTCCACATGCACTCTTGAACTCATACTCCTAGTGAATCAACTGCTTACACATCTATGCACAGAGTCACGCACCTCCCAGCCACCCACACACACACTCAGCCTCCCATTCAAATACTTGGGCAACCAATCAATAACCCATATGGCCACTCTTATAGCTACTGATCAACACATGCAGCAGCTTACACAACAACAAACATACTGATGCACAAATTAAGACAGTTTAGTCACTAACCCATGCACTCAGTGAGACACATTTAATCACTCTTTCATACAGTCAGTCATGCACCTACTAAATTCTTCATCCAGACACTTATACATCCACTCATTCTTCAATATGTAAAACATATTTAAACTTTACAGACACATACAATCACTGGATGTTGTGATCAGTGATGTCATCAGTGATGTCATTTGAGATGTCATCAGTGATGTCATCAGTGATGTCACTGACCATGTCATGAATGATGTAATATGTGACATCATCAGCAGTGGATTGCGGGTGCGCGATATATAGTTAGCGCTTCTAACTATATATGGAATTTCAATGGTTTTATGCGAGTAAAATAAGGTTTTGTAAATGCTAATTCCTAACTATATATGGCCTAAAACCAATGGTTTTTTCATTGAATTTTCAAGGTTTTGTAAATGCAAATTCCTAACTATATATCCACTATAACCTATGGTTTTTTCTGTGAATATATATATATATACAAATAGTAGATTTTCTCAGGATTCCATTTTACCAGCGATTTGGCTTGGACAAGTATATATCACATATTTACAATGTAAAGAGAAATAAAAAAATTAAAATAAAAAGGGTAGAAAGCGGTATGTGGGGGAGAAGAGTTGGAGGCTGAGATTGGTGAGAGGAGAGAGGGGGACCTGAGGGGGAGAAAGAGATAAGGCAGTCCAGTGTAAGTGAAATGTCTGAAGGTCTGCAGGATGGAATCCAAGGGACCAAAGGAAAGGACAAGAATCAACAAAATGGCGGACCCGGGTCGCGGGCACCAATGGAAACCATCTCAACATGGCAAGATGCACCCAGGGCAAGTGCGACAACAGGAGAGGGTCCCAAAATGGCGAGTCACGCACGAGTTCCAGTCCAAAAGTTACGAGGGCCAAGTCCAAAGAAAACCAGGGAGCCGACCCAATGAAGGAAGAACAAGAGGGGAAAAGGAGGAAGATAATCAAAAGGAGGAGCATCTTCAGTATTTGCACCTCCTTTCACCACTGCTGCACACCCATGATTGATCTAAATGCTCCCACGCTCCAGTACTGGACACCATAGTCCACCAGTGTCATTAGCTGAAGGGGTGTTAAAACAAATCCCCGGGTCTCCACCCAGCTTTCATGCTGAACAAAAAGCTGATGTCTGTCTTGGCTCTCCCGGAGGGGGGGGGGGGGGGGTGTTAGCTGCTTCGTCATATGTAGGGGGTGAGCGCTGTAATTAAAATCCTCTCCCGGTCATGTAACCTGTCCCGTCCGTCCGCTGTGGCCACGGGCCCCCATCCACACACTGCAGTGACTCGAGGTGGCTGCCTATTTTCCTCTTTGAATCTCCAGAGCGTCACATGTGGGTTCATTTCAGAGCAGCCTGAAACCAACTCGTGGTCGGACCCAGGCCTTGTCTCTAGGGATGTAATGAACAGTGACGCCGCGCTCTGTGCACTTGCCTGCGAATCTCCTGCTTCAACCTTCCCTTTGCCTCCCACTCCTCGCCGGACCCGCTCCGCGGGTCCCGCATCGTGGTAGAGGCAGTCTGCTGTTTGGGGCATCATCTTCCATCTTCACCGACACCGGCAGGGCTGCGAGGTAGAGCGGAGGACTCCATTGTCCAGGAGTCTCCGCGCGCCCGTCTCCAGCTGGGCTCCTCTCCCTGCCGGCCACGCCCCCTCGGTACAACCCCTAAAAAGGAATCACAACTCCCGCTGCGCGGGAGCGCGCGGGAGCGCCGGGAGAAGCCCGGGACAAGGGCGGGACCGTCTGTGGCCGTCCGGGGACGACTGAGGACGGGACGGGTCACCTCTCTAACATCTACGTCCTCTAATACCAACAAAAACCGACCATCGTAGAGAGTTAAAACATCTAAGAAAGGTAACAATCTTCTCTCACGTCCCGTGTTGCGATATTCGTGGTTGTCCCTCACAAATGGGTCTAAAGAAATTGCGTTCACGAACAATCTTTATGAAACGAATGGGGACGGAGGAAGCCGTTAGAAAATCCGCTGATAAAGGGATTACACCTGGCCGCATCAGCCTCACCCCAGCAATCAGTGAATATTTCTCGTCACTATCGGCAAAAAAGAAACCGGAAAAAACAATGTCTGCCATAGAAAATATAATACCAGGAACCTTGGAAGATCGATCTTGTTTATTGGCATCCCCCCATCTGTCTCACAATGTCAGTGACATTGTGTTTAACAATAAGTCTCCAATCGTAACAAGAAAACAACAACCTGAAAATTCCAATCCTACCACGGTGAAATCATCAACGCCTATAAAAAACCAGGAGGGTGTACACAAAACAGGAGACCTGAGTATGTTAAATAACACAGCAGAACAAAAAAGTGTGATCTCTGACATTTTCTTGATAAAGGGCAACGGGAGCCTTCAAATACTAAAAGACTCATGTACTCCCAATCAAAAAATAGGAGAAAACAGTCCAGAGTTAAAGTTAACAAATACAGATTCAAAAAAACTTTCTATACATGATCAAGATTCCTATTTAGACCCCTTTTTAATAGAAAGCAATATTCCTGAAAAATCTTCTATTCCCTTATCCAAGGCTTTTTTCACATTGCAAGAAATTCTCGAATCAGTTCTCTCCTTCTTAGGTAACATCCTCGAGAACTCTGACCAAACCTTGGATGTACAAATTGGTATTTTGAAATTTTTAGTTGAAGAGAAAAGAAAAAAGGAGTCCTCTAAAAACATAGAAGGAAAACCAGAGGATGCCAACGGGCAACAAGTAAAAGATAGCAAGCAAACCATCTGTCACTCATCTACTCAGACATCACATGATGACTTCAAATTAACCATTAAAAAGGAAAAAAAGGAAAATCTTAATGATTCCACTTTATTTTCATTGAAACATCTGTTTAGAGAAAATCTTCGAAAGAAAGAAAAACATTTCCCGATTTTCAATAAAAAAACGGGACCGGAAAGACCCGACAACGACTCTGAAAACGAAGGCGAGACATCTAATGCTGAGATTAAACCTGAAATATCCCCAGGAGAAACAACACCAAACTCAACTAAGGATGTTACGCTAAAGGCAAAAAATAAAAGGAAGAAAAAACCTATGAGAAGGATTCATAAAAAGCAAGCACGTAAACTGAAATTTCAAAAATTCACAATGCCACAAAAAGAATTACAAGAGAAAGACGACGAGAAGAGTACTCCGTGTAGGAATAAAAAAGAAGAACTCCCTAACGGAACTACCATAGACAGGAAGAAATCCTTGAACCCAAAGGCGGATGTATATTTCCCTGTAAACTCTGCTTCTACGATAACAGATGAAACCGCAGAAAGAATCTTTTCTGAAAAGGAAAATGAATACAGGAACGCCACACAATCTAAGATAATGCAATTTGTAGAACTATTTCCTACTGACAACATCCCTCTTAACAGAAGTAGGATTCTACACCTTTTACAGAACATAATACCTCTTCAATCTATGACAAGCAGTGACATTGACCTAGTATCATTTCCAACACGAGGTCAAAACAAAACCGCAACAGTCTCGTTCTGGTCTCCAGTGATACCAAGTTTAATCTTGAGGGAGAAAGAGTTAATATACCGATTCGGTTATGATGTAATAGAAAAGGTTGAGCCTAAAGGAAACAAAAAACATCCAACCTTCAATAATAACACGATCCTTTTCTCTACCCTGCAATCTAACGAGGGACAAAGAACCTCGGGGACTTCAAGACATACAGAGGGTATAAAAAATAGAGATATGGAACCGGGAGAAGAAATATTGAAAATCCGAGTAAAAAAAGGGGAAAGGGAAGTGTGGCATATGGAATCAAAGGATAAATGTGCAGAAAATAAAATGGAGAACTCATGGACCTGGCTTCCTGGGATTCTAAACTATAACAAAGGTTCTAACCATCTAAAACACCCTGTTTAGCCAAGGTCTTAAGATTATATCGTGGAATATCGCTGGTAGAACAACGAAAAAAATGAAAGAAGTCCTCAGAAATCAGCCGGATATACTGACCTTGCAAGAAACTTGGGCAACAGAGCCCATTTCTCAAAAAGGTTTCTATACGTATAGTATCTGCGCTAAAGCCTCAAACCGGGGCCATGCCAAAGGGGGACTGGCTCTGTTAATAAGAGAGGAATACTTGTGGGCACAAGAGATAGTGGAAACTAAAAGTGAGAATGTGCAATGTATGAAACTATCTATGAAAGCCTTCAATCAGATCACAACTAAACCAACTCTGCTTTTCAACATATATGCTCCACCAGGAAAAAACCATGACAACTTATTTGACGAGACCTTGCAAATTATCACACAAGTAATTGATACCCATATATCCTCACCCTATATAATTATGGGAGACTTCAATGGGAAAATTTCCAACACAGAATTAAAAAAATGGGGAAAAATCCTGGAAGAAGAAAGCATGGAACATGTAATCCCTCAATTCCCCAATGATATTCGATCTAATAAAAGAGGGAAAACACTGTTAACAGTACTGCTCACCATAAACGGAATAATCCTTAACGGGAACGTGGAAGGCGATATCCCGGCAGCGTACACAAGACAGGGAAATGGGAGACCATCTATTCTAGACTATATTATTTGTGGTAAAGACCAACACGAAACAATGCTCCATTTGTGCTCCAATTTTACTCCTGAAAGCGATCATGCCGTCATGCAACTTGCAACCAGTTGGTTGGCTCCGTCTGCAGAAGAAGGCTTGATGACCCTCGGCAGAAAGGAAACTCTGGTAAGCAGCGAGCAGAGACGTATTTTCTGGAATCCTTCCTCACTGAGTAAAATGACAAATCTGGTTGAACATCAACAGTTTTTAAGGAATTTATTCTCTGATGACCCTATTGAAAACTTTGAGACCATGCTCATTGAACTTAAGGAGGTAATAACCGAAAGGAACCTGCAAAGTACTATTATAACCCGAAAAAGGAAAACTAATAATAAAACAGGGAACTCAATGACAAAGAAAACCATAAATAAATTGATACGTGCCCAATACTCACATTTCTCTCCCACTAAAAAGAAAGAAATCAATAAACTGAAAAACCAACTTAGGAGAGAAAAAACACGTGAGAGGAAATCCCTTGAAGATCGTAATTGGGTAGAATTACAAATAGCTGCCAAAGAACCAAACCAAAGAACCTACTGGTCCATAATAGCCAAGTTATCCGGGACAAAAAAGAAATTACAAGCAGTACCTGTTCCTCCGAAAGAGTGGGAAATTTACCTGACAGAACTTTATAAAAAAAATTTGGGCAAACTACAAACAAATAGCCCAGATAAGGTAAAGGTAAAAGTTATTGAGAAAATAATCCCAAAAACTACGACAATAATGGTCGAAACCCACATTCGGAGGGCAAGAAGCTCAGGAGCCTTTGGACCCGACCAAATCCCTATAAAGGCCATACAAACAAATTCTAGGGAGTGGAGCCTTTTTCTTACCCCACTTTTTAACTATATTTTCATCACTGGTCAGGTTCCTAAATCATGGCAAGGGAGCAGTATTATCCTTATCCACAAAAAAGGTTGCAAAACGGTAGCAGGCAACTACCGCCAAATTGCCCTAATGGACGCAACCGGGAAAATATTCGCAGCAGAGGTACTATTGCAATTAAAAAACTGGGCTTTCTCGATGGGTTTGATACCCATGTTCCAGGCAGGGTTCAGACCCAAACACTCTGTGACGGACAACATTGCAATCATCCAGTTTTTGTTGGACAAATACGTCACACGAAGAAAACAGACGGTCTATATGGCTTTCATAGATTACTCGACAGCATTCGACCGAGTGGATCGGCCCACATTGTGGAAAAAACTGAGGAGTCTGGGAATCAACGATCACCTGCTACAGGCAATAATAAGTCTCCACACAACAACATGGTGTCGTGTTCAAATGGGAGGCCAAAAAGGACTAACGAAAATAATAGCCACCGAAAACGGCCTTAAACAAGGTTGTCTACTAGCTCCAATGTTGTTCTCGCTATATCTCCACGATTTACCAAACCAACTGCAAAGGGGCCCTAGCCTGCCCCCAAAAATTAATCAACAAAGAGTTCACCTGCTGCTTTATGCGGACGATATAGTCCTATTCGACCTTACACCATATGGTTTACAAAAATCTCTGGACATCCTGTTCAAGTACTCAAATGACAATTTCTTAATCCCGAATGTAAGGAAAACCAAAGTTGTGGCCTTTTCTGGGAGGAAGAAAAGTGTCAAATATAATTGGAAGCTAGGAGAGGAAAAGGTCGACGAAGAGAAAGAATATATCTACCTCGGAAGGATTCTTTCCAAGAATCTATCAAATACAAAGCATACCGAAAAGTTAATAAAAAAATCTGACTTGCACGCAGGAGCACTAACGAGATTTTACAACGCCACGGGGAGCAGGCATTTTTCCTCACTATTAAAAATATACAGGGCAAAAATACCAGCGGTTCTGTCTTATGCTACAGAACATATTCCAATCCAACAATGGGGCTTTATGGACCGTCAGGAGGGAAAAATCCTGAAAAAAATAATGAAGGTCCCAAAAGCTACTCCAGTTCAGGTCCTGAGGCTGGAATTTGGAATTACCAGCGCCTTTGCCACTGCCGTGGCAAACATAATTAGATGGGCGTACCAGCTACTTCATGCCACGGAGGGAACTCTAAGATTTCTACTACAAAAAGAGACTTTCGGCACAGATATAGTTAAACAAACTTTTTCTGAGAACATGTCTGTGGCGCTCCAAATGGCTGAAATCTCTATCGAAATCCTGCAGACTTGGTCCGTGTCACAACTAAAACTCTTTCTCAAATGTTTTACACCTAGGGTAAGTTACGACTTGGACTATGCTCATAGCTGCAGGCTAAAAACATTCAAACAATTTACTACAGTCATAGAGTATAAACGTATACAGCCATATATCTCTTTTTGTCTCTCACATAGTGCAAGGAGGGTAATCTTCATGTATCGAGCCGGGATCTTACCTGTACAAGTTTATAAATCAAAATGGTTACCCGGAGATCACTCAAACTTATGTTTGCTATGTCTAGGGGGTGAGCAGACTGTGGAGCATCTAATATTCGTTTGCCCTAACTCTAAAGTTGTAGCAGCTCGTGCTCAGTATATTACACCGATTTACAGATCCTGCAGGTTAAATAAGGAAAAAGAAATTTTAACAACAGTTATAAAGCCCCTGAACGAATTTGTATGCTATAATTTGTACAAATTTTTTAAATCTATGTTAGATTTATTCTAATTATTGATGTAATAATCATATGTAAAGTTTATTTTTATCGTATGTTATATTTGTGGTCCTCGGTAGAGTACCATCACAAATAAAATCTTTTTTGACTTTTTTGACTTTGACACTGCAGTTGGGCCACACAGGCAGATGGAGGCTTCAGATCTGGCGATCACAGGCTGCACCAGCTGCAGGTGCCCGCCGGCGAAGATGAAAAGGCAGCAGGGGGGCCGCTCCTGATGTCGCGGCCCCTGCATTGTTACCTCATAAAGTAAGTCTGTTTCACTGCGGCCCCCCCACTTCTACCTCCATTTCACCTCGGGCGCCATCTTGAGGTGTTATCGCCAGGGGTGGATATTGCCGATATCACAGCAGAGCAGCCGCTGGAAGTATCAGCGGCCCCAGCGGCAGACGCTCCAGATTGTCCAATGTTGGCATTTGACCCTTACAGATAATTTAGTGGGGCTTGGAGGGCCGCATTAGGATGTTGTGCGCGGGATTTCCACGGAGCTAAAGCTCCGGGCGGTTATGTTAGCGTTATGTGTATAGTGCCAATCTGCAATAGTATGTCTTCTGCACTGCATAGCTGGCTTTTCAGTAAACAATATTTTACATGGTGAGGTATCGATGCTCCTACTAAAAATAAAAAACCTGCTGGCTGAAGAAGAGATCGTGCTCACTTAAAGAGTCACACGTGGGATTGGAGGAGGAGGGAATAGGATGTTATGGTTCTAGTCTGACATGTAACTGACTTTCACACTGCCCACTTTTCTTCTTTTTACAGAGTCCTCAATAATGTCAGCTACTATTACCCTATATCCGACACACTGCACTTCAGCTTTGTTGCACTTTGTAAACTTCTTTCTTTTATTAACTGTGGTTTCATTGTTTTGTTGTTGTTGGTAATAAAGCGAAGCAGGGCAACATTATTATGGTATGTGTATGTGCAGAGTGCACAATCCAGTTGTATGTCTTACCCTTAATAGAATTAGTCACCATGTACCAGCCAGGCACATATATTGGGGTTCCTCTGTACGGCTGTAGTTAAACTGTGATTGGTCGACCGTCAGCATTTGGGATTGGTTGTTGTTTGTTTTGTCATTTTATGGAGTTTTCAGATTATTTTGAGTAAGAATAATGGGCCATTGTTGAAAAAGGCTCCTAGATGTCCTCCTATGGAAGGACATAAGATTCCTTGAAATGTGGCGGACATTGGGTTCTATATGTGAACATGGATACTAGATTGCCATGAGTAGCCTTAAGGTGACAAGGGCTTGCAATTTCCTTAATATGGTACCATTAATAATAGAAAGTTAGATTTCCTGAGACAAACAATGAATGAGTGGAAGCCACTACCTAGACCTAAACAATCTGAAGCATTTTATAACTGGAACTGAGTGGCACACAGAGTAAGAGAATGAAAATAACGAAACAGTATAAATGTCACTGACAATCGTTAGAAACCAAGTAGGATAATCATGAGAGAGGGAGAATATGGTACAAGGATTTAGACTTTTCCCTGCAATAGCTAATGACAAAACACATAAAAAGAAAACTAATACACTTTTAAAAATTAAATTTGCAGACATTGCACAGGGAACCGTAGCCTTAAATAGATTAATGCCATATAATGCATGTTAGAAATGGGGGTCTCTAGTTAGCAATGGTTTACACCTTTGTCCATTTAGGGACCTGTGGTATCCACCAAAAATGCACAAGGCTTCCTTCTCGATTACTGAATACAATAATTCAGGACCAACCAAAGATCTAGAGAGAAAAAGGATGGTAACCTCTTTCCCATCCCTTACTTGTTTGAGACCAGCTCCTAGGCCACAAGAACTAGCATCAGTGACTAGTATTGAGCTATAGGAAACATCAAAACTCTGTAGAGATAGAGCCAGATTCAGATCTTGCTTAACATGTTCATACTCCTTTTGGCACTCTTGTGACCATGTAAATGTTACCCCCTTTTTTAAGGGAGATCTCATGTTGACAGTTTTGCTTGCAAAATGTGGTATAAACTTATGATAATATTCTGCCATACCTAGGAAGATAACTAACTCTTCTCTAGACTTTGGTGTAGTAAGGTTGCATATCGTT
The DNA here is from genome assembly GCF_964263255.1 of Lissotriton vulgaris. Classification (NCBI taxonomy): domain Eukaryota; kingdom Metazoa; phylum Chordata; class Amphibia; order Caudata; family Salamandridae; genus Lissotriton; species Lissotriton vulgaris. Next base: position 1,630,363,311 of record NC_141695.1, on the reverse strand, counting down.
TTCACCAACTTATCTTCAGGTTGTACCCCGCCAGGAGTTAAACAGTGACCCAAATAATCGATTTCAGTCAGGTTAAACCTACATTTGTATTCTCTGAGTGTTAAACCCCTGTCAGCAAAACGCTTCAGAACAGAATTAAGCTTAAGATCATGTTCATTCTGAGATGATCCATAAACTAGCACGCCATCTTGATAAATCTTAACTCCAACGATTTCCTTTAGTACATTCTCCATGACCCTTTGAAATGCGGAGGTCGCAGAAATTAAGCCAAAGGGTAAACAAGTGAATTTATATGTGCCGAAGGGAGTTATAAAGGATGTAAGATCCATGGACTTCTCATCAATCCTCACCTGATGATATGCTGCCCTGAGGTCAAGAGTAGAAAACACACAGGCATCCCCAAGTTGAGTTAACATGGTGTTGATATTGGGTAGGGGATACCTATCAGCTACAACTTCCCTGTTGAGAGCCCTAAGGTCCACACAAAAACGAATTTCACCTGGAGGTTTTCGTGCTAAAACAACTGGAGCTACCCACTCACTTGCTTCAGTCTCAACAATGATCCCCTCTTTCTTGAGTTTTTCCAATTCTAAGCGCATAGGTTCCTGCATGGCTAAAGGGACGTTACGTACCTTGCACACGATGGGAACCGCATCTGCTTTCAAGGTGATGTTATGGACATAGCCTGAAAGGCAACCCAAATAATCGCTAAAGACCTGTTTAAATTTAACACGCCAATCGGGAGAAGAATCTCCAGATGTAATCGAGTTCAAGATATTAGTATCAACAACAGAACCATTGTTGGGTGAAAAAGAGGACAATAAATCTTCCCCGGTGTTACACGAACTTGAGTCAGACGTAATGTCTCTCAGGACAATACAGGGATTCCCACAAGGAACCAAAAAGACACCCAAATCAGCTTGATGAAACCAACTGAGAATGCTATCCGCCCTGCAGGAGATGTAGATTTTACCCGCAGTGAGTCTCCCTTTATAATCAATCTGACCATTGAAAAACCCAAAAAGTTTGATCGGTTGTTCCCCATAAGCTAATGGCCTTATATCAGGCTTGAACACTTTTACTTTTCCAAGAAGATTCTTATCAAAAAAAACTTTAGGTATTAGGGTAATTTTTGCCCCAGAGTCAAAAAGCATTTTGACTTCACAATTATCAATGGAAACGATATCAACTGCCCTTTGCACTTTTTATCACATGACAAAGACATTTCCCCACAATGCAATGTGTCGGAATCAGAATCAGAATCAACATCAATTGAAACTTCTTTAACCCGCCTATTCCTCCTACTAATTTGTGATCTGCAAGCTTTCGTATAATGCCCGACCTTGCCTAACAGGAAAGGTGCTTGTGTGACTAGGGCTCCTACAGCTCTTTCTGATTATGTTTTAAAATAAATGTTTTTTTGGGGGGGGGGGTTCTTCTTATGGTTTTGGACAGCTTTGTAGTTGTTGTTTTGGGTTTCAGGGGGAGGTGTGTGGTATCCAGGTATCCATCTTTCACAGGACCCTTCTTCCTAGTCAGGGTAAGGGGGATACACTTCTAAAATAACCCCTGCTCACCCCCTAGATAGCTTGGCACATGCAGACAGGCTTATCTCAGAAGCAGTGAGTAAAACATTTGTTCACGCATACAATAATATAGTGCAAACACTACAAATGGACACCACATCATTTTAGAAAAATAGGTAATCTTTATCTAAACCAAACAGGACAAAAACAACAAAAATTCACAATACAGTAATCAAAATATGACCTTTAAAAGATAGAAATAGTTCTGTTCATAGAAAATGGTGGATGCAACACTTTCAACACAAAGTACCTTGGATGTGTAAAAAAAAACAAGCAAAAAGTGTTGCAGAGAAGGTGATGCGTTGGTTCCTTACACACAGGGAAGGTGATATGGCAGTTCCTTGCTCTGGGGGAGGTGATGCGTCAGTTCCTTACTGCTGTGCAGGGGAGGTGATGTGTTGTTTCCTTACCAGAGAGAAGGTGATGCGTTGGTCTCTTACTGTGTGGGGAGGTGATGCAACAGATCTTGCACCTCAATGTGATGCACGATGATCCGGGATGATGAGATGCGTGAAATTCCAATCCGGGATGCGCTGCGACGATTCTACCCATGTCCCCTCAATGAACCGGTTCTTACACGGAAGGGCCTGCATCCGAGTCGGTGCGGTGATCTCAGACGTTGGAGAATGGTTCACAGGACTTGTCTAACGACATGCACTGCGGCAATTGTTTGGCTGCAGCAATGCAGCAGAAATTTATCTTGCACCACTGCAATGCGTTGGAACCAGGCAATGCATCGATTTTCACAGTTATTTACTCTTCTGCAGTTCTCAGCCCCAGAAACAACCTCCAGAGGCCCAGAACACTGGCATGCACCACTTGGCATGTCAGAACCCCTCAGCAAAGGAGTTCAGGGGGAACTGGGGGTGACATCTTTGTGCCCCTGAGACTTCTGAAAAGGAGGCAAGCTCTACTTCAAGCCCTTGGAGACCTTCCTAAAGCAGGGGACACAGCAAAGTCCTTGGGCCCGATTCAAAGAATGAACTTAAGACTCAATCCTAAACTTACTACTGTTTTGGTATTCACAGATTGCACTTACTACTTTTGGTATTCACAGAATGAACTTACTACTTTTGGCATTCACAGAATGCACTTACTAATTTTGGTATTCACAGAATGAACTTACTCATTTCGGTAGTCACAGAAGTTAGGACTCCTAACTTTAGGACTCCTAAATGCCTTCTGTGAATACCGAAAGTCTTAAAATTAGGATTTTTCTCAATTTAGTAGTAGTAAAGTTAGGACTCCTAACTTTAGAACTCCTAAATGCCTTCTGTGAATACCGAAAGTCCTAATATTATGATTTTTCTCAATTTAGTAGTAGTAAAGTTAGGACAACTAACTTTAGGGCTCCGAAATGCCTTCTGTGAATACCGAAAGTCTTAAAATTAGGATTTTTCTCAATTTAGTAGTAGTAAAGTTAGGACTTCTAACTTTACTACTACTAAATTGAGAAAAATCCTAATTTTGAGACTTTATTCACAGAAGGCATTTAGGAGTCCTAAAGTTAGGAGTCCTAACTTCTGTGAATACCGAAATTAGTAAGTGCATTCTGTGAATGCCAAAAGTAGTAAGTTCATTCTGTGAATACCAAAAGTAGTAAGTGCAATCTGTGAATACAAAAAAAGTAGTAAGTTTAGGATTGAGTCTTAAGTTCATTCTGTGAATCGGACCCTTTGTCCTTTCCGTGGCAGAAACAGCCACTGCAGGCCAACCCCAGACAGCACACAACAAAGCGGCAGCACTTCTCCTTCAGTTTCTCCAGACCTTCTCCTTTGCAAAGGTTCCTCTTGAATCTCAGAAGTAATAAAAAAGTCTGGGCTTTGGGTCCCACTTTTTATAGTACAAAATGATTTGTTCTCTGTAGGCAGAGAGTGTCTTGGCCCAGACAGAACCAGTTCTGTCCTCTCTGGTGTAGCTTCCTGGCAAGAGGTGGAGACAGCATTGTCTACGGCAGAACAGGCCCATTCAGATGTGAAAGAAATCTCCTTCCCCTACTCTGAATGCAGCCCAGGTCTATTCAGCCCAGCCCTGACTCACCATAGAAAGGCAGGACACATCGCACCCCCCAAGTGGCTGTCTGAACAGAATGCACATCCCCAGCCCCCTGTCACTCCAAAGCCAGTCAGTCAATACACAAATCTAGCAGAGGCACACTAGATGGCTGAGCAAGAAAATACCTATTTTCTACAAGTGGTATTTTCAAACCCAGATTGTAAAAATCATCCTTCCTAAAAGATGCACCTTTAGATTCTGAGTTCAGGCATACTAAACTCAATTTCCCTAACTTATATGATGTTATAAGTAAACTCCCCATTCTATCCTAAGGGACAGAGAGGCTTTCAATAGTGAAACATTTAATTGGCAGTATTCAATATCACGACATGCCATCCTCATCTGGGCATGTTCTACTTATCAACTACATTGCACCCTGCCTACAGGGATATGTTGGGCATACCTTAGGGATGACTCACACTTAAAAAAGGAAAGGTTAGGGCCTGGCAAGTGGGTGCACTCACCTAGGTCGACATTGCAGTACTAGACCTCACACAGTCACCGCAATGGCAGGCCTGAGACCTTTTGCAAGGCTGTCTGTGTGGGTGACACAACGTGTGCTGCAAATTCACTATAACGATTCAGAAAAGGGGGGTGGTGATGAACAGAGTGTCTGAATTAGGCAGACCACTCTTACCTAGTCCAAAGATCAGGGCTTGATCCATCACCGTTATTTAGCTCACTGCACCATCCCAGCTCAGAACCTGGCTATATGCAAATTAGTCTGTCCCTGGCCCAGTGCATCATGGGAACAGGGCAGACCAAACTACCAAGCCAATTCTTCACCAGCAAGAAGACAAGCTTCCGGGGACCGGTTTATGGCATTTCAGCCGTTGTCGGCCCAGCTTGCTTGAATCCTGATGGTGCAGTGAGCAAGGGACTCATGTCTGAGTATACCCTGCCACACCTATAGTGGCCAAAAACGATTCAGAAAAGGGGGTGGTGATGAACAGAGTGTCTGAATTAAGCAGACCACTCTTACCCAGTCCAAAGATCAGGGCTTGATCCATCACCGTTTCTTTAGCTCACTGCACCATCCCAGCTCAGAACCTGGCTATATGCAAATTAGTCTGTCCCTGGCCCAGTGCATCATGGGAACAGGGCAGACCAAACTACCAAGCCAATTCTTCACCAGCAAGGAGACAAGCTTCCGGGGACCGGTTTCTGGCATTTCAGCCATCGTCTGCCCGGCTTTCTTGAATCCTGATGGTGCAGTGAGCAAGGGACTCATGTCTGAGTATACCCTGCCACACCTATAGTGGCCAAAAACGATTCAGAAAAGGGGGTGCTGATGAACAGAGTGTCTGAATTCAGCAGACCACTCTTACCCAGTCCAAAGATCAGGGCTTGATCCATCACCGTTATTTAGCTCACTGCACCATCCCAGCTCAGAACCTGGCTATATGCAAATTAGTCTGTCCCTGGCCCAGTGCATCATGGGAACAGGGCAGACCAAACTACCAAGCCAATTCTTCACCAGCAAGGAGACAAGCTTCCGGGGACCGGTTTCTGGCATTTCAGCCGTCGTCGGCCCGGCTTGCTTGGATCCTGATGGTGCAGTGAGCAAGGGACTCATGTCTGAGTATACCCTGCCACACCTATAGTGGCCAAAAACGATTCAGAAAAGGGGGTGGTGATGAACAGAGTGTCTGAATTAAGCAGACCACTCTTACCCAGTCCAAAGATCAGGGCTTGATCCATCACCGTTATTTAGCTCACTGCACCATCCCAGCTCAGAACCTGGCTATATGCAAATTAGTCTGTCCCTGGCCCAGTGCATCATGGGAACAGGGCAGACCAAACTACCAAGCCAATTCTTCACCAGCAAGGAGACAAGCTTCCGGGGACTGGTTTCTGGCATTTCAGCCGTCGTCGGCCCGGCTTTCTTGAATCCTGATGGTGCAGTGAGCAAGGGACTCATGTCTGAGTATACCCTGCCACACCTATAGTGGCCAAAAACGATTCAGAAAAGGGGGTGGTGATGAACAGAGTGTCTGAATTAAGCAGACCACTCTTACCCAGCCCAAAGATCAGGGCTTGATCCATCACCGTTATTTAGCTCACTGCACCATCCCAGCTCAGACCCTGGCTATATGCAAATTAGTCTGTCCCTGGCCCAGTGCATCATGGAAACAGGGCAGACCAAACTACCAAGCCAATTCTTCACCAGCAAGGAGACAAGCTTCCGGGGACCGGTTTCTGGCATTTCAGCCGTCGTCGGCCCGGCTTGCTTGAATCCTGATGGTGCAGTGAGCAAGGGACTCATGTCTGAGTATACCCTGCCACACCTATAGTGGCCAAAAACGATTCAGAAAAGGGGGTGGTGATGAACAGAGTGTCTGAATTAAGCAGACCACTCTTACCCAGTCCAAAGATCAGGGCTTGATCCATCACCGTTATTTAGCTCACTGCACCATCCCAGCTCAGAACCTGGCTATATGCAAATTAGTCTGTCCCTGGCCCAGTGCATCATGGGAACAGGGCTGACCAAACTACCAAGCCAATTCTTCACCAGCAAGGAGACAAGCTTCCAGGGACCGGTTTCTGGCATTTCAGCCGTCGTCGGCCCGGCTTGCTTGGATCCTGATGGTGCAGTGAGCAAGGGACTCATGTCTGAGTATACCCTGCCACACCTATAGTGGCCAAAAACGATTCAGAAAAGGGGGTGGTGATGAACAGAGTGTCTGAATTAAGCAGACCACTCTTACCCAGTCCAAAGATCAGGGCTTGATCCATCACTGTTATTTAGCTCACTGCACCATCCCAGCTCAGAACCTGGCTATATGCAAATTAGTCTGTCCCTGGCCCAGTGCATCATGGGAACAGGGCAGACCAAACTACCAAGCCAATTCTTCACCAGCAAGGAGACAAGCTTCCGGGGACTGGTTTCTGGCATTTCAGCCGTCGTCGGCCCGGCTTTCTTGAATCCTGATGGTGCAGTGAGCAAGGGACTCATGTCTGAGTATACCCTGCCACACCTATAGTGGCCAAAAACGATTCAGAAAAGGGGGTGGTGATGAACAGAGTGTCTGAATTAAGCAGACCACTCTTACCCAGCCCAAAGATCAGGGCTTGATCCATCACCGTTATTTAGCTCACTGCACCATCCCAGCTCAGACCCTGGCTATATGCAAATTAGTCTGTCCCTGGCCCAGTGCATCATGGAAACAGGGCAGACCAAACTACCAAGCCAATTCTTCACCAGCAAGGAGACAAGCTTCCGGGGACCGGTTTCTGGCATTTCAGCCGTCGTCGGCCCGGCTTGCTTGAATCCTGATGGTGCAGTGAGCAAGGGACTCATGTCTGAGTATACCCTGCCACACCTATAGTGGCCAAAAACGATTCAGAAAAGGGGGTGGTGATGAACAGAGTGTCGGAATTAAGCAGACCACTCTTACCCAGTCCAAAGATCAGGGCTTGATCCATCACCGTTATTTAGCTCAGTGCACCATCCCAGCTCAGAACCTGGCTATATGCAAATTAGTCTGTCCCTGGCCCAGTGCATCATGGGAACAGGGCAGACCAAACTACCAAGCCAATTCTTCACCAGCAAGGAGACAAGCTTCCGGGGACCGGTTTCTGGCATTTCAGCCGTCGTCGGGCCGGCTTGCTTGAATCCTGATGCAAGCCGGGCCGAAGACGGCTGAAATGCCAGAACCGGGTCCCCGGAAGCTTGTTTCCTTCCCAGTATAAGAATTGGCTTGGTAGTTTGGTCTGCCCTGTTCCCATGATGCACCGGGCCAGGGTCAGACTAATTTGCAAATAGCCAAGTTCTGAGCTGGGTTGGTGCAGTGAGCTAAAAAACGGTGATGGATCAAGCCCTGATCTTTGGACTGGGTAAGAGTTGTCTGCTTAATTCAGACACTCTGTTCATCACCACCCCCCTTTCTGAATCGTTTTTGTCCACCATAAGCGTGGAAGGGTATACTCAGATGTGAGTCCCTTGCCTATTGCACCATTAGGATTCAAGCAAGCCGGGCCGAAGACGGCTGAAATGCCAGAAACCGGTCCCCGGAAGCTTGTTTCCTTCCCAGTATAAGAATTGGCTTGGTTGTGTGGTCTGCCCTGTTCCCATGATGCACTGGGCCAGGGTCAGACTAATTTGCAAATAGCCAAGTTCTGAGCTGGGATGGTGCAGTGAGCTATAAAACGGTGATGGATCAAGACCTGATCGTTGGACTGGGTAAGAGTGGTCTGCTTAATTCAGACACTCTGTTCATCACCACCCCCTTTTCTGAATCGCAAGTTCACTATAAGCATTTGGTTTACAGGCCCACACAGTTTACTGTACTAGGGACTTATCAGTGAACTGAATAAGCCAATTATGGAAACACTAATCCATGACCACAATTTACAGAGGGAGCACTTGCACTTTCGCACTGAACAGCAGTGGCAAAGTGCCCAAAGCTTCTACACCAGCAAAAAAAGAAGTCCAACACGCAGCAAAAAAAACGGGAGGCATAGGCAAAAATACAGGGGAAACCCACACCATGGATACCAGGTCTAACAATGCAGATGAAATCATCTACTTGAACAGAGAAGCAACAACATGTCGACATAAAGCACATCATACATTCAGAATTTAGCCGAAGAATATAAGGTTGATATAAGCAGGAGACAGACCTTACAGAGAAGTTACAAAATAGATTTTAGTGTACCTAAAAAGCCAGAGATGATGTCTAGTGACTTTGCAAGATCACATTAAAGATTTAGGGCCTTATTTATAAAGCCCTTCATCACATTTTCGCCGCCGCTGCATCACTTTTTGTAACACTGCGGCGGTGTAAATAATGCACCATGTTTCTCCATATTTATGAAGTGATGCATCTAGGCAGGTATAACGTATGCTGGGTGGGCATTCCCCTGCATCAAAGCTTCGTAGAAGTGATGCTTTGACATCTATAAGATATCAGTGAAATTTAAAATTTTTAATTTAAACTTTATTGTTTAGTTAATTAAAACCATAACAATTTGATGAATGTCACACAACAGATATAAAATGTATAAATGTATCACTAAAACAATTGATAAAAAGACTTAATGATAAGAAATTCAAATCATTTATTGTTCAGGTTGTTTTTATAGGTTTCTCAAATGCCTGCAAGAACTTCACCAGCTTGCAGTGTATTCTTGGAGTGGTAGTGTCCAGACTTCCAATAATGGCTGATCTACATGTTCATAGTTTCATGGACCGATAACTTTCCTTTAGGTATGACCGTTCCCTGGATAGCATCTTACAGTGACAAATTATGTGTATTAGATCCTCTTTAGGGCTACCACACAGTCGACAAGAGACATCATCAAGCAGTTTCCAGGCAGGTTCATTGGCTCGTGTCGGAAAGTCGCCAAGTCTCAAAGCCATCAGCTTTTTCTTAATAAAAATAGAGTAAGTTGTTTCCAGGTATAGTGCAGCTGTCAATGTCTTATAGCCATTTATCACAGCCCTTGAGTGCGAACGATGGGAGAAAATTTCTTTGTCCAAAATTAACGAGTGGAGTTTGGCCACTTTATTTAGGGTCTGTTTTAGTACAGCAAATGACAGATTATTATCCCATAAGGTTTTTGAGCAGGTTATCTCCAAAGCTTGCATGAGAAATTGATTTGCTTTGCATTTTCTTTGGGATTTAAGCTCTTGCCACAGGTAGGTATTCAGATTGTTATTACTTGCTTTTTGCTTGATCTGATACCACACCTTAATATACGAATATATTCTCCCCGGTATTTCGTTTTTAGTCCGAATTCAAGTCGCAATCGAGCTGGTGATGTCGTGCGTGGGAGTCTTAATACTTTTTTGTATATTTTAGTTGTCAAGGTGTTTAGTAGGTCAGCGTCCTTTCCATGCATTGCAACACTTGCATAGGTCAGGGTTGGGAGGACTTTATTTGCCATCACGGTTAGAAGGGGTTTGAGTGATGGCCCTTCCAGTTTTTTTGCCAAGGTACTTAGTCCAAATGTCAGAGCGCCCGCTCTTTGGGTCAGATAATTCTTCTGTTCTTTTAGGTTAAGTTTGTCATCTATAAAAAAAAAACAAATATTTGTAAGCCAAGACTTTCTCTAGTGGTTTTCCTTTTAGCCATATGTCATGATGCAATCCACGGCGGTTAGTAATCAACATGGTTTTAGTTTTTGAGACGTTTAATGCCAACTTGTTTGCCAACAAGAAAGCCGACAATTCCGTTACTAATCTGGTTAACCCCACCTTTGTTAGGCTCCAGAGGACAATGTCATCTGCATAGGCCAAATGAGTGAGCTGTAAATCACCAAGTTTTGGTGGGTGGGCATTGCAGTGGTTCAATTTCACAGAGAGAGCTGAGATGAAAAGGTTAAATAAATGTGGCGCAAGAACACACCCCTGTTTGAGGCCGATCGTTGTGGGAACTTTTCTCGACAGTCGTGTTCCATCACCAATTTTTACTTGTGACCAAGTATCAGAATGAAATAGCAGCAAACCCCTTAGGATACACTCAGGAATTGCCCATAATCTCAATTTCGCCCACAGTAGATTACGATCCACACTGTCGAAGGCCGCCTGAAGATCAATAAAACACATATTCGGATCCTGTTTTCTACTCATGCACTTCTCCGCGATCATAGTGATGGATAGGATATTTGCGGTTGTTCCGATCCCCTTCCTGAACCCTGTTTGATTTATGGGGATCAGTTCTTTCTCACTTGACCATGCGACCAAATCATTCAAGAGTAGAGAAGCAAAATATTTTGCCTTGATGTCCTGCAACGCTATCAAACGATAGTTGTTTGCTAAAGATCTTTCCCCACCTTTGTAAATCGGCGTGAATATTGATCCTTTCCAGCTCTCTGGTACTTGGTTCGTGTTTTGTACGTCTGAGAACAGTTCCGCCAGGCAAGGTCCCCAAAATTCCGGAGCATATTTGTACGCCGCTTGTGGGATGCCATTCGGGCCTGGCGCCCCACTTGTTTTTCCTTTTTTGATTCTTTTGATTATTTCTTCCGCCGTGTATGGATTATTCTGAGGGTCCGAGCTTATTACATCACAATGGTCTCTGATCAACGATTTACCCCCTGTTTCTTCTACATGGCACAGTTTGTTTTGACTTTTAGTACATGGGTCACTGCTTTGTGTTTTTACCAGAGTGTCTGAGAATTTAGATGCGAGAAATGCTGCCCACTCCAATTCCTTCACATTAGAACTCAGGACGTTACAAGGTCTCGTTAACTGGTTTATTGTTTGCCAGAATATATTAGAATTCTGTAGTTTTGAGCTGTAGATTAGTTTTGACCAAAATCTGTCATTTGTTGACCTTTTATGTTCCCAGATCATGTTTTTATATTCTTTTCTTTGTGCCCTGAAACTAGCCCATTGGCTTGGACCATGATTTGCCAACTGTAACTTCCTTTGAGTTTTTCTAAGGTGTCTTCGCAGGTCTTGTAGCTCTTTCGGGTGTTTTTTCCCTGATCCATCAGGGCCGGGTTTCATGACAGACAGCTTCATCTTTGATTTTAATTTTGACAGAAAAAGAGACCATCCTTGAATAGCGTTCATTGAGGAACTCCTTATCTCAGTCAGTGTGTCCTTCATTGTAGAGAACCACTCATAATAATTTGTATTGGACCAATTTATCCATTTTAAATTGACTGAACTTAACTGACCTTCTGGTAAGTATGGCAGTTGCAGTCTTTCCTTGTTCAGGTTAAAAATGCTATGTTGCAATGCATGGTCACTCAACAGGGCAAACTCGATTTTAAAATTGATCACCAGGGGGATTAATGAAGGTCTAACCATTGTAAAGTCCAACGTGGTCTGGGAATGTGGACCATAGTATGTTTTCCTGGGGGGTTGATCCTCGGAATATCTCCCGTTCAATACATGCAATCCCAGAAACTCCAGTTCAGTCACTAATTGGATTGCTAGACTGTCTTTGCATGGACCAGCACCTCCTTGTAACTGATGGGGGACTCCCCAGTAGATGTTATCTGATAATAGTTTATCGTCATCTTCAGGTGTTAGAATCGAGTTGGAATTAAAGTCACCCGTTAGTATGAGGTTGAAGAGTGGATCAGTAGACCGTAGGTCCGTTATGACTTTACACAATATCTTATTCTTTAGCTTTTTTGCCTTAAGTTTTGGTTGCGTATAATAATTAACCTGGATTGTTGGTTTATTACAGTTATTGCTTTGATCTGTTAGTTTGATTAGCTGAATACTGGGATCCGGTGATTGTAGTTGTACTGAATTAATTTTTAGAGATGAGGATACATATACAGAAAGGCCACCAACTGCACGGCCATAAATCTTACATTTTTCTGCTGCCACGCTATAATGTATAAACCCAGCAAGTGTCATATCTTCTTGGAGCCAGGTTTCCTGTAGCGCAATTATGTCGCAGCCGTGCCATTCTTCCGGAGGAAGACCCCCTTCCAGCAGTCTCTTAGCACCTGCGATATTCCATGAAACTAGGTGAATGTCCTTGTTAATGTCTTGTTTCCGTATAGTTTTGAACGGTCAGACCTGCCGTTTTGCATTTAGCGTACCAGGGAGCCATTTCCAATTATCTACTGTAGTATGTGATTCCTCATTTGGCCGTTTTGATTTTTCACATATTGGTGGAGGTTCGCTTCTGCCCTTTGCATTAAATAGAATAGAATAAACTGTTTTTTTTTACTTGCATGTGCGTCGTCAATTTTCCTAGTGAATTGAACTCCGCACAACCTCTTCAATGGCGGCGGGTATCGTGGGGAAATCTGATAAGATATTTGAATGCCCCACAATTGAAAAATATCCACTTTCCCCATGATTGCTTCTGCTATTTCTGTTGATTTCCAGGTTGTCAGAGTATGTTCAGCTGATGTTTCATTAGGGCCTTTAAGAAATTGTACCTGCTCAAGATCTGCCGTGTTGATTTCCTTTAGGTCATCAAATTCTGTCAGTAGCTTCAGAATGTTGCTCCTGTTTAGTATATTGTGTGCCCCCTGGGACTTATACTCTGGTGACCAAATTACTTTGTTCAGCTCAACACCGGCTTTATGATTGAATGGCCGTGGCAGGATGACTGATTCCGTATTTACCTGACCGACCTCTGGGTTCTTTACGCAGAATTTTATTGGTCTCTGCGATGGGGAGCTTGAATCCACATCAGTCCTTGACGTTTGTAATGGGATGAGACCTCTCTGATCATGATTGCCCTGTCCGTTGTTGGTTGAGTCGAAGGAGCTGGAATTCCCTTTAGACCCTCATCACTATGAGTTAACATTTCTGCAAGGTTAATTAAACAGTCAGGGGCAGTATTTTTTTCTATTGGCTGATCATCCACCTGTGGTTTTGGTGGTATTAATTCCACTATACTCCCACTAGGTTGTAAATGACCCCTCTTATCATCCTTATCCGAACCTGGGACCATGACTTCAGTAAAGTTGATGTTGTAATTTGCTTCTTGCTGCATGCTCTGAATACCAGTATATTTGCAATCTTTTTCAGGTTTTAGAATAGGTGGATAATTTGTGCCAGCCATCTCGGTTTGCTGTATTTTTCCCACAGATATAGAGTTAGTAAGTGTGTCGGATTTCTGGAGGTTTTTGACAGCATTTTTGGACACTGATTTACCTCCTTTAGCCGTTTCATTACTTGCTATTGACTCTGTGTAGCTTTCGGATTTACCAGTTGTTTTTGGCGAACGTTGGTTCAGATTCGAAAAGAGTGGATATAATTCACTATCCTTGTTTGGAACGACCCAACTTTTCTTGTTTCTGGCTTTCCTCTCTTTTTTCCTTTGTCTCTTAGTTAACATTGACTTTGTGGTCTCATTATTTCCAGCGTCATTCACAGCTATTATGTTGATGACATCACCTATGTTATTTTTAGCCAAGGCCATGTTATCCTCGTTGGTACAGGACACTTTTGTAGTATTTTCATCATCCTGTAAGTTTAGCTCAGGCTTGGCTCAGGTCCTACCAACCTGCATCTCATCTGCATTAATCAATCTTTGATTTAGGGTTAAAATCTGTTCTAGGATGACTGGGAGAGTGCGCAATTTGTCCAAAACGGGGCCACAGGAACAGGAGGATTTTACCTGATACGTATGTGCTTGTGCTCTTGTTATTAGGCTATTTAAGTTATCCAGCTTTGTATTTATCCCGGCAATGTTGGTCGCAATAATGCTCATTAAGTCGATTTGGATGTCCAATTTATCTGATTGCATTGTCATGGTTGTTACAGACGTTTGCAAGACTTTTAGGAGAGGGGCAACCAGATTCACGAAGGCCATATCCATTTGTGATTTAGTCATAGGTTCCTCCTTTATTGGATCTTTGTGGTTTGTGTGATATGTATTAATTGTTGGTGATGAAGACAAAGACACCCTGGGACCCATTGGTCTCTGTAGGTGTTCCATGAGGCCCTCATCTGCCAGATAATTGACCTCCATGACACTCTCGCTTGTTCCTACCCCCTCGGACTCCCCTTTACCTGGGAAGAACCCAACCGACACATCCTTCCAGTCACCCTTGTCTGACATTGGGCTTGTATTGTAACTGGAGCAGGCCACTTCAGTTGAACCCGCGCTGTAAACTTCCCCAAAAGCTGTAGGCTCTGTTAGAGCCGGAAAAGCTGGACTCACTCTTATAATTGTTGACAGATCTGGGGACTTCGGATTTAAGGATGTCATTGATTTGATCACTGGGGTATTGTGAACTAATGCTGCTGTTTTAACTTCATGATTTTTTCCCCACACTCCTGTTGATTTTTCCTTATTACATAAGCTCTCCATCTGATCAGTATGTTTACATATATCACTTGATTGATTACTATGAGTCACAAAAAAACTTGAGAAGGTTTTGATTGAGGTTGAGGTGCCCTCCCGATGTTCCCCATGGTGGATCTCGGCTGTAGGCTCTATTGGTGTTAAAAGGCCCGGGACTCCTTCCGTTGATGAAAACACTACATCCCCCGGGTCTTTCAAGTACTGGAATCGAGCGCATGACGAAATTTTGTTTTGGATTAATTTTTCAAACAGATAGGCGATTGGTGAGATCAGTGGATTTTGTATAGAACTATTTGCTTTATTGGCATTCTGTTCTTCCAATCTTTTTCGTTTGAGGGTGCCTCGTGAGGCTGGAGTCTTGTCCCCTAGAGCCTTCCTCACTTTCCCAGACCTCATGATATAACCAAGGAATATCTTTATATTGACTTATCTTTATCTTGATCTTTATCCTTGACTTTGTCTTTGTCGCTGGCTTTATTATATCTTGGACGTTGGGTATCGCCCTAGCTCAGGCAATGCCAATATTGAACAGACCCCTTGCTGCAAGGTGTTCACGAGATCACTCAAGCCTGGTGGTACAAGGCTGCACAGTCCAAACACAATCCACACGCCCTCCCAAGCCTGTCTGCGCCCTTCGTTCCCTACCGTGTAGCCACTTCGTACACCAGGCACAACACTAGGGGATCTGGTGCTGCTGCCGCCAGGGAGGCCACGTTACAGTCATTGCAGGATAGCCAATTTGCAGTAGAAGGTAGAGCAATAGAGCAGTGGGGGAGTCAAATTTGTCTCACGGAATTACTGCATTGACAATACACGATGATTCAGAATTATCAGTGCTACACGTTTTTCAAGATTGCTCAGAGAGCTCAGGCTTCGAAAGGATGCAGTTCATATTTATAGATATTTAGTTATTTATTTTTTATTTACTTTTAGTCCAAAGTCCCCGGGTCCCAAAAGCGGCAGGGCAGCAGAAGGACTGTCTTTTCCCAGCGCCTCTCACCCTCGGCCCTCCACTTTTTCGCGTGGTGCTCCTGCCCCCCGCGTAAATGGCGGTGATGGATGGGATGACGTAGGAGCAGAGAAACGGAGGAGCGGGGGAACAGAGGAACAGCCTTTCCCGCTTTCCCACTCAGCTCGACTCCACGCTCAACCCTGCTGCAGACTGCAACCGCAGGGCGGGGGATCGGGCCGCTTGACCGAAAACGGAGGAACAGAAGAGCAGAGGAGCTGCTGCTTTCTCGCTCGCTTTCTCACTCGACACTACACTGCCGCTGACCTCCGGCTAACTGCAAACCCTGGACTGGATCACCAGGTTTCTCGGAGTGTTTTCCTGCTGTTTTCGGTGCGGGTTGCAAGAGGATCTTTTCGAGGAGCTGGCGGGGCTGTGGTTATAACTGGGGTACGGAGGCGGTATGGCTGAGGCAGAGGAAAACACCAGGGCAGAGGACCACTAAGTGCGGCCACACCATTCCTACCGCCCTCTGCCTGCGCTCACCTGCACCTGCAGTCGTGATCTTTCTGCCTCCTGCTCCTGCTCGCATCAGCTCCACGCCACAAAAGTCTCTGACGTCTCATCGCGGCTGTGCAGAGCCCATAAAACCCCACTGCTACTGCTGTCAAGGTTAGCCGCTGGCGGCACCCGGCACCCGGCACCCGGTACCCGGCACCCGGCAACTCGGACAACTCTTCAGCAACTCCGCAGCGGCTCCGCAGCTCGCCCTCCTCGATGCTCGCTCCTTGCTGCTCTGCTCTCACGTCTCACGTGGTGTGGGTGGGCTTCTCGGTCAGCAGTGTCCTGGAATGAAAAGAACAGGATACCTGCATCTGGTATCGTCCAGAAGATATCAGTGTGCTACTTCTAGGACGTCATTGCGTTAAAACCTTCCGCCTGCCTCATGGCAGTCGCAAGGGTGCCGCAGACCGTTTCACATGGGGCTTGGCCTTTGTGAAAGGACACATTGCTGGAGTTGCGTCTATTTTCAGACACACCCTCAATGCGCCACTTTTGCACCTACAGATACGTCAGTAGTACTTACGTATCTGTGACTCCTAGCCACATGGTACGCGGTACTGTAAATACGGCATATGCAAGGTGTGGCCGGGAGGGCGCACTGTGAAGTGTTGCATTGCTGCTTTGTCGCAGCAATGCAACACTTCTCATAAATAAGGCCCTTAGTTGAATGTACGAGAGATTTGGGAGATTTGAGGAAATACAAAGAAATGTGAATGAAGAAACCTAGTACTTAGAAGACAAATATTCAGGTACGGAAGAACACAAAGATGGTTGTGAGTGTTCAGCATGCTGCTCATAATCTTTTTGTACTGCTGCAGTCACCCTAAGTTGGAAGGGTATGCCCAGATGTGGGTACCATGCTTGCTCTGCCACTGGATTCAAGTTAGTCTGGCTGATGGGGGTTGATACCCTAAAACCAGCCCCAAGAAGCTTATTTTCCAGTCCAGGGAGTGCCTGGCCTGGTTGTTCGAACAGGAATGTTCCCAGAGGGAGCAGGGTTAAGACTGATTTGCATATGGCTGGGTCCAAATTGGGGTGACATGGTGAGAAAAACAATTTTGGATTTATCCCAGAACTGTTATTGGGGTGAATGTTTGACAATGTTTAGCATTCCATCCATCATCTTTTTGTGTTGTGAGTAATTCAGAACCATAGGAAATGGCAGAATTTTCTTTAAGGATGTGCATGGAAGAAATTATGTGCATGTGACTTGGACTAGGTGGATCTCTATGCATTTACAACACTTTTTCTAAAACTGACGGAGGAACCTGACAAGTGGCATAAGGAGGTCCATAGATTGGTGACAATTTTGAAGACTGATTTGGATACATAATTTGAGTTTTATTTCCTAGTGTTTTAAGGACAGAGTGCAAGGCTGCTGTTACTTGGCAGGAAGTTCGAAAAATGTATCAAATTTAGTCCTTTGTTGTCTGTGTTACCAAATCCTGCTGTAATATTGCTTTTATTCTTGTGGATGCAGAATGGTATATTTATTGATTTAGCTAATTATCCTTTTCCATTCCTCTGCATGAGGATAATCGATATCTCTTTGAATTTCTGATCCTAAATAATGTTTAGTTTTGTGCCTAATTTCACAGGTATATACTTAAAGTCTCTCGATTTATTTAAAAATCATGTAACTCTATCATAGTCCAATACATTGATAATCTATTGCTTGCATCAAGGACAAAAGACTGTAAACTAGATATAATTGCAACTACTTGAATCATGTTGCTGACAATGGTCACAAGGTTTCACTCACAAAGATGCAGTACTTTAAAAGAGAAGTGATTTATCTTCGTCATCACATTGAGAAAGAGGTGAGGAATATTTGAAAAGAAAGCATTTCTGTAATCCTGAAGATGAATCCTCGAACCACCATGAGGAGACATAGAAAAAGATAGTTGGCCATTGTTGTCATCGAATCCCAAACATTTCCCTGGCTGCAAAGGTTTTAGTACAAACAACAAGTGGGTAAGCCGGAGAGCACCAGTCGGCACCCCTTTGGTGTTACTACCGTGAGGTACTCGCTCTCTTCCTTCACACTTTTCTTTATATATCTATTATTGGGAGGTGAAACCTAGCCAGGGTGTTTTTTTAAAGTAGTGATTGATGCACTGTGACAACTAGAGTAGTGCAAGTAATCACACTCAAGGGAATTGAGAACAATATTGAAAACCCTTGTATTGTCATTCCTGTTAGGATTGGGTGTAATTTAGGGGAGGCCCTTGTTGTTTATAAAATTGTGAGTGGGGGGCGCCTCACTTTTTCTCTCCCCCTGTGACTCCTATTGTATTGGCGTGCAAAGGTTTTAGTAGCTGACTCACAGTGATATCAATGATCTGATAGCATCTGATAACAAATGCATGAAGTTCTTCTTAGAATTCAAAGATAATCTCAGTAGAGCACTTGTCCTCGGAATGCCCAAATTTTGCAAAGAATTATACCTTTTGCACCACGAGAACAATGGGCACTCACTTTCACTGCTAATTCAGAAACACATGGGCATAATGAGACCTGTTGCTTTCTTTTTTGGTTTATTAGATCCAGTAGATGTAGCTGTTTCTGGTTGTCTGAAGGTGGCTGCGCCTCCTTGCCATGAACAAAAAACAAAATGAAGGGTTTGTTATGGGTAATACGCTCATTGTGTTAGTCCCTCCTTCGGTGGAAACTTTGTTGATGCGCACCAGAACACAGCATTTGAGGAACAGCTGCCTCAAAAGGTATGAGCAAATCATATTCCCAGCTGAAAAGATTTCAATAAGAAGGGGCAATTCTTTAAATCCTGCAATGCGTTTGCTAGCTTCAGACAGTAATGAACATGAAGTTGATGATGGTGATGATGAGAATCCAGAACATGATTTTGGTAATGTGACAGAATTGTGTACCAAGCCAAGCCCCGTATTGAAGATGTTCCTCTTGAAATGGCTGCTCTGACCTTGTTTGTAGATGGTTCTTGTCTGAAAGACCATCAAGGAGTATTAAAGGTTGCTTACGAAGTCTGTCTCATTTCTAAAATCATAGGAGCATCATATTTGTCTGATGTAACTTCAACACAAGTTGGAGAGTTTATTGCTCTAACAAGGGCTTGCTGCCTAGCAGATACATTAGGTGTTATAATTTATGCAGACAGCCAGTATGGATTTGGAGTTGTACACGATTTTGGGCAGCTAGAGTCACACAGGCGCTTTATGACGTCCTCTGAAACTCCCATCAGGAACTGTTAATACATTCTTGAAATTTTGGAAGCAATACAGCCACAGAGTCGAGTTGCAGTGGCCAAATGTACAGCCAATAGGCTGGTGAAGACATATTACGATGGGAATGATGTCAATTGTTTTCTCTTGTACCCAATAGAGCCCACATTAGGTGAATTGAGGGATCTCCAGGAGGACGTACCAGACGAAGAATAAAAAGGAATGGGAGTTGGCTGATTGTAACAGAAACGTTCACGATTTGTGGGTTAATCCTGAATATCAAATGCACGTCTAGACTCCATGTTATAATCAATGGCCCATCATTTACATGGGCCTGAACATGTGGGGAGGATGATTTGACGAGGACTTTCAAAAGCACTGGCACTATAGAAACTTTAGAAGTATAGCAGAATATTTATGTTAGAGGGTAGTTACTTGCTAGAGATGAAATCAGGGAAAGAAGACATTGGTTGTCATGTGTCATATAGACAAATCAGATAGCCCATTTACAAAAGTTGAAGCAGATTTTATTGAAATGCTTGTTTGCAATGGGCTTAATTATGTTCTCATGATTGTTCCCTTGGTCTCTAAATGGGTGGAAGCCTACTCAACTAGAAGAAATGACAGTTGTCAAACCCTTGCTGAGACAGTTAATAAAAAGATTTGACTTACCATCCTCTATTGAGACAGAGTGAGGAGCTCATTTTAAAAATAAGATCCTAACATTTTTATGGACTGCTCTTCAAATCAAACAAATGTTCCACTGCAGTTATCAGCCACAATCATTAAAAATTATACTATTACAAATAAGCAGGCTAAAGTGTGTGCCTCTAAAAATCCTAAGTGACCAGACGTTCTTCCTCTTGTTCTTATGAGAGCTAGAAATACCCCACACTTAAAGACTGCTCTCACTCCTTATGAAGTTTTAATGGGAAGAGCTATGAGAGTGGCGTATATTCTTTCAGCAAAACTTTTAACAATAGCTGATGATATTGTATTAGATTACTGAAAACGTCTGTCTGATGTGGTGACATCTGTTTCTCATGAGGTGAATTTAGCATAGCATCAACAAACAAAACTCAGGGGAAGGTTTACCGCTTTTTCACACAGTGGAATGCTGCAGCTGCAAATGCTGTGCTGCGATGCGTGGAAACGAAAGAGGAGGAGAGCTCCGAATTTACTGATCTATGGCACTCTCCTCCCCTTTTCCAAGCGCCTGCACTGAAATCAGCTGCTGTGCATCACGGAGACACCTTTGCGCCATGGTGGAACAGTGTCTCTGTGAGTCTAGCTTATGTTTTGTACTGGAAGTCTACCCTTTTAGTACAAAAGTACTATGCATAGACTGATTTAAATCATTTTCCTTCTTTGTATGTGTTCTGTACAGTACAGCGCACGTAAAATGTCAGAAAAGGAAGGAGAAATTAAAGCATTTCTCCTTCCTGGTACCTACTTCAAAAGGGTAGAGTTTTCTGACGTTATACCCTGTCTATTTTATTTCATAAATTGGGTTTAGCATCAGAAACTTTGGGTGGTTGCATGGGAATGCGAACGCTCCACCCCATGCTTTCCCCTCTTGGTGCTAAGTATGGCAAAGCAGCACTATGCACTGCTTTGCGTTACTTTCATGTTATTTCCAGTGCTAAACAAGTTTAGTGCAGGAGTGTAAATCGGACAAAAAATGTTGCACCCATTTGAATCACTTTTGTGACCCAAACATGGCATAAAATCATATTAAATCTTTACTTGTGTCACCCACTATGACCAAGCAACTGGATCCTGATCAAGAAGCATGTTTGAAAGAGGTTCCTCAAGCAAATGTGAACGGGGTTACAGCAAGTCGTACTTGTGACTGACACTGCTGTAAAGTGTGCTGGAATCCCTCAGTAGCTCCATAGGGCTCATATGAGAAGAGTGAAAACGTTAGATGATGAAGTTGTGACAACAACCACTAAATCACAAAGCCTAGCTCAAGTTTGTGGAGTGGATCCAGAGGATGGAGATGATGAAGTTGATGTGAATCCTGACATTGGTGATGCTTGTGAGAATGAAGATACTAATGAAGGTACAAGTAGCTAGTTTCAATTTGAGAATCAGAGTGAAACACTCTTGCAAAGTCACAAGAAACAACGAGAAATAGATTTAAGAATCTCCAAGCAAAAGAAGCAATTCACAGTGAGTCGAGTTACTGATTTGGATAAAATTACAAATTCAACTGTAAGTGAAGAAGATTCAGTAGTAGTCGCAAGTGAGAAAACAAGAGTCGAGAAAGAACATCAATGAGAAAAGTGGCCTAAGGCAGTAAAAAGAACTTGCAAAAGAAGACACTGGGAAAACAAAAGATCAGAGACAATCAAAGAAGAATCAGAAATAATTGAAACCGATTCTGACAATACAGTAAATTGCCTGTTGTCAAAAGACCAACAAGAAAGAGAATCCCAACTAGACAGTATACTTGACTAGAGTTGGGTTTTATGGCATCTGTGTCCATAGAAAAAAAAAAGAAAAGTCAGATGAAGTCTACAATCCAACAAACTAAACTGTTGCTGCTCCATCTTTGGAGACAAACTTAAAGAAGAACTTTATTGACTCCAGTAAATATTGATGGCCATGAACATATGAAATTAAGGTTTTTAACCCTGTGAGAAGATCATTGTTTAGCCTCTTACAGAACTTTTTAGATGAAAGTCCTGAGCCTAGGAACAGAGCAAATAAACTGAAAAAAAAGAACTCTGAAGCGTGATTATTGCTTTTTAAAAATGAAGATTTACTATTGTTTTGAAAAGTTTTGCTTTTGATCTCAAAAGAAATGGTATACAGCAAATACTGTAAACTTGTTAGTATGGTTTCATTAATAGTGATATTAATAGCTCTACTGTTGTGCCTGTTTGTATATGCGTTTTCACAGGATGAATTTACTATAGTTCACAATGAGCTTAACTATAACACACCGACACATAGGGAAAAATTAGTAAGTAATTTTAAGAACATGTATACACACATTTATTGGCAGAGTATTGAGATATTATGGGGTGAGCAACTGTCTAGTATGCACTTCTTCTTCTGCAGGTGAGGGAGCTACTTATCATCATCAATAGCCAATGACCGATTGTTGATTATGACATCCTTGGTGTGGTCTTCACCCAAACCTTTCCTTCTCTATTCCTTTTTTCTGAAGTTTGTTTTGTTACCATTAGGACTTGGTGTACTGTACCACTGCTAACTAGGGCTAAAGTGGTTGTGCCCTCTCTTTTAAACATGGTAAAAGTGGTCTACACCCTATTGGCATATTTACTTTACTTATAAGTTCCTAGAAAAGTGGTACTTGCATGTACCCAGGGCCTGTAAATTAAATGCTAATAATGGGCCTGCAGCACTCATTTTGCCACCCACTGATGTATCCCCTTAAAACATAGCTGAGGCTTGTCATTACAGCTTATAGTGCAGTTTTAAAACTGCTTATTTGACCTGGTGAAATAACTTTTTTCCAGGTCTAATCCTCCCATTTTTCAAACATATACGTCACTATAGTCACTAAACAGCCTGTATGGCAGGGTGCATTTTATTTAAAAAGTAGGACATGTGTTTTTAAGTTTTAGATGTCCTGTTAGTGAAAAACTCCTAAATAATTTTTTCACTACGGTGAGACCTTCCTCTCCTGTAGAATCTACTTGATTGCGAACAAGTGGAGGGATCATGTTTGATCTCAAAAGAATTCGAATTTAAAATCCTCTTTGATAGTAAAGTCAGATTTTAAGTCATAATTCAAAAAATATCACAGAAAGTTGGAATTTTCTTGTCCTAATCATTTGGTGCTTGAAGTCTGTGTCCTGGGTCATATGACTGTAAATAATGGGGTAGTTGGCCTTTGTGTATTCCTCCCAACAGTGAGACAAAGGGAGACTAGGAGTTAGCATAACGGGCAATCTTGCCAGGATGGGTGTGGTGGCTCTGTTCCAAGCCCCAATTATGTTTCATAGGGCAGCCTCCAGCACACTCACAAAGGAACTTGACACGAGCCTTTGGTTACCATAGACCACTTGGATCCTGGGAAGGGGAAGGAAAGAACTTTCCATAACCAGATGTGTGGGTATCATCGAAGTTTCCCCCACTTCAAAGGCTAGCACCAGGTATAAATATTGCACTCTCAGATCCACACTTCAGTACACTCCTGGACCTGCAGAAACACCAAAAAGGACTGTCTTGCACTTTTGGGGTATGCCCGGCTGCTTGAGGTCTGCTTTTTACCTCATACGACTACACTGTTGCTACCAGAGGACTGCTTTGCTGCTTGAAATGTGTTTTGTACCCCAGAACACTGTCCTACTTCTTGACGCCTGTCCTGCTACTTGAACCCAGGGCGACCAGAGGGACTCCAAAGACTAGTTGTGGCAGGATTCCTACCACAGCTCATTTTTCTTCACTATCACAATATACCGGAATGACACATATCATTCCTCCCAACACTTATGAATGAACAAATGCCTTGTAATCTGACTTTTGACCATATTACATGCTGTTAGGCAATAGCTAGCTGCAGCTATTCCCCCAACCTATACACTTACCAGCCTTAATTGACTCCTCTTGCGCTATCTGAGTTGCTGGCAATAGTCGTCCCGCCCCTTCCCCCCTTTGAGATAATGTAGATGGCGCGGGGTTGAAACTGTGTCCTCTCTAATGCATATGTGGGATGGTCCACGGTCGTGTATCCACAGTCATTAATGACTATTAGGTGCATTGCCCAGTAGAAAGCTTGGATACCCAGAAGGGCAACACCACCAGTATAATGCTTTCACTGTAGCATCCCCAGTGCCACCCTGGGGTGCCCATTGCTCTATATTAGTTTCCTAACTTTATCAACCTTAGTGAAAATCTCATATATGTGTTTTGCAGGATATACAGGAATTTGGGTAGGGTGATCAATTTAAACATGGCTTTTCTGCCCATTAGCATTAGACGTGGTCTACATCCACATGGAATTCAGCTAACACCCTCCTTACATTCTGTTGTTGACAGCTCTCTCGGTCTAAGGTTGCATAAAGTCCCAGGTATTGGAATTCCACCCTGTCTGTTCGTAGCCTCCCTCGTAGGGAAGATGTATACAGCTCCCCTTCTGTGGGGTCAAGAGTGATGTATCCCAGTTTATTGTGTATCAGGAGTGAGCACCATAGCTCCCGAAGACCTCGAACACCCTGGTAATTAACTCTTCTGCAAGGATAACATATAAAAGGATGCCATCCACCTACAGTGAAATCTTTTCCACCCCGGCAGCAGTCTTGGTGGTTGGGAAACCCATGATTTTGGGATGGTCACGGACCAAGCAGGCCTGTGGCTCCAGGATCAGGACAAACAGAAGGGGGAACAACCATCCTTGCTGAGTTACCATTTCTATAGGAAACTCCGAAGTGAGGACTCCATTAGCTGGCACTGCTGCCATGGGTGCCTGTTATAGCAATGCTATCCAGGCCTAGAATGTAGGGCCGAAACAGAATTTCTTCAAGGTATGCATCAGAAATGGCCAGTGTACTGCATCAAAAGCATTTTCTGTAAGTAATGAGAGGAATATGACAGGTTGTCATCTGGGGTGGACCTCTGCTAGCTAGATGTGAGGCCTACAGAGGTTGTATCTAGTAGACCTTGTCATAAACTCAATTGATCTTTGTGAATCAGGGGGTATAGAACTCCAATGAGCCTGGTGGCCAACCTTATGGCCAAAATCTTGGTCTCTATATTGAGTAGTGATATTGGGCAATTCAAACCACATTTCATGGCCGATTTCCCTTGCTTGTAAATTACCACTATTGTGGGGTGTTGTAAGTCAGGTGGCAGTATTCCTGCATATAGGGCCTCTAAGGCCAGATGTACATAGGTTTTTTGATGTCGCCAAGGGCACAATTCACAGAATTGAGCTGTTTGAAACTGCAAAAAAGCCTGTTAACATGCAACAAACCAATTTTGTGATTTGGTAACCTATCACTGAATCACAAAATAGGTTAGCAAGCCGGGATTAGGAAGGGGCATATTAAGGGTGCCCCTTCTTAAAAGCGACTCTGAGTGGTATGTGTGAATATTTTGCGTCCAAAATGGGCTTGCAAAACATTCACATTTTACCACCAACTTCGAATAGGTGGTAACCTATTTGCAAACAGGAAGGGGTCCCCAGGAGATCCCTTCCCCTTTGTGAATGTATGCGAAAATGTTTTTTAAGAGAAGGCAGTGATCCCACAGACCACTGCCTACTCTTAATTTTTTTTTAAAGAAAGCACTTAGGGCATCATTAGGATGGCGGGCGGACAACCCGACGTAAAGAGGAACAGCCTGCCATAAGTGTGGTGTTCCAGTAGGGGTTATTAGGATGCGCCCACCACACTGGCGGGTGCCTCCTGCATTTTCAACATTGTGGCAGGCTGTGCTTTCAGCACCGCCCGCCGCGATGCAAAAAATGCATGTTGTACATTTGCATGCCCAACGTGGCAGGCACCACGCGATGCCTGCCATGTTGTGCATGCAAATTCAGGGGCTGCCATAGGTACCCCCCATGTGCACCCCTCACCCCCTAGAATCCCTCGGGCCCACTACAGGTCCCCCTATGTAAAAGACAGCATGCCTTTCTGTGGTGGCAATGGCAAATCCCCTCATGCATCCTCATATGGATGGCAGTGTCTAACAGACACCACCACCATATTAAAAGCTTTTCCGCTCGGCCGACTTATCGACCGTGCGGAAAACTGTTGGACGGTCTTTCCGTCCACCGGGGTCCCCCGCCATAGTAATATGGTGGGGGGAAATGGCATGCAGGCAGGAGTGAATGTCGGGCGGATCGCCACTGCCATGCGGGTGGTGGCGATCCACCCGACATTCTAATGGGCCCCCTAATTTTTTATTTTTTTTATTTTTTTATATTTCTTTTTATTAAAACAAGGCATCAATAAACACATTGGTGCATAGTACAGAAGAGGGTCGTTCACAATGTAAACATGCGACACAATAAGTATTTGCAAGGGGGGAGGGGGGAACAGGTTCATACATCATAAGTGTTCACGTCTGAGGGTCATGGGGAAAGCGGGACATCAAAGACTACATTCGCAGGTGGTACACAGATATTTCCCCTATACTGATTCCAAGAGCCCCAAATACTGTTCCATTTTCGAGGGCGGCCCCTAGCCAGGTACACAGTTTTTTCACGGAACATGCACCAATCCATACTTTCTATCCACCCCTCTATAGTTGGCGGCCTTTGAGAGCCCCACTGCTCTGCTATGTTTCGCTTAGCAACCATGACCCCCAAAGTGACCCATTGGGTCTGTGCAGTGTTCAGGTCAGTAGGCTCCCAAATATTCAGCAAACATCTCCGAGCTTCCGGCAAGAGAGCCACACCTGTCACTTCCTGCATAACATCATGGACAGTGCCCCAGTATTCTACAATATACCTACATTCCCATATGATATGGAGGAACGTTCCCAATTGACCACATCCCCGCTGACACAGACCTTCCTCCGTTAAACACATTCTACGTGGACCCATGACATAAACCCTGTGCAGTATTTTCAGCTGGACCAGTCTCAGCCGTGCCGGAATCGAAACCTCCATCGAAGAGGAAATTGCTGATTGCTAGTCCTCATCATCAATTTCAAGGCCATTTCGGGTCCACTTATCCCTTAGTTCTACTAAAAGATCAGCTCTATGATTAATCAGTTTCTTATAAACAAGAGAAATGGTGCTATCAGGCAAATGTTCATCTAGTA
Organism: Lissotriton vulgaris; assembly: GCF_964263255.1. Classification (NCBI taxonomy): domain Eukaryota; kingdom Metazoa; phylum Chordata; class Amphibia; order Caudata; family Salamandridae; genus Lissotriton; species Lissotriton vulgaris. The sequence continues at coordinate 1,630,336,478 of NC_141695.1, read as the reverse complement.
TGCGATCTTCCAAAGGAGTTGCCTCCGGTATCTCTTCCCCTTCGGGGAATACCGATCTCATTGTATGACGAACCTGTGAATAACAAAAGTACTCCATCCCACTCAATTCATATTCAGTTTGTAATTCAGCAAATGACTTAATCTTTCCCTTCGCCCAGAGATCGCCCACAGTAGTAATCCCTGTCAGGTCCCATTTATCAAAACCCTTCGTATTCCATAGCCTGCCAAATCTATCAGATCCAAAGAGCGGGGTCGCCAAAGTCAAACGATCCTTCCATCCAAGCGAACTAGTAGCGTCATGCTATATGCGTACTGCCACCCTGGTCGGTCCCGTCAGACTTTTCTCTACTGATCTAGTGTTCAGCGCTCTGCTATAACTACCGCCAGGAAGTGTCCATCTATCCATGGCATAACCGGGATCCGATTCGGACCCGTATGTACCATGGTTAATAGCCCCCAACTGCGATGCCCAATAATATCTATTAATATCGGGGAGGGCAATCCCTCCGTCGTACCACGGGAGCGTCAGTTTAGCCAACGCTATACGTGGTCTACCATCCCACAGCAAAGCACGTTGCAGACCCTCTACTTCTCGAAAATAGCTAGCCGGTACCACTTCTAGAGTATTTTGGAGGGCATAAAGAAAACGGGGGAGAGACATCATTTTAAAAAGGGCCGCCCGTTCTAGCATTGAGAGCGGAAGTTTCTTCCAGCCCGACACATCACTTTTCAGACGAGCCAATGGAGGGAGAAGGTTTTTGTCATACCGAACTGTGGGATCCATGGAGATATAATCCCCAAGATACTTGAACCCTTCCTTTGCAATTTGAATGGGACAATTCTGAGGCAGAGTGGGGACGTCACCACATAAAACATACAGATAGGATTTCGCCCAATTTATTATCAATCCAGAATTTCTACCATAGCACAGAGCACAGTAAGGGACTTCCTAGGAGAAGACAGATAGAGTAATATGTCGTCGGCATATAAAGAAATCCGATCTTCAAACTGCGGAGACCAACGAATACCTCTGATCGAAGGCTCCCAACAAAGCCAGGCCGCGAGAAGTTCGAGGGCCAACGAAAACAAAAGGGGAGAAAGTGGGCAGCCCTGGCGAGTGCCCCGCCCAAGACAAAATGGCGCTGAGACACGACCGTTAACAACAACCTGCACAAGAGGCTCTGTATATAATAGACGCACCCAGCTAATGAACTCCAGACCAAAACCAAATTTAGCCAGAACAGCCCACAAATATGGCCATTCCACCGAATCAAAAGCCATTGTCGCGTCAAGTGACGCTATTTTTGCCGGCTCTCGCAAGGTATACGCCCTCGCAAGAACCCCATGCAACCACCTCAGCATTATATATATTGCATATTAGTGCAAGTCGAAAATAACAACTTGATATTTTGACTGTTTACCATATTGAGGAGATGGGGACGGAGAATCCCAGAATGCTTCTTGTAGAATTCAGCCGGGAGGCCGTTGTGACCTGGGGCCAGATGTACAACCATTGGCATTAGCGACTCGCAAATTGCGAAAAATTGTGAGTCGCAATTTGTGAGTCACTAATGCAAATGTACAACAGTGTCAGAGACACTGTTTGCAAATCCCACTGGGGTCGCAAATTGCATGCCTCATCAATATTCATGAGACACTCGCAATTTGCGACCCCATCGGGAATGGCTAGCCTCCCAGGTATGGTGGCCTGCTGGGTTCAACAGACCTCCATGTCTGGGACTGCTTTTAAATAAAGCAGTTTTTTTAAATGTAGCGCGTTTTCCTCAATCGGAAAATGGGATGCATTTAAAAAAAGAGAAATGAACTATTTTCGTTTTATTTTTTTAGGGCAGGTAGTTGTCCCTGGGACCACTGTCTGCCCCTAAAGTATATGCTCCCATGCATTCACAAAGGGGAAGGGGTTCCCTGGGGCCCACTTCCCTTTTGCAAGTGCTTTGCCACGCTCTTGAAGAGGGCGGTAAATTGCGAGTGCTTTGTGACCGCAACTCCGAAACATTCTTACATAGGGTAGCGAGTCTCTATTAGGAAGGGCCGCCCTTTGAATTTCCCTCCCTAATAGCGAGTCGCAAATCACATTTAGAGAGTCGGATATAAATTGCCCATTGGTATTTTGAAAGCACAAACAGGTCGCAAACCCTGGAGTCCTCCCCGAGAATAACTTCGCTATAGCTGCTTATATTTTAGAAAGTGTCATTTCCTCCTCAAGGGCCAGTCATTGCTCCACCGGGATATTTGGCACATTCACTGCATCAATATAGTTCACAATGCATTGGGTCCCTGCTAGAGGTCTTGCCTTATAAAAGGCAATTTTTGTCAAACTCTTTGGCTATACCTCTAACAGCAGTGCAGGATTCGCCAGCACTATCTACAGTTCTACTCACCCATCGGGCCTCAGCTTCCTGCCAACCAAGAAATGCCAGGCGTTTACCTTTGTGTCCCCTGTGTCATAGAGGTGGTGTTCTGTGGCCTGAATTTGGGTTCTGGCCTCAGTTTATGCTAGTGTGTGATTTTCATCACACAGGGCCACAATCTTGCAAAGGGCCAGTGGGGTCTGACGGCGTCCCAGGTACACGTTCCCTGCGTACCAATCTATGCTCTATAGCCTCCATCTCCCTAGTTTCTTTCTTATTTTTATGATATTTGCACTCAATCCTGGGGCAGTGTCTTATACGCCTCCCAGAGAATGACCGCCGAGTCAGCTGCCCCATTGTGATCAATATAATACTGTTCAGTTTCTATACTCAGTTACCATGAGGACTTGTCATCTTGCAGTTCCCAAGCATTTAACTTCTACCTTGATCATGGTCGAAGGGGCCAAAGCGAGGATTGGTTGGACAAACCCCTAGCCAAGGATTCCTCCTGTTTGAGCCTATCTATATCACCTGCCGTCATGAAAATATAATCCAGTTTAGAGAACACTTTATTTGTCCCAGAGAGGTTAAAGTATCCTCTCCGCTCCGGATATTAGCAACGCCAGAGATTGGTGAGGTATAATGTTCTGGCAAAGTGGGCCAACAGCGTCACACAAGGAGGGCACGGTTGAAGCCTGAGTGGTCCATTCCAAGGTCCATCAGATTGTTAAAGTCTGCCCCTACGATGTGGAGTGAGGAGTCTGTTTCTAGCAAAATCGCCATTACTTAGTCTTAGGTGGGTTGCTGCAGGTGTGGGGGTGCATAAACACAGATGACTATGACATCCGTCCTCCCTCAAAGACCCATCACCCTACTGTGGGGCCTATTAGGATGGCCATCCTAGCGGGAACGGGACCGCCCTCCTGCCAGATGGCGGACCCGCACCCCTGATCATGATGCGACCGCCACTGCAGCGGTCTCATCTGGCATTTTAACATTGCAGCAGGTGCTGCTGGCTGTAGCACCCGCTGCAGTGGTAAAATGCCATGTTGTGCATTTCCATGCCTGCCACCTTGTGCATGGACATGTAGGGGGATACCTGAGGTAACCCCCGACTACACCCCTTCTCCCCATGGGGGCCCGCAACGGGTCCCCAAAGCAAATCCATTCCAGCCTGTCCAGATGCCGCCATAGAAAGGCCTTGAAATCACAACATCCTAATTTGGATGGCAGTGCCTGCTAGGCACCGCCACCATATTTTAGCCCCAGCACCGCCCGGCAGGCAATCGTAATGATTGCCGACTGGCAGAAAAGTGGCTGACGGACTTTCCGTCCACTGCAATAACCACTGCCATCGTAATACGCTGGTGGCGATTGTTACACCATCGTAATCAGCCCCTTAGTTCCCATTGGGATCTATCCAGGACTTTTGAATCTGAAAAGGGGGCATCTTATAAATTGAGATTGCCATTACCTGAGAGCCCAATGTAAATCCTGCATTGGCCAATGTGTTGTAAGCCCCTCGGTTTAGGAAATAGCGCTCAGTCCCCAGTAAGTGGCTCTCCGATATAAGGACCATGTCAGGATTTAGATGCCTAATATAAGTTGCAACCAATTTATAGTTGACTTTGTTGCATAATCCATGAACATTCCAGCTGAGAATGGAGGAGCCAGCTGGTCCCAACATATTAGTGTGTGTCATACCTGCACTGTGGCCTTTCTAACATTTCCCAGTAGCGTGTATACACAGTACAACACACTTGTCATCTACTCCGCAGCTCTAACATCAACTTGACAACTTCTAGCAAACACTTCACTGCCAATTTCAAGCGTCCTTCTTTGGACCAGATACTGCACTCCCCCACAAGTATTATTTCTCTCAGTTCCTTTCCACTGACGATGTGGTCTTCCTACTACTTCACAGGTCACCTGCCCCTCTCATCCCTTGTGCCATTGTTTTGCCAACGTTCTTCTCCTTTTTCTTGACTGCACTGTCTAGTCTCTCATAGGGTAAACACACTCTTCTGAGTTTGGATTTGTGTTTCTCTTAGGATTCTCAGCACAGGATCTTTTAAAAAAAATGATATCAGTTGATTTACAACTCTAGCTTAGATCCCATGTTGACTGCGTCCTCACAGAGAAGGTAATCTTACCCCCCTTGTGTTGTATGTCAAATGGACCATTTCATACTACTCTAAAACAAGGAGATGGTGCACAGGGATGAAGTGATGGTGATTGGGTCTGAACCAAGTAAGTGCATCAACCTACTCATATCTACTTCCCCCTTTTCAAGTACATCCTTTTTTTTAAGGAATTGGGTGTCCAAATGTGACTCAGAGTTCCAGGCACCACAAGGCTTCATGTTGTCCCCAATACTGTTAATCTTGCTTTACAATTCATAGAATCCTGGCCATACTCTATTGATGGGAGTACAGCCACATTTGGGGAGTTTATAAGATCTGATGGTTCATGGGTTACATTGATAGAAAGTAATCAGAGAATAGTGTCTAATATCGAGGGTGTGTTACCTATCCCAAATAAGACTAACATTTATTACCATGTAATGAATTCATTTTTTCATGTGATCCCCATATTTATTAGCCTTCTCAGCCTTCTTGTTTCTTTCAGCTCACACACTCCCAACTCATCACTGGGTGGGGTGATTTTAGTGAGGCTCTTGATCCTATACCACCCTGTAACAAGATGGGAGAGTATGGAGTGACAGCTTGACTGCAGTGTAGCCCCAGGAACTTGAGAACTGAAGCCTAAAGAGCCAGCGGTTACCTTTACTGGTAATACTGCAGTGCATCACAATATGCATGTGGTTGTTGGACTTGGCCCTTTTTGCAGGGTCATCCCTGAACTTTTTGCCTTCCTCCTATATTTTGTCTGACCTGTTTTTGTTGGTTTTATGACTCTGGGCACTTTACCACTGCTGATCAGTGCTAAAGTGCATATGCTCTCCCTATTGTAAAATTGATGTATGGATTAGTGATTCCATGATTGGCTGGTTTGGTTTACCTGTCAGGCCCTAGTACAGTGCACTAGGAGTGCCCAGGGCTGGTAATCCAAATGCTGCTGGTGGGCTTGCAGCACTGGTTGTGCCACCCACAGAAGCAGCATGTAAAAGTGTGTCTAAGGCTTGCCATTGCAGAGCCTGTGTGCAGTCTGGTACTGCCTTGCTGACTGTGAAAGTGCAGTGCCAGTCCCAAAACCTTCCCTTTTCTTCATATCAGACACCCCTATGGTAGGCCCAAGGGCAGGGTGCATTGTAAGTATAAGGTAGGACAAGCCCTGATGTGTGTGGCATGTCCTAATAGTGAATTAAAGCTATTTTCTATTTCACTATTGCAAGGCTACCTATTCCCCATAGGCCATACTGGGCAGTTAGATTATTACATTTTATAACCCTAACAGACTCAGGGAACTAGGTAGAAATTCCTACTTTTAGAAAGTATGTATTTTCGTGTCTAACCATCCAAGCCTGCCTCTGCAAGGTTGTGCATTCCTTGTCTGGAGTTTGAATGACAGGGGCTGGGGGATTCCAGGAGACAGGGTGAGTCAGCACATGGCTGAATAGAGGAATCTGCATGTATATGGGTGGGAGGAGTTGCACCTGGGACCTGAATAGGGCTGTGCCTGCCTTCCACAATGCCGGCTCTACCCAATGTGGTGCATCTGATGTCCCTGCCCTGCACTGTGAAAGGAAAGAAGGAGTCATGTAAACAGAATTCTCCAGGACTGACCAGAACTGGTTTGGCTTAGGCCTCTCTGCCTTCAGAGAACAAAGAGAAACTGTGTATAAAAAGGGGGACCCAGACCCTGGGACTTAAGATCACTTTTGGGAAACATGAAGAAACCTTTCCTGAGGAGCGGAACCAGAGAGACTGAAGAGAGACAATCCCTAAGCTAAAGTGCTGCTTGGGGGATTGGCTGCATTGGTTGCCTGACTGCCAAAGAAAGGAGAGAGGAACTTTGTGTGTGCTTTATTCAACTTGTGAAGGATCTCCAAGGGCTTGAGAGAAGAGCGTGTCTCCTTCTAAAGTCTCAGGGACAACAGACTTCAATCACCAGCTCCCCAAGAGTTCTTTGGAAGTGCCTGCAGCTGTTGTGGGTGTTCTGAGCGACTGCGTATCGCAAGGAGCTGGAAGCGCGACTCACGAAGAAGCGTGTTGCAGCCGCTGCCGTCGCATCACTGAACAAGGATGTCGCCGCTGTAGCAGTCGCATGGCACCGCATCACAGGAAACGTCTCGCAACATCAAAGAAGCGTGTCGCTATCGCAGCCGCTGTCGTCGCATCACTGAACAAGGGTGTTTTGCTGCTGCAGTTGTAGCATTCAGAGGAAGCATCTCGCATCGTCGGAGAAGAGTGTCGCCGCCAAAGCCGCTGTCATCACATCCCTGAACAAGAATGTCGCCGCTGCAGCTGTCGCATCAAGTCGAGACATCTCACAACATCGGGGAGCGTGTTGCATCAAGAGGAAGGCGCCATCTTTGTTTCTTGGCACTGGATCTTCAACGCATTACCGTCTTTGCGTGTAAGGAACTACCGCATCACCATCCCTGCAACACTTTCGTTGTAGAAGCGTTACGCATCTTAAGGTACATTGACTCAAAGTGTCGCATTTTAAGATTTAAAAATAACTAAGCTAATTCTACCATTTTAAGTACAGTATTGTTGATTTTTGTTGTTTGTGGTCTTGTGTTAGATCTATATAAAGAATCCCTACTTTTAATATAAAACGTGTGTGGTGTCCATCTGTAGTGTTGTCACTGGATTGCTGTATGTGTTCACAAATGCTTTACACACTGCCTCTGAGATAAGCCTGTCTGCTCATGCTGAGATTTTGGCTCCGGGCTCGGCGGCCATCTAGGGAAACCTACCAAACCCACACATTTCTGAAAACTAGACACCCAGGGAGTCCATTGAGGTATGGCTTTTGTGGGGCCCCTAACGTTTTCCTACCCAGAATTCCCTGCAAACCTCAAATTTAGCTAAAAAATTCACTTTTTTCTCAAATTTATGTGTGGGAAAGTTCTGGAATCTACGTGGATCCACAAATATCCTACCACTCAGTGTTCACCTAGGTCTCCTGATACAAATGGTAGTGTACTCACGTGGGTGGGTCAAGTACCCGCGACAGGCAAGGGCCCGAAACGTATTGAGGAGACATCAAAATTACCTATCACAAAACAACCTGGATTTGCAAGGGTGTCAACTGGGTTTTTAGCCCCGGGCTCAGGGCCATCTTGGAAAACTTCCAAACCCATACATTTCTGAAAATTAGACACCCGGTGGAGTCAGTGAGGTATGGCTTGCGTGAGTACCCCAACATTTTCCTACCGAGAATCCCCTGCAAACCTCAAATTTAGCTGAAAAAATCTTTTTTTTCTCAAATTTCTGTATGCGAAAGTTCTGGAATCTCTGTGGATCCACAAATTCCCTTCCACCCAGTGTCCACCCGGTCTCCCGATAAAAATAGTACCTCACTTGTGGGGGTAGGCAAAGTGGCTGAAACAGGATATAGCCCAAATCTTATTGTGGAGACTTCAAAATTACCTATAACAAAACTACCTGGTTTTGGGGGGGCACCTGGTTTTTTGTCCCCAGGCTCGGCGGCCATCTTGGGAAACTACAAAACCCACACGTTTCTGAAAACTAGACATCCTGGGGAGTCCAATGAGGTATGACTTGGGTTTGGTAGGTTTTCCTAGATGGCTGCTGAGCCCGGTTCCAAAACCTCATGGGACCCCCCCTTGCAAAACCAGGTTGTTTTGTGATAGGAAATTTTGATGCCGCCTAAATAGGTTTTGGGCCCTTGCCTGTCGCGGGTACTTGACCCACCCATGTGAGTGAGGTATCATTTTTATCTGGAGACCCTGGGATCCATGTAGATTCCAGAACTTTCTCACACAGAAATTTGAGAAGCAAGTAATTTATTCAGCTAAATTTGAGGTCTGCAGGGTATTCTGGGTAGGAAAATGTTGGGGGACCCACGCAAGCCATACCATGCTTGACTCTCCCGGGTGTCTAGTTTTCAAAAATGTATCGGTTTGGTAGGTTTCCCAAGATGGTCGCCGAGCCCGGGGGCCAAAAACTCATGGGACCCCCCTTGCAAAACCAGGTTGTTTTGTGGTAGGTAATTTTGATATAGCCTCAATAGGTTTTGGGTCCTTGCCTGTCGTGGGCACTAGCCCTACCCACACAAGTGAGGTACCATTTTTCTCAGAAGGCTTTGAGGAACATGGGGTGGGTTGAATTTAGTGGATTCAGGCAGATTCCACAAGTTTGCACCACAGAAATGTGAGGAAAATGTGTTTTTTTAGACACATTTTAAGGTCATTTTAAGGTTTGCAAAGGATTCTGGGTAACAAAACCTGGTGAGAGCCATTCAAGTCACCACATCCTGGATTCCCCTGGGTATCTGGTTTTCCAAAATGAATAGGTTTGCTAGAGCTAGAGTTCAAAATCTACAGCTAGGCACTTTGCAAAAAAAGGGTCAGTTTTCACTGTGAAAATGTGGTGTGTACAAGTTGCGTTTTGGGCCGTTTCCGGTCGCGGACACTAGGCCTACCCACGCAAGTGAGGTACCATTTTTCTCTGAAGACTTTGGAAAATGCGGGTAGGGTGGAATTTTGGAGATCCACGCAGATTCCAAAACTTTCCACTACAGTAATGTGAGGAAAATGTGTTTTTCTGGACACACTTTTAGGTTTGCAAGGGATACTGGATAACGGAACCTGGTGAGAGCCAGTCAAGTCACCCCATCCTGGATTCTCCTGGGTGTCTAGTTTTCAATAATGTACAGGTTTGCTAGGTTTCCCTATGTGCCGGCTGCCCTAGGGATCAAAATCTACAGCTAGGCACTATGCAAAAATCTGGTCCGTTTTCACTGTGAAAATGTGGTGTGTCCACGTTGCGTTTTAGGTCCGTTTCCTGTGTCGGGCACTAGGCCTACTCACACAAATGAGATACCATTTTTCACGGAAGACTTTGGTGAATGAGGGGTGGGTGGAATTTTGTGGCTCCATGCAGATTCCTGCACTTTCAATCTATAAATGTGAGGATTTTTTTTTTTACTAAGTTTGAGGTTTGCAAGGGATTCTGGGTAAAATAACCTGGTGAGAGCCCATCCTGGATTCCTCTTGGTGTCTAGTTTTCAGAAATGTACAGGTTTGCTAGGTTTTCCTACGTTCAAGTTGCGCTAAGGCAAAAAAAATCAACAGGTAGGCATATTCGCAAAAAAAAAAGTCGGGGCCTAGTGGACTTTCTGCTGCCCTGGGGTAAATCAGGGGAGGGGGTTCATCCTGATATGCCCCAAGGGGGGCAGAAAGACTGTGGATATTTTTTGTAGGGGTAGGGGGCATTGGTATGACCATTCTAGACAGCCCCCACCCCCATGTATAAAAAAAGCCTGCGTAATCGCTGATGCCTAGTGGGCTTTCTGCCGTTCCAGCGGGCAGATCAGGGGCCACTGTCCCCATCTGCCCTCCTGGGGGGCAGAAAGACTGGATTTCTCTGGGGGTGGGGGTATTGGGCAGCCCCTACCTCTACACAAATAAAACAAAGAAACCCTAGTTTCTAGTGGGCTTTCTTCCCCCCCGGGGGGCTGGGCTTTCTTCCCCCCTGGGGGGCCGGATTGGAGGCTACAGCTCTCATCTGCCTCCCGGGGGGCAGAAAGACTGTCATTTTTGTGTGGGGGCATTGGCGGGTCCGTTTCAGGCATCCCACACCCTAAACAAAATTGTGTAATTAAAATCCATTTAGTGGCCTTTCAGCCCCCCCGGGGGCGAGATTGGGGGCTGGTGCCCCCATCTGCCCCCCAGGCAGGGCAGAAAGGCTGTAAAGGTGGCTAGGGAGTGGGGGTATTGGCGTGCCCATTTCGGTCAGCCCCCACCATAAAAACAAATGTGCAAAACAAATCACTGGCGGCAAGTGGGCTTTCAGCCCCATAGGGGTGGCAGCAACGCTGTAGTGGTGGCGGGATGGAGGCATTTGCGTGCATGTTTCGGGCAGCCCCCAACCTAAAAAAAATTATGCAAACAAAAATCCCTGCCGTTTAGTGGGCTTTCTTCCCCCCCGGGGGACAGATTGGGGGCTACTGCCCCATCTGCCCCCCTGGCGGGCAGAAAGGCTCTAATGGTGGCAGGAGGGTGGGGGCATTGGCGTGCCCGTTTCGGGCAGCCCCCACCCTAAAATAAATACACCAAAAAAAATCCCTGGTATTTAGTTTGGTTTATGCCCCCCAGGGGGGGCAGAAAGACTGAACTATGCTCGTAATTGTATGGGGGAGCAAAGGCCCTTGCCAAAGGGGCCCCTCCCCCCTCCCTGGTGTCTAGTGGGTGGATCCCTGCTTGGGGATTGCCCACCTGGGGTGATCCCCAAGCAGGGGTCCACTGGGGTACTATTGGAAAGGGGAGATTCTCCCCTGTTGAATGATACCTCTCCCGTCTTTCTATGTGCTCAGGGGGCAGAGATAGCCCCCTGAGCATGTAGAAAGTGAAAAGGAAATGAGCTTAAAGGCTCATTTCAGTTTCGGTTTCTGTGTAATGATGACAGTGCGTCATTGCACAGAAACCAGGGAGGGGGCCTCGGGAGCTGGAGTAGCTCTTCCCCAGCTCCCAAGGTCACAGGGGAGTAATAGAAATCCCTCTGCTGTCTGTAGCAGAGGGATTTCCTGCCCCTGGCCTCATGACAGAATAGTTCCGTCATGAGCACAGGGGCACCAATGCTCATGACGGACCCATTCTGTCATGAGCATCGAAGGGGTTAATTAACACATAATTATGAATTAATAGGTCATATATTTCCTAATGTTAATTGTGTGTTTTTTCTTTTGTGTGTTGCTATGTATGTGGGAGTATATTGTTGTATTTTAATTAACTGAACAATTAATAGTCCATTTTAAAAGTTTAAATTAATTATTACTTTGTTTATTATTTATTCAAATTATTAAATTGCTTTTAAAATGTATATATATTTCATATAAATAGTTTTATTTTTTGGGACAATTCATAGAGTTATGAAAATACGTATGTGTTTGAAGTATTTTTTTACAGTTGCAGATTGGAATGGGAAGAGTACATTTTACCCCTCCTGAGTCTAACTCTTTTCCTGCTGTGGCATAGTTTGGAGTGGGAATAGTGAATTGTACCCCTCCTGTGTCCAATGCTTTCCCCACTGTTGCACGGACTGGAGTGGGAATAGTTAATTTCCCCCCCACCGGTGTCCGAAGCTTTCCCTACTGTTGCACAGACTGGAGTGGGAATAGTACATTTTACCACTCTGGAGGCATCACAGTGAAGGAAGTGACCCACTTAGGGCCATCAGGGTCACCTCGGACCACTTCTCAGCCTTCCATACCAAATGAAGAGTCGGAGGAACAGTGGAGAATATACCAATAATTGTTTTATGCAGATACACTCAGAGTGGAGCCCCGTCTGCACAGTCTCGAAGAGTTGTACAGCGGCAGCTGAAATCAACAAGCATATAGATACATTATGTACATTTCATACCCGGGCGCAGGCACGCCCATAGTGGAATTTTCCAGGCAGATGCAGCTGGACAGTGAAATACAAAAAACAGATTTTGGTTCTCGTATCGTACACAACCTAGTACAATCCAAGGTCGTTTCACCCTGTGCCCGCCACCAGACAAGTGGGAGAGGGCCTCTATCTAGTGAGAAAGCTATGCACTGGCACAAAAAATTAATTATTGCAGATACAAAACTCAACAGAAGCTTTTCTCAGAAACAGTCAAGGATTAGTTTCGATCATCATTCAAAATGGGGTCTAAACATAAAATGGTGCAGCGAATGCTGACTTATATAGGGCACTGCATAAGCATTCATGGGTCTATTCTAACAACTGCCTCAGAGCTTCTCAGAACCACCGCAACATGGCACAGTTCCACATCAGGACCTCGCATTGCCTTTACTGCACAATGCATTCTTGACACCAGACTCTGCATCGCTCCGGAACCAGTATTTAAGGCACGCTGTTCAATGGACCTAACTGGGTCCCTGTAGTCGGTCTGCACTTCATTGCTGTCAGCCTGAACATGTGACTGTGTCACTTTCTAAATCTAACGAGACCAAATAACAACAGTTGGCCCTTTGTGCTTTATTCCACTAATTTCACTGTAATCCTTAAAATTGCATATCTTGTTCTACTGGTTGGATGTTTCTCGTTTTGGTCTTAAATTATCTATTAAAATTACTCTATTTGTCTAAATTAATGTTGAATTTGTCTTGGGTTGTGTTTCAATGTATTACTGTTTGAATTGCTACATAAATATCCTACACACTGCCTCTAAGTTAAGCCTGACTGCTTTGTGCTAGGCTACCAGAGTGTTGATAACAGGTTAATTTAGAGTTTGCTTGTGACTCCACCTTGACAAAGATTGTGGGTGCTGGTTGAGTAGGGCTTCATATCCCTCATCTAATAAACAAACCTTACACAGTCGGGCATCTGAAAATTTTTATCTGATGGTGAAGGTTGGTTATTGTCTCATTGCCAGCCACACATGGAGATTAAATATTTAAAAAATATATATATTTTTATTGTATTTCAAGTTTCATAAGAAACATACAACCTCCAAAACCATAACAAAAGGTCGCATAAAGGTCAATCATGAGAAATCTAATAATCGCTGCCTCAGTGATCACACATGCTGTCAGCCTGAACATGTGACTGTGTCACTTTCTAAATCTAACGAGACCAAATAACAACAGTTGGCCCTTTGTGCTTTATTCCACTAATTTCACTGTAATCCTTAAAATTGCATATCTTGTTCTACTGGTTGGATGTTTCTCGTTTTGGTCTTAAATTATCTATTAAAATTACTCTATTTGTCTAAATTAATGTTGAATTTGTCTTGGGTTGTGTTTCAATGTATTACTGTTTGAATTGCTACATAAATATCCTACACACTGCCTCTAAGTTAAGCCTGACTGCTTTGTGCTAGGCTACCAGAGTGTTGATAACAGGTTAATTTAGAGTTTGCTTGTGACTCCACCTTGACAAAGATTGTGGGTGCTGGTTGAGTAGGGCTTCATATCCCTCATCTAATAAACAAACCTTACACAGTCGGGCATCTGAAAATTTTTATCTGATGGTGAAGGTTGGTTATTGTCTCATTGCCAGCCACACATGGAGATTAAATATTTAAAAAATATATATATTTTTATTGTATTTCAAGTTTCATAAGAAACATACAACCTCCAAAACCATAACAAAAGGTCGCATAAAGGTCAATCATGAGAAATCTAATAATCGCTGCCTCAGTGATCACACATGTCAGAAAATATCAGGTTTAACGGCAAGAGTTTCTCCCCCCTAAGTTACAAATGGTAGTGCAGTTTCCTTGTGGCAATCTCACAGCGTGTCCCCATGGGCTACATGGGCCACAACTAGTTCCATTCCCTGTCTTCTAGAATCTGTGAATCTTTGTCTCTGTGAGCCAAACCGTAGTGGTTCAGCCAGATACCCCACACCTTTATGAATTTCTTTGAGCACCCTCTACTCTTGTATGTGACTGTGGAACTCGCAGAAATTAGCGTTAGCATGAGCTGAAGCCATTTTGGTTGTGGCATCCATTTTGTTAGCCATGTGATGCTGCCGTCTTCATTGTTCCCTGCCTTTCTATTCTGCTTGAGTCATCAACTGTAGTTAACTCCTTCAGTACTGACCCAGAGCACTGTGTAAGCTAAGAAAGGCCTGTAGTTGCTAGAATGTACCTGTTTTAGAATGTAACTGTCAGGCTATTTCAACTGATGCAAGCAGTTCTATCTCCCCCTCTCACTCTGCTGACAAAGTGGTTCTAGCTGTCCAAGTTAGTCAGTATCTATTCCTGTGTAGGCCTGTACTTTCTATTTGAGTCACCATGCTTACTGTGCAACAAAGTGTGTATAAAAGGCCCCTGGTTTCTGTATTCCTTGTACTATCTCATATAGTGCCAGAGGGTGTTGTATTGATGTAGTCCCACTCATGAGTGAATAATAAACTTGTTATTTGATATTCCAGCTTCCTTGCCAATCTCTTTTTTGGTGGTTTAAGGACCAGTGGACAGATGAGGGTGAATCACTGCACCATTGAGCCCCTTAAAAGGCTTATTTCAACAAATTGGCGTCCAACTCGTGGGGCTCATCGGAGATGCGGCCATCCGAAGGAGAGGTCTTGACGGAGGAATGGAATCTACTGAGGAGGTACCCTGCATGAAAAGACCCTTTGTCTTTGCAGACCGACGTATTTTTCCATTTTTCCTGATCTGACCCTCCGGGTGGTGGCCAGTTTCCGACTGAGATCTCTTTTGGCGTAAGTATTGCAGTGACCATTAGGTCAACCCAAAGCTTGGCAGGTGGAGGCTGGAGACTTTTGTCATTTAGCGCTCTTGAGTGTCCCGCCAGGCCATGTGGTAATTTGGTCTCTTCTTGTAAAGGCTTGGGGGTTTTACCCTATCTTGTTGTGGATGGATCTGCAGACCCCTTTATAGGTGTGCCTTAAGATTTGGTAAAGACACAGAGTGTTTGCAAACACTCTGCCAGACCAACTGGTAATTTGGCGTATTTTGGAAAAGTTCTGGGGCTAGAGCCTGTCTACTTTGGTAAGGTCGCTGAAGTGGCACTCTTGATTTTGGATTTGCTTGGCCAAGATTCTGGTTTTGTTTGTTTGTTTGTTGCAATAAACAAAGGCAGGTAATGAGGAGATTCTTGTCTTTACTTTTGATACACTTGACATAAATACAATTTGATTATGATATTATATTTTATTATAACATTTTTGGCATGCCTGCTCCTAGCACAATTAATAGAATGTGTTGCTGTCTTGGAGGTACCAATATGAATCTAGAAAGTAGTCAACTGGCTCCCCTAGAGGGTACACCTAATAGGTTTATGTATATTAAATATGATATTTCTTCCATAAATGTATAGTACACTGTGGAACAAATATATGAAAAAGGATCCTGATCTAAGATGGCCAGTAAATGGGTCATTTGATTTTAAAAAGATTATGGGCCATATGTAGGAGGCCAAATACCAGTCGGTAAAGCCGAAAATCAGTACATTTTGGCTTTACCGACAGGTATTTGGCCCTGTGAGATGTACGTATTACTGAATGCCATTGGTAATAACGAATCGGTAAATATTTACCGATTCCTTATTTACCGATCGGTGAACACCAAAACAAACAATACCGAATTGGTAAATAACGAATTGTTAAAAATCCTAAAATGCGATGTAGCAAAAATCGGTAATACCGAATTTGACCAAATTCGGTATTAACGATTCGTTATTTACCACTGATCCAGAGCAGGTGGTAATCAGGTGCAGTTCTTAAAAAGAGGCCCAAAATGCAACAGTGTGATCACAATGGCGGGCCTCTACCTCATAGCAAGGCGGCTAAGTTTGAGAGCAGTAGGAGTGAGGATTTGGAGACGGGAAGAGCGGGTGTACAGACTGCGCATCACATTGTTCCAATTGACTGAACCTGAAATCCATGAGAGGTACAGGCTGCACCCACACACCATCATTGACCTCATACGGGACCTGAAACCATATCTTGAGCATCAGACACCAAGGGAGCGCGCAATACCCACCCATGTACAGGTGCTCTGTTGCCTGCACCTCCTGGCATCAGGAAGCTACCAGGGTGTGATAGCCGCAGTAGGTGGTGTGTCACAGAGCTGCCTATCCAGATTTTTCAACACCTTCCTGGACACCATGATGGACCAAATGCATCATTACATAACCTTCCCCAGTACACAGGCGGAGCTGCAGAAGACCAAGCAGGATTTCTACCAAATGGTGCAGTTCCCACACGTCATTGGCTGCGTCGACGGGACCCACATACCAATCTGCCCACCTGCAGCAACAGAATACATTTATCGCAACCGCAAATCCACTCACTCCATAAATGTGCAGGTCATATGTGATGCAAAATTCATCATAACTGACATTGTTGCAAAATTCCCAGGGAGTACCCACAACTCGTACATATTCAGGAACAGTGGTATCCATACACGTCTGGCTGCTGGTGAATTTGGTGAAGGATACCTACTAGGTAAATCATTGTCACAAACCCTGAGGTATTCCTTGGCTCAACCTATTGGTGACACAAATTAATGGCACTTTCTTTTGCATTTATGTGACAGCGCATATGCCCTCCGGTCCTACCTACTCACACCATACCTCAACCCAACCACACCAAGGGAGAGGAGATACATTGTGGCACATAAGAGCATTCGCAACGTAGTGGAGCGCACCTTTGGACTGTTTAAAAGCAGATTCCGTTGCCTCCACAAAAGTGGAGGTGCCCGTCAGTACAGCACCATCAAATGCGGCAAAATAATTGCAGCATGTGCAATGCTACATAATCTAGCCACCTAAAAAGGAACAGCAGTGGATCTAACTGACTCCGAGGACGAGGGCGATCCCCAGCCAGAGCCCTGCACAGCTGGTGTTGCAGTAGAACAGGATGGGAGACACAGACGGGCTGAGATAACGGCCAACTATTTCTGAGTGAGTAACGACACAAAGCCAGTAACAGTTTTAGTGCAATGGTATTTAATCAGCACACCACCAGGATTGGAAGCAGTGTCCATAAAGACATGGGTTACATCACCCATCTAAGGATTGCCAAATAGCAGTTGGGCCTATTTTCTGTGTCCACGCGATGCATGTGCACGTTCCCTGGCCACACTGTCTGTAGTGTCAGATTGATCCTGGGCAGCGCTGTGGCGTTCGCTGCGCCTCCTGCCCTCGGTGGGAGAGGGCGTAATGCTACCACGGCTGGTAGCCTCCTCACTGTCCCCCGCCCCTTCCATTGTGGCCGCCTTCACATTCTGCAGCAGGTCTAATGCAGAGGTCATTGAGACCATGCCCCTAGCCACGTCCCTGCTACAATGCGCCATCTCCTCCTGCATGGCGATAGACCTGCGACACATTAGGGAGGTAGCAGTGGCCAGCCGGTTCACTGCCTTGGTATAGGCCTGGAGTCTCTGTCTCTCCCTGCGCCTACAATCACGGTCCTGCTCCAACTGGCTGCATAGGTTGTCTACAGAGGTTGCAATTCCCATCATTCCCTCACACATGTTGTCGCCCATTAAACTAATGCCCTTTTCGATCTTGCACATGTGTTTGTTCATGTGGGCCACCTCTCTGTTCAATGTACACATCTCCCTCCATTGCAGGCGCTGGACCTTGAGCATGTTGCCTTCCAGTCCAGCGAAGACACTTTCTTCATGTTCGGAGCCTTGAGGACTGGCTGGCCTTGCCCTGCGGCATCTTGATGATGTGCGGGCGCCCTCAGATGGAGTACCAGCCCTCACTATGTTGACCTCTTCATGGACTGGAGACTGTTGGCCCCCTGTGCCCTCCTCCGACGACTCCTCCATCTGCTGGAGGATGGCCACGGCATGTCTCCTGCCTGACTGTGGTTGTGGTGGTGATTGTTGCAGTGCTGATTGCGCATGAGGAGATGGCGGCGTTCCCTGGCGCTGTGGTGATGCCAGTGATGGAGTAGTTGGTGATGGTGGTGGTGGTTGTCTGGAGCTTGTTTGCCCTGCAGGCATTCTACCTTCATCATGTTGCCTCCCCTCTGTCCTGGCTGTTTTTGTTCTGCTCCCCTCTGCAGCACTGCGAGATGTCTCGCCTTTAATGACAGAATGTAGATGTACTCACTTATCTGGCTGCATTTGCATTGCATTAAACATCATGCCTAATGATCACATTGACTGTCCTGAGCTTGCCAATTACTTTCACATGCTATTGTTCTCCCTAGGACTACATCTCCCACAATGCACAGCAGGTAAAGAGTAAGACATGAAGTGGAGTGGGAGCCCCTATGCCACTATGGGGATTGGGGTTGGGGAGAGGGTAACACAGCATGCTGGGCATGCATCTTACCTTGTTTTTTTGCTGCTATGGCAGAGCAGTCTGCGTCCCCCACGTCACTCACACTCTCCGGCTGGGGGGTGGACTCAACCATCAGTTCCAGTGGTGTTGGTGCAGGTGCTTTGTTCTTCCTTTCGCCTGTTTTGCCAGCCTGCCCCTGCCTCTCAGCTATCCTTGCCTTCACCGTCTTCCTGAGGTCGTACCACCTCTTCTTTATGTCCTCAATGGACCGCTGGGTGACACCAATTGCATTGATCTTGCTCTGTTTCCACTCCAGATCTGTCTCTTCTGAGACTCGGGCCCATGGAGGGACTGCTTCCGAAACAGCTTGTCGTGGTCGTGACTCACAACCTGTATCAGCACCTCCAGCTCCTTCTCACTGAACTTCATCTTCCTTTTCCTTTCACTTGCCTCCTTCTCTCCCTCCTGGCTTGCCATTTCAGAGTTTTTTTTGTTTTTTTCTGTAGCTGTGAGGATATGTAGCTCCTGGCTCCTCAGCTCACCTGCCTGACTCACAGTCAGCTCCAGGTTCAGTGCAGCTGACTGGGTGTGGCCACTTCCTGTTTGGGAGGTAATTGGATGACACAGGATTGGCTGATTCATCAAATTACGAATTTTTGAATTACCGAATCGATGGATTCGGTAATTCAGAATCGGTATTGCTGTTTTTTTTTTTTTTACCGATTTGTTCCGAATCGGTATTTTTTACCGATTTTTAGCGAATCTGTAAATGTTAACGATTTTTTTACCTACATCGCTTTTTCAGATTCCTTAATACCGAATCGGTAATATTCGGTATTAAGGAATCTGTATTCATGGTTTACCTACATATGGCCCTATATGTTTGATTGTGTCCAAATGTGGGGATTTTGTTCCTTATGATATTTGTAACATGGAACAGTATTTGGGCTGTTTACTTGTCTTGGTCCACTCTCTGGACTACTTTTGAGAGCTCTTTTGTTTGTAAATATGATTTAAAATTGGTTTAGTTTGAGTACAGTCTGTGAGCTGCCTCTTGTTTTTGTCCTAGTGTTGATTTGTGGGTTGATTGTGTGTTTGACTGTCTATGAGGTTTGCGGACTGATACCGGTGGTAATGCTTGTGAAGTACTTGTTTGAGTGAGTAGCGACTGTGTTCTTTGTGTAAGGATGTCTTGCCTTTGCACACTGTGTTGTGTGTGGCCCCTTCTTGAAAATGTCTGGAATTAGTTAAATGTGGTTTGTTGTCGTCATTGTGTTCTGCAGATGCCGTTGGAAGAATTACACTTTAAATTTCAAAGAATTAATTATATAAAATATGTTACGTAGCTGCACACTACTATGGGAAGTAAAAGCAGTAACAAAGTATAGATGTGGGACATTAAATTATTATATTTCCACAATAGTAAAAAATTAGAATTACAACTCAAAGCAGAATTGCCAAGCATTCCATATAAAAAGAGAACATTTTATCTCACAACAATAGGGAAAAAGTAGGCCTCACAGAGAAAAACGAATTTGTGTGTTTTATACAACTAGGACTTAACAAAGTCAAATATAGCTGCCCAATATTTTGTTAGTACTATCTATCAACTGTTCAAAATGTTACAGCATTATTCTTAGATACATCATATTAAATATTAAAAGGCATTCACATTATATGAGTAATTGGTTGCTGCTAAAATAAAAGTGTCTTCCTTTTACCACTCTGCACACAATAGATTTTGACTGGCTTGGAATGCCTGTTTTTTAGAATGAACTGAACCTCATTCCCAGCTCCAGAAATAGAGCTTTTAACAGCTTCTCAAGCTGTCTGTCCGAAGGAAGCTGCCTGTCAGAGCCGAGAGAGGTAATGAATGGTTTATCAGCTTTTTGGGGTTTCTGTGAGGCCATTATACTACAGCACATTGCTATCATATTGGAAACAGATAGCATCATAAGGGGCCCTGTGCCTTTAATTGTCAGACAGGATTCATCAGTCCTAGAGCACAAGGCCTTCTCTCCTGAAAAAGTGTAGAAGCTAATGCCTGCTAGTCATAAAACACAGCTGAATAAATAACACAGGCTTTACACAGGCGCAAGCTACAAATAAACACTGTTCAATTAGGTTTTAAGTTAGTACACAATGGCATAAAACACGTGCATTAAAGACTACTAATTTTGAAAGTTATAAATACAGCTTCATTATTGTGGATAAAAGAGAAAGGATAAAAGTAAAGACTTTCTTTCTTGTTGCTTTCCTAAGAAGCACATCTGTGGATCTGATGGTAAATAAATATTGCTTTTTAAAAAGTGAAACACACTTTCTAGGTTTCAGTAAAGCTTCTGTGCTTAATTTCAAAAGAAGTTTTGTAAGTGTTATAAAATAAATGCATTTAAAGACAAAAGGAAAGGAATGAGGCTTGATTTTCATATGTAGAAACAACAAAAGGGTTAGTGATCATTATTCAAAAAAATAAATACATAAAAAAATTATGTAAAATCATTGCACTAAAATCGTTTTTGCATTATCATGATCTTTATAATGTCTAATAACATCACTTTGAAAATTCAATATTAGTTAAGTAAGTAAGTAAATAGTTTATTGTGATGATTATTTAAAATCTTACAATGTTACACATCTCAGACAAAGGCTAACAAAACTGCTTTCTCAATTAAAAACACGTAAAATGTCATTGAATCAAAATTATAGATCATTAAGTATCTAAAATAGGTATAAGTTCTAATTTCCTTTTGACTATCATTAAAAACTTTACAAAGATAGCATTTAAAATAATGTTGTTCGAGTTCATACAATTAATCAAGGCCTGCCTACGTGTCCTTATGTCACGTACTTTGAAGGGAAGCTTTAGTAGAGATTTTCTCTGCTGTAAAAGCATAGGGCAGGTACAGAGAAGGTGAAGCATATCCTCCTCACCATTATTGCACAGTCTGCATTTCATTTGGGATTCTGGTCTTTCCCATGGGGGAAGGTGGCACAGGCCTGGCATTGTTCCAAATCTGGCTTTAAGGAGGGCCTGTTTTTTTTTTTCTGTCCATGGTGGTACTAGGTATTGTTGTATTTCCTTCTTTTTGTATCCGTTAATTACCGTCCATGCGTGTTTTCTTTTGGTGAGAATTGCTTTATCGTTTAAGATGGATAAATGATTTGCAGTTTTATTAATTATTTTCTTGAAAGATGACTTGATTATATTGGTTTCCCATATTGACGTGTTCTCAAAATCCTTTATTGCTTCCCTAAGGTAGGTCCCCGCAGTAGAGTTTGTGTCCTTATTTATTTCTCTCCATAACAGTTGTGATATTTCATTTTGGTGGTCATTTTTTTATTTGATTCCAAAATTTTTTAAAGTGGCCTTGCCTTGCATATTGCTGATTGGTCAGTCCAAACTCCAACCTTACTTGGGCTGGGGATGCGTTTGCTGGTAGACGGAATATGGCTCGATAGACTCTTGTCTTAATCTTGTTCAGAGTTTCACTATCCTTGCCCATTACCGCTTCACTGCCATACGTAATAGGAGTTTTGCACCGATTACATTCAGAAGTGGACCATAGGTTAGGCTGGGAAGTGACTTTTGCACAATTCTGAATGCTGCAGTTAATGAGTTCGCTTTTCTTTGATTCTCACTTTTTTGGAGTTGATAGCTTCCATTCGCATCAAATAGAACACCCAAGTATTTATATACTTCTACTTGCTCCAGCTCATTAGTATCCATGAACCATTTACTTTTTTGTCTTCTCTTGTTTTTTTGGGTCACTACCATAATCTTAGTTTAAGACTCGTTTATGACCATCCCGTTCTCCTTCGATTATATGTGTGTCCGCCTAATAAGACGCTGTAGTCCCACTTTGGTATGGCTCAATAGTATGACATCATCCGCATACATCAGATTTGTGAGGCGCTTATCGGCTAGTTTCGGGGGGTGCGCATTCTCTTCGTCCAGCATTCCCGTTAGGTCAGCGAGAAACAAATTAAAAAGTAGAGGGGCTAGAACGCAGCCTTGTTTCAGGCCTTCCTTTGCTGGAATCTCCTTTGATAGCGTTTGGCCATCCCCCATCCTCACACTTACCCATGACTCTGTATATAAAAGGCGAATCATCTTTAGGACGAGGAGTGGGATATTCATTTTTTCAAGTTTATTCCAAAGAAGATTTCTTTTAACACAGTCAAATGCTGATTTAAAATCTATAAAACATAGGTACAGGGGTTGTTTGAGTCTAATTGATTTATCCATTAGTAGTGCAAGAACCATTATGTTTGTTGTTGTTCCTAGGCCTTGAATAAAGCCCGTTTGGTTTAAGGGCAATTTCTTTGTTTCCCTTACCCATTCAGATAGTTTTGTTAACAAAATTCTTGCAAATAGCTTGGCGTCCGTGTCTTAAAGAGTAATCAATCTGTAGTTTTCGGCAAGAGCCCAGTCTCCTTTTTTAAAAATTGGAGTTATTAATGATCCTCGCCATGACTTAGGGACAGTTCCGGTTATAATGACTTCTGTATATAGTTTCTCTAAGATGGTCGCCCATAGTTCTGGATATTCTTTGTAGAGAGCAAAAGGTATCCCGTTAGGTCCGGGAGCGCTGTTTTTCAGTTTTTTAATAAGTTTGATTAGCTCTTCTTTTACTATAGCTATTGGCGTATCCAATTCCTTATCCTTAATGGGAGATTTGTCTTTGTTGCACCCGTGTGCCTTTTCGAGGGATTTTGACTGTGATATATCCTGATTTAAGTGTCTCCTCAGAAAAGTATCCCATTCCTGTTCAGTTAAAGGTGATGATATTACCTGCTTGTTAGGTCTTGCAAGGCTGTTGATTATCTTCCAGAAGTCTCTTTGATTCTTTTGCTTGCTGGCGTGGAATACTTTTGCCCAAGTCGCTTGTTTTGCCTGATTTTTTTCACCCCATATTAGTTTCTTAAGATTTCGATTTAATAACTTTAGATTTCCCAGATTTTCCACTTTTTTCCCTGGTTTCTCTAGTAACCCGACAATCCTGTTTCGTTCTTTCTTCAATGTCCTTATTGTATACGGCAGGTTTAGGTGGTGCTCATTATCCCTGGCTGGTACTTTATGTTTTTGTTTCTTCTTGATATTTATTGTAGTTTGCATTGTGGTCAGCTTCCCAGTGAAATATTCCCATTGCTCTCTCACTGTTTTTGCTACCGTGTCTTTAAAGCATACTTCCAAGTTCCTTTCCACTTCTTCATTCATTATTTCTTTGTTTTCAATGTTCCAAAACAATTTTAGTTTGTTGAACTAATATGCCCTTGAGTTGAATGGTATTCCTTATTTCTATTTACTCCGATGTTCATTGTAATTATCTGTTGGGCATGATCACTTTCGTTTACTTTCTTTAGTTAGTACGAGGTGATATTGTGGAACATATATAGCGAAGTCATGGTATAATCGATCCTGGAGAATCCGTTATACCCGAAGTAATTGTTGAATGGTGGAACGTCTGTTTTTATTCTACCATTAAGTACTCTGAGTCCCATTGCGTCAATATCCATCACAAGTTTCTTTCCCTTTCTATTCTCATTGGCATTATTGTCTATCCCTAGATCTTGCTCAGGAATTAACCATTGATGGTTTTGGGATATTATGGTGTTGTCTCTTATGTGGGATGACATGAGATTTAAATTAAAGTCCCCTGTAATTAGGAAATCTGCTAGGGGCTCCTCTATCGTTATATTAATAAGAGCATTGACCAGGGTTCTAGCAGTTTCCTCCCTGCTCCGATTGGTAGGCAAAATATATACTGTAATCAGATATACAGCCTGATTCATCAAGCCGAAATGGGCTCGCAAAGGGCCAGATTCTGAGAATCTGGCCCTTTGCGAGCGCTATTTTTGCATTTGGGATTCATCATCCCAAATGCAAAAATCGGTAATAGCGATTTCGCTATTTTGCAAGGAATTACATTTAAGGAATCTCTATTTGAGATTCCTTAAATGCAATTCATCATCCATTTTAAAATTGCGAATTCGCAATTTCGGCCCTCTATTTACCGCGAGGTCAAACCTCGTGGTAAATAGCGAAAACTTAGAAAAATGCTTTTCTAAGTTGCATGTTGCACACACACATGTCCTTTGGACATGTGTGTGCGGAACACCTGTTCGTATTTACTTTTAAGGGGTGCTACAGGGTGTCCTTTGGACACCCCTGGCACCCTTTAAATCGCTATCTTATTTGCGATTAGCAAATTGCTAATCGCAAATAAGGAATACTCCCCATTCATTCCTATGGGCCTTTTGACCCATAGGAATGAATGGGGAGTTATTCCTTATTTGCGATTAGCAATTTGCTAATCGCAAATAAGGAATATGTAGGATTCGCTTTTGTTTTTGCGATTCCTACATGAATGCCATTTTGCGAGTCTGGAATAGCGATTCCTTATGAATCGCTATTTCAAACTGGCAAAACGGCACTATGATGAATCAGGCTGATAGTGTTTTAGAGTTATGGTTAGTTATATTATAGGTTAGTTTGACTATCAAGATATTAGTACTATCAACTATTATTTCTTCGTGCTGTACTTTTAGTGTATTGGAAATAAATATTGCCTGTCCTCCACTGGCTCGCCCGAACCTTTTCTCTTTTTTTGCGTGTTCATAGTAACCAGCGTATCCATGTAGCATAAATGGATTACTTTCCCAAGTTTCTTGTAGTGCTATAATGTGGGGGTTTCCCTCTATGGAGTCTATCTGAGCGTTTAAGATCTTAGCTCTCAGACCATTTATATTCCATGAGCATACTCTTACCATTTCACTTTCAATACTTGTGTTTCCTATTTCTAGTATGGTAGGATATCATTGTTTCCGGTTGCTGTGGAGTACCATATTTACCCATTTTTCATTAATTTCGGAGTTTCTATTTATGGTGTTTTGTGGCATGGTACATATGTTTTTTATCGGGGACCTGCCAAGTGCATTTTTCAGGACTGAGATGGTCTGTGTGTCTACCCTTTTATGTTTTGGTGTTATTTCCTCCCCAATGAAGGGGGTGGGGTAAACCTCTGGTAATTTTTTGATAACTAATATGCCCCAGGATTTGAATGTCATTTGCTCATTCATAATCTGGTCAGCTATTATTTGCGACATTAATGTTATTAGAGTTGAGGTTTGAATAATATGATTCCCCTCCAAAAACTCGACACAGATAACATCCTCACTGTTGATATTGGTCAGTGCCAAAATTGATTTGAAAAGTCTAAGTATATTTCCCCTATTAAGTGTATCTTGCCTACCTCTAGATTGAAATTGTGGTGTGAATATCATTTTTTCTGTGTTTATAGGGCATTGTTCAGTAAGGACACTTTTTTTCTCGGGCTGCTTGGGTAGGAAGATAATAGACTTTTTCCCTTCCCTGCTTCTGATCTGTAAATGGTCCCATTCTGTTGTATTTGTGGGACCATTCACTACCTTCGACACTGTAGTGGCCCAGTCTTTCTTTATTTTCTCATCAGTGTCACAAATTTGGCGAGGAGTCGTTTTTAAAGTTGTTTTAGGTGTTTTAGTTGGACTGCTTCTGTTAGTTTTATCATGGATTATTTGTTACTTGGCACTCTTTCTTCTTCTTTTAGAATTGTGTCCAGAGTTGTTATCTGTCGCGGTTTATCTAGGAATCATTACCTATTTGTCTTTTAGCAGTCCATTGTCGTTTCTCCTTGGAATTTGTGTTTCCTTTACTAGGTGGCATATTGGTTGTATTGGGTCACTTGTTGATTTTTTCTCAAAGATTGGAAAGTAATTATTTCCACCTTTTTCTGTATCTTCAATAGTTGCTGGTATCGAATTGTTGTCTGTCTTTATGGTAGGATTTAATTTCAATTGATCTTTTTTCCTTGCTTTACGAAGTTTTTTCTTTTGTCGTTTTGTCATTGTCGTGAAACCGTCTGAATCAGTATGATTGTCGCTTTGGTCCTCATGATTAATTATAGTTATACCTTCATTTCCCAATAGCTCCACGGTTTGATGGGCCGATGGATTAACTGTTTTATCTGGAAATTTTAATGGTTCTTGTAACTCTGTTCCTTTAAGGTTATCAATAGCATTCTCAGTTTTGGTTATTTCCTCTTTTTTCGTAGGGGTATTATCCGTCATAACTTTCTCCTGATTGGTTCTGATGTTTCTTTTGGTGTCTTCTATTATACTAGTTAAGACTGCCGGTAGTACTGCTAGTTTATCCATAATAGGTACATAGATACAGTCAGCGGACGTTTTTTCGTTTTCTTTTTGAGCTCTGATTATCAGGTCATTTAGTTGGGCAAGTTTGTTGTTGATTCCAGCTACATTATTTGCCATCATTTTTAGAAGATCGATTTGTATGTCCATTTTATTTGATTGGTACTGGAGTGCCTCAAGCGTAAGGGTTGATGTTTGATAAAATACATCCCAAGTTATTGCTGCTCCTTGATGTTTTTTTCCAGGTTCTAGGGTGTGAGCCATTTCCGACTTTGTTTACTACCCCCGGATTTATTTTGTTCTGCCATTTTGTTATCAGTCGGAAATAAAGTATTAAATGAATCCAAGTCAATGTTTTCCTGCGGTGCTTCAAAGTATTCCCCCAACAGTTTGGTTTCTTTTAGTGCTGTTTCACTGAGCATATCAGATCTGTTATTACACTCCTGGTCTTCCCCATGTTGACTTAAGTGTGATTCCCCTTGCTCGGCGGGCACACACGAACGTTTGTTAATTTTAACATTAACTTCAATTGGGCAACTTAGTGTCTTCAGTTCCTTTCCGTCATCATAACTATGTTGATTAGTATCCAGCACTTGTGGTTGGGACTTATTTAAAGTTACATTTCCCATAGTTTCAGGCTCTGTCTTTATATTGCAATTTTGTAACCTTATTAAGGGTTCTTGCTGTGTTGTCCTTTGGGAACGGGCCCCGATTGGTGTGTCTAAGTTTGCAGAGTTTTGCTCTGATTGCTCCAAATGGTTACAAATTTGTAGCGTATTATGTATTTCGCTGCTCATTGGTTTCATGGGTGTCTGTAGGTTATCTTTAATTACTTCCAGTTTCATTGACATGAAAGCTCCTGTTGGATCCTTCACAAATTGGAATTTATCTGGTATTTTACCTGCTGTCTCAAACATCCACGCAATCGGGGATATAAGAGACTGGGTTGTCCCTGGTGCATTAGTTTTTAACTTTTTTGATGCCGATGATTGCTGCATTTTTTTAGTATGTTTTGTTGATGTAACTACAGTCCTTTCCCTTCCTGATCTCATATTGTTTGATGTTATATCACTTGTTTTTATAATTTGTAGTTTCCTTGTGACTGTCAAAGTCATACTGAGACAATTTTAGAATTTTTAGAATTCCCCCTCCTCAGATTGTGGCACGGATCTTCACAATCTGCACGCCCTCCCAAGCCTGTCTGCTCCCTCCTTCTTTACTGTGGAGTACCACCCCCTACAGGGAAACCACACACATCAAGACTGGACCAGCTGCCGTCAGGAAGAGTACGTGGCGGTGTTTGCGTGGTGATAGGTGGCAATGAGTGCAAATTACTATAGGTAACTTTTCAGGAATGTTTCAGATCGTGCAAGGTCCAGTTTATATTTTATTGATTATTTTGATTATTGATGATAATTGTAACAATGAGTTTGATTGTGCTTACGCTTCCAAATCAGTGCCCAGTGGTGCACAGTTGGTTCGTCGCTTGGTAGTTAGCCTCCTTGTGACTCTACTCTTGCATGGGGTATAGAGCAATGATGCAATGGGAACACACAACGACACACAGGAGGCAGGTAGATAGGGATTCATGTACAAATATTAGTTAGCAATCAAGAAAATTACCCTGCACAAATTTTGCATTAAGATTTCAATGTTTAAATGATTAAATATATTGTGCATCCAAATTAAAAAGGTGAGTATTCGTTTCTCTAACAATGACGATATCAATGTATCTTAGTGACAAACTTAAAATATGATTTCTAGTATGGTTTAATGGCTGCAGTCTCAAATACAATTAAAAGTTATGTAAAAAGAGTAGCTCTAGAGACATGTGAATTACATTGCATGTCTTAATGCACAATATTTCTGAGCGCATTATGGAATTCTGAAAACCAAAATTTTCAGCCAGTTCTTTAGGTGCTAGAACGCAGAGTACACAAGAATAAAAAAATAAAGAGTTAAAGTTACATCCTACCTTTAAAATATCAGCACACAGGCACGGTGCAGGGATGCCTTTAGTCATGTTTCTGGAGGAGTTACTTTGAATTGTAATGGCCACATGGGAATAACTTTGCTCAGACGAGGCACAACAGGTTTAAGGGTCAGAGGCCAAGATCTGTATTCAGCAGACTAGCACAGCTGAAAGCAAAATACCCACACAGGAAGGTTTCTTTCTGACAGGCTTGCTCTGGCACTTCGACCTTGGAAGACATTCCGAAGGAGAGTGTAAGGAGAGAGAGGAAGCTTTGCATATTATTTTTGGCAAAAGACCAGCCAGGCTCTGTGAAGCCACAAGAGAGAAGGAGGGACAGCAGTGTCTGTGGGCCATGTGCAGAGAAGAGCTCTGCCATGCATTCAGAAATAATGGTTTTAAGTTAAGGTTACTGTGCCAGGGCTAACATAAGGAGGCAAAGAAATTAAGTTTGCATTCATGCGTCATCATGTTAGACAGTACAATAGCTAAAGAAATTGGTAGTTGACCATTGGATTAATGTTTTCTACTTAGCTCAATGTGCTTGTCTATCAAAATTTACAGAGCGGTACAGTCTAATAGTATTGGACATGGCCTCCTCGGTATGGATTCCCCTAGCTATTTACCTCCTACAAGTCTATCCATGCACAACTGCCAAAAAGTGGTAAATATTGTCTACAGGAGGTCACCTGCTTAGGCTAACTACTGTCGAAGGGGGGTAGCTCCTGTGCAAATTAAGGATGAGCAAAATTAAGTAACACACTGTAAATATTTTAGGTTTTGTTTGTTGTTGTGTTCTCTCTCTCTCTCTGGCCTATCTAAGCTGTCTAGGAATGGCCATGATACAATTGGTTGGGCTCGCTTTAGTCATTCATTTCACAGGATGCTGTGAATATGTTCTTAAATAAATAGAGACAAAGCACCTCACCAGTGCACGTCTAATTGGCTATTAAGTAATATTGCTTGAACAAATTGTTAGAATTAACAAAA
Organism: Lissotriton vulgaris; assembly: GCF_964263255.1. NCBI lineage: Eukaryota > Metazoa > Chordata > Amphibia > Caudata > Salamandridae > Lissotriton > Lissotriton vulgaris. Next base: position 1,630,307,096 of record NC_141695.1, on the reverse strand, counting down.
TTAATAAATAAATATGCCATGTTACTGCCCATTGTGTCTGTAAACTGATGAAATTGGAATTAAGTAAGGATGAAAGGATGGGTAGAATAGACTGATGTTCCCTTATTTGACCTTTAATATCATATTCTCCCCTGAATATTATATTAAATGACCAGGATCATGAAAAGTATGATACATATAGTTCACAATGCTAGGAAAGATGCCCACATGCCCTTAGCACACATTTCTAAGAACAAAATGTTATTTTGCTTGTTTTCTTGTCTGCAACAAACAAGTTCTGCTGGAAAATTCATGTTCCTACTAGGTTATGTTTAATTTATCAGTTATTCATGTAATATGGATCTCTGTTACATTCACAATTTTAGAGTTACCTTCTATACCTATATTATGAGAGCATGGTCATAAGCACAAAACATATTTGTTCTTATGCAAGAAAATAATTTTAGAGGTGTATGCAGTCCTACACAATAGTGAAGGTTCACAAAGTAGCAGCTGTATTGTGATTTCTAATACTTGTTAAATACAGGTTTGTTAAAAAGAATAGTTGTTTTGAAATTCCACTTTTTTGATGTTCTTCAGAAAAATAATATAGGGGCGTTTTTGAAAAAGAATATTCGCTTTGGATTGATTATTTGTATGTTGTGTCTAAAGATTTCTGTTCTGTTCACTAACAGATATCTGTTGCCCTACAACCATTGCCAGAGGGGTTAGGACACCAGATCCACCCAGGGAACCAAGTGCAAATCTAATTTGGAGCCAAGGTGAAAGTGGAAGGCCGGAACAAACATGTACCCCTACCACTGTCGGATAATTCTTGGGTGAAAGACGGGGTCAAAAATCAGGACAGAAAGCTGATTCTTCGCTTTGTTCCTGTTTTTTGATGCCCAGCTGAGAGAGGCACAGACTGATAACAAGAACAAAGGTTTTGCCTGAGGTGACCTCTCTGAAACAAGGGTTGCTTTGAATACATCGGGTTCTGTGCATCAGGCCTCTGAGTTCAGGTCCCCAAGTGAATGCAAGTCTGCATCTTTGTTTGTTGATGAGGAGGTGCCTTGGCACACTGGGTAGAAACTGCGGCCCGACAAAAGAGCAGTGTGCCAGCGGAGCATCACAGGAGTTAGAGAAGGACTTGAGTTTAGGATACAGGTGTTGTGTTTCTGGTGCCTGTTAGATTAGAGTAAAGAATACTGGTGCACTACCTGAGACACTGGACAGGATCGTAGAGGGTATTTGCCCTGGAGGGTGATTGCCCTATCCTGAAAGATTTTTTTTTTCCTTAGCCTGGGCCGTGATTGTTTTTCTGGGTTGCAGGTTGTGCAGCTCCACCGTAGGAGAAGTGAACACTTGATGAATGATAAGAGCCTGCCTGTGAGGCTCAGATGGACACAGGGAGAAGACTCCCCTCTGGCTGGTTGTACAGTGGTTTTGATTTCCCAAGTACTTTTTTGTTAGCAATGTACCCCTTTGGCCGTCCCATTTTTGAGGAGGAGCAGCCCTTTGCTGCTCCTAGTCCTAATACCCATGGCCCAGTTTGGTCCTCTTGGTCCCCCAAAACAAAGATTGTTTTTGTAACAATTATTGTATTTGTTTTAATATTCGTATTTAGAATACTGTTTTTTCTGCAAGAAAAATATTTTGTGCACACTTTGATAAATACTACTCCGACTTCCCCGAACATATCATTGGTACTCTATCCCTCATAAAGAAGAACACTAGAAGGTCTATCAAGATAATGTTTTTATTTGGACATTGCATTAAACATGTGCCTATGGCTGTTTCCAAGCTGAGTGAATAGCCACTGAAATACATTAGAGCCCTAGAACTTGGAATTGGACTGGGTGGTTTTGGGATTTGCTTTCTGCTTGGGGTTGGGAAATATTGACAGTTCTGTTTGTGATAATAGCCATTATTTTCTCCCTTTGTACTTCTACCTATACCTCATGTATACCAGCTTAGCAAAATGTTCAGAATGTAAATACCCGACTAGTAACTGACCAAGAGATTAGTCAATTAATGTTGATAGATATCCGAGATAACTTCCATGCTCCTTCTACTGCGTAGCGATGTCTTCAGCTAATGGTATTCATCCATCCCTATGGAAAACAGCTCTCATCCAACCCATCCTAAAAAAAGAAAATGCTGATTCAACTATCTTAAAAAATTTCAGACCTATTTCGCTTCTACCAGCCCCGGCTAAGGTTCTCGAGAAGGAGGTTCAAAAACGGTTGTCTACCTTTTTAGAATCTAACAAATTACTGCCTGACACACAATCTGGATTTCGCGCTGGCTTCAGCACTGAAACAGCTCTGCTGGAAGTCACAGAATCCATTTGTGAATCCCTTGACACAGGCTGCTGTGCAATGTTGGTGCTGCTTGACCTGTCAGCAGCTTTTTATAGGGTCTCACACAAGATCCTGGTAGACAGGCTCAGACATTTAGGGATCTGCTGGCCTGGTTCCAATCCTTCCTTGAAGTACGAGTCCAGAAAATACGACTACAGCCTTTTGTTTCATCACCTCGCCCATTAATATGTGGAGTCCCTTAGGCCTTGGCCCCTAGCCCTACGCTTTTTAATTATTATATTGCACCATTGGCGTCGATCATTGAACATTACGATGTTAGTAACATCTCATATGCTGATGTGACTCAGCTGATGTTTTCCTTCAAGGATCATTTGGAAGCAGCCTTCTCTAAAGTTCAGGACTGCTTGACTGATATATCCATTTAGATGACTAGAAACTGTCTACGGCTTAATGCCGAAAAGACAGAAGTTCTTTTTTTTAACTAACCATCACCCCCTAGATCAGACCTCTGGTGGCCGTCAGTACTTAATCCAGCTCCCTGCCCTGTTCCAACAGCAAGAAATCTGGGCTTCAAAATCGACGAGACTCTGTCATGTAAAATCCCGATAGCTCAGGTTTCTTCTACATGCTTTTGGAAACTAAAAGCCCTGCGTACATTTCTTCACCTGCTTCCAGTTGAATTTAGGAAAACGATTGTTCACGCACTAGTGACATCCCATTTGGACAACGCTCATAGAGCCAGATGTAGGTGGCCATTTACCGGCCGGTAATGGCCGATTTCAGCCGTTACCGACCGGTAAATGGGGTTTTGGGATGTAGAGGGCCAATTTTACCGATTCTGTAAATTTACCGAATCTGTAAATTTACCGAATTGGTAAAATACTGAATCGGTATTTTTACCGATTCGGTAACTCCTAGATGTAGGTGGGACTCTTCTGAGTACCAAAGGCCTTTCAGAATCGGTATTTTACCACCCAATCCAATTGAGTGGTAAAATACCGAATCCAGGTGTGCATGCACATGTGTGCATGCACACCTATGCCATGTGACAGACAGACATGCCCTTAGGGTATGTCTGTGTGCCACATGGCACACGTGCCTGTATTTGGGGTGCTAGAGGGTGTCAAAGTGACACCCCCTGCACCCTTGCTGGAATCGGTATTTACCGAATCGGTAAATACCGATTCGGTAATGCCCATTGATTCCTATGGGCTTCAATGCCCATAGGAATCAATGGGCATTACCGAATCGGTATTTACAGGAATCGGTAAATACCGAATCTTAACGATTCGGTATTTACCGATTCTGTAATACCTACATCCCCCCCCTCTATTTTACCACTTCTTAAATACCGAATCAGTAAAATTCGGTATTTAAGAAGTGGTAAAATATAATTACCTACATCTAGGCCATAGTCTCTATCTAGGCCTGCCAGCCTACATGTACAGAAAGCTGCAGACAATACAGAATGCAGCCGCAAGGCTCATTAAAAACATCCCTTTAAGACATCGCATTTTGCCACATCTGCGTATCCTTTACTGGCTTCCAGTCAGGAAACGCGCTTAATTTAAAGGCACTCATTCTCACTTACAGAGCAATAAACGGTACTGGCCCACACTATTTAAGAAAACGCATTCAAAATCAAAGCAACACGAGGATCTTAAGGTCTAACTACCAAGAACTTCTTGTTATCCCCCGCTTTCTCAAAGCCAGACTGGGTGGACGGTCTTTTGCAGTAAAAGCAGCCTCCCTATGGAATTCTTTACGGCAACAAATCAAAGTGGCTCCATCTGAACCCAACTTCCGTAAGCTGGTGAAAACATGGCTCTTCAGTCAACTGTAGTTCTAACGGGCCCAACATGCTAACCTCCATTTCCTCCTTCTCTGCTCAGCGCCGGGACACTCCCGTCGGGGGTAGCCGTGCGCTCTATAAGATGCATAATAATAATAATAATAATGCTAAAAGGGCTATCTATAGAAATCGAGAAATTCTTTTTAAAGTTATTTACTGTTCATTTCATAGCATATATAGCAATTGTAAATCATACATTGATCAACGATCAGAGTGCTGTAGAGACATTGCAAAATTCCATAAAAAATGTAAAACGGATATCATCTAAAACATAATTTCAAAACGACATCTCCATATTTTTACCCCTAATTGTTTATTCTTCAGCGATTTAATATGATACAAATTAAATTCAAGGTTAAACACATTATAAAACTTTGCTCACCACATTTCATATGATGGTGCCTCTGGTTGCAACAACATCGAAGCAATACATAGCCGAGCAACGACCATGGCCATAAAAATAAAATATCGAAATGGATGGCAAGTCTGCGTTGGTTACCTGTCCTCACACACCCCTAATAGCATCATCTCTCTAGAGGCATTAACCCTTGTCGTTTGAGACAGAAATTGTGCAATACATAAAATAAATTGTCTCAATGCAATACAATCAAAAAATATATGTACAATATCTGCTACATCCGACTGACACCTAAAGCATTTTCCATCATGAACACCACCCCACTTCATCAATTTAGCAGGTGTATGGTATAGATTAAACAAAGTTTTATAGTGTTGGGTGAGCAAGTTTGCCGTCAGTATAACTTTGCCAGCCATATCAATCGATTCTTGCACAAATACACCAGAATTGCCAAGTCTATCCCTCCACTTCTTATCTTGAATCTCGATGTCGTCCCGCTGCATTGCCAATAATATATCATACAGAATCCCAATCTTAGCCCTTTTAGTCAAAGCTTCTAGAAGTTCATTAGTTAGAATAGGCAAATGTCTACATTGTTTATGAATAAAGTCCCGTATCTGTAAATATTTAAAAAAATAATTCTGGGATATTGTAAATTGTTCAACTAGTTCCGCAAAAGACACAATTGCCCCAGCACTAAAGATATTCCCTAGGCGACGAATCCCCTTATCCCTCCATGTCGTCGTCTTTGTATCCCAGAATATCAACGGGAATATTTATGTGGAGTCGAAAGGCGTATAGTAACAAATCAGGTTTATTGATATGATTTTACGCGTCCACTTCCAAGCTTTATATGCTAAAGATACAGTTTTAAATCACGTTCTTTTAAAATAACTTGGTTCAAAAAACTTAAGCAAGGCTTCTCGCGCCTGGACTCCTAATAACATCTGATAGATGTTTGGGGATTCAAACAACATTGTTTCTCACCAATAACCAAATATTTCATATTTTGCAGAAAGCAAACCAAGTAGTAAAGAGCAAACTTCGGCACTCCCCACCCACCTCGTGCCAATGGTACGTCATATATTTTGAAGCATGCCGGGCCTTCTTCCAGCCCCAAATAAACCTATCTGTAACAGATTGCAGCTGCATTAATTGTGCTTGTGTCAGCTCCAACGGTACCGTCCGAAAGTAGTAAATCACCCTGGGGAGTATACACATCTTTAAAACATTCCGTCGACCTACCATTGATAGGTGTAGGCATTCCACCTTTTCCTGCTGTCTTTTAACTGACCCTAGTATATCAGCCCAATTTACATCGACTATCTCTTGAAGTGACATCCTAATTTTAATCCCCAAGTACCTTGTTTCTTGTGTCACACACGCCTTCTCAGGGCAAAGCCCCTCAGTACAAATGACCTGGGTTTTTGAGATGTTTAACTTATATCCAGCGGCCTTCCCAAACTGCTGGGTCAGATTCTCAATCTCTCTTAGTGCTTGCTCTGGGTCCGATGTTACAACCACTATGTCATCAGCGTAAGCAAGAACTCGCACTTGATGCTGGCCCACTACCATTGACTGTATACCATTGGTGGTCTCCAGTATTTGCAGCAATGGATTAATATAAATGGCAAAAAGTAAAGGCGAACATGGGGATCCTTGCCACGTACCCCTGGTTATATATACACAAAGGATGATTCTTGCCCCATTGTACAAATCTTAGCCTGCGGATGTTTATACATAGTCTGTAATGCTAGCAAAAACTGGGGACCAAACCACATCTGACGGTCAAATGCTTTTTCAGCATCTAAAAAAATGATACCCATGTTTTTTGTAGTGTAGTGGCATAATCCAGCAACGCTATAACCCTATGTAGATGGTTGACCGTGCTCCTGCCAGGCAGTAAACCGTGCTGATACCAAGATACCAGCGGTGGAAGGATTTGCACTAGCTAGTTTTGAGTACACTATGGCATCTGGATTTATTAGTGATATAGGTCTATATGACCCAGGAAGTCTAGGTAACTTATCTTTCTTCTTAAAGACCACTATATTTGCATCATCCCAAGATGGAGGGGGATTTCCACATTGAGCGGATGTAAAAGTAGCAAGTATATCATCCTTTATAATAGGAAAAAGCATCCAATAAACCTCCAATGGAAGTTTATCCGGTCTAGCAGCTTTCCCTAGCGCTAAGTCATCCAATGCTGTCTGTAGTTCTTGCATAGAAATTGGAGCTCCCAGCTCTTCTCTTTCAGTAGGCCCTAGCTCAGATAGATCAAATTCACGAAGGTATTGCTTAATCTGACCCTGAGCAACAGGATCTTGAGTATATAATTCTTTATAATATGAATGAAATACCTCCATTATACCTTCCGTTGTCTCAGCTGTACCCCCTCTATCCTTCTCCAAGATTTCAATTCATTGAGATGTCTGTCTACCCCGCAGTCTTTGAGCTAGGAAATCGAGAAATTGGCGTTAGCATGAGCTGAAGCCATTTTAGTTGTGGCATCCATATTGTTAGCCATGTGATTCTGCCCTCTTCACTGTTGCCTGCCTTTCTATTCTGCTTGAGTCATCAACTGTGGTTAACTCCTTCAGTACTGAGCCAGAGTACTGTGTAAGCTCAGAAAGGCCTGTGGGTGCTAGAATGTACCTGTTTTAGAATGTAGCTGTCAGGCTATTTCAACTGATGCAAGCAGTTCTATGTCCCCTCCCACTCTGCTGACAAAGTGGCTTCTACCTTCCATTTTAGTCAGTATCTATTCCTGTGTAGGTCTGTGCCTTCTATTTGAGTCTCTAAGCTTACTGTGCAACAAAGTGTGTATAAAAGGCCCCTGGTTTCTGTATTACTTGCACTATCTCATACAATGCCCGAGGGTGTTGTATTGATGTAGTTCCACTTATGAGTGATTAATAAACTTGTTATTTGATATTCCAGCTTCCATTCCAATCTCTATGTTGTTGGTTTATGGACCAGTGGACAGATAAGGGTGAACTCCTGCATCAGTGAGCCCCTAAAAAGGCTAATTTTCACAACTCTTTCAGTCACCATGTACAGGTCCATGCCTCTCTGCAATTCGTGAAGTGTTGGTCCAGGGTGCTAAAGAGCAACTGAGATCTGGCCACTTTACCATTTAATGGTATGACCAGAAAGGATGAACTTTGGATCCTCTGGGAGGGATACCTTCAGTATAACATTCCGTTCTTTGATTATCACACTCCAGTAGAGCTGTATGTCAGGGCAACCCCACAGCATGTGAAAACATTTCCCACGGCAGTGTCACACCGCTGGCAGCACGGGTTCTCAGCCGGACCCATTTTGTATAACCATGCTCTATCGTAGTATACCCTGTGAAGGATTTTATACTGAATGAGGTGCAGTCTAGTTTTGATCGCCACCTCTCTAGCATGCATCGGGCCGCCTCCCAATCCATGCTGTCCATAGTACCAAGCTCGCCCTCCCATGTCTCCCTGAGTTTGTCAAGATTGCCAGCCCTGTTAATATTCAGTGTCTTGTAAGTGAGTGACACAGCCTTGGTCATAAGCTCTTCCTGCAGTAGAGGCCCCTCAAGTACTGCATACCCTGATAAGTCAATCTCCACCACTCCTTCTGCCCTCCAATATCTGGTGCAGCAGGGTGTATTTAATACTTTTGGGACCTATGTAGCTTGAAGTTGGTGCTGAACGTGGGAAAGAATTTGAATTCACCCTTATCAATGAAATTCCCAACATTGGAGAGCCCCAGGGTATAGCAGGTCTTAAAACCCTGTAGCTTACCCAGTTACTTGAGCCTGTTCCCTTTCCACAGCGGCTTTGCCCTGGTGATTTTATGGGTTCACCCCAGTGTTCTAGGTGACTTTCCCACACTTCCAGGGTAACTTGTGGTGCGGAAAGTAACCTATATGTTCTCTTTCCCCCGTAGAGATAATGCAAGAATATGTGGGGTATCAGTGTCTTCCGTTCTAGTCTGTATGTGGGGTGATCCCAGGGCACATATATCCAGTCGTTCACATGCTGCCCAATAATAGGCTTCAATGTCCAGAAATGCCAACCCACCATTCTACAAGCTATGCTGTAATGTCCTTAAGGCAATCCTTGGGTGTCATAACAACAAAGAGTGTCTGAGGGTCAAAGGAAAAAAGAGGTTCAGGTGTGTATACAAATATGTGGCACAACTAGAGATGACAAAGAAAAAGTGGTAGTGCAAATGTGCGACAAAGATTACTACATTCCTTGAGTTGGAAAAAAGTACCCATCAGTTCCTACATCGGTACCGCCCTGGTCATCATTTGGGCTCTCCGTAACCCAGGAGAGTGCTGTCCGTCACTAGATGTTGATGTGACGGACAATTAACACAAAATGAATGTGTATTTTTGGGAGGTGATACCGGAAATAGTGATAGTGAACAGGGGTAGCTTAATTGCAGTGCAAAAAGTGTGGTGAACGATTGTGAAATAATATAAAATTGGATAGAAATGAGTAGAGAGTATCAAATTTTAATGGTTTCTTTCAGTTCTCCCAAAGTTAAAAACAGTATAGTGCGCCAACAGATTTAAATAAATATCTGTTTGCAGAAGGGGTCAACATGTTTCAGCATATGTGGCAAAGAGATCCGCCACTGCTTTCTTCAGGACCAGTGTATTAAATCTACTGCAATAATAATAAACTGTATAATATCACCTGTGTGTTTCAGGTCATACTCAATATTCTCCACTACTCTGAGGAAACGTTGCGCCCAAATAGGAAACACAAAGAACCACAAGAAAAAGGGAAAGGACAAACATTACTACGTTGTCAAACCACATAATACATTTAGTACCATATGCCACATGAGTATAGTGTAATGTCCTATTACAAAAGTTGAAAAATTCGCTTACCTATTTGGTAGGAGAAAAATATCACCCCACCTGGCTGCTGCTCAGGCGAGTGGAGCACCGCTCTAGTTACAAGACAAAACAGGACCAACACACATTCACATTCACAGACTTACTGGTATATTAATCAGAAACACTGATGTTTAAAAGCGATCACTGAAACATAGGATCACGTCATTACAGTTGATATTGTCACGCGTGCATTCTGTTGTCAGCGTGAATCGTTTGTTAGTTGCCAAGATGTTTTATAGCCAGATGGTATTGATGGCACGTCACGCGCCAAAATTTGTGAGCATAGTCAGAGTATATAGCGTTGCTTTGTTATTTAGAGATTACTGGCCATTACTAGAGCTAGCGTGATAACAATCCCATGAAGGGATATATGTTCGAAAGATGCCGATCTTTATGGCCAATGTTAAATAGCACAGTTACTAGGGCTGGCAGTATCGGGTTTCCGCCTCCATGGCAGTATAATCACTAACCTTTCTGTCGGTACACCGTAGCGTCCCTCTGAGCAATCTGGGGGGGCGCCGGTGTATACGTGGTCGCCATATTTGTTGTGCCAGTTACCGGAGTCAAGTGATGAAAAACACCACGTGGCCTAGAACTACCAGGCTTCCAGATTTTAATGGGAGTTGTAGTTTTTTAATGGAACCCTGCCATGACCTTCCTTATTGAAGCGCTTTATTAAAACGCTTTGTATTAGAAGTACCAGGGCAGTCTTTAATGAGAATTCTGTGCCTACTAGAACACTTTTAAAATGTCCTCCAACATACAAATCAAGCCGCAAAATCAGGCTTTTATGGAAAATGTGTCAGTTCCCGAAGTCGCGCGATAAGAAACGTCATGTGGCTTCGAACTACCAAAGTTCCAGGATTAGATGGAAGTTGTAGTTTTATATGTAAAACCCTGAGTTCATACGCTTTGGAAAAAATGCTATAACAGAAAGCTATGTCTAGAACGTTTTATTTTAAAAGTACAAGTACAGGCATAGATGGAATAGAGAACCTTATTTATAACAGTACTCTTTTAGAGCATCCCCCAGCATAATATATATAAATACATAAATGCAATTTGTTGGTAGATTGTAGAGAGTAACGCCAGATTTAATCACAAGCTGTGTTAATCAAGAGAACACTGGAAAAAACAAAGAGGAGAGCCTCACCCAAGCAAAACCCAAACCAAGGGTATATAATACAAGAGCCAGGAGAATAGAAAGAAACCCTGAAGACCTTGAAACCAGTGCAATAACAGCAGTAGGGAAAGACCAAGATCTGGAAGGAGGAGGAGTGAAGTCCTCTTACTGCTTAAGGAATTGCAAGTTTGTTCCACAGGTTGAACCGCTAAAAAAAGGTGTATCTCCAAGAGCGACTAAACAAAAACAGAGAGTGTTTCCAAATTTAGCAGAACTGTCGGAAAATGTTAAAATAAGATCTACAAGACCAAAGCTCTCCACGAATCAAAATGTTAAAGTTACTCCTTCCCTGCGGTCATATTTTAAGGTTCAACAATCTGTACAGGTAAGAGGTGGCCATTTCTCTATACAGAGCGAACCCATTGAACCATTAGTAAGCACCGGATCACACCTAAAAAGTTTGTCCACACATAATAAGGTCCTAAGTAATGTGAGTGGTGAGGCAACGTCGAAGATTCTCGAAAGAGAAAAGCCAACTACCCAGGTTAACACAACTCCGATTACTGCACACCTAATGGAGGCAACAATATCACAAACTGAATCACAAACTAAATCCACAGAGAGACCAACAGAACAAGAAACAATAGCAACAACAGCAACAACAACGGAGCAAGAAGTAACAATAACCGAAAAAGGTATGGAGGTATTCACCGAAAAAATAATGACAGCAATGACAGAAAAATTCTCAGTTTCTGAGGAGAATCAAAACAAGATACGTGAAGTATGTGAAGGTTTGGACCAAAAACGAAATGTGCTGGGAGAGAGAGTCACTGCAGTAGAAGCAGCAGTGGAAACCCTAAATAAAAAGGTTAGCACGAATCAAAAAGAAATTCGGAAACTAAAAGACAGTGAGAGAACAATCAAAGGAAAGCTGGAATCACTGGAAAACCAAGGGAGAAAAAACAACCTTAGGGTCTTTAATGTACCGGAAAATATGGAAGGGTCAGATATTAAATGTTATATTGACTCTCTCCTTGAAGAATTTTTCCCGTGGACCAAAAGCTGCAACTTGATGGAGGATATTCAGAGGGTCCATAGGGATCCTTTCAGGAAAAGTAAAGAAAAGAAAAATCCAAGAAAAATGTTAGTCAATTTTATGACCTACACCCTAAAAGAAAAGATTCTGAGTGAGGGTTTAAAAAATGGAACATTAAACAAAGATAATTGGTCCTTTAGAATACGCTCAGATATATGTAAAGCCACACAAGATAGACAATGGGAGTTGCAGCATTAAGAATTATGTGGCGAAATAAAATGCATAATATCAGAGAACCTCAAGAAGTAAAAAACCTCATAAACCAGATAAAAGATCAGATCCAAAGGGAAAAAACAAATTAATTTAATCACGAAAGACATACCTCCAGAAAAACCTAAACTGAAAAGGGAAGGAAAATCTTAATACAAATTGAAGTAAGAAAACTGGTGAACCAGAGTTTAAATCGGGTGTAAAATTCCATCCAAAAGAAGAAGGGAGGCTTCCTCGGGGGGGGGGGGGGGGGGGTGGGGGGAACGAACCTCGCAGAAACACAACAATGTGAACAGAAATACATGGGTGGGGAGCAAATTAGGGAAAAAAATTAGAAAAAATATCCTCAAAAATCAAAAACTGGAGTTAAGATGGCAAACAAAACATACACAAGAATGCCTTAACACAGCTCTCTCTGCAAAACTCTTTAAGAAGAAATGACGAGAGGAAAAATGGTAAGTGTTTTCTCATGGAACGTTAATGGACTAAGAACTCCCAACAGAAGGAGGAAAATAATGGAATATATAAAGGAGATGGGGAGTGAGATTATTATACTTCAAGAAACTCACCTTGTTAGTACTGAGTGGGAACAGATAATGAAAAGATTAAATTGGATAGAGAATTGTGTATATACTACCCAAGACTGTAATGTGAAGGGGGTAGCAATCATCTTAAAAAAATATTTAAAGGCAAAAGTCATAAGTAAGACAGTAGACAATAAAGGAAGATGGGCCATAGCGAAAATAAGAATAGAAGGAAGCATACTCAACATAGTAGGATACTATGGCCCAAATATAGATGACCCTACACCTCTCCAAAACCTATACTCAGAACTTCTATCTACATCTGACCCCATAATCATAGGAGGAGACTATAATATAATACTGGATCCAAAAAAGATAGATCACCCCCAAACAAACACCTCAATCTACCCAAGATGAGGGAATGGTTAAGCATATACAAAAAAGACTTAGACTTGGAAGATATGTGGTCACAAAAAGGAGATAAAGTATATCCTTTCACCTTCCACAATAAAAAGTTAGGACACAAATCAAGGATAGACTTTTTTCTTTTAAATAAGTCCTTACAAATATATAGTTAATGGTATTGAGCACCTTCCTGCACACTTATCCGACCACTCAGCAGTAAAATTAACTTTACTCCTACCCAAAGACACAACTCCTTCTAGATGGACAGTAGATCGATCGTTATTAAACAACCAACAATATATCAGCCAGCTAGAAATTGTTTCATTATACTACTTCGAAGATAATGCAACAGGCACCTCAAATCAAACAACCTGGGACGCTTACAAAGCCGTGATAAGGGGTAAACTACTTAGCTTAGGAGCACATAAAGTAAAAGCTAAGAAACTAGAAATCAATAAGATGGAATTAGACATTAAAAATGCGGAGTTACAACTAGAGAACGTAACTTCCCCAGGAAAAAAGGAAGATTTAGAGAAAAAACATCAAAGATTAAAAGAAAACCTAGCAAATTACTTAGAAAATACTGTGAGAGAAAAATGGGAAAACAGTAAATTAGCAAATTACGAATATGGGGAAGGGTGCGGAAAATTATTGGCATGGAAAACAAAAAGTGTACAATCTAGAAATAACATACCATGTATCCAGACATCAGAACAACCACTAGAAACCTCTGAAGATAATATAATAAGACAAGAATTCTCAAAATTTTACTCTGGCATGTATAAAGAAGATATAAATCCAACCAAAGAACAAATCGGTAAATATCTAGAAGCTATTGCCCTTCAAAAGTTAACAACTAAAGAAAAGACAGAGTTAAATCAAAGGATCAAACCTGAGGAAGTCAGAGAGGTGATAAGCAACCTAAAAAGAGGAAAAGCCGTCGGCCCAGATGCTCTTCCAAATGAATTTTATATAACACTAAAAGAACACCTAATTAATAAACTAACAGACCTAATGAATAGCATATATATAGATCATGAAAAAATCCCAGATACCTGGAACGATGCGACAATTAATATCATTTTAAAACCCGGGAAAAATCCAAAAACATGCAAGTCATATAGACCAATATCGCTACTAAACTGCGATTATAAAATTTTCACACAAGTTATAGCAAAACGACTTGCAAAGGTTATGCCCGGACTGATTAATTTAGATCAGAAAGGGTTTATAAAAGGACGGCAAATTCATGAAATTACTCATGAGTTGTTTGCAGCAATCGACATCGCCACCTCTAAAAAACTCCCCCTTGCTATAATTACCTATGACGCCGCAAAAGCGTTCGATAGGGTAAATTGGGCTTTTCTAAATGAAGCTATAGGAAAATATGATCTGGGGGAAAGCATCGCCCATGCAATAAAAGAAATATACAAAAATCCAAGAGCCAAAATATTAGTCAACGGCAATCTAACTAACAACATAAATATACAACGTGGTACAAGACAAGGTTGCCCATTGTCACAGTTACTTTTTAATCTTTATATCGAACCACTGGCTACTCTGATTAGGGATCACCCACAGATCACTGCTTTTAAATACCAAAACTGGGTAAAGAAAGTAGCATTATATGCTGATGACTTAATGGTGTTCACAGCAAACTATGAAAGTGCCTATCAAGCATTGGATGAAATGATGAGTGATTTTGGTAAAGTCTCGGGCTATTTAACAAACAAAGAAAAAACTGAAGCCATGAGCTGGAACTGTAATTCACTTTCACCGTATAGTAGGGACAAACTAAAATATCCAGGAATCACCTTGGTAAAAGAAATGGAGAAAGTCCCGCAACTAAACTTAACGATAATTGCTAAAGAAATGAGAAGACTACTTAAAACATGGTCAGGTCTACCATTAACTTTCCTAGGAAGATCCAACATAATAAAAATGTCTATTATCCCAAAATTCACATATCTTTTCAATACCATACCATTGGATTTTAAAAAAGATTTCATGAAGAAAATTCAGGGTGAAATTGCAAGTTTTATCTGGGCCTCCAAAGGAACGAGAATAGCCTGGAGTAAACTCAGGAGAAAGAAAGATCAAGGAGGGATAGCTAGTCCTGATTTATTTGAATATTACAGATCCTTCCAATTCAAGAATTTTAGATCGTTACTGAGGAAATATCAAGAATACCCAAGTTTCCTGCAAAACATGACTGGAAAAAAAGACTACTTCCTGTTTAAATTCGGACACCCAAAATTCTTCAAAAAAATAAAATTGAAGATTTTATATAACGCTGCTAGACTCTGGTTCCAAATAAGAAGCGCCGTAAATATTCCGTATTATAGTACAAAAGCACCAATATGGGATTCTCCAGGGTCACCAGAGTGCTTAAAAGATTCTTTAGCAGTGCCACTTAAAATAGCAGGAATAGTATTATGGGGACAATTACTAAAAGGAAATGAGATAATCCCATGGAACTGGAAAATGGTGTGTTTGGGGTGGTGGCAGCTCCCTTTGCCCTCTGCTTAGTTTGTGGCCATAACATTTTGGCCACTTGCTTGTTTTTCTTTTTCGCGCCAGGATACTCTGGTAGTAATGGAGCGCGTTATAAAACAGCAAATAATAATAATAATATATGAACTTACAGATGGTAAGATATCAAAATTCAAATATTACCAACTGTCAAACTGGGCCAAATCGCTACAGGAGAAAAATACGGGAAATGAGACACTTGAAAATGAAATGACAAGAACCACAGCAATAAGAAAAGAAATATCAAAGTGGTATTGGTCACTTATTGAATCAGGAGAGGAAGACTTCATAATCCCGGAAAAAATGTGGAGGAAAGACATACCTGCTCAAGAGATAGATCTGCAACTGGTATGGCAAGAATCTATGGGAAAATGCTGGTCCTCTATAAAATCAGCACCATTAAGGAGGAACCATCTGTTTACTGTTCACCGTGCTTATTGGACTCCAAAGAAACTGTCCAAATTTAAGGGATCCAATGTTAAGCTATGCCCCAAGTGCGGAGAAGCAAGAGCGGACGATATCCATATGTTTGAAAAATGTCACGCAATAACAAACTACTGGGAGGAGATTGGTAAGACAGTGAATATGATACTAGGAACCAACATAACTGTAAGTACTTCTCTCATATTTTTTGGGATACATAGCAACATAGGTGCTGATAGAAATAAATTAAATAAAAAACAGGAAAGTTTACTTTTTGTATTAATACTACTAGCCGGGGGAGAAATCTGCATTAATTGGGTTAAACCGGTCGCCCCAAGTTACACAAACTGGCTAAATTATACCATTAAAATCAACAACCTCGATAGAAACAGGGGCTATACGAAGAGAACAAATTTTGGGGAAATTTGGGAGCAGCACTTTCAAAGTAACAAACATTTTCTAATAGATCATGAACAATAAATCCAATGATTAACGCGATAAACCATAATACCAGGCAAAAATGATTTTTGCCGAGTAGCCAAACTGGCTAGCTCACACCCCACTAACCAATGGTATTACTGGAAACGATAAAGGATAAGTGGAGAAAAATTGATGAATCAAAACGGTGAAAGGGATACTCCCCAAAAAGACAACTCCGGAAAGCGATGGGGCTGTGAAGGCAAAGTTTTCTAAAAAGATCATCAGTTCTCCAGAAACCTCCTTATCTATACAATCGCAAAATGAGGATAAAAAAAAAAATAAAAAAATAAATAAATAAATAAATGCAATTTGTTTAAACAATTAATTCAAACAGCGAAAGCAGACTTTTATGGAGATTGTGAGTAACCAATGTATTGGTTAATTCTGCGACGCTGTTCGTATTATCGTCTTGATGATTTCTAGATGCACAACTCACTTTAAAGGATCAATTTTCTCAATACCTGATTTGGATAAATTACGCAAGTACCTATTTATAGGCCTAGACAAAAAAATGGCCGCTCTAATATTACATTTTAGTTGAGGATAAGGGTGTATTCTATCCTCTTATGTTCAGGCATTTAGAATAGTTGCATAGATTGTTTGTGAGAATAGGAGTGTGTTTAATTCTCTAATGTAAGATTATGTGCAATGGGTACATGTAAATGCAATAGCAAATAGAGTGTAATCAAACCGCCTAGCTTTTAATTGTAGGTATCTACATGAGAGACCTATCTCATTGTTAATGCCCCATCAATTTTTATCATATGACTCAAAGAAAAAGGATACGGTCATACTATATATATTGATAGTCTCATAATGATATCCACGGTATCTCTTCATTTAGGCCATCTTTATCGCTGTTCAGTTTATAGACCCATTTTTGTTCCTTCAAGAATAGGTACTTTTCAATGTCTGTAACATGATCAGGTATGTTGGGTTGCTCAAGGACTGTCCATTGAAAATCCCTCGAACCATGGCCCACTTCCAGAAAATGCGCAGTCAAACGCGTAGCTTGCTTCCTGCATCGGATAGTGCTCTTATGTTCCGATATCCGTAACTTTATTTTTCTCGTCGTTATACCGACGTAACGTAACCCTTGGGTGTCCCCTTAGCCACAACAGTGATCGTCATTTAGAGACTATTTCCCTAAATTTTGTTCTGAGTAGAGGGTGGAGGGTATTCTGTAGGGTGTAAAAGAAACTCAGGCAATGTAACAATTTTAAACATGGCCACCCAGCCCATGATAGTGAGGGGCAGGGTACTCATCTATCCGCATCCTTCTTAAATGTGGCCAACATCCACAAGATGTTATGTCTGCTGCAAACCCTAGCGTGAGGTGGAAGAAATACACCAAGATATTTGAAACCCTCCGTGGCTACTTGTAGGAAAATCCACCCCACTATCAATCCAGGGCTGCATAGTACTGAATTTTGGTAGTTAATCTTATAGCCTAAGAACCGGCCACAGTTGTCAATTATTTGGAACAGGGTAGGAATCGTGGTGTCAGGTTTTGTTACAAACAGGCAAATGTGGTCTGCATAGAAGGATATCTTCTCCTCGTTGTTGCCGTCAGGAGGTGCTGTCTAATCATATACCCTAAGGGTTCGACTATCAATGCAAACAGGAGTTGGGATAGGGGGCACCCCTGTATAGTCCCTCCATCAATAGGGAAACCCTGGGAGAGTTTGCCATTCACCCTCACAGTCACTCTTGGGGAGTTGTATAATAATGCCAGTCATTTCTTAAAGTTCGGGCTGAATCCGAAAGTCACCAAAGTTGAATTGAAAAAGGGCCAATGGACCATGCCGAAAGCTTTTTCTGCATCTAGCAACAGGAAAGCACGTGGGGCGTGATCCTATCTCTAAGGCCATTAAGGTTCCACGTCAGGACCAAAAGGCCCCCGTTTTTTTACAGGGGTTGACAACAGCCTGTCGTGATCCTGATGGATGCCACTACCTTGTGAACCAGCCTCATGAGGCCCTCTCTCCTCCTTCGCTGGACCTGCCCACCAGACCCTGTGCGACCAAGAATAATATGAAAAACAGGAACCCCTTTTCTCTCCCAACCAGCCCCTCACCCTACCCCCCAAAATCTTCCGAAGGCACATGAGCCCATTTCCATAAAACAATTGTGTGCAAGAGGAAAAGGAGAGTTCTGTCGCCTACCCCCTTAGTGATCAAGGTATAATGCACACAGTCACACACTGCATGAAAACAAATTAGAGAAACATGTCCTTAAGGACCTGATTCGCCCTCTGGGTAAAAGGTCCAGTCGACAGTCTCTAGGCGTTCTGGGCGTTGGTTATACAGCTACAAATCCTTTGGCCGGTATGTTGCGATCTGGGTGGCCAGCAGATATAGGCTTTCATCCCCTGAGGGCACTCCTGGGCCCTGTGAGTCCATGTGGGAATCTTGCAGACTGTACCTATCCGTGGCCCTGGTATCTCCTGCTGTCGGGGTCCTTCCATCACAGTGGCACCTCCCACCCCCTGGCTGGTCCTCCTTGGCGCATATGGAGTCCCTCTGCTGAAGCGCCACATCCCACATTTAGCCTTCCTTTTCCTTAGTGTTATGCCTCTGGTTCTAGTCCCTGTGTGACGAGGCAACAGCTAATCTGGATTTGATTCACCTGGTCAGCGCAGAGCCGGTATCTCCTCCTCTGAGGCCCACGCATCCTCTGGTGTCTGGCAGAAATGCATTTTACCCATGTAAATGACTTTCAGTTTTGCAGTGAACAGGAGCATGTACTGTAACTGTAGTGCTTTGAGTTTTGCCTTGACAGAGTCAAAGGTCCTACTTTGGCATTGATCCTTATGACTATAATTTGGGAAAATCATGATTTTGGAGTTGTTGTGCTGGACTTATCCCACTTCATCACTGTAGGGCAGTTCACTGGTGATGGTGGGCCTGGCAGTGGGGCCCCACAAAATCCCAAAACAGAGGTCCACATCAGGGGTGGGGGGGATTGACACTCCAGCTTCTGGTCCCTGGTGTTTCAAGGTGGGTCATGGCCCGCTCTCCTCCTCAAAATCAAGCAGTGAGTGCCTCAAAGGCTTTCAGGTGGCTGTCTCCTTTGTTCCCCAACCGGGTTGGGCAGACCCAAGAGAGCTCCACCCAGGACACAGTCTGTACTCTTTCGTTGCTCCTCTCCTTCGCTCCTTGCTGGGCTAACCCCCCATATCTCGCCATTGTCCCCTTGCCTCAGACTTCTACTGCAAGGTCCCTCTCACCTGCATGGTTGATAAGGGAGGAAGAGGCATCTACCGGAGAGGTCAGGGGGATGAGTAAAGAGGCACCAGCATCAGGGTCGATAAGCCCCACTGGTACCAGCCCGGAGGCCCCAGATCATCCTAAGGTCCGATCCAGGGCAACCACCAGCCGGTACAGTGTGCAAGTGGACCGGAAAGTACTCCTGTCATGGCAGCACCACGCAACTCATGCCACGGTGTCTTGTGGCCTTGACACAGATTTCCCGAGGCCTCCAAAACGGCCTCACTCTGCTGACAGTACCATTCAGGGTCTTCTCCGGACAGGTCTATGCTACGAGGTCCTTTCAGGTCTGATGTACACCCTACCTCTTCACGACGCTACTGCTTACAGTCCCAACCGTGTGGCCCCTCTCGCCCGTGAGATCCAGCACCATCTTGATGTGTCTTGCTTCGGGAGAAGGGGGGAGAATAGGCATGCCACTTACCACTCCGGGGTCTGCCGACCAGCAAGGAGGGAAGACGCGTTCAGTCGTTAGCCACTTCAGATCATTGCTGCAGGCCCCCACAAGCACCAGCACTCTGCCAGTAATTGTATGGGGGAGCCTTTTAATTAACTGAACAATTAATAGTGCATTTTAAAAGTTTATATTAATTATTACTTTGTTTATTATTTATTCAAACTATTTAATTGCTTTTAAAATGTATATATATATATATATATATATATATATATATATTTTACATAGTTTTATATTTTTGGACAATTCATAGATTCATAGAGTTATGAAAATATGTATTTGTTTGAAGTGTTTTTTTGCAGTTGTACACATTGGAATGGGAATAGTACATTTTACCCCTCCTGAGTCTAACTCTTTCCCTGCTGTTGCATAGATTGGAGTGGATCTGGCCTAGACCAGACTCCCCGCCATCTTTTGAGGAGGTGATCGGACTAATTGTCTTCCTCTGTAGCCAAGGGGACTTCATCCCTCTACTAGTAGTATGCCAGGAGGTGCGTTTGCAAAGTGGTGGAGAAATAGGGCGTGGCCTCCCACCAGGTTTCAGCAATCCTGCTGTGTGGGACTTGCTGGAGGTAACAGGAGGAGTACTTGGCCCCCAAGGACATCCTTGGGGGCCAACTACCCCTCCTGCTATCTCCAGTAAGTCTCACATAGCAGGATTGCTAAGAGGTCTTCGGAGGTCACGCACGCTTTTCCACTACTCTGCAAACGCTGCTCATGATGTACTACTGGTTGGGGGATGCAGTCCACATTAATCCTGAGGGACCTTGGGGCCAAGAAGCCCTTCTGCAAACACAACTACTAGTTAAAAAACCTTAAAAATGAACACAGAAAAAATGTAAGTGTGGACCTGTCGTCTTCTTCTTTGTATACAGGTCTGCACTTAAATGGTAGATGTGCAGGGCTGGGTGAGAGATCCCCCAGCTAGGGTCACACAGGGTGTAGCTTAACATTCATAGGAACGGCAGGATTCAGTATGGATAGTACCTCCAGCCTGGAGCTTACAGTGAACATGTCTTACTCAGCCATGGTATTGGCCAGGCCCCCCCTCCCATGGCAAGTAATTCTTAAATGGGAACTTTTCCTCAGGGATAATTTACTCTTACGATCATTTCTCATGTGCGGGTGGGTAGAATAAAAGGTTACATCCTTTTTTTTAAAATGTTTTCACTTAATGAAGTAGGTCCAGCACTTTAGCTGTTATTCTGGTTTATTAGGTGGAGGCAATGTGAAGGCTACATAATGTCATGAAGCTGTATGCCACTGTTACCTGCAGTAAGACAGTGGATTTGTTCTGGAAGTTCTACTTTGTTTGGTGTTCCTTGAGGTCACTGTTTCTTGGTGTTATAGGAATCAGCAGCAAGTTATATAACTCTCTTCACACAGTATCACCATAGAAGACAATTCTGTCATATCATCATGACTGTATGAGAATCGCATAATCACGCACTAGTTCAATAATAACATTGTTTGTAGTGTTTTGATTAAAAGAAAGCTACTTAAGAGAACAGTGTGCCTCTTGTAATTTCCGGAAGTGACATTTAAAAACTTCCCTTTGGCTGCCCTTTCCACACCATAATATGATGAGCACTAACTGTACCGATACTGTCTGACCTCTGCTACTCTTGCTTTGTCTTTTGTTATTGAAGTAGTTCTGAATAGTGTCATAGCTGCCAAGGGAAGGTGATACACAAACCTTTTGTTATATTTTAGTAGAAAAGCTACCTTTCTACTTTAAACCCTTCCTCATATTCATCCAGGCCAAAAGGCTACCTTTTGCATGTCATTTGCATGACCCTCATTAACAGGCTGTGCAATGCAGGATTCTGACCTCTAGTTCCCTACATCTTTTCTTTCAGCCATACTTGTATTTTCCAATAACCTCTTTAACTTCTTTACATAGTGGCTCTGGCTGTACTATTAATGAGTGATACACCTTTTAATATATATGACGTGAGTAGTTGTGTGACTGTCTGTATCCTTGTGCGTATGGGTGTGTGAGTGGCTGTATGGGTGTATAAGTCGTTGTGAGCAGCTGTGTGAGTGAGTGTGATGCTGTGTGAGTGGCTGTATTGGTGAGTGGGTGTGTCAGTGGCTGTATGGATGGGTGAGGGATGGAGTAAGTGGCTCTATCAGTGGATAAGTGGGCATGTAATGACTGTACAGGTGAGTGACTGGGTGTCTGAATGGCTGTATAAGTGAGTGACTGGGTGTGTAAGTGACTGTATATGTGAGTGAGTGAGTGGTTGTTTGAGTAGGTAGTTCATTAAGTGACTTTGTGTGTGAATGACGGTATTGGACAGTGAGTGTCAGTGTGTATGGCTGTATGGGTGAGTACAGGAATGTGTGAGGGCTTGTATGGATGTATAAGTAGCTGTGTTGAGAGGCTGATTGGGTGAGTGGGTGTGTGATTTTGTAGGTAAATAAGTGGGTGAGTGTGTGGTTATGTGACTGGCAGTATGGGTAAGTAACTGGTTGTATGAGTGGCTGTAGGGGTGAGTGAATGGTTGCGCAAGTGACTATACAAGTGTGTGAGAAGGTGTTTGAGTAGCTCTATGTAGGAGTGAGTGGGTGTGCGGGTACTGGTGTAGGTCTGTGAATGGGTATATCAGTGATTGTATGGGTATGTGAGTGGGCATATGAGAGGTTGCTTGGAGGTGGGAGTAGGTTCTGTGGATGATGTAATCAGTGATGTTATTTGAGATGTCATCAGTGATGTGAATGACCATGTCATGAGTGATGTAATACATGAGGTCATAAGAATCTCACTGGTTTTGTATGCATGAAATCTGACCCTAACTTTAACTTCCCTATAACCTTTAGTTTTTTCAGTGAATTTCTAAGGTTTTTCAAAATTTTATTTGCTAACTATACCGTCCCTGTAACCTTAGGTTTTTACTCTGAATTTCTAAGGTCTTCTTTCAGCCTTTCTTTCCTTTATTTTTTTATAATCCTTGCTAAAATCTTGGTCCCAGTTACAGTCGAATTTTACCTAACATCGCCTTTCTTGGCCTTCCTCTTTTCCATTCTTGTTGTTTTATTCTCTTCTTGCCCACATCCTGGTCTTTTTTCACATTAATTTTATTTGCTTTCACTTTTCCTATTTTTCTATTCCCTTCAGTATTCTCTCTTTCCTTGCCTGCTTTTGCCTCCTATTTCTTTAACTTTTCTTTATTCTTCCTCCCCTCTTTATCACAGGCCCTTGCTGTTGGCATCCTTTCCTCCCCTACTCCTTGCTCCCCTCACTCTTGTGCCCTGGCAACCTGTCTGCTCTGGCTCACCACCCCTGCACCTCCCAAACCCTGCACTTCCACCTCCCCAACTGCCCTTCCCACCTCCCAGGGTTACTTAACGGGGACTTCAGCACAGCCACGCAGTGATGCGCACAGCAGGTGCACCAAAGGCAAACCTGTCTGCCCCTGTTCACGCAAGAACCAAATCCCAGCACCAGAAACCCTGGTTCAACCGCCTGTCTCTGTTACAACACCGATGAGCTCCAAACTCTTGATCCCAAGAGCCTGGACATCAGCGGCGGCATCGCTTCACCTCACTCCATTGAAGGATCCTTCACCTTCCACCACTGCGCTTCATCTGCGATGTAGGAACCCCTGCAACCAATACCCAGACGACACCCGAGACTGCACGCTGCTCAACGCCTGATCCGTCTGCAAGCACGCCACAGAAATCCAGGCACCATAACCACCCTAAGCCCAAGCGATGTTCATCACAGAAACCTGACTGACCCTCTCATCAGACCCCGGCCCCCATCCCAGTTTCTGCAACTCCACCCCGCACTTCATCGCCCCTCTGGCAATTCACTTCAACCACCACATCTTCCTGGGAGACCTGAACTTCCACCCAGGAGACCCCAAATACGTCAATTCCTTGAACCTTCTAGAGGACATGAGCAACATCGGCCTCTCACAGCTGGTCACCACACTTACTCACAACGTAGGACACACTCTAGACTCCATGTTCTCCACCAGCAAAGGAGTCAAGTTCTCCCACACTACTGAGCTGACGTGGACAGACCACAATATCATCCACTTTACCCTTGACATCCTGCTTGAGGCCCTGACAAGACCTCCCACACACACATGCTAAACTGGAGCAGAATCATGGAACTCCTCTGGATCTCTGCCCTCAAAGAAGCAAGACCCATCCCTTCTGACATCCTCAAACTCAGCGTTCAAAACCTTTCCAACTGGATCTCCGCAGTCTCCGACATCATCAGCCCCGCAAGGAACACCACCAGTAACAGACCCACTAAGCACGCCAGTTGGTTCTCCCCCGAGATACTCACTCACAAACGCCACTTTAAGAATCTAGAGAGACAGAGGACCCCCACCAACATCATCACCTACAGAGCCGCCCTCAGCAGCTACCATCAGTGTCTCAGGGAGGCCAAGAAGAAAGCCCTTACCAACCACATCAGGGTGAGCACCAATCACACCAAGGAACTCTTCAGCATCGTCAGAGAACTCTTCTATCCTACTGCCACCGAAAACACAATTCATCCATCTCAAGCTGTCTGTAACAGTCTGGTGGACTACTTTCACCACAAGATCACTAATATTTACAGCAAATACGACCCCCAACCCACCAACCTCAACCAGTTCCGCACCTAAATCAGTGCCTCCCACTAGCACCGAATCACCGACTGGAAGCAACTTATGACATGACACCACTTTCATCATGAACTCCATCCATTCTGGAGCCCTCCCAGACCCCTGCCTGTACCACATCTACAACCTATATAGGGAGGTAATCAGTAGCGTCCTCTTGTAAATCCTCAACACATCCATCACCAGAGCCACCGTTCCAAATGCCTGGAAGTACGTGGAAGTCAGGTGCCTCTTGAAGAAACCCCAACAAGTTCAAAAGCTACTGCTCCATTATGCTACTACCCTACAGTCTTGGAAAAACACCAACTAGCAGCTCACAGACAACCTTGGAGAAAACCACCTGCTCAATCCCTCCCAATCTGGCTTCCAGCCCACCCGCAGCACCAAGACCTCCCTGATCGCAGTGAGCGATGATGTCAGACGCCTCCTCAACATAGTTGGAATAGCAGCCCTTATCCTCCTTGATCTCTCCGCAGCCTTCGACACCATCTCCCCACACACCCTCATCTCCAGACTCCACCACATTGGCATTCAAGGCAACACACTAAACTGTATCTCATCCTTCATCTCATTACAAAACAGAGGATCCATCTACCTTCCTTCTGCTCCACACCCAAAGACATTATCTGTGGCGTCCCTCAATCCTCCCTCAGCCCCACTCCTACATGACACCTCTTGCAGACATCTCCTGCTCCCACAAATTCAACACCACAAGACCAAATTCCGTAACAACATGACAACATCGCTACATGGATGAAGGCCAACTGCCTAAAATGCAACTCTGACAAAACAGAGATCCTCATTTTTCCAAACAATCTTCTCCTTGGGATGACACTTGGCCCACCGCACTCGACCCCTCTCCCATTCCTACCAGCTATGCATGCAGCCTCGGAATCGTCCTGGACAGCCAACTGATCATTAAGCAGAAGATCAACATCATCTGCTCATTTGCTTCCTCACCCTCTGCATGCTCCACAAGATCTTCAGATGGATCCTCATCTCTACCAGGAAGACAGTCACCCAGGCCCTTGTCTCCAGCTGATCGAGTACAGCAATGCACTCTATGTCAAAGCACAAAACAGCTCCTCAGCCGCCTCCAGACCATTCAGAACTCAGCAGCTACACCTCCCCTCTTCTTCCTCCCTGTCTAGGAGAAAAGCTTCTTCAAACTCCTCAGGCACATCTACAAAGCTGTCCACAATGCCATACCGCCTACATCAACAACCGCATGACTTTTTACCAGCCAACAAGGGAGTTCCACTCCTCCACCCTCACCCTGGCCCATATCCCCCACATCCATTGAAGCCACAGCAGAGGTCATTTCTTCTCCTACCTAGCTGCCAAGTCATGGAACGACCGCCACCCACACATCTCCCCTTCACTGAAGGACTTCAGGAAAAAGTATTTCAAGACCTGGCTCTCCTACCACCACAGCTACCCAACTGAGGCTCACGGAAACCCAGTGCCTAAAGACCCCTGGGGTGACACGACCTTATGATTGACATCGGTGGCAGCAGCCTCAGCATACATTTGTTCTTCTTTGAATGTATTTGTTTTTTGGAGTAGGGGAAATTAAGGGTGTTGCAGAGGAGGAACACCATAGACTTAAAGGTGTTCCTTCCTGTACCACTCTTACAATGAGTGTGGTATGACACTTCTCAAACATGAATTTCTGAGAAGGTCAGAATTTGATACCATCTAGGCAGAGGTGGGAGTGGTGGGAAAGAAATATCATTATAGACTCTAGTTTTGACAAATTAACTAATTAATTTCACCTTCTTTTGCCACTTTTTAGACCTTTGGCACTTTTTAAGAAGGTAGCAGTGGGGCACTTATAGGGTGTTCTGGGGCTTACTAGCAGCTCGATAACAACCAGTTTTTTTGTTTTGCCCGCAGTATTGTATGGAAACAAATTTAGTAGCCTTGCTCAATGACATTCCTGCCATGGCAGAAGTAGTCCTCTGCATAAGGCCCCACACCTCTCATGGCCATGCCCTTCCTCAAATTGTAGAATGTTTTATGAAGTTGGCAGGTCTGTCAGTGTTGTTGCATGCAGTGTGGCACAGTAGAGTGGTGGAGAGTCTCTCACAGTGTGGTGTCATACAGTGGAGTTCCTTTATTTGTCAGAACAAAGTGCATTGCAGAGTGACAAGAAACTGTTAGTCTTGTCTTGTTAGTGAGCTGAAAAGAGTGTATTGAATTTTTCTTCTTTTAATAGTTTGAAGGTGTTGAATAAATTCTAAATGAAATTTATAATTTTAACTTTAACATTTATAAAGTTTGTGAAGTTTAAGTTTGGTTTGTATAGGGAAGTAACAATTTCCTAACTATATCAAAGCTTTAACCTTTGTTTTCTCATTGAATTTCATATTTATCTTAAATTTTAATGAAAATGTGTTTCAAATCCATTGTATAACACTCTCCTCCACTGCACTGTATGACACTCCACATAACATGTTATGTTGTTATGTGGAGTGTCATACAGTACAGTGGAGGAGAGTGTTATAAAGCTACTTGTCATAGAGTGGAGTATTGTAGAGTGGACTACAGTGGAGTAAACTAGAGTGGAATGGTCTATCGTGCACTGTAGTAAAGTGTTATATAGTCTATGTGTTATTGACATTTTGGGGGCACTTGCCTGAGGTTCCCTTGGCCCCACTGTCCCGCAGTTGGTCTCCCTCCGCCGCCGCAGCTCCTCGCCACCATAGCGTGGCCGCAGCGAGGGGGGGGACCACAAGTACCGGCAGCCTTTGCGGCAGGAAGCCACCACCGCATATTCTGTGCCAGGAGGCGCATAAATCTGAGGACAACCCTGGTGGAGCAGGTGTGTTATTGACATTTTGGGGGCACTTGCCTGATGTCCTCTCGGTCCCACTGGTCCCGCTGTCCCGCAGTCCTGCAGTTGGTCTCCCTCCGCTGCCGCAGCTCCTCGCCACCATAGCGCGGCCGCAGCGAGGGGGGGACCACAAGTACCGGCAGCCTTTGCGGCAGGAAGCCGCCACCGCATATTCCGCGCCAGGAGGCGCTTAAATCTGAGGACAACCCCAGTGGAGCGGGTGTGTTATTGACATTTTGGGGGCACTTGCCTGAGGTTCTCTTGGTCCCGCTGGTCCCACTGTCCCGCAGTCCCACAGTTGCTCTCCCTCCACCTCCGCAGCTCCTCGCCACCATAGCGCGGCCGCAGCGAGGGGGGGACCACAAGTACCGGCAGCCTTTGCAGCAGGAAGCCGCCACCGCATATTCCACGCCAGGAGGCGCATAAATCTGAGGACAACCCCCGCGTTGCGGGATCGCGCGCAGGTCGCGCTGGGCTCAGCCCGGGCCAAGGGTGGACCCGTCTGAGCCTGTCTGAGACTGGCAGAGGCTGGGCTGGGCCCCACCTCTTGGTTCCCTAACAAAAATAACTATTGATGACCCCAGTAAGTGACTAACTCTTATATCTAACATCTGCCCTGTATTTTACAGTGGAGAGTAATGGCAACCCGTGAGGGGCGGACAAGGAAAAATGCAGGAGTGGGCTATGTGGCTAGGACTTTAGACCAGTTCATCACAAGGGCGTCTTCTGTTCTAGCCCATGAAATTGCAATCACTGAATGTAGACTATCGCTAGACCCTGCATTTTCTAAAAGATCGTCCTTGGGGGGGAATAGCGAATGCTCACTCACCATCAAACATTCCCCAGGTCCCTTGTTCCCTGCCACGCAGCCATTGAGTCCAGGACTGCATCGGGTTGATCCCTTGACCACTATTGAGGAGAGAGTGACCGTAGCCCCTCTACTGATCCAGGGTGAAACTCTGGAAGCCCGCTCAAGCAACACTGTGTTATGCACCGCCTTGGTACACAATCAAACGGATAAATCCAACTAGCATGAGCAGGGAGCAATATCAAAAAGGAAGAGAGGAGAAGCCCCCCAGAAGGGGAGGAACTCCAAGCTAGCTAAGCGGAGCAAACTAGATGAAACCTCAAATGGGGGGCACAAATTGGTTGCTCCAGCAACACCATCTGTAGTGACAATCGAGAAGATTTCAGAAGAGAGGACTAATGGCCTCCCAAAGATTGATGAACAATACCGGTCAAAAATCGGTGCTCTAATAAAATTATCTTTGGAACCCATATTAGCGAGACTGAGAATAGTTGAGAACATGCTTGGGCAGCTTGAGTCCTCACTAAGTAAAGTTGCTAAAGGTGTTAGGAATAACTTAGCTAGGGATGTCCAGGGCCCAGATGTTTTGAGGGAAGGAGGAGGGATGGGGGTTGAAGGTATTAATCCAATTGAAAATATCTGCATTGGCCCGCCACCATCACCACTGTGTAATAACACCAACATGTCTAGTAACAAGGGTAACCTGACGGCGCCAATGCCACTGGGTGGGGGATTGAGGAAAGCCAATAAGGTAGAAAATGTTCATCAACATCTAAATCTCCTCCCGGATTGTACCTGCTATGTTACAGTTTTGACGGGTGTTCCAGAGCTTAAGGAGGGGCACTCTGAAACACACGAGCAGCTAAAGAACAAAACAATACACTAGTCAAACTCTAATAGACCGCTCCCCCCCCCCCATGTGCAGTGCAGGATATTGCTAGTAAGAAGAGTGACCTGGTTAGGAGTGAAGCAGAAAAATATACCAGGAGATTGTATTGTTGTAAACTTTAATGACCCAAGGGCTGCTTTTGCATGTTTGTGGGGGGCCTCCCTCTGGTAAATTCGCATACCCCATACAGGCAAGGGATCTGAGGTATTTTTACACACCCATAGACAATGCTTTGAACCAAGGGAACTATGAGCACAATGAAGGCAGGTGGGCCCAACTTGAAGAAAAGCGTACTTGCCCAACTAGGGAAAATGGTGTCCGATCGACAACTCTTCCCCTTTACAAAATATTTAGTGCATTGGACTCAGTTGATTGACTGGATGCGATCAACCCCGATTTCGAATTAATATCAAGTACAGGCACCCAGAAGAGTACCAATGCACCGCCACAGGGGGCGCTGAAGAGACACGTAGGCTGACCTCTGCAGTGGCGGGTAATAAGATAATACTTCTTAGACAAGGAAATGCTGGGAGGGATCACGGGAATGTATTCTGTCAAAAGCAAGTGCCCTTATTGGTGGGTAAACTCCCTGTTGTACTACTGGAACTCAGTTGATTCCACTCGAATATAGTAATGTATTGTCCGCATCTGAAACTGGCGAATCTGAGAACCCTATCACAGACAGAAATTCAGCATGTGCTGGCTTACCTATCTCTCTGACTGAAGGATTGGGAGGGCTATCTGTACAGCCAATTACTGCTGGTTCCAGAATATTGTCCTGGAACGTTGCGGGCCTTGCCTCTAAACATGAACAGCCAGACTGGGGGGAATATATTGACTCCCATGAAATATGTGTTTTTCATGAAACCTGGGCGGTAGAACCAAAATATAGGTTTTGTGGCGTATTGCGAGGGGGCTGTTAAGGGTACAATGGGGAGACCGTCAGGGGGGCTCTGCATATGGGTTGCTCTACACCTAGGATGTAAGGTTAAGCAAATTGAGACATACTCCCCAGACATAACCTGCATCATTTTGACCCATAAGAACCAACAAAAACTCGCAATTGTAAATGTCTACTCCGGCCCGATTCAGTATGGTGGGACTTCACCGACAATTATCAGTCTGTCAAACCTTTTATGCAAACTGGAACAAAATGTAAAACTTGTAATTTGCGGTGACTTTAATTGCCACTTTGAGCCACTAAGCGGAGATATACATGCTATCACTGATGGAGAGGATTCCACTTGGTTAATCCCCCCTCTCAATATGTATTCCACCAGTCGATGGACTCCGCTAGCCCTCCAGATAACATCTATGACCCTGAACTTTTCACTGAGGGCCTGTATTGGCCGTTTTCCTAGCAATAACCCTGGCCGGCCGACCTTTAAGAGACCTGGACAGTCCTCAGTTATTGACTATATTATGATTAGTATGGAGCTATGGCAAAACGTGGTCGATTTTGCTGTAGGATAAAGATGTGAGAGCGACCATAACCCCATAGTCATGACTTGGGACCGTCAGTGGTCTGGTACTAATGGAATCATCGAAGAGGCGTTTGAAAACAATCTGGTGGTTGTAGAGGGGAGGAGGCGGATAAGATGGGCCAAGCTAAAACAATCTGAGGAATCATTGCCTTAATTGTATGCGAGTATTATCCCAGTACTAGAGAGAATTAGTGATGTGGCTGGTAAACTAATACCCCAACTTTGATAGCGAACTAGGAACTCTCCATCAAAGACTTACTGAGGCTTTGGCTGTCTTCTTTTTTAAGAGTGGCACGGGTAATCTTAAATCTGGGGGTTCTAGGAACTCATGGTACACGAAAGCTTGTAGGGTAGCGAAACAGACCCTCTTGACAGAATTGAAAGGGTCCGACCATTTGTGTATTAGGGAAGCTAGGAAGGTGTACAAGAGTACTATTTTTAGTGCAAAAACTGTTTGGGAAACAGCAATGTGGCAAGAAATTAAGATGGCCCTCGACCAAAAAGATAGTAAAAGTTTTTGGAATCTTGTTCACCATGGGAAAGTGGAAGGAAGAGCCACACTTGACCCTAACATTGATGAGGGTGCCTGGTTTTCGTATTTTAAGGAATTGTATTCCTCCACCCTCTCGGACCCAAACCCCAATAACACTCCAGTTTGTAATTTTAACTTCTAAAGCTTATCTGGTGCACCCCCATTTGTAATGGGATAATTGGCATCAGCCCTGGCTAAATTGCAGCCTAATAAAGCCCCAGGATTGGACAAAATTCCGGGCGATTTTTTTAAAAGTGAGCAGCTAATCTGGGCCCCCTATCTTCTAACATTATTTAATGCAATTCAGTACCGTCTCCCTGCGCCACCAACGTGGGCAGGTGCCGTGATTGTCCCAATTTATAAAAAGGATCCTCATTGGAACCA
Source organism: Lissotriton vulgaris (assembly GCF_964263255.1). Classification (NCBI taxonomy): domain Eukaryota; kingdom Metazoa; phylum Chordata; class Amphibia; order Caudata; family Salamandridae; genus Lissotriton; species Lissotriton vulgaris. Next base: position 1,630,275,618 of record NC_141695.1, on the reverse strand, counting down.
TCAAACTATAGGCCCATTAGCCTTATTGATGTCCCACAGATACTATATGGGAGGTTACTGCTGGGGAGACTCCAGGAACGGATAGAAGATCAGGCCATATTAACCCCATTATAAGCAGGCTTTAGGGCCAAGGTGTCCACGGTGGATTAATTGTTTAGGTTACAGCTGATCCACTGGAAGCATGTAATACTTGAACAGGGGAGTCTATACCTTACGTTTGTTGACTTAAAGTCAGCCTTCGATATGGTTGATCGAGACCAGCTATGGAATATCTTGGCTACTATTGGGTTCCAACTTACCTTTGCTTACAACTGCAACGCCTCCATGAGGGCACTTATGCCAGAGTGAGGTATGGAAAAGATGCACAACTGACGGCCCCCTTTCCGGTTGAATAGGGGTCCGCCAGGGCGGATGTAAGTTGTTACAACGCATGTTGTAACAACTCATGCCTTTACCACGCAAGTCTTACAACGGAAGTCGTTACAACGACTTGCGTTGTAGGGCGTGGATTTAGGAATCTTATAATTTTATATTCCAACACCAGTCCCCGTAACAGTAGGGAAGGTGTGGAAATATAAAATTGTAAGATTCCTTATCCCACAGCGCCATCCAGCGCAAGTCGTAGTAACGACTTGCATTGTAATAGCTGCGGGGTAAAGGCACTGCGGTGTAAAAACCGTGTTGTAAACGATGTTCCCCCGCCAGGGCTGTGTACTGGCGCCAACCCTCTTTTCACTTTTCCTTAACGACTTAGTGGAAGATCTATATCATGCAAAAGATCTTGATTCCCCAAAAATAGGTTCCCGCAAATTCCCCGCACTGATGTTTGCGGACGATACCCATCTCCTCTCAAAGTCACCTATGGGGATGCAGAGTGTATTAAGGCAATTCACTGATTTTTGCAAAAAGAGGAAACTACAAGTTAACATCACCAAAACAAAATATATGGTGTTTAGGGCTAAATATTCCTCCTATCCTCACCCAGTTATGGATGATATCCCGCTGGAACGAGTCAACGTTTTTTAATATTTGGGATTGACCCTGAATGACAAAATGACCTGGGTCCCCCAAATTGAGAAGGCGAATTTGAGGCTTACTCAGACAATAGGTGGTTTAAGGAAAGCCCACAATGGTTGTTCACTGAAGGCAATTAGTCCCCAGTTGGAGATTTATAAAGTGAAAGCTCGCTTGGCGGCCTTCTACGGGGCGGAACTTTGGGGGCTTAGTAAAATGAACACATTAACGATAACTGAAAATAAATTCTTCAGAAGTATCACAGCTTTGCCAACTAATACCCCACTGGTTCCACTCAGGATGGACCTGGGTATCCTCTCTGTGGCGGATCTTATTTCGAGCCGACCACTGTTATACTGGCGCCGGCTCTGGAGCACAGTTGAGCTAACCCACTACAGGGAGGAGCTCAGGTCGCTTTTACAGTTACCAGGAGCGGTGGGAAAAATGCCATGGCTGTCTTTCGTAAGAGATTCTTTTAAGGCAATTGGCAGAGAGGATTTATGGGCAACACCCGAGGAAGCATGTGTAATTACCCCGAAAAAAACCCTATCCAAACAGCTGAAAGATCACAATCTGTTGCTTGTAACTCAAGTGCATACCACTACAAGCTTGACCTGGGTCTTTTTGAATCACAAATCATGTTATTGCTTTGAACAGGCTTTGGATGTAATATATCCTCCGTCGATAAGGAGGCTTTTTCTTCAATTCAGATATGGTACCCTTCCACTATTTGCAACGACAACCAAGTGGACAGATGAGTCTTGTTATCTTTGCCCTGGCTGTTACGTGAAGGAAGAAACTGAAGCTCATGTGGTCTTTTTTTGCCCAGCCTATAAGTAGGCTAGGAAAAAATGGATCATACAGTTATGCAGGAACCTAGGCACAAGGGACTACTCTTTTACACTTAGAATTTTAAAATCTGAAATGGACCCACTGTTTGTCATTGCAATTTCTAAATTTCTTCAGAAATTGATGTCTAATATTATGATTCTTTTTTTATATTAGTATCATTCTGGAGTGCTTTTATTCAATCCCAACATAATGTTTAATAACTTTCTTAACATTTTTATACTAATTTATCTTTTTTAAAATAACTTGGATTTAAAAACTTTACTGTCTAAAATTTGTGAATATCATGGGTATCTCTGCAATGCATTGTAATTTGTAAAGCTATAACCGCAATTTAAGACATTGATGTACCAATTTAAATTGTTATATTTTAATCTCTGCACTTTTATGACTGAAAAAGTCGAAATCCATTCTAATATTATAAAGAGAGAGCCAAAACCTTTGAGGTGGGTAATCTCAGTAACCACACCACCAATCACAACACCCAATACAGCATTGGAAAGGGCAGTTGCAGCAGAAGGACATAGGCTATGCAGACGGCCACCATATACATTTTTTTATTTTATTGTTTTTATTAACTTTTCAAGAAACAGTGGTGTTCATCACAATCATACAGTGCAAGACATAAAATTGTACCGTAGGACACCATATACATTTAAAAGGTAAAAGAACCGTGCCAGCAAAGTAGTCCCTTGTGGGCGTGTCTGCGTTGTGCTGTGGGCGTGGGCTGGGGCGTGACTAACGCTGGGAGTGTGTGGTACGGCCATCACATCGTGGACTGTGGGCGTGTGCTGGGGGCGTGACAAACGCTGGGGGCGTGACAAACACTGGGGGCGTGTGTCCGCCCTTCATGCCATTTGAGTCGTACATACAAGCGCCAATTACGTTGCTGCGCAGCATCAAGGGGCACGCTGGGGGCATGACACGGAGAAGTGTTGCTCAATGGTTAGAGCGGCAGACCCTGATGCAGAGGTCTAGCCCGGGACCAGGGTTCAATTCCCCGCCTCGGCGGGTCTTGGGCTCAAAATTCCACGGACCTGATAATTCTCGCCTCGGTGCCTATTCTAATCATAGAGTCCCACTCTGCAACTCTGGGCAATAGCTTGCTTAATCTCCACAACGGCCCCCACAATGCTAAGGATGCCTGGCCTTCACCCTGGGGGTGCCCAGGAGTGGACGCCTCACAGGGAAAGCCAGGACGGTTCCACAGCGGTATTCGTACAAGCGCCTTGAGACCCTTGCGGGTGAGTAGTGCGCTATACAAGTATCAATTTACAATTTACACGCTGAAGGCGTGTGTCCGGCCTTCATGCCATGTGAACGCAATTGCGCCGCATCAAGGGGCACGCTGGGGGCGTGAGAAACGCTGGGGGTGTGTGCTACGTTCCGCCGTTCATGCCTTGTGGGTCGTACATTAATCAGAAGATCGTCTGCTGTGGCCGTGTGCTGGGGGCATGACAAACGCGTTCAGCTGGAGGCCTGGTAAGTAACATTACTGCAGCCTCTACTGCGCGCTGTTACTGAACTCTCTCATTCAACGAAATTAGACGCGCCTGCTACCATTAACCAGGGCTCTAGCCGGGCTCAGGCTGCAGATCAGTACACTAATTACATGCACCTGATAACATCAACCAGGGCTGCAGCAGGGCCTCAAGCGGGGGAACATGCGCCTGCTAACATCAAACAGGCCTGCATCTCGGCCTCAAGCGGGGGAATACGCAAATGAGCGTGTCTGCGGGGATAATTACTGCAGCCTGTCCTACTCGCTGTCACTGAACTCTCTCATTAAACAGAGTTACCCTCGGCTGATAACTCTCTCATTCAACGACATTACACGTGCCTGCTAACATCAACCAGGGCTGTAGCCGGGCTCAGGCGGCGGATCACTACACCAATTACACGTGCCTGCTAACATCAACCTGGGCTGCAGCTGGCCCTTCTCCGTCCCTATTCTAATGAAGCAAAAAATTTTGTCTACCTCAAGATTTTAAAAGAAATTGCCCTTGCCAAATACACATTCTATTTCATACTCGGACAACGGCGGGACGGGTTGCTAGTAAAGTATAAAGTAAGTTATATAGTCTATTGGTGTGGTGTTTCATCAGTGAAGTCAAGTATGGTAGAGTGACAAGGCAAGTTGCACAGTGGACTGGCATATTGTACAGTAGAGTAGGGTGTCATACACTGTCATAAGGTGGAGTAGAGTGTTGTAGAGTGGAGTAGAGGGAAGTAGAGTGGCTTCTACCTAACCACTAGAGCCTGGATTAACCTTCCCCTCCATCTCTGAACAGTATCCTCTCTTACGGAATTGAGAAAGGGACTCAAGACCTGGCTCTTTAACTAATTGCAGCTGAGCCCCAGTGCCTGGATACCCTCATAGGTGATGAGCCGCGTCCAACAAATCCAGATTGGTTGATTAATTTGTTGGAGAATAGTGGAGGGGAGTGGCATAGAGTCATTGGAGAATAGTGTTGTTGAGTGCAGTGCTGTGTCATACAGTAGAGTGCCGTATCATAGAGAGGAATGGAGTGGAGGGTAGTTGAGTGTCATACAGTGTAGTACAGCTGCATGGATTGGCATGGAGAGGGGAGTAGAGTGGCCTAGAGAGTAGTACAGTGTAGTAGAGTAGAGTTGCATGGAGTGGAGAATAGTTTTAAACTGCGGAGCAGAAAAGAGCAGAGTATGGTGCAGCGGCAGTGGGATAAAGTGCAGTGGAGTGGAGTATAGTGCAGTGCAGTATGCAGAAGTGAGGTAGCATGGTGCGGAGTAAAGTTTCATAGAGTGGAGTGGAATGCAGTGGAACGGCATAGCATACAGTGGAGGAAACTCTCATAAATTGGAGCACCGTTTTGCACAGTAGAGTGTAGTGTCGTACAGTCCCGGAAAGTGGAACCACAACCGGCCCTGGCAAAGTGCTCGGCTGGCCCTCCCTCCCCACTTGGAGGTTTTCGGCTGATTTTGGTACGGGGTCGATTTTGCAGCTGCTGCAAAAACGGCCTTGTACCAAAAATGGCCCCCAGGGGCCCAAAACCGCCCCCCCCCCCCGCGCGGTGCACCGGGGGATTTCCCGGCGCCCGCTATGGCCAGTCCGGCCCTGAAGACTGCAGTCGAGTTGAGTGGTATACAGTCTTTTTGAATTTTGTAGAGTGGAGTGGTGTACAGTACAGTGCAATGTTATAGAGTGTGGTAGAGTAGATTGGCATACCGTATTATAGAATACAATAAACATTATAAGGTAGCTGAACAACATATTGCTTCTGCTAGGAGGGCGCACCATAAATAGCTGCTCTGTCTGAGCGGGAGCAATGCTGGCTCGGCTTGTGAGGAGTTGATTGGTTCTGCGTTGGCCCTGGGGCTCCTCCCGCAGCCCCCAACATATGCATGGTGGGTGCCTTGTCTAGGTCCAGAGCCCCCCAACTTTAAATACGGTGAGCCTCAGGAATGGTGTCCACAGGGCCATTATAGACTTGGGGAGGTGGGCCCGCTCTCAATATAAAGGGACAATTTGCAGGAAGTATGAAGCACTAAGCACTATGCACTTTATATGCATTAAATTGTATACATTTTTTATTTAAAAAACTCCCAATGTAATGACAGAGGAATTCACCTTGTGCATGTGATAGACAGTGGGAGAATGAGACATTGTCATGAAAGGGGAATCAAGTTTTTTCTTATTATAAAATAAAGAATACATATAAAAAATATTGTTTAAAAGAATGAAATAAGAACAGTTGGGACAGATTTTCCTATTCATTTTTGTGAAATTTATTTATTTATTGAAGATAGATGTTTTATGACAATATTCCATTGATTAATCAATTTTCTTATTGAAATCTCTATTTTGCACACTCCCATGACTTAAGCATGTAAAGTCGGCAGCTGAGTAATGTAGTATTTCTTTCATATTTATGATTGACGTCAACACTTTGCACGTACTATTGAATTATCGCAATGTTGGAAAGTCAGTTTGAAAAAGGCTGGGGAGCCAGCAGAAACATGTTATGTGCGGTAACTCTGAAAATGATGGAATTTTGATATTAGCCATCCTGTGGAGTGGTGGAGTTTGTCCGGGAAGCAATAGGACAGACATATGCCAACAATTTGTTTCTCGTACACTGAACCTGGAATTCGACATGCCCCTCTTTCAGGAGCACCGCGACAGTCAGCAATTAAGAGGACTGCATTTGAAATACATGCTGCGGAGCCCAAGTCTTTGTATTGTCTGATATGCGAAGTGAGAGGCGGAAGCTGCTGGCAGGTAGCCGGAGTGCGGGAGGACGCCTGGGACCTAATGGTAAGCAACATTGCAATGTATTGTTTGAAGAGGCATAGCAGGAGTGGTGTTGCTATACTACAGCAGCGAGCACAGGATTACTCTTGTTGATACAAAAAAGTGTAATGACCGCAGAATGGCTGAGAAAACAGGAGAGGGTGGCCAAAAAAAAAAGGTTTAGTGGAGAGGCAGCTGTTTGTGATGAGAGGGGCACTATCTGAGAGGCCGTGGTTGCGACCTCGGATATACATACGAAATTGAGGTATTTGGAGAAACTTCATAAAAATGAAATCTCAAAATGGTGGGAATACAAGTCCCTCACGAAATACTTGGAGATAGGGAGGATCCCCAGAGGGTTGCGAGTATTAATAGCACCGACCTATGAAAATACAAACCCTGATATGCTTCGAGAATGGGTGGAAAATAATGCGGAAACATCACAAATAACATGGAAATCCTTATCAACTATGGTAAAATTGATAGAAGTAAGCTGTTGGAAGAAATAGAAGCATTAAGACAAGATCTGGGCAGCAGTACAGATAAGGAAATTTTAGAGAAGTTTGATAAGGTAATTAAAGTGTGATTGTCTGAATATGAACAAGTAATCAGAGATCGAAAAGCAGCTAACTTTAGTCGTGATGAACAAGACTATCTCAAAGGACAAATCTACTAATTTTCCAGGCGATTTGACAATATACGAAGGCAAAAGTTGTTTGAGAAAGCATTGGAAATTCTAAAGGTGTTCCGACTCTCATAGAAGCACTTGGTTTTTTATGATTAGACAGAAATCTGAGGCCCTGTCCAAATCGTACGGAAAACACAAAGGACGGAGGAAGTGAAAGAACCGAAAAAACAGACAGAGCAGAAATAGAGCGAACCCTGCAAGGCAAATAAACTTACAAATCTAAACAAACCAGTATGTGAGGAAATAAAGCAAGAGAATGATTGAACCATCATCAAGTTACCAGATGTTGAATTTTCTAAAAAGGAAGAAAATGTATTATCTTTAGGACTGTCATTCTGTGTGCCTTCTAGTTTAAATTACAGTCAAACCAGAATAGATTTGTTTCAATTTGTCAGAAAAATTAAAAATATAAATATAAAACAACAAAAAATAATTAAAAAAACAGTGACACCATCCTTGTGACCGAGTGACAGACCTCCTTTCAGTGTAATGTAACCCTTGAAACACATATTCAAAAATAGAAACTAAAATATAAAACATATTGATTTTTCAGAAAGACACACATTCCCTGGATGGTGTCATCAGTGATGTCATGAGTGATGTCACTGACCATGTCATGAGTGATGTAATATGTGACGTCATCAGCAGTGCATTGCAGGCGCGCAAGTTATAGTGAGTCCAACTAACTATAACGTGGGAATTTCAATGGTTTTATGTCAGTAAAATTTCCAGCTAACTATAACTGGTGTGAAACCTATGGTTTTTTCAGTGAATTTAATAGGTTTTTTAAATGCTAATTCCTAACTATAACTAGTGTGAAACCTATGGTATTTTCAGTGAATTTCAAAGGTTTTTTTAAATGCTAATTCCTAACTATAACGTGTGTGAAACCTATGGTTTTTTCAGTGAATTTCAAAGGTTTTTTAAATGCTAATTCCTAACTATAACGTGTGTGAAACCTATGTTTTTTTCAGTGAATTTCATAGGTTTTTTAATAGCAAATTTTTGGGCTACATCTGGCTGATATTTGGGCTACATTTGTTTTTTTTTTGTCTCTGGTGGCCATCTTTGGGCTACATTGGGCTACATTTGGGCTCTAACATGTATATAGCCCAATGTAGCCCAATATATATTTTTTCAAAGTTAATTTTCGTAAAAACCACTGGAGCATATATCTTGAGACATAGCAAAGGCACATCGGGGTACCAGTCCCTACAATTTTGCCAAGTGTGGTGGAAATCCATTCAGCCGTTCGGGCTAAAAGTGAGTTCGACCGCCCTATGGAAATTAACATGGGGAAAACACGTTTTGGGACCCCCCTTTTATCTCGGCCCCCGCTTGACAAATCCCCCCCACATTTTCAGGGAAGGAGTGGAGCGGGCCACGAACTTTGAGAAATTCGCGAATATTCGTCCACCGGCGCCAAAGTTATTCCCAATAGAATGTTGCGGATTTCCTCTGGAAAGTAGATCCTAACTATAACTACCTACTGGCGACCGCCAGTAGGTTATATATATATATAAATATATATATATATACATATATATATATATATAGGTTCCAAGTTTATTTCGGCAACCCACCACCTCCAGAACGAGTGGTGCGTCGACGTGAAGGGACCTCCGAAGCCCGCTCCTGATATAGAATTGTTCTTCCAAACAAATGGGAAGTCGACGCCATGTCAATTCTCAAATTATTTATTTATCAGCTTGTAAAATGCTAGACGCGTTTCGCCTGCCCAGCTATAAATATATATATATATAGACAGCTGGAAAGTAAATATATCTTGCTGCTTGACACTAGGATTCCGAGAGGATTGAACACGGGGGAAGACCTGTATTGTTTTTTATAAACATTTGGCAAAAATTATGTACATGATGATATTACATGTTCTTAGTGGCCATTTATAGACATGTATACTCCTGTGTCATGTTATCTATATAATGCACTACTAGTGACCTCCCGAACATAATAAAAAATAAGTCCACACGGGGTGTGGCTTGCAGCCGAGCATTGCGGCAGCTTAGAGGACGAGCTCCGTTGTTAGAGCGGCCTCTCCCTAGATCCGAACACCCATCCGAACAAATACATGCCTCTTTCGGGGCGTACCTGAAGCCCAGGACCGGGCGGTATCGAGGGCAGTGACTCCGGTGGTAATCGAGTGCCGGGAGGGTCGAATTATCACCGATAACTCCCAAAGCCTGCGCGACGACTGAAATCCGGGTGCTCAAGTAACCGAAGACCCCGACGATAAGTGAAGGGTGCAGGGGCAAACCGGACCGGAAGTGCCCGATCATCGGATAAAAGAGCTGCAGCGAGCGGAGAACCAGCCGACGGACAAAGCCAGAACATGGCAAAAATTCAGAGACGATAACGGAGCGGAATGCGGGGGTGAAGGCGCCATGGATTGAGGCCGGACAGTGGGATCAGAGAACCCGACAGTGACGCCGCCATTTTAAACCCAAAAATCAACCGCCATTCCTCCGGATCGGCGACCAGCACAAAAGGCGTACATAACCTACAAACAGTGTTGGAGGCTGGTGTAACTTGTTCTTCTGCAAAGGGGCGCAGCGTTCAGACTACATGAAAGCGAGCCTCGCCGAACTAGAGAGCAGAGTCCGAAGCTGAAGATAGCCATAGACGAGGCCACGCGACCTCCCCGTTGCCGCAGCCAATAAGGGCGGACATGGACGCCGAGAACCCACTGTTTGACCGCAACTTATACAAATTGAAGCCACATTAACACGCGGTGTGACACCAGAGTTAATGGGTTGGCCTAGCAAATTTCATAACGCACCAACAGGCACAAGGCCCCGGATGGGGACTGGGACAGTTCAGTTCGCCTGAGAAATATATGACAAACTGCACTTGAGAAGGGATCGACAGAGACTGGATACGACTACGTCGGCAAAGAAAACTACGTGTGGAGCACACCGTGTTGGACGCCAAAATGGCCGGGAAGGGATCCAGAGGGGGCACGACGCAGGCCCGACTCGAGAAATATGCCTACGATAAGGGTGCATCGTCGCCACCGGAGGGACGGCAATCCGGCGGGAAATCAACAGATGGAGCTGGCGGGGGTAAAAAGGCGACGCTGGATGATGTTATGCGCACATTGACACAGGTGCAGACCACAGTGGGCTCAATCTCCACCGAGATCACCTTACTAAGAGCAGACCTTCATAAAATATCGGAAAAAGTAGGTTCGCTGAAGGTGGTCACGAAATCTCTGATAGAAGATGTATCGGAGCTGCAAACAGCGATGGAACGTGTAACAGCAGAGAACAAAGCACTGAAAGAAGAGTTGGATGACCAGGAAGGGCGTTCTAGGAGGAACAACGTAAGGATCCTGGGAGTGCCGGAATCAGAAGGTACTGATGCGACAGACTTATTCGTTGAAGATCTGATAAAAATGAAATTAAAACCCAAGGGACTGTCTGCCTTCTTCTCGGTGGAAAGAGCACATAGAGTACCGGGGGGTCGACCGAAACCGGGAGCTACGCCAAGACCCATCCTAGCACGTTTGTTTAACTTTCGAGACAGGGACGCCATCTTGCAAGCAGCCCGGAAGTCTCTTCCAATTAAGATACAAAATGCGACACTGGCCTTCTTTCCAGACTACACGGCGGAGGTAGCCCGACGCAGAAGAACATTCCTAGATGTCAAGAGAGAACTGAGGCCAAGAGAAATTCAATACTCTATGATATTCCCAGCCAGGCTGCGAATAGTAGCGGAAAAAAAACTTGTTTTTTTGACACTCCTGAGATGGCGCGGGACTGGCTGGAGGGTTGGAGGCCAGCCACTCAGCACCGTAGATCGGGCAGGACACAGGGTGAACGCAACACAAAGGATCACGCAGGCTCATGGACTCCAGAACATGAGGAGAGGGAGCAGTCACCAATGACCGACAGGGTGGAAGAAAACCCTGGACTGGGATAATGACCAACCGGTGGACAATGAACAATTGTAGCAGGAGGTAGCTGCCTAAAGAGACGGCCATTGGACACTGGGCGGAGGGCCTCCGAAGAGAATATGAGAGGTCGCCGACTGTGGGGTATTCCTCACCTCAACGAGCAAGTATTTTGTTTGGGGAAGGGATTAAGCGCTCTGCTAAGTTGGGGGGGGGCGGGCAGTTGTGAGTCCGTGCGGCATGAGGGCAGGGTGGGGGGGAGTTCATGGTGTGGTGGTTACAGAAGTTCACACCTCGATACGGGAGGTTTTGTTTGTTGACAAATTGACTCACAGTAGAAGAACACGATGCAAGGTTGCTATAAATACAAACACTGTCCTGTTCAGGCGAACATGTGGGAAATCCCTAGCGGCAGGCAAGGGTGCTTTACTCCAAGATATATATGGCTCAAGAAGTACAGGCTGACACCCCAGGGATAGACCCCCAGATGCTACCAGTGACGCCACTACAGCTCATGTCCTGAAATGTGAGGGGCCTGGGGGATAAAATTAAGCGGGTCTAGTGATGCAGGGCATTAGGAGAACGAATCCAGCATTGGTTCTTGTCCAAGAAACACACCTAGTAGGAACTGCAAGTCAGGCATTGGATAGGAAAGGCTACCACATGATAGTACATTCTGACTTCACCTCGGGATCACGGGGAACAGGAATTCTACTGCGGAAATCATCCCCGTTCTTGCTTCAAGCTACAAAAACAGATGATCAGGGCCACTTTGCGGCGGCGAGTGGACAATGGGGGGGTAAACCACTGACTATAGTATCGGTCTACATACCACCAGCGTTGCACATCATTGCGTTTCAGGACCTAGGGAAGCTTCTACTGGAACTTGCGGAAGGTGATCTAATCATTGGGGGAGATTTTAATGCAGTCATACATAACACACAGGATAGATTCCCGGTCAGAACACATACTCCTGGCCCCTCCCGTTTCAGTGAGTTTATAGAGGCACAGGGATTGGTGGATATATGGCGAACCATGCACCCCAATGAGCTGCAGTATACCTACTACTCAGCATCACACAATAGTCTATCCCGCATTGATTACTTCTTCACTCTTGGTGAGGGCCTCCTCAGCATAGAAGACATACAAATTAAGCCAAGGGCTATATCTGATCACTCACCAGTGACTCTTACATTGTCATGTCCGGAAAGGGCCTATAAGAGACTGTATCAAATACGCCCGGGCTATCTTGCTATACCAGCGATCAAAAAGGAGCTGAAAAAAGTGACCAGGTACTATTTTAATGAAAATACAACATCGGTAGATTCCTCCACGACCCTATGGGAAGCGTATAAAACAGTCCTCAGGGGGCAGGCCATATCGACCATAGCGGTGTACAAACGCATACAAGGGAAAGAACTCATACAACTAGAATTAAGCCTGGCAGAGGCACACACAGCACATATGTCAGACCCGTCAACGGACACCCTACATTCACTACAACTATGTCAACAACTGCACGAGGTTCACCTGAAAAAGAGGGCTATGGAACATATAGCGACAACGGCACATACGATTTATGACGTAGGGGATAAGGCCAGCAAACTCCTGGCATGGTTGGAAAAGAGAAGGGAAGGAGGAAGGAGCATATTGCAACTGAAAGATGCGAGAGGGATGATACACACACGTCCGGCGGAAATTGTAGTAACACTGGTGGACCACTTCCAAGCGGTGTATACCCCGGAAGTCGAAGTCACGGAAGAGATGGCAGTGGCGGCGCTAAACAACGTGCCGACACTGACCCTGTCACAAGACGCAATAGACAAGCTTGATTCAGATCTTACAGTAGAAGAAGTGCAAGAGGCCATTAACAAAATTCACTCTGGGAAGGCAATGGGCCCTAGCGGCATTCCGATCGAATGGTGCAAGGCGATGTCGGAAACGCTGAGCCCACACCTATTGGCTATGTATGAGGATAGCCTAGCCATAGGGATCATGCCCCTAGATCAGCGACAGGCCATTATTGTAACAATCCCAAAGCCAGGCAAGCCACCTGAGGAATGCGGGTCTTACCGCCCGATATCACTTCTTAATGTAGAGGCTAAAATATTAGCGAAGCTTCTGGCCACCAGGTTGACTCCGTATCTCACCTAACTGATTCATCCAGATCAATCGAGCTTTATGCCACACAGAAGTACAGCATTGAACGTCCGCAGAGTTCACGGAGCAGTGGCGCGCGCTCATATGCTGACTGAACCAACGGCCATTCTGTCCTTGGATGCCAGGATGGCATTCGATATGGTGGAGTGGCGCTACCTCTTCGCAGTGCTGGCTCATATGGGCTTTGGCCCTAAATTCATCTCATGGATATGGCTTTTGTATAATAATCTGGTGGCACGAGTGACGGCTACCGGGCACATCTCCCGTGAGATACCATTAAACTGAGGGACGAGGCAGGGATGCCCACTCTCGCCGTTATTGTTTGCATTAGTCTTGGAGCCTCTGGCTGTAATCCTCAGGGCCACACCATTGCTCAGAGGGATTACATGGGGGAACAACTGGGAATACAGAGTATTCCTGTACGCAGATGACATGCTGATATATATTACTGACCCGGAAAAGGGCATCCCAGTACTCCTTGCACTGCGCGAAGTGCACGTACAGGCGTCTGGATATACGATAAACTGGACTAAATCTGTCATATACGAACTGAGGGGTCCCTCTCCGGCTCTTCCACATGACTGCCCACTGGAAATGGCGGGCACGTCATTCAAATACCTGGGTATACACGTCACACGTGATGCTTCGACCTTCTATGAAAAAAACCTATTGCCACCGTTGACTAGACTGAATGGGGATGTCAGACACTGGAAGACCCTTCCTCTGACGCTGTTGGGGAGGGCAGCATTATATAAAATGATGGCACTGTCACGATTCTTATATGTGCTGGAGAATGCTCCGAACTTGGTGCCACTGGGCTATCTAAAGAAGGTGACAGCAGTGGTGAACAGCTTATTATGGGACGAGCATCCGCCACGAATTGCACATATAAAACTTAATAGAAGCTGGTATGACGGAGGGATAGTCCTGCCCAATATACAACTACATTATTGGGCACCTCAACTTAAGGTCATCAATCATTGGATACATGCCCCACAGGATGACCTGGCCTATTTAGCGGACAGATCACAACTGGGCACGCATATTTTGCTGGTGCCGTTATACCATAAAGGTTTGGCAGGAAAGCTAATGGGGCCAACCAAGCACACAGTGGCGCTCTGGCATAATGCACAGGCAAAGCTTAATTGGAAGGGAGTCATAACGAAATTAACACCTTTGTGGGACACCAAGGCTTTGGGACACCTACGCCGCTCCAAAGGATTCACCCTATGGGATAAAATAGGTATTTCCACAGTGGGGGACATGTGAGCATCAGATGGGGTGGTTTCCTTCTCACACCTCCAACAGACTTATAACCTAGGCCCCAATGAAACGTACAGATATATTCAAATTAGGCACGCACTTATGACAGTAATACCCGCGGGAACTAAACTCCCGGAGTCCTCTCCGCTGGAGGACCGATTACTGACAGATTATATGCAGACTAGCGCCACATCCCTCACTTACCGTAAGCTGATAAACAACTTGACAGATCCCCTAGTCAAGCTACGGGAAAAATAGGTATATGAAATAGGAGATATGGATGAGACAGACTGGAATGCAGCACTAGCATCCCCGAGGGAGGCTGGCATTTCAGCAAGGTTCCGTCTAGTGCAACTGAAGATCCTGCACCGAATATACTTCACAAGGACCACCCTCCACAAACTACACAGGGTGGAACACCCGAATTGCTTGAGAGGTTGTGGCAGGGAGGGAACATTCCTACATACACATTGGGAGTGCCCCAGTATCTCATATTTTTGGTGACGGATACTTCGCACCATTTCGCAGACGCTAGATATTACACTGGTACCTGACCCATGTATGACCTTACTACATATATGGGGTCCTACCGAGCTGACACGTCAGGGTCAAGTATGGGCGATTATAGGATTCATGGTTGCCAAACGTGATATAGCTCAGAAATGGGGGGCGGTGGAAACTCCAACTCTGGGCCAATGGTGCAGGAACATGGATACGATCATGGTGACAGAAAGGGCGGTGTATGAAAAGAGAGCAAACCCGCGTAAATGGAATAGAGTGTGGACACCCTGGAATAAGTGCCGGGGGGATATATGTGAACCACTGGCGGAAGACAACATTGAAAGTTCGGAGGACGAGGATGAAGATCAGTGAATTGAGGATACTACAGGTCTTTATGGTCTGGGTGATAGGCAATATGCACTAGGGTTAAGCATGGGGGAATTTTGCGAATCTCGCGTTCGCGAATTTGCGGATTTGCGAACTCGCAATCCGCAAAATCCGCGAATTCTTGCGAATTTGCGGATTTTTTTTTTTTTTGTGTTCGCAAGGATTTCTGCCAGTTCGCGAGGGTTTCGTACCAGTTTGCAATTGCGAACTTACATTTCGTCCCGCAACGGTCGCGAATTATGTTGTTTCTACGTCTGGTTCATCATCACAGGTTCCCAGCACCCTCTGTTTCACCACTGCAACCCTCTGTTACATCAATGCCACCCTCTGGTTCATCATTACTGTAGATTATGGGGGGGAAAAGCAAGCACACCAGCCCTGCTTCAACTGAGATGAATTAATTTGGGGTTAGTTTATTAATGTGTCACTGTCTGGCACCTGCTTCCTTATCTGTAATTTTGCTTTCTGTTGCAGTGCATTTTTTTTCCCCAGGACCTTCTTTGTGGCCTACTTGTAGCTATTGTATGAGCCTGCTGTGAGGGTCAGAGCAGGGTCATACAATTGTTGCAACTAGAAACTGAATTCTGGAGGGGCCCCAGTCAGGAAGCACTACCGGGAATTGTTACTAATGATGAGTTTGAACTCTTGCCCCTGCCGAGTGCTTTCACTTTTGAAAAACTCGTTTTTCTGCAATTTCGCGGGGTTCGCGGGGTGCGAACACTCGCAAGATCGGATTCGGAAGCCGCAAATTCGTGCGAATATGCTATTTGTTTTTTTTGCGGCGTGTTAGTTGGCAAGGTTTTGTGCGTTTTTGCGAGCCGCTCGTAGCGCAAGACGCGAAGTTACCCTCGCGGTCGTTCAAGGGCGCAGCCATCTTGTTTGCCTGACGTATTTCCGTTTCCGGGCGCGAAGTGTAATCTCGCAAAGTTTGCGGCTTGCCAGTACAGTCTCGCGCGTGTTCGCAAGGAAAATCTCGCGCGAACTTACCCGCGCGGTCGTGAACGGGCGCGGCCATCTTGTTTCTCATTCATTGCTATGGTTCTGGGCATGGTCTTTGTATCCTCTGTCAATCTCTGCCATCCTTTGCTTGTTTGAAGTTTTTTTTTATCTATTTTACTTATTATCTATCCCTCTATTTTTCTAGCCCTATATTTTTGTGTTTACTGCTACTTTTGGTTAATTTTAAACTACTTTTGTAAACTCTTTTCTTTTCTTCTCTTCCCTATTCTATTTTCTTTATTCCTTTCCGCCCAGACCATGGTGAAGGGAGCCGGGAAGCATCCCGAGAAGGGGAAGGGTCCCGCACCCCGTGTCCGGCTCCCGTGCGGGCGTTTGAGGGGGGAGCTAGTGATGCCACGGGAGATCTTTACCCCGGAGGAGGTGGCCCAACTCATTTTTTATGTTCAGCGCCGCCTCCCCAGGACCATCATGGGAGGCGGCAAGATCAGTGCCGGGTACGGGGCCCGGGAGCGCCGGAAGCGGTGGGAGAAGGTGTGCCAGGCCATTTACCACCACTCTCTGGTCTGGCGCACCTACAACCAGGCCACCCACCGCTGGACGGATGTCCTGACCCGTGAGCGAGATCTGCTCGACCTCCTTGGCCTTGAGATCCCCGGGCTTGGTGAGTAGTAGTAGCTATGTCTTTACTACTATGTTTTCTCCTGCTGTGTTATTATATTGCAAATTTTTGTTTTTTACCAAGAGCAATAATGCTGCTCATTACATTGTAGGTACATTTTATTTCAAAATCTTCTGTGCATTTCAGGTACACTGCTCTCCTTCTCAGTAGTGTTGCTACTATGCTTATTTGTTTTAGATTTTGTGTTCATTTCATTGGCCTGTGAAATTATGTATGAGTGTAGTTGAAAGAACTGCGCAATGCTACACACTAAGGTTCAGATTTTTAATTACCGGCGCATCCCTGCAAAGTTGCAGGGATGCGCCAGTAATTGTGCGTCACGCCACCATCACCCATGGTGCGCCGTATTTACAATGCGGCGCGCCATGGGCCCAAAACGTCACCAAAGCGTTACGCATCTGTGCCGTAAAGGTGGCGCATTGCTGGAGTTGCGTCGCAACGATGGTGCAGCTCCATCAATTCTCTGGGGTGCCCTATCTCCCCAATGCTGCGTCAAGCCGTACGTCTGCTTCAAGCAGGCGCAGGGTTTGAGTCACGCATCATTGTCCTCAAAGTGACTGATTGAAATCTTGTAGATTTCCCTCAGCCACTTTTAGGATGCGTTCCTGCGCAGGAACGCCCTCCCTTGCGCCGGAACACCCCTATTGGCGCAGGGCTTTACAACGTGATGCATCTCCCAGATGCGTCACGTTGTTAATATACGCCGCACCATTGCGCCTCTTTTGTGCTGTCGCTGCGTCACAAAAGTCACGCAACAATGGAGCAAAAGAGCCGCAAGGGCCTTATAAATCAGCCCCTACAGACTCAAGTCCAGTCCTTCCTTTGTACACATGGCGATAAGAAGAAATAGTGGTGGTGGATTAATAGTTTGAGTATTTTAATGACTGGTGAATGTAGTAGGAAACTTTAGTGTTGTCGCTGATCTTCAATCACGATGGACTTTGGCTGTCACTTTGCGTGCTGCGGACTGCTGCCTGCCAATCCTAGGCAAACCTTTTTAGTACTTTGTTTAGTGAGTTACATAGGGTAGTTTCCAATTCGACGGTCCGCAAATCAAGCAATACTAAAGTAATGACGTAGTCGACCACATGAGATTGGTCAATAATATATCCCGTGGAGTCGTTCCCTATTTGCTATTTCGCAAAAATATTTTGTTACTTTGTTAGTTCTTTTTTAAATGTTTGATTTGGTTGAGAAATATCATCCATGTTTTCTGTTTTTCTTTCTTTCATGTTGTACATCAGCTTCCCCCAGGGGCAAGAGGAGGACACAGGAGGAGGAGGAGGAGGGTGCTGTTGTCGATGCAGGCCAGGACCGGGCAGTCGAGGGCTCCTTTGCTGGCCCCAGTAAGTTTTAATTTTAATATAGAGTACTTATTTTTTCCTAGCGTTCCTCATTCGATTTTTTCTAAATCGTCTTTGATCTTCTTGTAGACAGGATCTAAATTCTTATCCTGCCTCGACTATGACTCCGTGTGGTATTACTAGATTATTCTTATTAGTCTGTCTGTGTAGCTAACTAAGATTGCACATTTGGCATTTCCATTGGACTCCCATTCTAGTCAGCAATAGCTCTATGCACTGAGTGTAGTCCTCTGGGATTGTCCATAATGTCTTTTCAAGTATTCTAAATGTTTATGCTTTGACCATTGCCAACAATAAAAAGGTGAATGACCACCACCAAGAAATAATAAGATACTACTTTACTTTTGGTTTGGATAGGAGGACAATCCATTCGACTACTGTTGCAGGGACAAATCTGCACAAACAGAACTATGGACACTAAATAATGCATCGCTTAGCTTATCAATTATAATAGGTGCTGTAACTGTTAGACTTTCCACATACCTCAGTGATAACAGACTTTGTAGTTGAACCCCCAATCTCCTTACTGACTAGATAGTGTGGCAGAGTCATTTAGCTCCCAAAGTCACCGATGGCAGAGGCACGGACTCATGCTTGCAAAAATTCGAAAACCTTTAGCTCATCCACTCTAGTCTGGAGGACCAAAAACCACAGAGTCTATTTAAGTTTAAAAGCTTTATTAAAAGTAAACACATTTATTAAATTCAAGTTTGTCATAAAAGTGAACGTGTAACTGAAAATGGAAAAGTGCTTAGTGCTGACGATTAATTGGACACATTTCTTGTGGTCGAGCCGAGCTCTCACCTGGTTTGAACTTGATCCTGCTCGTGTTCTTAGAAGTCAAGGTTCTGTCTGTTAGGAGAAAAAGTGGTGCGTGTTAAAAAGTAAAAAGCAAACATTCATCAGTTGTGCCAAAAAGTGCAGCAAGACAACAGCCTTCCCTGGAAAAAGGGACATTTTTACTCTAGAGTACACAGTCAAAAATTATTAAATTGTACACTTTTTTTCACATTTCTTTCTTCCTCCTAGACCAAATATTATATAGTAGTGAGTGGTGTATTCTAACATTATTAAATGTACTTTGTAGGTGGAACATCTGGAGACGGGGCCAGCGCGGAGGTGGTGGCATTGGACGAGGAGGACAATTCTGGGGAGGAGGCGGTGCAAGTGCCGGAAAAGGACATGCCTGTGAGGGTTCAAACGGTGGTGGCGGGCAGAGGTAAGCTATACATTCCTTAGTCATTGAGATTGAAGACTGCAGAGTGTGCTTTCTGCACGGGTGTATTATAAAAAAAGCAGGTAGTAGCCTCCTCTAAATGTACTTCGACTTAGCTGTGAAGTTTTTGGCGAGAAGAATCCCAATCAGATCTGAGGTGAACTTGATGGATGGGATGAACGAAAAGCGAAAGAAGGGTGTAAGTAAGTGTGGAAGCACGAGAAATGTAATGATGACTGGCAAAGAAGAATGATATGTGTTTGCTTGGTCCCCGAGGTGGCTGGGAAGGTAAGAAAATGGTATGGTGCATGGCTGGGTGAATGATGAAGCAAGGATGGGTGGAAGGAGAACAGCCTGGGTGGGTGAGACAGAAACTGTATGTGTGCAATATACTTTGAATGGATGGATGCCTGGATCATTCATGGTACTATCTGACTCTTAGATAGCATATGTGAATCTAGAGAGAGTAGACGGTCACTGGATGAACTAAGTGTTACTTTGAAGAGCATGTAACACCGCACCCGCACGTCCGTTCCAGTGTAGGAAAGGCAAGGAAAAGAAGTTGTAACGTTGTCCAAAGACTACCATGAATAGTAGCAGTAGTTTGTATTGCAACTGCAAGCACAGCATATATCCAGTTATTACGGTGGACACTCCCTACCTCCCTTAATAACTTTAGTTTAGTAGTAGTACGTCATTCATGTGTGGGGGTATCACTGTTCACTCAATAATAAGCAAAGCACCTAAAGTCATCCCATATGTCATCAAATACATCCCATGTGAAGTGATAGATAATCAGATAATTTAGCTTCTTCATTTTCCTTTTCTAATACTCATTTGCACTGTAGGGTGAAAGCTAAATTAATTAAGCAGTAGCCCTTTTAACAGAGTATTCTCAGTGCCACCCGTAATAGAAAAGTAAGAGCTTCACCACCTGCATGTACTGGACCGGTACAGTAACGCAAGTCTGTCTCACTCACCATGGTGTGCGTCTGTTTTTCTCGGGTGCAAGTTCACTGCGCTGGCATTATGCCGGCTTGCATAAGATAACGTACCAATTTTCCTAAACAAGAGAGAAGAAGAAGAATAAGAGTGGTGTACTGTCATAGTCGACTGTAATAGAAGTCCATAGTGCTCGTAGAATTTGTTCCTTAAACTCCCACTAATGTTAGAGCAAGGATGAAGAAGTCGGAGGTTACATAGATACTGTCCTCAATAGTTATGCACTGTGCTTTCAATTTGCTACTTGTACTGTGACAACTTTCTGCTCAATCATTTTGTGTTAATCTTAAGGAGCATTGGTTACAGACTATGTCTTTCTTTTTTCATGTAGTTGCTCCTTCCAAATCCAAGACACCATCAAGGAGGAAGGAGCTGGCTCGAATGGCCCGGCAACGGAGGCTGGATGCCACTGTTGCTGAATATCGGCGGCTGGTGGCCCTGGAGGAGGAGGAGACACAGTCTGGAACAACAACAACGTCCACTGGGACAGCTGCATCCTCCTCCGTGCGGGCTGCCAGCCAGCGCAGTGCTCCAGCGGTACGGAGCCGGGCTACCAAAGCCAAACACCACCGCCCAGCAGCAAAGAAAGCAGCTGCCCCTCACAGGATTTGCAAGGCACACCGGCGCCGCTTATCCCTCAGACTGTCCTACCTGGAGCAGGAGGTCCATAATTATAAGAACGTGGTGGAGGGCCTCCGCTTCGAACTTGCCACCCTCCGCAAGGAGCATGATGCCCTGGCTGCTAATTCCAACAGCACCCTGCCATAGTGTCCCTTGCCCCTTTTTTAGAGACTTTTGGGGGGTGGGAATTGGGAGTTGTGATTTTTGGGGACTTTTGAAGGACAATCGTTGGGGTTAGGGAGGGTCTTGCGGGAGATTCTTTTGTTAGGGCTATAAAGATATACTTTTTGAAACTTTATCTGACCATACCTGTTTTTTACTGCTTTTGAGTCTGGTGGGTGGGGGTTTAACATAACAGTAAGTTTGTTTTCCTGAATAGTCCTAGGACTTTAGTAGTACTACCGTCAATCAAATCTCTCGTCTCTCCTAATACTCCATTATACTACCTCCAACCAAACGCCTATCTTACCTGTAATTTCTGTTTGCAAGTAGGGCTAGGCCCAGGGCTGGCTCCACGGAAAAAAGCAAATAAGGTTGGCAATCCTGGGCGGATAAAATTTCCTCATAGCGGTGGTACTAGTGGTGTGACACAGTGGCAGTTGCTTGCCTATGAAAAAAAAGAAAATGAAATCTGGTTTGTCCTCCTGAGCAATACAAAGGTACAATACAGAATATAGCAGGTGACAGAAGTACACTAGAACAGTGCCACGTTGTAGCCTAACAAATGTTAAAGTATAACTAATTCGGTTGAAGTTCTTTGACATTAGCCATGGGTCTTTGTCAAGCAGAGTAAGAATATATCCTCGGATTTCTTCACCAGCCTGTTGCTATCACCTTATCCTCCCCAGCAAGTGTGTGGATTTATTGCTGTAATTTAGTCACACATCAATCAAAACCACACAGCCCGGGGGAAGAGGGTTAGGGTTTGAAAAATGGATGGGTACAGGGGTTTTTGGGAAAGGTTTTGGGAGACAAGAAAAAGTAGCACAGCATGGACGAACAATTGTGAACATAAACAAATCTTTGGGTACAAACCTATCCATCAATCTTTGAAAGTGCATACACTACTGCATGCATGTCAGTTAAAAGTAAGTAGTACTTTCGACAACTGTGGAAGAAAGAATGCGACAGTACAGGGCGTGGGTGGAAATATTGATAACTATATTCAACATAAGGTCTCTGTAGCCAGATACCCGAGAGCCTTGCTGGTCACTATAAATCCATTCACAACAACACTCAATGGGGTTGGTCTGGAAGGTGTCAGGTTTACTCCCCGTGATCCAGTCGATGCAAATATGGTTCCACCTCCAAATGTCACCAACACCCAGAAGTGTAAACACAGGGTGTTCGAGGCATTAGGCGGGGGAGAAAAATAACAAACTAAAATAAAAAATGTGGGATGGGTAAAGGTAGGGTCAGCAGGGAAAGGATACCTGTAACAGAAGACAAGACAGGCATCAGTGAAGTGCTGTCCTAACATACAAGGGTACTCTCATATAGTCTCACTAAATAGTCTGCAAGTCTCCCGCCTACTCATGGGAAATGTAGTTTCATAGTACGGTAGGCGCTTAGGGGCTGCGTAACCTGACAGAAGGTATAGTAGATAGAAAAGGAGAAATTGCTTTTTTTCTAGGTGTCCCCTCACTCACCAGGGTTGCCCCTTGGTGACATGCTTCATCATTGGGGCCATCCCAGTCCTCTACGGGCTGGGGCATGCTGCGACTTGCGAATTACGTAGGAGCACTTACAAATGACTATGTGTGGTGCAGATGTGATAGTGGAGTGGACTAAGTGATGTGTTAAGGGATCAATGTAGAAGCCGAGAGAGAGGCAAGAAATGCAGTCACAGTCAGAGAAAAAGGCAAGGGATACTGTATCTATGTGGTTGTAGTGGTCCTGTTGGAAGTGGTAAGTAAGTTGCCCGCAGAAAAAAAATCCTCCTATTAGCGGCACTCCTCCATTGCAGCCGACGCTTCGTCCATCGATGTTGGTCACCAGAAGACACCCTGTCCACTGCCTGCCTGATGCTGAATTGTGGCTCGCTACTGTGAAGCCTGACTCCATCCTTTTTTCCCCATTGCAGAGACTGAAACCCGGCCTGTAATTATTCAACGAAAAACAGGAAGTGATATAATATTACAACACCACTGATAAATAAATATAAGGTATGTAGGCTGTGGAGTGCAAAAAGTCACAATTTGTTTTTCCTAGTAGACAGTACAATGTTTTTGAAAGTGCGTACTCTGAGTCACCTTTTGAAGGATAAATAAGTATGGGCAAATTAATGTAGCGGATCTTGCCCCTCAAGCTAGGTGTACTGTAAACTGTGTTTTAGAACAAAATTAGATCTTCCTAGCAGTGCTCCCACCCAGACCCTTACTAAAGCCAGTCGCAAAAATGTAGAAGACCCCCAATCAAATCTCAAAAAACGAGGCCTAGCAGAAAACTGGTGACAAAACTTACTTTGAAAGTAAAAGTAGGCCGAAGTACCCTAATTACCCATTACCCACCGTGGATTGCATTCAAACCACTTGCAAGCAACCAAGCAAAAGTAGCCATAGCCAGCATCGCTCCAAGACTCGAAATCCCCCCCACTCAAACACATGCAATAGAAATACTGCTAACCCTAACGAACCCTAAGTTAAGAATAGTGGCAAAGGCTTTCTTTAACTATGCCAAATCCCCCCTTTCCCACCATGGATTTTCTTCAAATGACTTGCAACCAAAATTACACATTCTCACGAGTGCTCTAAGACCCCAGAACTCTGTTTGAAAAATCTAGAACACCCCGAAACACATGCAATCCTGCTGCTAGGGCTAACCCTAACGAACCCTAAGTTACAAAAAGTGCCAAAACTAAAGGCTTTTCCGCGCGGATTTTGTCCCAACCACTTCTACCCGGTATTAGACCTTCCCAGGAATGCCCCAAGACCCGTCAACCCACCCGCCAAGAAGCATAACACCCCCAAACAGGCCAAAAGCAAAATCTCATACTTGCAATATTTCTGGGCCTTCGGTCCAAACGCGCTGCGTAGCTAGGCCATAAGTCGGGGTTGGCACGACGGATTTCCTGAAAAGCAAATGCAATCAAGATTAGAGTGTCCCAGCAGTGCTCCCAGACCACGAAACTCACCCGCAAACACCAGGAAGCCCCCCTAAGAGCACCTCAAAGGCAAGCAAGTCATCAAAAACACAAAAAAAATTCCGCCTGGGATTTGGTCCAAAACACTTTTATCCGGTATTAGAGCTTCCCAGCAATGGCCCCAGAGCCGTCAACCCAGGAGAAGACGAGTAGAAGACCCCCAAACAGCCAAAGAGCAAAAGTACAAAAATGGGGACTTAGTCAATTTTTCACAAATTTCCCAAATCACTCCGCGCGCGCTCTGCAGCTAGGCCCTAAGTCCCCTCTGCCACCATGGATTTGCTTCAAACCTCTTGCAAAGTAAAGTATATATAGCCAGCAGTGCTCCCAGACCACGAAACTCACCCACAAACACCAGGAAGCCCCCCAAACAGGCCCCCGAAAACGCTACATAGAGCAAAATGTCAGAAATAGCCAAAAAAAAAATCGGCCTGGATTTTGTCCCAACCACTTCTACCCAGTATTAGACCTTCCCAGGAATGCCCCAAGACCCGTCAACCCACCCGCCAAGAAGCATAACACCCCCAAACAGGCCAAAAGCAAAATCTCATACTTGCAACATTTCTGGGCCTTCGGTCCAAACGCGCTGCGTAGCTAGGCCATAAGTCGGGGTTGGCACGACGGATTTCCTGAAAAGCAAATGCAATCAAGATTAGAGTGTCCCAGCAGTGCTCCCAGACCACGAAACTCACCCGCAAACACCAGGAAGCCCCCCAAACAGGCCCCCGAAAACGCTACATAGAGCAAAATGTCAGAAATAGCCCCAAAAAAAATCGGCCTGGATTTTGTCCCAACCACTTCTACCCGGTATTAGACCTTCCCAGGAATGCCCCAAGACCCGTCAACCCACCCGCCAAGAAGCATAACACCCCCAAACAGGCCAAAAGCAAAATCTCATACTTGCAATATTTCTGGGCCTTCGGTCCAAACGCGCTGCGTAGCTAGGCCATAAGTCGGGGTTGGCACGACGGATTTCCTGAAAAGCAAATGCAATCAAGATTAGAGTGTCCCAGCAGTGCTCCCAGACCACGAAACTCACCCGCAAACACCAGGAAGCCCCCCTAAGAGCACCTCAAAGGCAAGCAAGTCATCAAAAACACAAAAAAAATTCCGCCTGGGATTTGGTCCAAAACACTTTTATCCGGTATTAGAGCTTCCCAGCAATGGCCCCAGAGCCGTCAACCCAGGAGAAGACGAGTAGAAGACCCCCAAACAGCCAAAGAGCAAAAGTACAAAAATGGGGACTTAGTCAATTTTTCACAAATTTCCCAAATCACTCCACGCGCGCTCTGCAGCTAGGCCCTAAGTCCCCTCTGCCACCATGGATTTGCTTCAAACCTCTTGCAAAGTAAAGTATATATAGCCAGCAGTGCTCCCAGACCACGAAACTCACCCACAAACACCAGGAAGCCCCCCAAACAGGCCCCCGAAAACGCTACATAGAGCAAAATGTCAGAAATAGCCAAAAAAAAAATCGGCCTGGATTTTGTCCCAACCACTTCTACCCGGTATTAGACCTTCCCAGGAATGCCCCAAGACCCGTCAACCCACCCGCCAAGAAGCATAACACCCCCAAACAGGCCAAAAGCAAAATCTCATACTTGCAACATTTCTGGGCCTTCGGTCCAAACGCGCTGCGTAGCTAGGCCATAAGTCGGGGTTGGCACGACGGATTTCCTGAAAAGCAAATGCAATCAAGATTAGAGTGTCCCAGCAGTGCTCCCAGACCACGAAACTCACCCGCAAACACCAGGAAGCCCCCCAAACAGGCCCCCGAAAACGCTACATAGAGCAAAATGTCAGAAATAGCCAAAAAAAAAATCGGCCTGGATTTTGTCCCAACCACTTCTACCCGGTATTAGACCTTCCCAGGAATGCCCCAAGACCCGTCAACCCACCCGCCAAGAAGCATAACACCCCCAAACAGGCCAAAAGCAAAATCTCATACTTGCAATATTTCTGGGCCTTCGGTCCAAACGCGCTGCGTAGCTAGGCCATAAGTCGGGGTTGGCACGACGGATTTCCTGAAAAGCAAATGCAATCAAGATTAGAGTGTCCCAGCAGTGCTCCCAGACCACGAAACTCACCCGCAAACACCAGGAAGCCCCCCTAAGAGCACCTCAAAGGCAAGCAAGTCATCAAAAACACAAAAAAAATTCCGCCTGGGATTTGGTCCAAAACACTTTTATCCGGTATTAGAGCTTCCCAGCAATGGCCCCAGAGCCGTCAACCCAGGAGAAGACGAGTAGAAGACCCCCAAACAGCCAAAGAGCAAAAGTACAAAAATGGGGACTTAGTCAATTTTTCACAAATTTCCCAAATCACTCCGCGCGCGCTCTGCAGCTAGGCCCTAAGTCCCCTCTGCCACCATGGATTTGCTTCAAACCTCTTGCAAAGTAAAGTATATATAGCCAGCAGTGCTCCCAGACCACGAAACTCACCCACAAACACCAGGAAGCCCCCCAAACAGGCCCCCGAAAACGCTACATAGAGCAAAATGTCAGAAATAGCCAAAAAAAAAATCGGCCTGGATTTTGTCCCAACCACTTCTACCCAGTATTAGACCTTCCCAGGAATGCCCCAAGACCCGTCAACCCACCCGCCAAGAAGCATAACACCCCCAAACAGGCCAAAAGCAAAATCTCATACTTGCAACATTTCTGGGCCTTCGGTCCAAACGCGCTGCGTAGCTAGGCCATAAGTCGGGGTTGGCACGACGGATTTCCTGAAAAGCAAATGCAATCAAGATTAGAGTGTCCCAGCAGTGCTCCCAGACCACGAAACTCACCCGCAAACACCAGGAAGCCCCCCAAACAGGCCCCCGAAAACGCTACATAGAGCAAAATGTCAGAAATAGCCCCAAAAAAAATCGGCCTGGATTTTGTCCCAACCACTTCTACCCGGTATTAGACCTTCCCAGGAATGCCCCAAGACCCGTCAACCCACCCGCCAAGAAGCATAACACCCCCAAACAGGCCAAAAGCAAAATCTCATACTTGCAATATTTCTGGGCCTTCGGTCCAAACGCGCTGCGTAGCTAGGCCATAAGTCGGGGTTGGCACGACGGATTTCCTGAAAAGCAAATGCAATCAAGATTAGAGTGTCCCAGCAGTGCTCCCAGACCACGAAACTCACCCGCAAACACCAGGAAGCCCCCCTAAGAGCACCTCAAAGGCAAGCAAGTCATCAAAAACACAAAAAAAATTCCGCCTGGGATTTGGTCCAAAACACTTTTATCCGGTATAAGAGCTTCCCAGCAATGGCCCCAGAGCCGTCAACCCAGGAGAAGACGAGTAGAAGACCCCCAAACAGCCAAAGAGCAAAAGTACAAAAATGGGGACTTAGTCAATTTTTCACAAATTTCCCAAATCACTCCGCGCGCGCTCTGCAGCTAGGCCCTAAGTCCCCTCTGCCACCATGGATTTGCTTCAAACCTCTTGCAAAGTAAAGTATATATAGCCAGCAGTGCTCCCAGACCACGAAACTCACCCACAAACACCAGGAAGCCCCCCAAACAGGCCCCCGAAAACGCTACATAGAGCAAAATGTCAGAAATAGCCAAAAAAAAAATCGGCCTGGATTTTGTCCCAACCACTTCTACCCGGTATTAGACCTTCCCAGGAATGCCCCAAGACCCGTCAACCCACCCGCCAAGAAGCATAACACCCCCAAACAGGCCAAAAGCAAAATCTCATACTTGCAACATTTCTGGGCCTTCGGTCCAAACGCGCTGCGTAGCTAGGCCATAAGTCGGGGTTGGCACGACGGATTTCCTGAAAAGCAAATGCAATCAAGATTAGAGTGTCCCAGCAGTGCTCCCAGACCACGAAACTCACCCGCAAACACCAGGAAGCCCCCCAAACAGGCCCCCGAAAACGCTACATAGAGCAAAATGTCAGAAATAGCCAAAAAAAAAATCGGCCTGGATTTTGTCCCAACCACTTCTACCCGGTATTAGACCTTCCCAGGAATGCCCCAAGACCCGTCAACCCACCCGCCAAGAAGCATAACACCCCCAAACAGGCCAAAAGCAAAATCTCATACTTGCAATATTTCTGGGCCTTCGGTCCAAACGCGCTGCGTAGCTAGGCCATAAGTCGGGGTTGGCACGACGGATTTCCTGAAAAGCAAATGCAATCAAGATTAGAGTGTCCCAGCAGTGCTCCCAGACCACGAAACTCACCCGCAAACACCAGGAAGCCCCCCTAAGAGCACCTCAAAGGCAAGCAAGTCATCAAAAACACAAAAAAAATTCCGCCTGGGATTTGGTCCAAAACACTTTTATCCGGTATTAGAGCTTCCCAGCAATGGCCCCAGAGCCGTCAACCCAGGAGAAGACGAGTAGAAGACCCCCAAACAGCCAAAGAGCAAAAGTACAAAAATGGGGACTTAGTCAATTTTTCACAAATTTCCCAAATCACTCCGCGCGCGCTCTGCAGCTAGGCCCTAAGTCCCCTCTGCCACCATGGATTTGCTTCAAACCTCTTGCAAAGTAAAGTATATATAGCCAGCAGTGCTCCCAGACCACGAAACTCACCCACAAACACCAGGAAGCCCCCCAAACAGGCCCCCGAAAACGCTACATAGAGCAAAATGTCAGAAATAGCCAAAAAAAAAATCGGCCTGGATTTTGTCCCAACCACTTCTACCCGGTATTAGACCTTCCCAGGAATGCCCCAAGACCCGTCAACCCACCCGCCAAGAAGCATAACACCCCCAAACAGGCCAAAAGCAAAATCTCATACTTGCAACATTTCTGGGCCTTCGGTCCAAACGCGCTGCGTAGCTAGGCCATAAGTCGGGGTTGGCACGACGGATTTCCTGAAAAGCAAATGCAATCAAGATTAGAGTGTCCCAGCAGTGCTCCCAGACCACGAAACTCACCCGCAAACACCAGGAAGCCCCCCAAACAGGCCCCCGAAAACGCTACATAGAGCAAAATGTCAGAAATAGCCAAAAAAAAAATCGGCCTGGATTTTGTCCCAACCACTTCTACCCGGTATTAGACCTTCCCAGGAATGCCCCAAGACCCGTCAACCCACCCGCCAAGAAGCATAACACCCCCAAACAGGCCAAAAGCAAAATCTCATACTTGCAACATTTCTAGGCCTTCGGTCCAAACGCGCTGCGTAGCTAGGCCATAAGTCGGGGTTGGCACGACGGATTTCCTGAAAAGCAAATGCAATCAAGATTAGAGTGTCCCAGCAATGCTCTCAGACCACGAAACGCACCCACAAACAGACGGAACCCCCCCTAAGAGCACCTCAAAGGCAAGCAAGTCATCAAAAACACAAAAAATTTTCCGCCTCGGATTTGGCACAAACCACTTTTAGTGCTTCCCAGCAATGGCCCCAGACCCGTCAACTCACCTGCAAAGAGGTAGAACAACACCCCCACAAGTGCTGAGTCTTTCTTCATTGGGCGTAAACCAGCCCTCTGCTTTGATGGAAATAGGAGTCTGGAGGAGGAGGATAGAGGAGCATGTTCTTCTGAACTTGTGAACCTGAGGAATGCAGACTGCGGCACCTTCAAATAAATTAGCAAACAAGTGAAGACAGTTCTGCTGATGGGCTTGTTTTTGTGATTATCTGATTAAAGTTTGAATTATATTAACTGTGCACAACAAAGAAAGACAGACACACAGGAATAAAAGTGAATAAGGATGAAAAAGAAAGTTATTGATTCGTTGTCTCATTTTCAGGGCTCGAAGTCGGTATCACGGTCCAGGAATAAGAATAAGGCTTCGTCATCATACTCTGCGAATTCAGCCAGGGTGAGGTCAGTGCCACCTGACAGAGTAGAAATTCCCTCATCTATGGTGCTGGCCACCTCCTCTTCATCCGGCACGCTCTCTCGTACTCTTATATCTGGTGGTATGAGGTGCTGATTCATCTTGATCATTGTTAACCTCTCCACATTTTTGGGCGAGAGGCGGCTCCGTTTGGGAGTTACAATCCCACCAGCCGCACTGAAAACCCGTTCAGAAGACACACTTGCGAGTGGGCAAGACAAGTAGTTTAAAGCCAGGTTGGTGAGCTGTGGCCACAATTCTTTTTTCCCATGCCAATACGCCAATGGGTCAGAATTAACATAGACCTCTGTGGAGTCATTCAGATAGTCCTTCACCATCGACTCAAGGTCCTCCTCCAAGGTTCCTCCACTTTGCGTAGCTCTTGCTGTGCCTCTGACCTTTTGAGAACCAAACCCACGCAGAGCTAGCCAATCCTCTTCAGCCTCCAATGTTTCTGTTGTCTTTCGTGCAGATGATCCGGTTGCCGGTGTCTTTAACGGCTGAGAGGTCACTTGTGCCACAGCCACAGGTGCAGAAGTGGATTGTTTTGACTGGGGATGGCCTGCTGATGTACTGCCATTTCCTTCAATTTCCAGCCGTTCTGTTTCAAACTTCTTGGCTGACAAGGCTAGCCAACGTTTGTACTTTGTAACATCTTCATCACCAAAAGGAAAGAATGCTCTGCCTGCCAGCGCCTTTTTGTAGCGTGGATCCAGAATAGTAGCACAAATGTAATGCTGTTCTGAGTGGATCTTTTTAAGACGTTCATCACCTTGTAGGAGCTCTAATAATTGCTCAGCCAGAAGCAAAGAGTCTTTCTTTTTGTCATCTTTTCCAAACACAGAACACCCCTCCTTCAGTTGGTCCTCCAGCATGTACAACAATGGGATAGCTTTTCCCAAATTAGAGTCCTCCTTGCTGACTGCACGCGTGAAGACCTCAAAAGGACGAAGCATGCGTGTTAGGCTTTCAACTATGTTCCATTGCGGCCCACCCATCCTCAGCTCCTCTATACCCTCTTTCAAGAAATATTGATCGAGTTGCGTATACTGCTCATACAGACGCTCAAGCATGTAGAAGGTTGAGTTCCAACGTGTTACCACCTCCTGGATGAGTGCTTTCACTGGCATTTGACATTGATATAGCATGCTCCTCAGCTGCTTGCGGGCCTTAAAAGAATGCCTGAAATGCTTGCAAATTTTTCGGCAGTTCTCCAATACACTGTACGCTGCACTGCGTTTATTACCCAAGAATTTTTGGACAACCAGGTTTATACAGTGCGCCAAACACGGCACTCTGAAATAGTAACCGTCCCTCATGGCCTTAACTATATTGGAGCCATTGTCCGTGGAAACATAACCAACCTTGCGTTTTAGTGGGGACAGACAGTTAAGGACCTTTGTGTTAAAGACATCCAAAATGTTTTCTGCTGTGTGACGTTTCTCCAAACCAAACATGGCTAGTGTTGCATGTTTCCGAGCACCTTTAAAAACAATGTTAGTGTCAACACCTGAGTTTAGCTTTGCTTTAGCCCCTGAAAAAGAGACCCAGTGTGCAGTGATGCACATGTAATCAGCGCCTGCGCCACTGGTCCACATGTCTGTTGTCAGATGTATAGTGTGAACAGCACTCTTCTGCAAAGCTGCCCCAATCACCTTCAGAACATCTTCATGTAGTGCTGGAACCGCAACTCGGGCAAAATAGAACCGGCTAGGAACCTTCCATTTAGGGCAGAGCGCTGTCACTAATTCTAGAAAACCAACCCCTTCTACAAAAGAAAAAGGGAGAAGGTCCAGAGCTAGCATTTTAGCCAGCTTAGTGTTATACAGACGGGTCATTGGGTGGTTGCGTTCATATTGCGCTTCTGTAAACAACATCTTTTTAATGTTGCCCTGGACCAATGATTTACGGGATGATGATGATCTCTTCGACCCAGTTACGCTCGCTGATGAACTTTTCCGCATTGATGTCTCACTCTCTCCCACACTCTTAGTGTGGCTCCCATGGGGTGTGCTGCTGACATGGGAACTGGGTGTAAGTGAAGTGTTTGAATCGTCTTCTTCTACCTCCTCGTCATCAGCAGATGACAAATCAACGTTTTCATTACGTGCAATTCCGGCTTTCTTGACCGCCTCTAGGTGCGGAAACCATTCGACAGCGTGCCTTCTCTCAAGATGACCTCTCTGGCCTCCGGTACCATAGTTAGAACCAAGCTTACCACGACTAAATCGAAGCTTACAAAGGCTACAAATGGCTACGTTTTCCTTTTTTGGGCAAACACTAAAGAAGTCCCAAACTGGAGACTTGAAATGTCTTCGGGGGCCGGAGGAGGCGGCGATACTGGTGGTGGTGGTCCTGCTGCTAATGACAGATGAAGTGGAGGATGTGGATTGCCGAACTTCAGTACGTTTTGCACTTTCACCACCACGAATTGAGGTCGAGGACGAGGTGGGTACCTTCTTGCGAAGAAATATGGAAGCGGTAGGTTTTGGTGTACTACTTAACTCCAAATCTAATGATTCCATTTCCATTGCCTCCTCGCCGACATCATCATCACGCTCAGCAGCTTCTCGGGATAGGGTCAAAATGTCTCTTTGCTGCATGCCCGGTGGGGCTGCAGTGACCTTTGTGATGACTGGCTCGTCGTCATCGTGAGAGGCTTCATCACCAGCAGTATCTGCCACTTCTTGTTGAGCCTCATCACACTCCATAGGTTTGAGTTTTTGGACGACCTTCCTTTTACGCTTAGGTTCCGGTGTCAGATCATGGTGTGCCTCACTGTCAGACCGCAGTTGTGGTTCCCAAGCTGGATCTGTATCATCAGAAGGAGGTGGGCTTGAAGAAGATGTAGACACCCCCCTTGATCTTTTCCTTGCTAGGGATGTGGAAGACAATGAATGATCATCGGGAGGAGTGGCTTCCAATGATACCTCGGCTTCATTGTCGATTTCCTGATGTGCCCCTACTTCGGGAGGAACAACTATTGTGGGCACTTGTGAACCTCCATGCACCTTTGCTTGCGCATCTCCTTTTGCTGCCTCTCCTTCCACATGTACTTGGGCGTGTACTTGCACATGGTGTTGTTGTTGCGGCTGTGTTGATTCAGGGACATTGCTGCTACTTTCTTGCGATGAGCCAACATCACTGGTCGATGGTGATTGGAGAAGTACACTGACTGCCTCTGAAGCACTCAAGGGCTTTGACTTAAGTTGGCGTGGTGGTGGAGGCACTGAACCCAATGGAGCAGGGGTGCTGCTCCCAGCTTGGTCCCCAGCAGAACCTGCTGCAGCAGGCGTACTTTTTTTTTTGCTCCCAAAAAACGTGGCGGGTGGCACACCAGCCTCCTTGGTACCTTGCTTCTTCTGCTCCTTACTAGCAACTTTCTTGCTAGAGGAGCTACGGAGAACTTTCTTTGGGGGCGGGGCCATCTTCTTCAGAGCAGGTCAGAGAGCAGGCCGCAGTTGCACGAATTGTAGAGTTGTCTGAGGCCAGACGTGACGTCGCGTGACGTTATGCTGCACACACACACCGCTGCAGGACTTCTTCCTGGCACTGGTGGTTCTCTTGAGTCTTGTGCACCTAAAAAAAATGGAAGACAGAGGAACATCAGTTCAGTTATAGAGCACAAAAAAAAATCGAAAAACACTGCAAAATCAGCACAATCCCAATCCATCCATGCCCTCCATAATGTTTAAATTCAAGACAACCCACAGAAAGACTAGGCCCATGCAAGACTCACTAGTACCCCTGGGCATAAATAAAGGTTGAAAAGTAGGCAAAATGGTTGGAGGCCTAACAACAAAGCCTGCATTCAAAATGGCCACTTGCCTGCCAGCACATGGCCAGTGCCTGTAGCTGCACTCAAAATGGCCACCAGCCACATGGCATGTCCCTCCCCATGAACACACCCAAAAATCGAAAAACACTGCAAAATCAGCACAATCCCATTCAATCCATGGCCTCCATGATGTTTAAATTCAAGACAGCCCACAGAAAGACTAGGCCCATGCTAGACTCAAATACCCCTGGTGAAAAGGCCACAAGTACAGGCCCAAAAATCGAAAAACACTGCAAAATCAGCACAATCCCATTCCATCCATGGCCTCCATGATGTTTAAATTCAAGACAGCCCACAGAAAGACTAGGCCCATGCTAGACTCAAATACCCCTGGTGAAAAGGCCACAAGTACAGGCCCAAAAATCGAAAAACACTGCAAAATCAGCACAATCCCATTCCATCCATGGCCTCCATGATGTTTAAATTCAAGACAGCCCACAGAAAGACTAGGCCCATGCTAGACTCAAATACCCCTGGTGAAAAGGCCACAAGTACAGGCCCAAAAATTGAAAAACACTGCAAAATCAGCACAATCCCATTCCATCCATGGCCTCCATGATGTTTAAATTCAAGACAGCCCACAGAAAGACTAGGCCCATGCTAGACTCAAATACCCCTGGTGAAAAGGCCACAAGTACAGGCCCAAAAATCGAAAAACACTGCAAAATCAGCACAATCCCATTCCATCCATGGCCTCCATGATGTTTAAATTCAAGACAGCCCACAGAAAGACTAGGCCCATGCTAGACTCAAATACCCCTGGTGAAAAGGCCACAAGTACAGGCCCAAAAATCGAAAAACACTGCAAAATCAGCACAATCCCATTCCATCCATGGCCTCCATGATGTTTAAATTCAAGACAGCCCACAGAAAGACTAGGCCCATGCTAGACTCAAATACCCCTGGTGAAAAGGCCACAAGTACAGGCCCAAAAATCGAAAAACACTGCAAAATCAGCACAATCCCATTCCATCCATGGCCTCCATGATGTTTAAATTCAAGACAGCCCACAGAAAGACTAGGCCCATGCTAGACTCAAATACCCCTGGTGAAAAGGCCACAAGTACAGGCCCAAAAATCGAAAAACACTGCAAAATCAGCACAATCCCATTCCATCCATGGCCTCCATGATGTTTAAATTCAAGACAGCCCACAGAAAGACTAGGCCCATGCTAGACTCAAATACCCCTGGTGAAAAGGCCACAAGTACAGGCCCAAAAATCGAAAAACACTGCAAAATCAGCACAATCCCATTCCATCCATGGCCTCCATGATGTTTAAATTCAAGACAGCCCACAGAAAGACTAGGCCCATGCTAGACTCAAATACCCCTGGTGAAAAGGCCACAAGTACAGGCCCAAAAATCGAAAAACACTGCAAAATCAGCACAATCCCATTCCATCCATGGCCTCCATGATGTTTAAATTCAAGACAGCCCACAGAAAGACTAGGCCCATGCTAGACTCAAATACCCCTGGTGAAAAGGCCACAAGTACAGGCCCAAAAATCGAAAAACACTGCAAAATCAGCACAATCCCATTCCATCCATGGCCTCCATGATGTTTAAATTCAAGACAGCCCACAGAAAGACTAGGCCCATGCTAGACTCAAATACCCCTGGTGAAAAGGCCACAAGTACAGGCCCAAAAATCGAAAAACACTGCAAAATCACCACAATCCCATTCAATCCATGGCCTCCATGATGTTTAAATTCAAGACAACCCACAGAAATACTAGGCCCATGCAAGACTCACTACCCCTGGGCATAAATAAAGGTTGAAAAGTAGGCAAAATGGTTGGAGGCCTAACAACAAAGCCTGCATTCAAAATGGCCACTTGCCTGCCAGCACATGGCCAGTGCCTGTAGCTGCACTCAAAATGGCCACCAGCCACATGGCATGTCCCTCCCCATGAACACACCCAAAAATCGAAAAACACTGCAAAATCAGCACAATCCCATTCAATCCATGGCCTCCATGATGTTTAAATTCAAGACAGCCCACAGAAAGACTAGGCCCATGCTAGACTCAAATACCCCTGGTGAAAAGGCCACAAGTACAGGCCCAAAAATCGAAAAACACTGCAAAATCAGCACAATCCCATTCCATCCATGGCCTCCATGATGTTTAAATTCAAGACAGCCCACAGAAAGACTAGGCCCATGCTAGACTCAAATACCCCTGGTGAAAAGGCCACAAGTACAGGCCCAAAAATCGAAAAACACTGCAAAATCAGCACAATCCCATTCAATCCATGGCCTCCATGATGTTTAAATTCAAGACAACCCACAGAAATACTAGGCCCATGCAAGACTCACTACCCCTGGGCATAAATAAAGGTTGAAAAGTAGGCAAAATGGTTGGAGGCCTAACAACAAAGCCTGCATTCAAAATGGCCACTTGCCTGCCAGCACATGGCCAGTGCCTGTAGCTGCACTCAAAATGGCCACCAGCCACATGGCATGTCCCTCCCCATGAACACACCCAAAAATCGAAAAACACTGCAAAATCAGCACAATCCCATTCAATCCATGGCCTCCATGATGTTTAAATTCAAGACAGCCCACAGAAAGACTAGGCCCATGCTAGACTCAAATACCCCTGGTGAAAAGGCCACAAGTACAGGCCCAAAAATCGAAAAACACTGCAAAATCAGCACAATCCCATTCGATCCATGGCCTCCATGATGTTTAAATTCAAGACAGCCCACAGAAAGACTAGGCCCATGCTAGACTCAAATACCCCTGGTGAAAAGGCCACAAGTACAGGCCCAAAAATCGAAAAACACTGCAAAATCAGCACAATCCCATTCCATCCATGGCCTCCATGATGTTTAAATTCAAGACAGCCCACAGAAAGACTAGGCCCATGCTAGACTCAAATACCCCTGGTGAAAAGGCCACAAGTACAGGCCCAAAAATCGAAAAACACTGCAAAATCAGCACAATCCCATTCAATCCATGGCCTCCATGATGTTTAAATTCAAGACAACCCACAGAAATACTAGGCCCATGCAAGACTCACTACCCCTGGGCATAAATAAAGGTTGAAAAGTAGGCAAAATGGTTGGAGGCCTAACAACAAAGCCTGCATTCAAAATGGCCACTTGCCTGCCAGCACATGGCCAGTGCCTGTAGCTGCACTCAAAATGGCCACCAGCCACATGGCATGTCCCTCCCCATGAACACCCCCAAAAATCGAAAAACACTGCAAAATCAGCACAATCCCATTCCATCCATGGCCTCCATGATGTTTAAATTCAAGACAGCCCACAGAAAGACTAGGCCCATGCTAGACTCAAATACCCCTGGTGAAAAGGCCACAAGTACAGGCCCAAAAATCGAAAAACACTGCAAAATCAGCACAATCCCATTCCATCCATGGCCTCCATGATGTTTAAATTCAAGACAGCCCACAGAAAGACTAGGCCCATGCACCACTCACTACCCCTGGTCAAGGCCCCAACAACAGGTCAAAAATCGAAAAACACAAAATTTTACAACAAAAAAAAAATCGAAAAACACAGAAAAATCAGCACAATCCCAATTCATCTATGGCCTCCATGATGTTTAAGTTCAAGACAACCCACAGAAAGAATCAGTCCACCCACCACTGGGCAAAAGGCCCCAAAACAGCCCAAAAATCGAAAATCCCAAAATTTTAGTTGCAGCAACTGTAATGCCCCAAACAAACTTACTTGTAAAATTTCTAATCCAACAGTGATCCAAAGAAAGTCAAAAAGGCCTCAAATCCAAAGATCCAGCAGCATCCACAAAAAGTAATCCTTCCAGGTCCACATCCAAATGAAAAGTGACCAGGAGATGGACAAAGCACTGGGAGGAGCCTGCTGAACAGGAACAGGAAGTTGAAGACTATGGGGCACTTCCTTCCTCCCACCCCCCTGCCCCCCTCCCCAAAATGGACTCCTCGCTAAAAAAGTGCAGGCAAATGTCAAACTAAGGAGTTATTCACATAAAAATCATCATTTCTAGAAGGTTTATGCTGCTTGCTGGTGGATTTCTTGCGCAGAATTGCAAATTTATATTTTCGCTCGCCGCATCTCAAATCTCGCAATTGCGAAGTACCGCAAGACGTGATCTCGCCGTACTCGCGGTGACAAGCTATCGCTGGCAAGCCGCGATGACGTAATCGCGCTCGCCAATTCCCGCGGGATCACACAGCAAGATCCAAAATGGCGCAGCACTCGCAAACTATCGAAAAAAACAACTCGGCAAACAATGATAAACGCCGCGCGCCGCAAAAATTGTATCACCAACGCCGCGCGCCGCCAAAAAAATCCGCTGCGTGCGAATTTGCGGATTTTGCGGGAAATCCGCAAATCTCGCGGATTGCGGATTTCCCGAAAATCCGCAAAATCCGCGAGCGGAACGGATTTTCCGCCCACGCTTAACTAGGGTGAGAGTAGGGAGGTGCGATCTGAACAAAGACATGTAATGCGGGCACCTGGAGGGACCGCTAGGGGGATCATATGCACGAATAGGGCAGAGAAATAAGATGTTTCTTACATTACTGAGTCAAGGAGTCGGAAGTTACGTTATAAAAAAAAATACAAAAAGTAAGAGCTAATGTGATTTTGTAATAAATAAGGTGTGGCATGTGGGCCATTTCAGATATTTCGCTGCCGGACCGTTGGTTGTCAGCCAAACAGCTGTGTAAAATGAGTTTCTCAAACATGTTTCTGAAAAGCAGCCGGCCTCAGGGTTGTAGGCTTAAATCAGTGTTAACTTGGCAATTTTTAATAAAACTCTTACGAACAAAAAAAATAAAAAAATACGTCCACAGTTTTGTTCTATCTGAGACACTACATCCCTTGAGATTGAAATCTGTTTTGGTACTTTTATTCCAGGCACTGGTCTAGATCTCAGTATTATATTGAGTATATACAGTTCTTCCAGTACGAATCTAAAATTCGTGTTATGAATTACAACATTTATTAGCCTTCGCTGCAATACTGAATAGAGATTTCATTTTGCCGAACAATATTATGGGACATGACTTGATTATATAATTAGCAGATATTTATGAAGGTTTTGCTATAACATGGTTGCCCATCTATGCGCCCATTTGAATAAGATTTTTTAACCTAGTAAACAATATGGTGTAATCCTATATCTTATCATCCAAGTTCATTGAGACTTTGCACTTTTTGCACTGATTTGCACATATGCTTTAATTTTTCACTAGCACTTTATGTTTGTTTGGGGCTGGATTCAGAAGGGAGGAATGTGCAGGTTAGGTGTGGGCGGAAAATCCGTTTCGCTCGCGGATTTTGCGGATTTTCGGGAAATTCGCAATCCGCGAGATTCGCGAATCTCCCGCAAAATCCGCAAATCCGCGAGCAGCGGATTTTGCTCGCACTGCTCGCACTGTTCGCAGCTTCCCAGTACAACTTCGCGCCCCGCGAATAAGTGCAAAATTGCAGAAATACGATCTAATCAAAACTGAAACTACTTACCAGGTTCAAAAGTTCAGGCTCATCATTAGTAGCCATTTCCTGTAGTGCTTGCTGAGGGGCCCCTCCAGAGTTCAGTTGCCAGTTGCAACTATTATGTGACCCTGCTCTGAACCTCAGAATAGTTACACGTATGCCACAAAGGTCCTGAATTACAGCTAAGGGAGACAAGCAGGAGCCAGGCTGGCAGTTCAAATCCATTAATCAGCCCCTAATTCATTATTGTCAGTTGGGGCAGGGCAGGTGTTGTAACTAATTTTGCAACAATGAAAGCACTTAGCAAGTGCAAAAGTTCACTAATCAGGAAGCACTAAGGAAGCAGGTGCCAGCTAAAAAAATATTCTGTGACACATTAATCAGCCCCAAATTAATTCAGGTCACTTGAGGCAGGGAAGGTGTGCTTGCGTTGCCACAATAATGTACACTGACTGGACAACCAGAGGGTGCTGTGATGAAACAGAGGGTGGCATGGGTGGGCCAGAGGGTGGCATGAGTAGTCAGAGAGTGGCAGTGGTGACAGAGAGTGGCAGTGATAAAGAAGAGTGTCCCAAACAGGCTGGACACGTAGAAACAACAAGTTCGCGAAACTTGCGACCCGACAGGTAAGTTCGCAATTTGCGACATTGTACAAAACCCTCGCGAACTGGCAGAAACCCGCGCAAACACACAAAAAAAAAAATCCGCAAATTCGCGAGAATTCGCGGATTTTGCGGATTGCGAGTTCGCAAATCCGCAAAATTCGCGAACGCGAGATTCGCAAAATTCGCCCATGCTTAGTGCAGGTTGCACTGTGAATTAGTAGTAAGCACAATCGTGTGGCATTGACAAATTATGATATATATTAACGATTATGAATTGACAATATGATTATTGAGTGTACAGGCAATACAAATGCATTTACAACTAATGTGTTATTTTTAACAAGTGTAATAGCATTGTACATATTTTAAAATGTATCTGTACTGTCATAGTTTTGTTACATCATTTACGAATTGTTCCGTGAAATCTGTCCTCTATATCTATGCACTTTAATCCCAGCCCCTGATTGCACTGTGTATATAAACATCACTATTGATTCGAATTGTCATGTGATTAAGGCCACCGTGACGTAGCCGAAACACGTTACGCTGGAGACGATGGAACAATAAACCACCTTCTTGAGAACTTTTTGCACATTTTGTGGGCTGTACCTGTGGTGAACTTTGGCGATCTTGGGCTGAGGAGCAGGATTCAGAAGTGATATCTATATATATATATATCTATATATCTATATATCTATATATATATCTATCTATATATATATATATATATATATATATATATATATATATATATATATATATATATATATATATATATATATACCGATATGAAGGTTGCTCACCTAGTGAGACACACACGAGTTCAACAGCAAAAGGTTACCATCCTTTTTAATCAGTACAGGCTTGCAAAGTTCGTGGGCAGATTAAAGCAGCTTTCCACAGTGCCTGATGCGTTTCAAGTTTCCCCTTTTTTTCAAAGGCTTGTGGGAAGTTCGTGCTTGGGCGATGCCCAACTCCTGAATAATTGCACATTTTTACGCATTGAATTCTGGGAGTTGTAGTGTCCTTTTGTCCCTACTCAGATTAAGAGTGCACTTGCTGGCTGCTAACGATGAAGCTCCCACTGAGCCCCCACCAACCGCATGCCTTCAATCCACTGCTGTTGCTCCACATACGAGGGCAGTGTATCTTTCCCCATGGCCTCCTGATGATTCTGGAGTGGTGCAATCTCGGCGGCAGAGCCGTCCGCCTGATATTTGCCGATATGAAGGTTGCTCACCTAGAGAGACACACACGAGTTCAACAGCAAAAGATTACCATCCTTTTTAATCAGTACAGGCTTGCAAAGTTCGTGGGCAGATTAAAGCAGCTTTCCACAGTGCCTGACGCGTTTCAAGTTTCCCCTTTTTCAAAGGCTTGTGGGAAGTTCGTGCTCGGGCGACGCCCAACTCCTGATTAATTGCACATTTTTACGCATTGAATTCTGGGAGTTGTAGTGTCCTTTTGTCCCTACTCAGATTAAGAGTGCACTTGCTGGCTGCTCTTCCGCCGAGATTGCACCACTCCAGAATCATCAGGAGGCCATGGGGAAAGATACACTGCCCTCGTATGTGGAGCAACAGCAGTGGATTGAAGGCATGCGGTTGGTGGGGGCTCAGTGGGAGCTTTATCGTTAGCAGCCAGCAAGTGCACTCTTAATCTGAGTAGGGACAAAAGGACACTACAACTCCCAGAATTCAATGGGTAAAAATGTGCAATTAATCAGGAGTTGGGCGTCGCCCGAGCACGAACTTCCCACAAGCCTTTGAAAAAGGGGAAACTTGAAACGCGTCAGGCACTGTGGAAAGCTTCTTTAATCTGCCCACGAACTTTGCAAGCCTGTACTGATTAAAAAGGATGGTAACCTTTTGCTGTTGGA
Source organism: Lissotriton vulgaris (assembly GCF_964263255.1). Classification (NCBI taxonomy): domain Eukaryota; kingdom Metazoa; phylum Chordata; class Amphibia; order Caudata; family Salamandridae; genus Lissotriton; species Lissotriton vulgaris. The sequence goes on along the minus strand of NC_141695.1, from coordinate 1,630,234,031 downwards.
CTCGTGTGTGTCTCTCTAGGTGAGCAACTTTCATATCGGCAAATATCAGGCGGACGGCTCTTCCGCCGAGATTGCACCACTCCAGAATCATCAGGAGGCCATGGGGAAAGATACACTGCCCTCGTATGTGGAGCAACAGCAGTGGATTGAAGGCATGCGGTTGGTGGGGGCTCAGTGGGAGCTTTATCGTTAGCAGCCAGCAAGTGCACTCTTAATCTGAGTAGGGACAAAAGGACACTACAACTCCCAGAATTCAATGCGTAAAAATGTGCAATTAATCAGGAGTTGGGCGTCGCCCGAGCACGAACTTCCCACAAGCCTTTGAAAAAGGGGAAACTTGAAACGCGTCAGGCACTGTGGAAAGCTGCTTTAATCTGCCCATGAACTTTGCAAGCCTGTACTGATTAAAAAGGATGGTAACCTTTTGCTGTTGGACTCGTGTGTGTCTCTCTAGGTGAGCAACCTTCATATCGGCAAATATCAGGCGGACGGCTCTTCCGCCGAGATTGCACCACTCCAGAATCATCAGGAGGCCATGGGGAAAGATACACTGCCCTTGTATGTGGAGCAACAGCAGTGGATTGAAGGCATGCGGTTGGTGGGGGCTCAGTGGGAGCTTTATCGTTAGCAGCCAGCAAGTGCACTCTTAATCTGAGTAGGGACAAAAGGACACTAAAACTCCCAGAATTCAATGCGTAAAAATGTGCAATTAATCAGGAGTTTGGCGTCGCCCGAGCACGAACTTCCCACAAGCCTTTGAAAAAGTGGAAACTTGAAACGCGTCAGGCACTGTGGAAAGCTGCTTTAATCTGCCCACGAACTTTGCAAGCCTGTACTGATTAAAAAGGATGGTAACCTTTTGCTGTTGGACTCGTGTGTGTCTCTCTAGGTGAGCAACCTTCATATCGGCAAATATCAGGCGGACGGCTCATTCCGCCGAGATTGCACCACTCCAGAATCATCAGGAGGCCATGGGGAAAGATACACTGCCCTCGTATGTGGAGCAACAGCAGTGGATTGAAGGCATGCAGTTGGTGGGGGCTCAGTTGGAGCTTTATCGTTAGCAGCCAGCAAGTGCACGCTTAATCTGAGTAGGGACAAAAGGACACTACAACTCCCAGAATTCAATGCGTAAAAATGTGCAATTAATCAGGAGTTGGGCGTCGCCCGAGCACGAACTTCCCACAAGCCTTTGAAAAAGGAGAAACTTGAAACGCGTCAGGCACTGTGGAAAGCTGCTTTAATCTGCCCACGAACTTTGCAAGCCTGTACTGATTAAAAAGGATGGTAACCTTTTGCTGTTGGACTCGTGTGTGTCTCTCTAGGTGAGCAACCTTCATATCGGCAAATATCAGGCGGACGGCTCTTCCGCCGAGATTGCACCACTCCAGAATCATTAGGAAGCCATGGGGAAAGATACACTGCCCTCGTATGTGGAGCAACAGCAGTGGATTGAAGGCATGCGGTTGGTGGGGGCTCAGTGGGAGCTTTATCGTTAGCAGCCAGCAAGTGCACTCTTAATCTGAGTAGGGACAAAAGGACACTACAACTCCCAGAATTCAATGCGTAAAAATGTGCAATTAATCAGGAGTTGGGCGTCGCCCGAGCACGAACTTCCCACAAGCCTTTGAAAAAGGGGAAACTTGAAACGCGTCAGGCACTGTGAAAAGCTGCTTTAATCTGCCCACGAACTTTGCAAGCCTGTACTGATTAAAAAGGATGGTAACCTTTTGCTGTTGGACTCGTGTGTGTCTCTCTAGGTGAGCAACCTTCATATCGGCAAATATCAGGCGGACGGCTCTTCCGCCGAGATTGCACCACTCCAGAATCATCAGGAGGCCATGGGGAAAGATACACTGCCCTCGTATGTGGAGCAACAGCAGTGGATTGAAGGCATGCGGTTGGTGGGGGCTCAGTGGGAGCTTTATCGTTAGCAGCCAGCAAGTGCACTCTTAATCTGAGTAGGGACAAAAGGACACTACAACTCCCAGAATTCAATGCGTAAAAATGTGCAATTAATCAGGAGTTGGGCGTCGCCTGAGCACGAACTTCCCACAAGCCTTTGAAAAAGTGGAAACTTGAAACGCGTCAGGCACTGTGGAAAGCTGCTTTAATCTGCCCACGAACTTTGCAAGCCTGTACTGATTAAAAAGGATGGTAACCTTTTGCTGTTGGACTCGTGTGTGTCTCTCTAGGTGAGCAACCTTCATATCGGCAAATATCAGGCGGACGGCTCATTCCGCCGAGATTGCACCACTCCAGAATCATCAGGAGGCCATGGGGAAAGATACACTGCCCTCGTATGTGGAGCAACAGCAGTGGATTGAAGGCATGCAGTTGGTGGGGGCTCAGTTGGAGCTTTATCGTTAGCAGCCAGCAAGTGCACGCTTAATCTGAGTAGGGACAAAAGGACACTACAACTCCCAGAATTCAATGCGTAAAAATGTGCAATTAATCAGGAGTTGGGCGTCGCCCGAGCACGAACTTCCCACAAGCCTTTGAAAAAGGAGAAACTTGAAACGCGTCAGGCACTGTGGAAAGCTGCTTTAATCTGCCCACGAACTTTGCAAGCCTGTACTGATTAAAAAGGATGGTAACCTTTTGCTGTTGGACTCGTGTGTGTCTCTCTAGGTGAGCAACCTTCATATCGGCAAATATCAGGCGGACGGCTCTTCCGCCGAGATTGCACCACTCCAGAATCATTAGGAAGCCATGGGGAAAGATACACTGCCCTCGTATGTGGAGCAACAGCAGTGGATTGAAGGCATGCGGTTGGTGGGGGCTCAGTGGGAGCTTTATCGTTAGCAGCCAGCAAGTGCACTCTTAATCTGAGTAGGGACAAAAGGACACTACAACTCCCAGAATTCAATGCGTAAAAATGTGCAATTAATCAGGAGTTGGGCGTCGCCCGAGCACGAACTTCCCACAAGCCTTTGAAAAAGGGGAAACTTGAAACGCGTCAGGCACTGTGAAAAGCTGCTTTAATCTGCCCACGAACTTTGCAAGCCTGTACTGATTAAAAAGGATGGTAACCTTTTGCTGTTGGACTCGTGTGTGTCTCTCTAGGTGAGCAACCTTCATATCGGCAAATATCAGGCGGACGGCTCTTCCGCCGAGATTGCACCACTCCAGAATCATCAGGAGGCCATGGGGAAAGATACACTGCCCTCGTATGTGGAGCAACAGCAGTGGATTGAAGGCATGCGGTTGGTGGGGGCTCAGTGGGAGCTTTATCGTTAGCAGCCAGCAAGTGCACTCTTAATCTGAGTAGGGACAAAAGGACACTACAACTCCCAGAATTCAATGCGTAAAAATGTGCAATTAATCAGGAGTTGGGCGTCGCCTGAGCACGAACTTCCCACAAGCCTTTGAAAAAGGGGAAACTTGAAACGCGTCAGGCACTGTGGAAAGCTGCTTTAATCTGCCCACAAACTTTGCAAGCCTGTACTGATTAAAAAGGATGGTAACCTTTTGCTGTTGGACTCGTGTGTGTCTCTCTAGGTGAGCAACCTTCATATCGGCATATATATACATATATATATATATATATATACATATATATATATATATATATATATATATATATATATATATATATATATATATATATATATATATATATATATATATATATATATATATATATATATATATATATATATATATATATTACCTACTGGCGATAGCAAGTAGGTATGTATAGTTGGGATTTTTTCTCTATGGAACTTTTGAAAATTCTATGTCTAATAACTTTGGCGTTTGTGGACGGAATCGGTTGAAATTTTGAGGAAAATGGTACATGTTGTTCCTGAGCAGCCCCCGAAAATTTGGGGGGGTTCCGTCAAGGGGGAGCCGAGAAAAAAGGGGGGTCCCAAAACGCGTTTTTCCCATTCATTTTTCCATAGGGCCTTTGGCCTTACTTTTAGCTCGAACGGCTGAATGGATTTGCACGAAACTTGGCAAAATTGTAGGGACTGTTAGCCCGATGTGCCTTTGCTGGGTCTCAATATATGTGCTCCAGTGGATTTCGAGAAATTAACGTTTAAAAAAACAGATATATCTGTGACAGCGTCCCGGGTAGCGCTCCAGATCGCGTACTTTTCGCGTAACGGAGCTTTGCAAAGCGAAGCTGATTGGCTCTCCGGTGTCTGTCAACATTCTAAACAGTCCGGTGCGGCCGCTATCCTGTCTCTCGGTAGGATCGAGAGACAAGAGGAGGAGAAAAACGGAGGGGGAATTTAATGAAAGGCGGCAAGGTAGACCCCTCTTGACCCCCTAGGAATGATGTTTGGGTTATTAAAGGGTCCCGTGGGGCAAATAAAAAAATTTTGATTTTTCGCGGTAGAAGCGCTTCTCGGTTCGCGAACCGGGTCGCAAACTGGTAGCGAAACGTGAATTCGCCATTTTGTGTTTCGATTTAATTAAATTACTAGATGGAGGAAAAGCAATGTGAGTATTGGGTATAAGGGGGTATGGGAGACGTATCCTGACCCCCTATGTTTTCTGAGGGTGATTGAGGAGGCTCATATATGTTGATACTTGTCTTCCAGCGGTTGCGCGTGAGCGTTTTTTTTGCCGCTTGACTTCTGTTAACGTTCGATTCGAAGGAAATTAGGAAGTGTTGATCACCATTTTGACACTGCGAGTAAATATATTGTTAAAAATAATTGTTATAAATTAATCCGTATTGATAAACATTGTCTGCGCCATCTTGCTTTTTTTCCAATGCCACACTTTTGTCGTGCACGGCAGCCATTTTAGATGCCTTGACCAGACCCACTCTCTGCACGCCGCCGATCCTCAGCATGGCTCCCCACCCTCGCAAGCATCTCCCCCACGCACTGGTCACCCCTGCTCTCTCTCTCATGCATGGGCCATAAACTTCCCCCCATCTGCGCTGCTCTTCCCTGAGTATCACACCCTGTGCCCGCCCGACACCTCCCTTTCACCCTATTCACTACCGCACCCTCTGACACTCCTCTTCCTCTGTGTCTGATTGTCCAGGCCGGTCCCAGGCTATCACCTAGCCCTGCGGATGTAGTTTATGGCCCCAACTGTAAAGAATCACCCCTGTTCAAAGGAGTTACAGTAGATCAAGGTCGCCACCTCATGAGATGTCCGTCACACCACACGCGTTCCTACTATCTGATAACGATCCTGTATTGTGATTGGGGAGGGGATTCTCACTGTAAGGGTGTGTGGGACCGAGCCTGAAGCGGAAGATTCCAGGGATGCCTTTATGTACATCAAAGTGTTCATAATTAAGTGTCACATTAAAAATATATAGCACTCCAACAAAGTAGCAGCATTATAACACTTTAATAACTTATAAATATATACAACGCTCCAACAAAGTAAACACGTTAAAAAAAACTTTTTAAACAACTATTTATATGACATTGCTTTAACCAGGATAGACAAAGAAATGACACAGTGATGTAAAAGTTTCTGAAAGAAATGCCAAGAACGTCCCATGTGAAAGTGAATTTTATCTGGCAATTTTTTTCTTTTCCTTCTCATGAAAAGAAAGTTAATGCCAGGTTCGTTACCTGCCTCATCTGCAAAAAAAAAAACTCTCGAGAGGGACCGAAAAAAAATATAGCTATGGTAATCATACCATGCATCTGCACATGGAGAGGTGGCACCCTCCTAATTATTCTAAAGCACAACTTCGAGATTTGGTGGATAACCCCCGACCGGCAAAAACATCCATCAATGACTTAGCAATAAGTGAGTCAGAGGCAAGGGAAACGGTCCCAAATCTGCCAAAGAACTTTGGCAGATGAGATTGACTTGTGTAGCATGTGGAAAATTAATTTCATGCGGAGAGATGAGTATTACTTTAATAAATAGATCATATGAAAATCATCAATGTCCAAAACGTCCTAGAAAGTAATTTTTGTCATTTTTGAGGAAGAGAGATAACCTACAGTGGTACGGGGTCGTTTTCGTTCGTACTAGGGGGGCCAGGTGACATTCCTTCGGGGTGGCTTAGGGGCATTTAAAACAACTTCCCTGATACAGGTAGCATATAAAGTAGAGGCTAAATACCAGGATCTTTATCGATTGCTTTATGCTGTACAAAAAAGAAAAACACATACAACAAACCTGGACCATTCATATTTTCAATGTTTCTGCGTACTATACTTTTTAACCCTTAACTAATTGAGCTGCTTCATTTCACCTGCTTTAAAAAAAAAAAAAAAAAAAAAAAATCGGAAACAGTGGCCATTTCTTCTAAACTTACCAATGTACGCGTTACAACTACGTTTGCTTTTTCAAAAACCTTTAATAAAAATGTTGGTGCCCAAATACGGGCCTACAACCCCGTGGGCCGGCCACGGAGCAGGCTGGAACTGTAAATGGGGGGGGGGGTATTTATTTGTGGAAAACATAACAGAGTCAGTGGTCGTTGATTTCATAGTAAAAAGTGCGACAAGTGCAACAAAATCATATCGATAATTCATTGTGAGCAAGTACCATTAGTGTCGACAATTCCAACCTTCAATAATAAATACAGTAATCAATGATGCATTAGAACTTAATATCAATTCATTGTTCGAACGTGTAATAAGTCTTATCCCATATCAATTCATGTGGTAAAAACTGCATACATATCTCATGATATCAAGGCTGAGCAATCGGGGCACAACAAGGAGTTGAGAGTTTCATTTGTACCGGCGCCATTTTGGATGAGGTCAGGAAGGTCCAAGTATAGTCAAAATGTCTCCACCAACTCGTGGTTGGACCGGGACCTCTTTCGGCAGTCCAAAAGTTTTCGTTGAAGGGTAGCAGAGGGGACTGGTGACATGAAGCATCGATGAAAGTGGGGTGGGAGGAAACAATCTCTCCTACCGGGTCATACTGGTGTCCCACCGGAACTGATCAAGTTGGTAGTCTTGCAGGATTTTGATCATTTCAAGACTGAGGCCGGCGCCGGCATGAGCGCGCCGACGTCCCTCGGCTACGTCGTGGTCGTTCCGTGGGTGATCAAGGCTGTCATTTCTCATCGGTGGTCGGGGGCCCCCGTGGCTCTTATAGAATCTTCAAAGTTGAGGAGAACGTTTCTGGACGTAGGACTCATTTTCAGGCTGAACTGAAAAGCGTCGTTGTACCGCAAAAGTAACCGAGACCCCCGCTGGGTGAGCGGAGCATCATTGCCTCGCAATAGTGGACGAGACCTTTTGTCGGGTGAGTGCAGCGCCGCTGCATCGCAAGAGTGGAGGAACCCTTTTGTTGGGTGAGTGGAGCGTTGGGGGTGCAGCTGAGGGGCCCCCACCTGGGGGGTGGGAGAGGCTCGTTCGCGCCGCCTCTCCCTCCCAGCGCACCCCACGCCGACACCTGGCGTTGATATCCGTGATGTCCGGACCAGGCGATAAGAGGGGGGGGGTGTCGGAGGCAGAGGCAAGACATTCCCCCCGTGGCCTGTAGGGCGCCGCTTCAGGCCCGAACGGGGAGCTCATATCAAGCACACGTGGGAAGCGGTTCAGCGAGCCCGTCTAGAAGAACACCCTCCGGCCTGGCGGACTGAAACTTCATGGATTTACGCCAGGAATTCAAGGCAGCGAGCACGCCGCCAAGTGTAGGAACACCTTTACAGTATTCAGCAGACGCGTCGTGCGGTAGGCCAGTGTCCCTGTCAACAACGAGTCCAGGATACAGGGTGCTGGCGTTGATATCTGTGATGTCCGGACCAGGCGATAAGAGGGGGGGGGGGTCGGAGGCAGAGGCAAGACATCCCCCCCGTGGCCTGCAGGGCGCCAGAAGAGAAAGGGAGGACCAGCATATTCCGGGACGACCATCCCACGACTTCTCCAGCTGATGGCGGCTAGTCGGGCCCCGCCCTGCACGTGTTGAGGCCTCATCTTCCGGATGGGCGTAACCGTGGACCTGTTGCACTTCGGGAGTTTCCGGAATGGGGGTAGGTATCTGCTGATTTGTATCTATTTCATGTTACCGTTATTGGGCGTGGCGGGCGGTGGGACAGACATGCTTGGAGCAGTGGGGGGGTGGCGGAGGTTAGCTACCTCGTGGCTGCCGTAACGTCAAGCTTGGCTTCTCTCACCACTTCCATGTTTCTTATTTCTAGCGAAGTCAAAAACTCATCAGTGGCCTACTGATTTTGTTCGATTTCTTTCCCTTTTTTTTCAAGTGTGTTTCATTGTAAAGTTTCTGTTTAACAGGATACAGTGTTTACTTCGTATTTTACATATGTCTTCTTTATTAGGGGTACTCTCCGGTTGAGCCAGATGATGTACCTCTAATAAATGGTCCGGGTGGAACTAGTTTCTCAATCAGTGGGGAGTAGATGGGCATGACAGATTACAACGGGGGACAAAGGTCCGCATTACCCACCCTTCACTACTTGCAAAGACTAGACAGAATTTTTCTATTCCACGTTATTTGCAAACAGAGAATACCTCGTTAGAACTATTCCTTGAACAATAAATGTCCAGCCAATCAATCAATCAGTGGGGAGAAAAACAGGCATGACGGATTACAACGGGGGACAAAAGTCCGCATTACCTATCCTTCACTATCTGCAAAGGGAGACAGAATATTCCTATTCTTCTCTGTTTGTAGACAGGGAATATCTCAAAGAGCAATAATCAATAAAAAATTAACAACTTTAAGGTAAATACTCACAATATGACTACTCAACGAAGTTAAAAAGTAACGGATATAGGTACTTGAGAGGTTTTCGGTGGCAGATAATCTACAATATACACTTGTACATATGAGTCTGATACAGGGCGGATCTCTGTATAACTATGGATAATTAGATATTAGGATGGCATACAAAGCTCCCAACCTTCTTACTTTTTCTCTTAAAGGGTTTCAAATTGGGGACAAATATTAGGCTGTGCTCTAGAGGTTGACGGTGTTGCTCCACTGGTACTCCGGCCTTCTCATGAAGCAGAAGGAGCCGCTCTCAATCTCCTTAACTCTTCCCTTGCAAAGTTGACCGGATTCTTAGTTTGCAACTGCTTCAGCATACTTGCAGTTACACACAAGTCCTTTTTATTGGGGTCTCCTCTTGAAAGCAGTCTTGCATATGCGGCAAGTAACTTTTCTTGCATTCACCTTTTTTAAGACTAGTGAAAATTAATTTCAAAACATTCAATAAATACGGTGTTACTATGCATTGTGTCAAATGCTTTATTAAAAATATGCAGAAAATGTTCCCTTTATTTGTTGTTAAGGTCTTTACAAGAGAATTTGAAAGGAGAAAGTAGGAGATGAATAACACATGTAGGACGTTATATCTCAAACTGCAAAAATTGATAAAGAGGGTGGTCCAAAGTCTGCATGATGAATGCCAGTGGAAGCGTTTCAGGAACACTGCGAAGATTTTAAAAAATATAAATATTGTCAAGTTTTACTTTGACTTGTGATGTTTGATCTCATTTAGTCACTTCAATCTAATTTTAAACACTAATTTTCTTTTTGTTTTGCAGATTAACTACAATACTTATTTTGGACTCCATATTATATGTTGTTTATTATATTGTTTTGTTACTTATAGTTCTAGTTATTTATTGTAGTGTTATCTTTTAGTTATAGTTCCGGTTATTGTTTTAGTAAAAGTTAATTAAAAAAGTACATATGTCTGTTTTTTTGTGGGGGTAGCAGTCATCAATAGAAATGATATTTATAATTTGAAGTATAATGCTGAAGCTCACTCATTAGCAACATATTGTGGTGAAATTTTAACCTATGTGCTGACGTAAGTGTTCCATAAACTACTACTATGGTAACAGGCAAAATACTGTTTGGGGGTAGGGTATAATACGCAGGAATGCTGTAAAAATAAATGGGCAAGGGCTGTTTTGTTTTCCACTGTTGCAACATAAAGTGATCGATAAAAATCCGATAATCAGGCCTATCAGCGACTAAGACAGCAGGCCGAGTCTCTTTTGCTCAACGGCTCCCTCATGGGACGAAGAAACGCCCTTTTTCACGAAATAGGAATATTTTACTTGCAGGACAGTTGTTAATTTCCCGTGAAAATACATTAGCCTAGAACATTGTTAGTGATAAACTGTAAATGCATCTGGGTCCTTTGCTTAAAAAAAAAAATATATATATATTTGTGAATTAGAATAAGAATATATGCTACAGCTATAGATATTTGCTATTAAAAAACCATTGAAATTCACTGAAAAAAACATAGGTTTTAGGCCATATATAGTTAGGGATTAGCATTTACAAAACCTTAATTTACTCGCACAAAACCATTGAAATTCGCATATATAGTTAGATGCAATAACTATATATCGCGCACCCGCAATCCACTGCTGATGTGCTTTTTCCCACAATGCACGATTTTTCTGTTACAAACTGCTTACTGGATTTAGAAGTACTGATTCAAATCCTTTTTCACTCGGGTCAGGTTTTCATGTCTATAATGTTTTTAACCCATATTTTTCTGCAATATTCATAGCTGTGATCGTGCATTGTGGGAAAAAGCACAAATTATAAAATTGTTTGAAGTACTGTGCCGGGTTTTTGATGTGTCTCCCCATTTCCCCTGAAGAAATTGCATGAGGCAATGAAACGCGTTGGGAAGCATTAAAATGAACTGGGGCTGTGATCGTGTTTTAGTGCAATATTAAAAGGAATGTTTCCTATCCTTGTTGGAGTGGCGTTCTCATGATCTGGGGCATCTTTGGATGATTTATATGCGGTCGGCTCCGAGCCGCAGAGAATGCACCGCCTGAAAAGCCAGGTCTAACAGGCTGTTAATGGAGCAGCCTGCCAGCGCTAAGGATTGCCGAAAACTAACATGAAAGCAGCCCTGGAACCCACTGGAGAGCTATGAATATTGCAGAAAATATGGGTTAAAAACATTATAGACATGCAAACCGGACCCGAGTGAAAAAGGATTTGAATCAGTACTTCTAAATCCAGTAAGCAGTTTGTAACAAAAAAATCGTGCATTATGGGAAAAAGCACAAATTATAAAATTGTTTGAAGTACTGTGCCGGGTTTTTGATGTGTTTCCCCATTTCCCCTGAAGAAATTGCACGAGGCAATGAAACGCGTTGGGAAGCTTTAAAATGAACTGGGGCTGTGATCGTGTTTTAGTGCAATATTAAAAGGAATGTTTCCTATCCTTGTTGGAGTGGCGTTCTCATGATCTGGGGCATCTTTGGGTGATTTATATGCGGTCGGCTCCGAGCCGCAGAGAATGCACCGCCTGAAAAGCCAGGTCTAACAGGCTGTTAATGGAGCAGCCTGCCAGCGCTAAGGATTGCCGAAAACTAACATGAAAGCAGCCCTGGAACCCACTGGAGGGCAATGAATATTGCAGAAAATATGGGTTAAAAACATTATAGACATGAAAACCGGACCCGAGTGAAAAAGGATTTGAGTCAGTACTTCTAAATCCAGTAAGCAGTTTGTAACAAAAAAATCGTGCATTATGGGAAAAAGCACAAATTATAAAATTGTTTGAAGTACTGTGCCGGGTTTTTGATGTGTTTCCCCATTTCCCCTGAAGAAATTGCACGAGGCAATGAAACGCGTTGGGAAGCTTTAAAATGAACTGGGGCTGTGATCGTGTTTTAGTGCAATATTAAAAGGAATGTTTCCTATCCTTGTTGGAGTGGCGTTCTCATGATCTGGGGCATCTTTGGATGATATATATAGATATATATATATCCTATGCTCCGAAGCTCCGAAACCTACCTGTGCCCTTGCATTCTGGCGGGTGCTCTGTATCGAGGGCATACTCGATTGTAAATCCAATGCTCCGAAAAAACTAATCACGGGAACTCACTGGGGTAATCCGTATCAAGATTTAATGGCACCAGTAACAAAACAAATATGTTTCAGCGGGACGCCTCCCTCAGTGTTGGCGACTGCCGCGTTACACAGCCTCACTATATACAACTTAATAGTAATTGAAAGTCAGGCAGTGAAAGGTCAGGCAAAACATATTTACGGGCCACCATACTAGAGTAGTGTTTGCATTGTTTAAATGTACATTATATGCATAATCTCACACATTGATCACTGCGCACAGGCCTATGGCTATAGCTCATTATTAACCAGCAAGACTCCTATTAGAAGCAAAGCATACTGATTACATGCGATCAATACTGCAAATAGACATCCCAACATGCGTGGCATAAGGTTTTACTTATCACATTGATGCTGTGCAGGGCCTTGCTATTGTGCTTATTCCTGATTTCTTTACTGCCTAGTATATCACAGAACAATCAGTAGCATGTAAATACGCATTGACACACCTCAATCTTTACATGCATAATGCAACACAAATGCTACCTTGTCTTTAGGTATTGACGAAATCAAGCCCAAAATGGGCTTGTGAGTGAAAAGAAAATCAAGCCCTGATGGGCTGTGAAAGATAACATGACAACACTGGCAATACATGTGACGTGTGAGAATGGTATCAATCCCTGTAAGGGCTACTGTTTCCACCTGAATGACCCTGAGACAATACCCTGAAAAAATCTCCTAAGATTATCGAATAAACAATTTAGCCGCTTTACCTTCTTACTTTTTATAGGTGCATCCCAAGTTCCTCCCCCATGTTGAGGCCCCTCAGTGACCTCGTCATCATGTCAAGAATATAGCGGGATTCCAATCTGCGCAATCTCTTCTCTCTGTCCCCTCCTCTTGCATCAGGCGGAACATGATCCAACCAAAAATATTGTAGCTTCCACCTATTGCTGTCATGGTGTGCTTGGAAATGTCTGGCCACTGGGTAACTCTGGTTTCGATTTTGGATAGCCGCTGGTGTTCTAAAATGCGTACTTTCACCGGGTGGATTGTACTACCCGCATATCTTAGTTTACACGGTTACACAAAGCAATACACTGTTTATGGAGTGTTACAGTTCATGAATTTGGAAATATGTACTGGGTTTTTTAGCCTGTCACTGTAAATGAAGCTACCTTAGTGCTAATAATGCAAGCCTTACATCTACCACATGTAGAAAAGCCTGTTAAGCCAGCAATAGTAGTTTGTGATCTCTGGGTCACCAGGTGGCTGTCCACCAGTTGATCACTGATGGAACAAGTCTTCCTGAAGGTGATAGCTAGATGCGATAGAAGGTCCTGTCCTATGACTGGGTCAGACTTAGGAATCCGCCAGTTTGTTTGCAATATCTTCCTCACTCTGCTAGCCACCCTGGTGAAACTTGTGATAAGCCTGAAACTGTTTTTAACTTGTGGCTTGAATTTCTGACCTTCCTGTAACATCTTGGCCTCTCTCTCACTCGTTTACTTGCTACACTCAACATGCTTCTCCTGTATCCTCTCACTTCAAATCTTTGCATACATTCCTTACCATCCCTTTCAAAATCTTTGTTTCTATAACTGTTTCTCTTAATCCATAGTAATTCCCCATACGGGATGCTATTGATTAAGTTATTTGGGTGATTGATTTTAGCATGCAACACTGAGTTGCCTGCTGTAGACTTTCTGAAGAGTGCTGTCTGGATTTTCTCCTCTGCTACAAAGACTCTTAGATCTAAGAAGGTAACTTCAGTTGAGCTTATTTCACTAGAAACTGTAAGGTTAATTTCATTGGAATTGAGAAAAGGAATGTACTCAATCGCTGACTCCTTCGTACCTCACCATATTAAGAAGAGGTCATCAATGTAGCATCTTCAACAAACCTTGCGTTCCACCTATCTGTCACAGGTATCTGACCATGCCACCTGCTTCTCCCACCAGCCCACAAACAAGTTTGCGCAGCTGGGGGTGAAGCAGCCTCCCATGGCAGTCCCCTTTTGCTGCTTTTAAAGTTGTTCTTGAAAAATAAATATGTTGTTGTGTAAGCAGAAGTGTAGGAACTCCAACAGCATGTGTAATGCATACTTTAATGGTTGATTTTTCAAAAAATATCCTATGGCTTTGATACCATCCTTGTGTGCTATGCTATTGTTCAAGCTCGCTACATCCTAAGTTATCATTTGAAAATCAGATTCCCGTTCCACCCCATCAATATGTTTGAGGAAGTCTTTGGTAGCTCTTGTGTAGGATGACAGTTACAATACATGTGGAAATAGAAAATAGTCAATGAATTCCAACATCTTCTCCAGTAGACCTCCGACAGAGGATATTATCTGTCGCCCTGGTGGATTCCATTTATTCTTGTGGACTTTAGGGAGGTGGTAAAATGTTGGTATGCGTGGGTGAGGGACCGATAAGAAAGCAATTTCTTCTCTCGAGCGCATACCCTTGGCTTGCCATTTCCAAATAAGCTGCCCATAATCCTTCACACTGTCCATGTATTCTCTAGACGTGATACAAGAATAATTATCAGGGTTGTTCAATTTGCGATACACCTTCATGCAATAGTTCTCATGAGTCTGCAGCACCACATTACCCCTTTATCAGAGGGCTTAATGACAAGGCCGTTGTCAAATTTGAGATTCCTTAAAGCTACAACTAACACATGTGACTGGCACGCAAAACGTAAGGGAAGTATAAATACGATCCCAATGGTCAACTACTTTGATCACCTTTGACCCGATGCTTGCGGTTTTGCGCGTCCGTTTTTCTTTGAGCAAAAAAGTAAGTACATAGTACAATTAGTCTAAGTTAGCGGGGTTTTCGCTACACTAACGGCTGGTATTTAGAACGCTGTGATTGTTAAAGTCGTTCTCTTAAAAACCTTTCACTATATACGCTGAGCGAATAAGCAGCTGTGTTTAAACCGCTATGGCGCTTTGGCAATGTTGCACCAGCTTTTCGCTACATAAACGGCTGACATGTAGAACGCTATGGGTGTTAAAATCGTTCTCCTTAACCTGGGCTTTCATTCATTTTACTCTATACGCCCATTAGCATCTATGATTGAACCGCTATGGCGCCAGGGCAATGCTGCACTAACATTTCGGGCACATAACGTGTTTGTAAACGTTGTCGTCTAGATGAGCTTGATTCTTTTTATGTTTCGAACCCACAAGTACCTTATACTGCTCTGACTTAAAGGTAGAGAAATGCTCTGAAATTTGTTAACAACTCAGTATAAACTTTACGTAGTTCAAATCAGCTACTGTGACAGACTCTACAACTAATTTGGTAACTATCTATCCTGTGTTTTGCTCTATGTGTTGAGCTTATAAACAATTTTGGCTTATGATTTTTCAGACCTCGGGTCGAAATATGCTCTTTAGGTCATTGAAACAACAGTAAACTGGATATATAAATCAACACCAGTTACTCTTACTGACTCCTCTGAATCAGCTAATTATATACAACATAGAATCTATGGGTATCAAGGTCTGCTAACAAGTGAGCATTTCCTTAACCCACGATCTTGTTTCTAGAAAATTAAGATGTAGGTTGAAACAAAGCAATTAAATATACAACCATGAACAAGTCTAATGTTAAAAATATATATTATTCATTTCAGCGTTTCCGGCACTAAACACCCTGAAATAAAATCTGGTTTGAATCACCACCTGGGACGCAATTAAAGGGACAGGTTTTTAAATCCCTGAGGTAAAAATGTTTTTTAATATTGTAGAGATACAAACATACAACCAAGTTAATGCACTAGAACAGATAAGTGAAACTTTTGTTCACTTGCATTCTTTTCCTACAGGGTATGAACTTACACATTGAACTGCACTTCTGAATGTTCGCAGTGCTATCTGTGTTTTTATCATAAGTAAGTCATTCACTGTATTTATTTTAGCCAGTATCCTAAATTAAAACCCTGTAAGCTAGCACTCCTTGTCACCACACTGACTAGTATGTCAAGCTACAACCTATACATATCTCTGAAATGTAAATAGATCCGAAGAAAATGTATATAATAAAATGTATATACCAAATGGCTATATGTCAGCAACACTCAAAGAGAACATTTGTTAATTTTATGATTATATCCTTCTTTAGGGGTCATCCATACTGCACTAAAATTCTCCGTCCTGATGATGGTCTTGGGATAAAAACATAAAAGACCGAAACGTCGACACACCAATCCATGTCTACATCCTGCATCTGACTTTCTGTTTATTCCAATAAGGAGTCAATTCTTCATTTAATTTATAGACTGGATTAATTTTCTTATGTATTGATGGAATGAGTTTGTCGCTTCCCTATACCTAAGATTTATTTGCAATTATTTTGACTGTGAACCCTTGTAAAAATTTTAATTTGATTTGTAAATACAAATAATAAAGTTACTATAAAAATATTTTTCCTGTGTTGCTTCTCATTATTAATTTTTTACTTTCTGAATTTCATTTGATGAACAGAATTGTCATTCCATAACTGTTTTATTTCCTCGGGGCTAGTGTGGTAGCTTCCATGAGGTTCTAAACTGTACTAACAATTATAACAGTGACTGATTTGTTCAGTAGAGGAGTCTTAGTAAGACAGACCCTATTACACTGAAAAACTCTGATCTTCAAAATAAAACCCTTGCTGGTACTTTCCCTAAATACTCATGAGTCTGCAGCACCACATTACCCCTTTATCAGAGGGCTTAATGACAAGGCCCTTGTCGAATTTGAGATTCCTTAAAGCTTGCCTATGTGCAAACGTAATATTCAATTTTTTGCTAGTTTTCTCCATGTCCCTTCTCAGTTTCAAGAGGTCATTGGTTACGTTTTCCGAAAAGATATCAATGGCATCTCTTATCATTTGGTGAAAGACTTTAGAGGTTGGTCGGAAAGGGCTCAAGGGTCTTGACTGGGTGATGCCCTAGTTGACTATCCATTCCATGTCATCACATACAATGGTGCTCCACTGCTGTCCAATTCCTCCAAGACAGCCAGTGTGTTCAAGTCATTGCATCTTAGGATATCTGTGGTTTGGACTGAGGGCTCTGTGATTCCAGTCCTTGGACTCACGCCTTTCAATTTAAAGAATTTAAACAGTTTTAACTTCCTCATAAATATAAAAACATCTATGAAAGGTTGGGCATATTCAAAATAAATTGTGGGACAGAAAGAAATTCCCAATTTAAGGACTGTTTTCTCATCAGATGTTAATTGCCTTGGTGTCATATTTATGATTGTGAGATTTTCTGATTTGGCCAGGGTGCCTACTGCCTGAAATTGACACTGCGTTTTGGGCGGGTGTTTCTGTCCCTGTTGGCCCCTCCTCAGTTGCCATCCTCCCCTTTCTAGTGGTTCGGCAAGTTGTTGTTCTGGCGGCCTGCCCTTACCTCCTCAAAGCCATGTTTGACGGACCAGGCTAAATTCCTCGTGAAAATGGCGAGGTGCCTGGGTACTCGTTCCTGCGCCACCCCCCTCCTCCTCTTATTGCTCTTGATCCATAACTTTGAAATCTGAGGTATACCTTCTTTCTACCTCCTTGCGACTCCTATTATTTCTCAGGTTGCGGTGAGGTGCATCGTACTTTTTAGCAAATGTCAATATTCTACCTTGTTCGCAGCCCTTGGTATCCCGGTCGAACTTCTGCTGTTTGCATGGCTTAATTTTCTGCTCATAAGATTCCAAGCATTTTTTCATAGAAGCCCTCTGTTCATCATGCTGTGCTTGTTGGGGTTGGCCCGGGGTGCCCCAGTATCGACAGAACGCGTGTCTGACCACGTTCTGAAAATGTTTGAGGCCGCTTCATGGCACACTGCCTCGCTGAACATTAATTAATTGAACAGAAATCTGCAGTGCGCACTCCCCCTCACCCTTGCCTCACTGTCAAGTCAAAAGAGAAAAACTGCTAGTTCTTACTGCTAATCATTGTGGTGTCAGTGTGGCAGTGAGCCTTCTCCTGCCCGCTTATCTTCTGTTCGACCAGGTGGTGCAGGACCTTTTAAATCATCCCACGCTTCGGAACCTGCCTGTGCTTCTGCACTCTCTGGCAGGCGCTCCATATAAAGGGCAGACTCAATCGTAAATCCAAACCTCCCAAAAACAGATTATGGGCATCACGGGGGGAATCCTTTTCAAGATTTAATGGCACTAGTAACAAAGCAAACGTGTTTCAGTGGGACTCTTTCCTCAGTGTTACACAGCCTCACTATACACAACGTCATAGTAATTGAAAGTCAGGCTGTGAGTGCCCGTGATTTGTTTTTTACATATAAATATTACCTACTGGCAGTTGTCAGTAGATAGTTATAGTTAGGACCTTGTTTCTATTCAAAAAGCATTTTTTCTTTTGCCAATATCATTGGTGCCGTTTGACAAATCTTCGTGAAATTTTCAAAAAGTAATGGTTCACTTTTGTCAGCTCCTGTCCTAAAAGTTTGGAGGTGATTCGTCAATTGGGGGCCGAGAAAAAAGGGGGTCCCAAAACACGTTCTCCCCATGTTCATTTCCATAGGAACTTTAGACACGTCTACAGCCCGAACTGAGGAACGGAATTACACCAAATTTGGCAAAAAGGTAGCTCTTGGTTCAGAAAGCACTCTTTCTGTTAAATGGTGTAAATCCATTAAATAGTTGCTGAGAAATTCAAGAAATAAAAACATTGATATCTGAGCACTGAGGAGGGTTTGCAAACCATCCCAAGCATGAGCTTTACTCTAATTGGCTGCCAACACTCCAAACCAGAATGTGTTGGCAGCCATCTTGTGACCCGGTTACCAAATCACAAGAAAACATTTTAAAAAAATAAAAAAAGAAGAAAAAGGGTCAGGGTACAAAAATACCCTGACCTCCTAGGCCTGGGGGGTCCTGAATATTTATATACGGGGTTCCGTTGCGGCCCCCCGCCCCAGGGACCACCACCTCCACATTGCTATCTTATCATTGGGAGGGAGGCAGCGCGGCCCCCCTCCTGGATCCCTGATGGCCCTGGGGACCACCACCCCCAAGGGCCAGCCCCTGCAATATCCCTGGGTGGCCACCCCTGGGACATTGCCGTTTACTATGACAGGGCGGGAGCTGTGCGGCTCCCGCCCTGACATAGCAAACTTTGCTTTGCTTTTTGGATGCAAGAGCAGGAAACTCTCGCTTTCAAAAAGCAAAGCAGATTGCTTTTGGGCAAGGGGAGCTGCATGACAGCAGCTCCCCTTCCCCAAAAGCAATTCTGGCTCCCGCGGAGGCGTGGAGCCAGCGGGACCGTGGGGGCATTGGGGCTCCCCCCACAGTTCCCAACTTGAGGGCCGGCCCTGGGAATTTGGTCCCCGGGGCCAGAAGTGGTCCGGGAGGGGGGCCACGTGACCCCCTCCCTTTTAATTAATTATTATTATTATTTTATTTTTTTAAAGGAAGGCCAGCCCTGGGGGATGGGGTCCCCGGGGCCAGACGTGACAAAGGGAAGGGGGGGCCATTTATTAAAAAAATAACAACGAGGCAATGCCCCGGGGGATGGGGTCCCTGGGGCCATTATAGGCCTCAGGAGGGGGCCCACGCTTTAGGGAAGACAGGGCCCTGCCTGCACTCATTGTTATGTTAGCATAGGCTTATTAGAAGTTTTAAGGCCATTTTTCCACTTTGCAGCTTTTGGCGGAATTTGCGAAACTCACTTTCGCAAACGATTGCGAAAATGTTAAAAATCTCAGCGATCACACGGAAATATCGCAAAGGCGCAGACGTTTTTTCCCCACCCGTTCCCGATATTTTCAGCGTGATCGCAACTCGCCAACATACCCATGCAGTTGCTCATGGGTGCGGCCATCTTGTTTTCACTTGTACCACCCGCCCGGGATGCTTACTTCCTGTTCTGGGTCGCACAATGCATGCTCCTGCCCATTCGTGGTACGTATTTCCTGTTCGGGAAAGCTTTTACTTGTTCGCGCCGCTTTTTGCGTGCTCGGGGAGAAAATATCGCGCAAACCTACGCACATGGTCGCAATGGGCACGGCCATCTTGTTTTTCACTCTATTGCCTGGTTCTGGGGCCTGATTTTGAATCCTCCCTGTATCTTTGCCATCCTTTATTTCCAGCCACTTTTTTAAAATCTTTTTTTTTAATTATCTCTCTAACTATTTTCCTGCTGCTATATTTTTGGTTTTTGTCTACTTTTTTGATTTTTTTAGCTACTTTTTCACTCTTTTTCTATTCCCTGCTACTTCCTTTACTTACTTTTTAAATTTTATTACCTTTTCTTTCCCGCCCCGTCTCTCTCTCCCCAGACCCATGCCAAAGGGTAGGGCTCGCCGCAGCCAGAACTGCGACCGCCTTCCTGTGGAAGGCGGCGCCCACAAGGGGTGCAGGCACGGGCCTTATTTGGGGAGGTGGAGTTGGCTGCACTTATCTTCTTTGTGCAGTGCCACCGCCCCTCAACCCTCGGAGCAGGTGGCAGGCCTGGGTCTGGGTACGGGCACCGGGAGCGTCGACAGCGCTGAGGGAAGTTGCGCCGGGCAGTGTTCCTCTGCTCTGGGGTCCGGCGCACCCAGGCGCAGTTGACGGACTGGTGGTCCAACATCTTGGACCGTGAGCAAGACCTGCTGGACCTGCTAGGAGTGGCGGTCCCGGGTCTTGGTGAGTAACTATTTAATTATTACTACTTTGTGTCTGTTCTTCTGCTCTGTGTTATAAATTGCGAATATCTTTTTTTCTTCAAACCAGCTAGAATGTTGCTGCTTACATTCCAGGTTAATTAGGTTTACAAGTCTTCTGTGATTGTTATGACACAGGTGCTCCTCTGCGCTACTACTAATCTTACTTGTTTGCAACTTTGCGTTTGTGCTCGCTTAGCGTGACTATGTAAGAGTTTATTTTAGAGAAATTAAGTTACGTAATGCTATAGTGACTCTAGTCCTTACTTTGTCCTGTCACTAAGAGATAGGGGCGGACTGATACTTAGGTTTAGTTACTTTGTATGAGTTTGTAATTTTTTAGTGGTATGCGTGATGCCCCCTCAGTTACCTCATGTGCTGCTACTACCCCAGTTTTTTTTATAACCTTTTCTAGTTTGTTCAATGAGTGGTGGTAATAGGCTTAGCATTAGCAGAACATCAGCATAAATCAATCAACCCAAAATTTGGTATATACAAAAAATTTAGTCATGTGTCCTCCATTTGACCATATGCATTGTTGAGGACTAAAGGAAGTGGAAATGCACACTTAATGTACAGGTGGCATGCCTGGAATAGGTGGGCTAGGTCGGGTGGTACGTCGTACTTATGCTTAGTTATGGTTCTGGAATCAGAATGGAAGACTGGATTAGCGTTGATAAATAGGAAGTAGTCGATCCGCAAATCCCCCAATACTATTTGTTGACCAGATGAGATCGGTCAATTTAGTTTTTGCAATTGTTGTTTACATAAGTGTTTTTTGACCGTTGTTTAAAAATATTTTATTTGTTTGACACCATCCATCAATGTTTGTCTCTTTCTTATATCTTTCCTGTTCAGCACCCAGGGGCAGGCAGACAGGGAGTGGGACTCAGTCGGCGGGAGAACCACAACACCAGGACGACACCAACGAGGGCTCCTCTGCTGGACCTAGTAAGTCTTTATGTTTTTAATAATAATTCTTATTCCATAACTTTTACCGCACCACGTTTTTCCCGAACTATTGTTTCAGTTTCCTAATGCTATTTTTTACCAACAATTATCCTTCGATCTGTACTGTTTTCGGAAATCTTGTTATCCCTGCCTCTGTACTGTAGTAGCTAAGCTTGCACAGTTGGCCACTCTTTATTTAAAAGGTTGTAAATAAAACTCAGATACACCAGTAGCTCTAGCCATTGTGTCCAGTCCTTTGGGTTGTCCTCTTGTACTAATTCTAGTCTTATTGATCTTGAGTCTTTGTTAGGCCTTGACAATTCACACCAACAAATGCCCAAGCAGATTTCTTACTATTTTGATATGATAGGACATACTACTACTGTTGTAGGGATTTTGCACATACAGACCTTTGCACAAGAAAATAGGATGTTGTTGATGGTAGGTTGGACCTTCCTCACAAACCTCAATCACAATTTCAGAACCCACCACAATCCCCTGCCCGACTAGTTATAGTAGTGTCTTGTCATAACTATTAGCTCTCCGAACCCTCTCCCCAAAATACCCAACAAGTAGACAACCCAGAACAGAACACACCCAACCTCTCAGTCGGGGAAGCAATGCACATGCTTCCTTTAATTTGCTCACTTGTGTAAGTCCACACCAAATACCACCAAGTCTAAGTAAGTTCAAAATGTTTATTGACAAGCTTTGTACATTAACATAAACATTGTTACACTTACTTACAGTTGTTAATTAAATCATGATAACTGAACAGTGGTGGAAACACCACCATCCCCTAGGTAGGAATTTAGTTTATATAAATTTATAACTGAAGATCTCTGAGTGAAGGCACCCCTCACCTTAGAAGAACCTAGTACTGGTAGTTGTTGCATCAGAAGCTCTGCAAAGCTCTAGTTCGTAGAAGGGAATCTTCCGTCTGTAATGCGAAAAATGAAATTGTGCGCGTTAGTATATTGCAAGCATTTCTCAGCCGTCCCAAAAGGGTAGCATTTATGGATAAGCAATATGGACTAACAGTACCCCAGAACTTCATAAAAAAGTGGCTTGTTAATGTTTTGGTTGACCGCTTGTACGCAGCGCTTAGACAGTAGCAGTGTGAGGTCAAGTGGGCTCAAAGGTGTCTTATGCAACAAGCTGAAAGGTAACGTCACATGTGCAAAAATAAAAGACACAAATGTAAAATGGTTGCATGGCTTGGGCTAACTAAGCAAAGGCTAGAATGACCCTAGGGACAATATATAACTACTAGTGTCTACTCAACTACTACCTGATTTGTACTAGTTATATATGTTATATACTATTAACTAATTTTTCAATCTTGCTACTGACCAATAGGGGGAGGTGTATATGACGCCTAAAAAATGTGTAAAGTTTTCTAGGCACACTACCCACGACCACCATTGCCGGGGTCAGCCAAGGCGGCACGGAGGGAGAGGATGCGGCAGTTGCCAAGGATACAGATGGAGTGGTAGGGGGAGTGCCAGCACCAGTGGTGGGCGGTGGTAAGTTAGATTCATAATCCTTAACTATTGTTGACATTATACTCATTGCAAGGGTGTACTGTATGTATACTGTACTGTTGAAACTTAGGGCCCTATTTGGATGGCGGGCGGATTGCCCCCGCCGGGCCAGCGGTAGTCACCGCCGACCTCGCAGGGGCAAACTTCCCGCCATCCCTCTAGAAAAGACCCCCGCCATATTACAATAGCTGGGGGGTCCGTGGCGGATAGAAACCGTCCGCCGATTTTCCGCACAGTCGACATGTCGACCGGGCGGAAAAGGTTTCAATATGGTGGCGGTGTCTGAACACACCGCCAGCCATATAATCTGCATTTTGGAATGCCTTTTCGTGGCAGCATTGCCGCCACGGAAAGGCATGCAGAGTATGCTTATGGTGCCCGTTGCGGGCCCCCATGGAGGGTACCTACCTATGCTATGGCACCCCCTGCCTTTCAAAGCACAACGTGGCAGGCTCCGCGAGGGGCTCGTCACGTTGTGCTTAGAAAAGCATAACATGTACTTTTAGCATAGCGGCGGGCGGTGCTTTCGGCACCGCCCACCACAATGTTAAAAATACGGGATGCACCCACCACTGTGGCAGGCGCATCCTAATTGTCCCCACGGGACCCTGTCCTTATGGCAGGTGGTCCATTTTTAGCGCGAGGATGGCGGGCGGACAAAGTCCTAAGTAAGTAAGAGTTGTTGTGAACGTTTAAAGAGTGAAGAAGACACCCTTTGATTGGCATAGGTCACATAAAACTCAGATCAGATCACCTGGTGTTCAACTAAAAAGTGAAAGACGGGTGGAAGGAAGAAGGATGGGCAAAATGTAATAAATGTTATGTACTGTGCTTTATAGTGCTACCATGCCACTAAGTGTATAATTAACTTGTCTTACTGTTTTTCCAAGAGTATATTTTACAATTGTCTTGTTTCTTTTTGATATACAGCTACTCCTTCCAAGGTTGATCGGAAGGAGTTGGCCGCCAAGGCAAGGCACCGGAAACTGGAGGCAATCCAGTGAGAATACCGGCGGCTGGTGGTCTTGGCAGAGGAGGAGGAGGAGACTGCTACAGCACTTGAAGCCTCCTCCAGTGCCCCTGGCCCCAGCGACCGCCCTCCAGCGGTACGGTGCCACCGTCTGGCGGCCGCCCGCCGTCCTAGCTGCAACACGATCTCTGGTGTCCCCCACCACTGTTGCTCCTGCTGCCGCACTCTCAAGCGCTGTGTCGCCCGTTTAGAGGAGCAAATGCGTGTCGTCCTCCAATCCCGCCACTCCTTTTAGAGTCCCTGTCTTAGTTCTGCCCCTTTTTTAATTCTTGTTTGGGTGGGGGGGAATTGGGCGTTGGGGATTTTTGGACATTTGGACTTTAGTTTCTAATGGACATCGGTTGGGTTTAGGGAGGGGGTGGGTAATCTTTTTTTGGTTTCCGTTTTACATAGTTTATTTTTGTTAGGGTAAATTAAATCTATATTTATACTATACATGCAATGTTGTTAATGTTTTGTAGGTGGGGTTACTGTTTTACATCACACTGTTTCCTTGCTGGTGCAGGTCCACCCATAGCCAGTGTTTGATTTAAATAATTGGCTGACTGTGTAAGACACAAACAGATAGATGCAACACCCCTCATTGATTGAGTTGTCCTACCAGTACTTTGTCTCTCTTTTAGTCTATGCATTCTTTCTCTGGACTCAAAGAATTATGTGAATTCATTGAAAACATACCCATTATTAATTATGCTTCCCCCAAACTTCTCTTACCTTTGCTTGATGTTTAACTTAGGCCCAGAGATGGCTACATGGTGAAGATGGTTTCCTTTTTGTACCATGCCATGATTGGGGTGGTGGTGGTAGTATAGTAGTAGTAGTAGACACTGGCAGGGCAGCAGCATTTGCAAAAAAGGAAAATGAGACAGTCAGTGGCCTTTGAGAGACTGTTCGAAGAGTAGTAGAATGAAGTACACTACAAAACTTACCGAGCAACAATAATATGCTAAAATATTTTACAACAAAACATAATGGTGGTGGGGAGAGCCTACTAGACAGAGTTACAAACTATAGTTGTGTCGAGTCACTTGACTAAACCTACAGTGTAACAGTTAGTGCTGTGTATGTGGAATGACAACAAATCAAATCAATGCCGGCAATTAATGCTAAGGTATATGTTCCTTTCTTAAATAAAGATCACCTCTAAAATGTACTGCTCATGGGTGGGCAAGCAGAAGAAGATCATCGCTCTGCCTTGAAATTGAAGTGCCGTTGCTTTCGCCACATCCCCCCCAGCAAGCGTGTGATTAATTATTGGTGTACATTTAATTTAGTCACACCTCAATAAGTCACACAGCCCGGGGGAAGAGGTTTAGGGTTTGTTGAATGGATGGGAAAGGGGTTTGGGGAAAGGTTTGACAGTGAAAAACAGTACGCATGGACAAACAAACGACAAACTTTGAAGACTACCATATCCAATATGTTAAGGGAGAAAAAGGAAATGCATGCATGATGTGTTATCATGGTCAAAAATGTGGACTGGATTTACATCTCGGTATTCCGACCTCTTGGTCCTCTCGTCCATCAATCTTGGGTGTCGCTACTCGCCGCTGCCCGCCTGGAATTTTTTTTTGATTTATTGGTAAGGTAAGTGTGCATTGTAATGTTTTCCCAAGTATAGGGCAAGGCCCGGCCTGTAATTGTAGATGTAAACACAAAGGGGATATTGAGAAACAAAGTTGAAACAAATGCACAAGTTATGGTGTAGTGCAACACAAGAACACTTTCCGAGGCGGCATGTATGCATCATTTCCACTGTAGTCTGTTTCTCTTTCCAGCATTGACCTTCAACAACAACAGGACAGAGTAGGTCCACAGTGACATGCCTGACGGCACGTTGCTTAGCACATCCTCCGTTTAGAGTTGGACAAAGGCAAAGCACATATCCATTCCAAACATGGCATTTTACAATTTAAGGTAGTTAATGAAAAGCACCGCAGTCATCCCACCGCTACACTTGACTCCACTTCTACGCAGACATTTGGGTCTGCTGTGGTTGTTGTTGACGTGTTTACCTTTAGGCTTTTGTGCCACGCATGAAACATCCTCCTGGCTTGTTTATTCCATCAGTCATCTCCGATACTGGTACTGACTGACTGTGAAGGTCGGCCTGCAGTAGAAGTAAAATTTTGTTATTACACAACAAGAGTAGAACTATTGTTGACTTGAGTCACTCTAGTGTGTACAGTAAGACTACTAGTACACTTTGACTGCACTTCGTGCACAGCAAACAAACAACAAAAACACAAACACCAATCGCTCAGAGTCAGGTGTCCAATGTATGCCATTCATTTTTTCATTACCTGTTCCTTCTCATCTTAGGTTAACGGGCCGTCTTTTTCGCCATCATCATCATAGACGGTGCTGTTGTCATACTCAGTGCGCAGATTGAGGCCCCTTTCTGTATTCAATCAAAAGCAATGTATCAAGCTGCAGTAGAAGTACAAATTTCTTATTTGCAAGAAGGGGAAAATTCACCTTGAGTTACTATTACTGTGTACTGTAGAAAGATGATTAGTGCACAATGACATAACTTCATGCACAACAAACAACAACAAAATCACTCAGTTTGCGACTCTGTGTCCAATGCTTGGCATCAATCATTACCTGTTCCATCTCATTTTCATGGGCAGTCTCTCTCGGCTCTGAAAGGAGGATAGCTATAGTAGTCATCATGTTCCACCTCTTTTGGCAGGACTAGGAAAGTTTTTATTTTTTCTTCTATTTTCCATCATCCAATCATCATGACGGCAATGGATTTATGCGGGAGATTCAATATGATGGAGCGGAGGAGCTGGATTCGGAGGACTGTACTGTCAAATGCAGACACCTGAAAGTTGTATATTGAAATAAGAAGAGCAGGAGATGGTGGTAATGGAATGGATTTGTTGTTATTCACAAGTTTGTAACCGGAACGACAGACACACAAAACAAAGGAAAAAAAGGGAGAAAGACAGCAAGTGCAAGCCTAATTGTCAGGGAAGTATAGCTCGTCCTCAAACACCCATCTCTGAAAACGGAAAGAATGTCTTAAGTCCCAATTTTGCCAGCGGATCCAAAATTGTGGCAGAAATGTAATGTCCTTGTGACAAAATTTTACTTTCTATCCTTGTATTTTGAGCTAAGCAAAGGGTTAAACTCTCCACCAAGTCATAGGCTTCCTTTTTGTCCTCTAAACCTTTGTATGATTCAGACACCTTCTTCAGCTGATGCTCTAGCATTTGCAATAATGGGATAGCTTTTCCCATTGTACAGTCGTCCTTGCTGACTTCACGTGTGAAGACCTCATAACGACGAAGCATCTCAGTCAGGCATTTAACTAGGCCCCATTGCTCCATCTGAAGGGTCATGCCTTTCACAGTAGCATCCCCTCTTTGCATGACATATTCATTGAGTGGCCTGTACTGCTCAAACAGACGATCAAGCATGTAATACGTTGAGTTACAACGTATTGTCACCTCCTGGATGAGTGCTTTGACTGGCATCCTATATTCACGTTGAATGATCCTCAGCTGCTTCTGAGCTTTAAAAGAATGGCTGAAATGAGTGTATATTCTTCGGCAGATGCTCAGTAAGTTGCTGACTATGGGTTCTTTTTTCAGAAGGTCTTGAACTATAATGTTTATGCAGTGCGCCAAACACGGAACCCTGAAATAGGAACCAAGGTCCATGGCCTTAAGTACATTACTGCCATTATCTGTGGCAACAAAACCAATGCTAAGCCCTCTTGGGCGCAGCCATTCAGAAACCTTGCTGCGAAACTCTTGCAAAATGTTTACAGCAGTATGAGATTTCTCCAAGGCGAACATGGCTACAGTTGCATGTTTCTGAGTAGCTTTAAAAATATCAGCTGTGTCAACAGCACCTCATTCTGGTAGCAAGAGACCCAGTGTGCAGTGATGCACATGTAATCTGTGGCTTGGCAACTGGTCCACATGTTTGTTGTCAGGTGGATATTGTGAACAGCACTCTGCTGCAAAGCTTGTCCAACCAATTCCAGCACATCATGATGTAGTGCCAGAACAGATACTCTTGCGAAATAGGACCGGCTGGGAACCTTCTATTTAGAGCAGATGGCTGACGCAAATTCAAGGAAACCCACCCCTTCTACAAATGAAAAAGGGAGAAGGTCCATTGCTAACATTTTAGCAAGCTTTGCATTGTACAACTGTGCCGTTGGGTGGTTGCGTTGGAACTGCCCCTCAAACCTAAGCATGCTCTCAATGGTAGGCTGGATTACTTTCCTTTGTGGTGCTGTTGTTTTCATTAACCCACTTAGGTTCAACGATGCAGTTTGTCTCATTGCGGTACTCGGTCGCCTTGGTGTCCCAGCCTGAACCTGAGTTTGGCTCTTACTGCGGTGCCACTCAGATGTTACTGAGGAGGATGTGGGAGGTACCACTACAGTACTGGGGACAGGGCTCGAAATGCCTCCCTCTTCTTCACCTTCCACCGCAATAATATCGTCCCCTGATTCTTCATGACCAACTTCAATAGGTCGACTTTTTCTACTTTCTTTTAAGTGAAGTAGGTGATTTTCCCACACGATAGTGTGGTGTATTCTGAGATGACTTGCTCGGCCTCCGGTACCATAGATTGTACTGCGCTTACCCCGCTGAACACCTGTGCGACAAATGGAGGCATATAGCAATGTTCTCCTCCTTGGTGCTAACAGAAAAGAAGTCCCAAACTGTAGAGGAGAACTTTCTGGCACTGCTGGATGTGCCACCTTCAATACCAGATGAACTGGAGGGTGTGCTTGGAATGTGATGACTCTGTGAAGGTACACTGTGACTTTTACTACCACTACCTACTAAGATGGTTAAGCTGGAAGAATTTCCTTGCCAGGCCTTGGAAAATATGGCAGCTGGAGGTCGTGGTGGTGTAACCTGTGTTGGTGATATCCGTGCTACATCCCGCTCAGTAGCAGCCTTTCTGGATAGGGTGAGAATGCTGGTCTCCATCCCCTTTGGCTCGTCTTCATCAGTTTTTCTGGAACCTTCCTTTTCAGAAGCATTGTCTTGTGGCATGCGTCATTCTCAGACTCAGCTGGTGGCTGCCAAGTGGCATCACGATCATCAGAAGCGGGGCTTAAAGAAGAAGATGGTATACCAACAAGCATCCTTTTCCTTGATGTTGGTCTGGAAGACAATAGATCTTCCGAAACAGTGGTTTGATCCACTTTGTCTGCAGGAAGCTCGATTTCCTGAAATGCCCCTACATCAGGAGCAACAACTACTATTGCAGGCTGTTCTAGCACCTGCTGCTGTTCTTGCAGCTACTCCTGTTCTTCTTGCGGCTGCTGCTGTTTGGCTGTGGCTGCTGCTGTTCTTGCGGCTGCTGCTATTCTTGCGACTGCTGCTGTTCTTGTTGCGGCTGAACACTTATCTGCTGAGTTTCCGCCTGCGTTGATTGTGTACTACTTTGCGATAATGACATTTCAACATCGCTGCTCGTTAGTAGACTGGCTACCTCTGCAACACTCAAGGGCTTGGGCCTAGGTTGGTGGGGTTGGCACGCTGGTGCGGAGGTGCTGCTCCCAGCTTGGTCCCGGGACAACGCTGCTGCAGGCATACCTTTTTTTGGACCCAAGAAATACATTGGCCGGCACACCAGTCGTGGTTAATGGCACTTCTTTTTCTGTTCCTTCTTCTCACTGGCAACTTTCTTGGTACTGGACCTGGCACCTTTCTTTGGGGCCATCTTCTTCAGATGTCAGGCAGGACACAGATGCACAACAAGTTGTGGTCACACGTGGACGTGATGCGCAGCAGGACTTCTGTCTGGCTGGCAGTACAACGGGTGATGAATGATGATGACACCTCCTCCTATGGCTTTTTGTGCACCTAAAAGCAAATTAAGCCAGGAGAAGAACATCAGTGAAATGTTGCATTTGTTGTTGTGGTTCAGTTACTTACTACTGTACAACAAAAGATATAGTCTAGCCATTTCTGAGACTTTGTCAACAAGGGCTATGTTATACTACTGTTTATACACACACTATACTCTTAGGATGGATAAGAAAGAGAATAAGAACCACCAAAATAAAAGTGCATTGGAAGTGGGATGGACCCTATTTGCCATTAAATTATTAGAGCATCACATCATTCATGGAGCTGCTGCTGGCAAAGGGGGTGGATGGATGGAAGCAGTAAGCCAATAGGAAAACCATGCAGGCATATATGCCAAAAGCAGGACACTACTAACTCCCAACACAAAGAAAGGCCACCAGCCACATGGCCAGGCCCAACAACATCAGAAAGCCCACCACCAAAAAACACACTTCCCAACTCAATCCAATGCCGTCCATGCCCTAAATGATGTCTAAAAACATTTAACAGACCACACAGAAACACTTGATTAATAAAGATGTGGCTACCTGCTCTGAGCCTACTGGATGAAAGCGGACCTGTGGGCAGACAAGGCCAGACAAGCTTGCAGGCCTAGGCTTCAAAATGGCCACCAGCCACATGGCCAGGCCCACAATATCAGAAAGCCCACCCCAAAAAACACACTTACCAACTCAATTCAATGGCCAATACATGCCCTAAATGATGTCTAAATTAAACAGACGACACAGAAACACTTGAATAATAAAGTTGTGGCTACCTGCTCTGAGCCTACTGGATGAAAGCAGGCCTGTTGGCAGACAAGGCCAGACAAGCTTGCAGGCCTAGGCTTAAAAATGGCCACCAGCCACATCGCCAGGCCCAACAACATCAGAAAGCCCACCCCCAAAAAACACACTACTCAACTCAATCCAATGCCATCCACGCCCTAAATGATGTCTAAATTCACCCGACCACACAGAAACAGTTGATTAAGAAAGCTGTGGCTACCTGCTCTGAGCCTACTGGATGAAAGTAGGCCTGTTGGCAGACAAGGCCAAACAAGCTTACAGGTCTAGGCTTCAAAATGGCCACCAGCCACATGGCCAGGCCCAACAACATCAGAAATCGCACCCCAAAAAAACACACTTCCCAACTCAATCCAGTGCCATCCATGCCCTAAATGATGTCTAAATTCAACAGACCACACATAAAAACTTGATTAATAAATCTGTGGCTACCTGCTCTGATCCTACTGGATGAAAGCAGGCCTGTTGGCAGACAAGACCAGACAAGCTTGCAGGCCTAGGCTTCAAAATGGCCACCAGTCACATGGCCAGGCCCAACAACATCAGAAAGCCAACCTACAAAAACACACTTCCCAACTCAATCCAATGCCACCCATGCCCTAAATGATGTCTAAATTCAACAGGCCACACAGAAACACTTGATTAATAAAGCTGTGGCTACCTTCTCTGAGCTTACTGGATGAAAGCAGGCCTGTTGGCAGACAAGGCCAAACAAGCTTACAGGTCTAGGCTTCAAAATGGCCACCAGCCACATGGCCAGGCCCAACAACATCAGAAATCGCACCCCAAAAAAACACACTTCCCAACTCAATCCAGTGCCATCCATGCCCTAAATGATGTCTAAATTCAACAGACCACACATAAAAACTTGATTAATAAAGCTGTGGCTACCTTCTCTGAGCTTACTGGATGAAAGCAGGCCTGTTGGCAGACAAGGCCAGACAAGCTTGCAGCCCTAGGCTTCTAAATGGCCACCAGCCACAAGGCCAGGTCCAACAACAGAAAGTTCACCCCAAAAAACACATTCCCCAACTCAATCCAATGCCATCCATGCCACAAATCATGCTTGAAAATGAAATACATTCAAAAAACACCAAAGGAACAGTTGCTTCATCATGCACACACCCATGAGGCCATGACTAGCTCTGGCATACTACTGACTACTACTACCCACAACATTTAAAAGAAAAGGAATGATAGTTACTAAAATTGAATTGTAGTTGCAACAACTGCAATGCCCCCAATCAAACAGACACAACAACCACTTACTTGTAAAATATCCAATTCAAAAACCCTCAACTTCAATTGCAATGATGCAGCAGACAAAAAGAATGATCTTCCAGCTCAAAATCAAAAGGCAGAATGACCAGGAGATGGACAAAGAACTGGGAGGAGCCTGCTGGACAGGAACAGGAAGTTAGAGATTCTGTGGCACTTCCTCACTCTCCCCACCTTTTAAAAAAAGGACTCCTATCACAAAAAAGAACAGCCAAATGTCAATCTGAGGAGTTTTGTCATCCAAATCATCATTTGCAGAAGGTTTCATGCTGCTAGAACTGATATTCTTTTCCAAATTGAAAATGTCACATGTTCGAGTTCTCGAGCTTCACATTACTTCCGCTGGCGCGTCCAAAATGACTTGATCGCGTTCTCTCGCTCCCTGTCGCGTTGGATTTGACGTGTTCGGGTTCTCTCGCTCCTTGTCGCGTCCGATATGATGTGTCCGCATCCTCACGCTCTCGCTTGCGGTGGAGAATGACGTGTTTGAGAACTCAATTATCTCATTCTCTCGTGGTGCATGATCGCGAGAAGAAAGTCGTGATCGCGCGACGAATGACGTGATCGCGCAACGAATGACGTTAATGCGGGCGCAAACTCTCGAGAGATGGTGCAAAATGGCTATCACAATCCAACATCTCGTGGAGAATGCGACCGGATCGGGAAAACTTGTTGGCGAATGCAGGGATTCAGATAAGGCGATCGCGCGCACGCGAGAAAGTATTTTTTTACAGCGGAGCAAGACAAAAATTTCCGGTAAGATGTCGATTGTGGAAATGTTGACATTTTCGCGCACTCCGCGGAACAAGAACATTTAAAATTATCGCAATTTCCGCGAGCGTAACAGAATTTGGCGCCCAGGCCTACTCAACACTACATGTAACTGTTGTAAGTTAGACTGCTTGGTTTCCTTGCATGAGAACAGTCTGTTTTTCACATCCCCAGACTTACATCGCAACCTTAGTCTGTACACTGCGTGCAGAAGCCTTCAAGGTCACCATAACAATGTTCGCTGTTATTCAGGTTGATCGACCCCCGCTGTGGACACAACACGCACACAGATGCAACCAACTGAAATTCTAGTGCCTTTAATATTGCACTGCATGCATGATTTGGGCACTTTGAGAGAAAAACTTTTCCAGACACAGAGAGCTTTACTGATCCTGAGATGTGATTCACCTCTGCTGATATTGGAGTTATGGGGTTCCCCATTCAAGCCTAAGAGAACTTCTATTATTATTATAAAACCTAGGGGCATATTATCAAGGACCGGTGTTAAAATTATCACCGCTTTATCGGCAGGAAACTGTCGATAAAATGGCGATAATGGGCTTGATAATATGCCTTTGTTGATTCCCATAGAAGCCCATGTTAACACCAGAACATGTGCTTCTATGAGAATTAACAAGGGCGTATTATCAAGCCCATTATCGCCGTTTTATCGGCAGTTTCCTGACGATAAAATGGCGATAATTTTACCACCGGTCCTTGATAATATGCCCCCTAGTTCCTAGCAGAGGAGGGGGGTTCACAAGGCGCAATAAGACCTGTTTCCACTATCATTGTAACATGATTTCTCCCTTTGTGTTTTATGGAATTGTAACAATGCTGATTGTGTTTTTCTAATCACATGCCTGCTTATGTTAGCCAAAATACTGCATCTTAGAGCACGTCATTAAAAATAAACATTTTAAACTTTCCCGTGTCTCTGATTACTCACGTTGTGGACTGGTATGAGAATAAAAACGAAAGAGTGTTCTTGATTCCCACCATTCCTGAGAGTACCCTAAGTCGCATGTTCTGAGTTGTCTAATCATTGGTAGCTTCGCTGTAGGACGGAGAGCTTATGAGACTCTGATGCTAGTCGGTTAGGGGTTCTGGGCACTGAGGTGAGTTTTTTGGTACACCACAATTCTCTGAGGTCCTGGTTTCCTGTGCATAGTTCTATGCATGAGCAGAATCCCCACAACATGGCACACCTACCGTTTGGTCTTATAATCGAGACACTCGAGTTGTGTCTCGATTACACGACACCTTCATTCCTGTTTCTGGTTGACAGCAATGACAGATTAACCTACCTATATGGGTAAATTATAGATTCATTCAAGCTTGAGATTTCAAAAAAAAGGTTTGTATGTTGAATTACTACCCGTTTGTGTTACAATATATGATAAGGACGAAATGCCTTTTTGGCTTGCTGAGAAATTTGACCAACTGGAAGCAGTATTATCTAGTACGACTTCTGTTGAGAAACACAGTATTCTGACAATTAGTCTGCAAAATACTTAGTGCGTGAGGTAACATATTGTGAGACCTGGGGTAAAGTATTTACGGCGGTCTATGCGAAGTGCTTCGGCATGCCGTCTATAACTGTCCTGCCCTCCGTGATCAAGTGTGTTCAAGATCAACACGGTCCGGAGGCGGCTATTGAATTGGGAATGCGACATGTCGGAGTGTTTGACGTAGTTTCCGATCTCATCCTAGCTAATGTCAAAGGAGATGCGGTGAACTTTCAGGTGTCTAATGCTTTGCGCAATGTCCCCAAAGCCGATAAACCCCAGCAGTTGCCAAAAATTATTGCCTAGGCTTATAAGACCATTGGGCGCAATAGTTTGGGTGTTAAGCCTTTTGCTAAGTCAGCAGCTCAACTGCAAACTCAGACGGCAAAGTCTAATAAAGATGACCGTCCCAATTTTCCAAAACAGAGTTGGAAAAATAAAAATCAGGGGAAGCAGCAAAAGAATTAAGGGTTGTGTCCTGCATCACCAATACCTGTGTCTACTGGGCGCACATATGATTTGCGCGACCACGCAAGTATTAAGTAACCTGATAGATTTCAGGTTCCTGATCAATGTTCTCCTTGTTCTTTGCAGGAAACATCGGTCTCACAAATTGGTGGAGGAGACCGTAGCAGAGGTAGTGAACAGCCCCACCAGACTGAAGGTAAAGGCAAGCAGGATGACTTTCAACGTCAACGCCCTCAGTTTCAGAAAAAAAGTTGCTGCCTTAACCGCAAGGTAGCCACGTATAGTGGGAACACAGCTTTGGAACCTGACATGGGCGTTAATGCTGCTAGACAGCATAGCGGGGGTTACAGTAGTGCGGCAAGCACTGCGTCCGTATCTGAAGGCGACAGAATCTGACACTTTACCGTAGAGACAGCTGACACGAGAGTGGCTCTCCCTGACAGATTATATCAGATAGTCCTTTTAATTGAATCTAAATTCCCACTTACTCGTGACAACCACGCAAACCTGGTGATAAGAATTGTGCCAGGTGCAGTGGGTTTCATGTACTTGACGTTTAATGAAGGAGACACAGTCCCTATTGCTTACAAGTCACCTGTAAAGAAGTCGGTTCCAGAGTCAGCAAAGCAGTTTAAAGGAGATTTATTGTAGAGCATATATAATCAGTTCATAACAGTGAACCTGGGTCGTAACTGTCATCCCATGGA
Organism: Lissotriton vulgaris; assembly: GCF_964263255.1. Classification (NCBI taxonomy): domain Eukaryota; kingdom Metazoa; phylum Chordata; class Amphibia; order Caudata; family Salamandridae; genus Lissotriton; species Lissotriton vulgaris. Next base: position 1,630,198,737 of record NC_141695.1, on the reverse strand, counting down.
ATCCGGAACACAGCAGTGTTCCTGATTCCAGGCATGACACAACAACACCACACATTCCCCTTCGTAAAGGAAAATTACAGAGACATAAGCAAATGATAAAGAACAAGAACTAGCAAATAATACACAAAGTGGATACTGGAAAGAAAAGACATAAGTATGAAAACTTGGGAAACAAATGACATAATACACAAATTGAATCACCTATAAAGATGATAGTCTTTGGACCACATAGGAGCATGACATTTCCTTTGTGCACGTTGAACAGGCACATTGTCATCAGGAGAACAGGAAGACTTATTTTCAGAGAAACTGTGAAGGGTTGTAGAACCAGGGAATTTCCTCCAATTACAAGCACCATTGGAAGACTTCAAGCCAGATGGAACTCTAGAGGCCATATTATCAACGACGGGCGAAACATTATCGCCGCTTTTATCGCCAGGAAACTGCCGATAAAGCAGCGATAATGGGCTTGATAATATGCTCTATGAAATTCCAATCGAAGCTCATGTTAAATATCTTCACATCTAACATGGGCTTTGATTGGAATGCCATAGAGCATATTATCAAGCCCATTATCGCTGCTTTATCAGCAGTTTCCTGCCGATAAAAGCGGCGATAATGTATCGCCCGTCCTTGATAATATGGCCCTAGATTCTGGAGACACATCCTTGGGCCACAACCACCTAGGAACCTTAACCACCCTAGACAAGTTTCACACATTACCGTCTGAAAGTTCAACAACTTGTCTTCCAACACGCGTGACCATCAAAGGACTGGAATACCGTGACTCACCAGACTTGACATTTCTACACTTCTTGACACGGACCCAATCATTGACAAAGAACTGGGAAGAACCACTACATGAAGCACGATCAACCTCAACAGTCCTACTGGTACCAAGCATTCTCACCCAAGGTTGAGATAAGTTGAAGCCACTCCTCCTCCCTCTCATCTTCTCAAAAGGAGACAGGTCACCCATACTCCTGGGTGTGTTTCTGTAACACCACAGAACTTCACTAATGGTTTGTTTACAATCTCTTCCATTCTGCAAGGCAAGTTGAAGCCCTTCCTTAAACACCCTGATCCATCTCTCAACGATGCCATTACTTTTGGGATAATACACTGACACACGTTTATGTTTGATACCATGACGCTCCAAAAACTCTCTCATCTCCAGGGATACAAATTGCACACCATTGTCAGTTGTAATAGAATCTGGAAAACTCTCCCTTTCAAACACTTCATTCAAAAACGTGATCACTACACTAGATGTTATGCTAGAAACCATCTTTACCTCAGGCCATTGAGACAACTGGTCTATCAAAATTATAGCATACATCTCACTCTTGTTAAATGACAAAGGACCAGCAATATCCAATTATACACTTTCCCAAACACGTGAAGGCCTGGATATGGGAAACCGTTCACACGGAACATGCTTTTGAGACTTATCACTCAAACAGCAATCCAAACAGTCTCTGACATGCCGTTCTATGCACTTATCCATTGCTGGCCACCAGAATTCACTTCTAATCCTTCTTTTCATGGATGTCATTCCAGGATGTCCTTCATGAGCAATTTCTAAAATCTTAGGTTGTAATTCACGAGGGACCACTAATTGCAGACCTCTAAACAAAACTCCTTCGACAACGGACAATTCCTGAGCGACATGAAATAAAGGAAGAAACTCATCAGACAACAACTCTTTCCGTGGCCACTGGGTTTTTACAAAATTACAAATATCACCAAGAACAGAATCACTACCACACGCCAATTTCCACGCATCCTCATCAATACAACCTTTGGAGATTTCACAAATTGACACAACATTATCATCATCCTTATCTTCTTCAACAACATTGTCATCAGGAATGGGCAATCTAGACAAACAGTCAGCTAACACATTCCTAATACCAGGGATATATTCCACTTTAAAATGAAAATCCTGAAGCTTGTATTGCCATCTGGCAATCCTTGAAGTCGCTTTTCCACAACCTTTGGTAGTAAATAAATTCACTAAAGGGCGATGGTCAGACCAGAGCTTAAAAACAGTGCTGTACACATACTTGCGGAAATATTCTATACCCCACCAGCAAGCAAGAGCTTCCTTTTCTAAAGTGGAATATTTGCACTCAGCATCCCTTAAAGGTCTAGATGCGAATCCAATTGATACCAATTGGCCTTTTTGACGCTGCATTAAAACTGCACCAACACCTACATTACTAGCATCAGTGATGATAAATGAACAATGTGCAGTATTAAACGTTGCTAAAGCAGGAGCAGATACGATGTTTTGTTTCAACAACAAGAACTCTTTTTTGCAATTTTCATCCCAAAGAAATTGAATATTTTTTTCATCAAGTTCCTCATGCTCACAGTCTTATCAGAGAACAGGGGAATGAATTTCGAATAGTATTCGGCAAGCCCCAAGAAAGATCTGAGCTGATCTTTGTTCACAGGGTCTGGAGCTAACTCTATGGCCTTGACTAAATTCATTTTCGGGGAAATGCCTTCCTTACTAATAGTATGTCCCAAATAGTCAACAGAAGATACACCAAATTTACATTTTTCTTTTGTAAGTGTTAGACCACTATCTTGCAACACACATAATACTTTATACAAAATCTCAGAATGATCAGATGGATTGGATGCAAAGATCAAAATGTCGTCTTGGAAGTACAAGACATTATCAAAATCCTTGAAAAGGTTGTGCATCACCCTTTGAAAGACAGAAGATGCTGATATTAGACCAAAAGGCATCCTTTTGTATCTGAAAGCACCCTCTGAAGTGATGAAAGATGTCAAATGCTTACTATCCTTGTGTAAAGCTATCTGGTGATAAGCATTTGACAGGTCTAAAGTAGAAAAAATGGATGCCCCCTTCAATTTAGTGAACATTTCATTAATATTAGGGAGCGGATGTCTATCCACCCATACGTTCCTGTTTAAATCTCTCAAATCCACACAAAGTCTCACTTTGCCGTTGGGCTTGTGAGCAACAACGACTGGGGATAACCAAACAGAGGATTCTATCTCCTCAATGACATCTAAATCACATAACCTTTTGAGTTCAGATTTTACAGCATCTCTTAAATGTAAAGGGACATTCCTAACCTTATGGACTTTTGGTACAGCATCTTCTCTAAGAATGATTTTGTGTTCAAAGTTTTTCAAGAGACCTAATGTGGACGTAGAAAAAACAGAAGGAAATTTCTTTTCACATTCAGAGCCGAGATCAGACTCTACACTCATGACAAGATCAGAATACCCAATGACTTGTTCAGGATGATTGGGATCCAATTTTATGATTAAGTCCCTCTGTTGAGGCCAACCCAATAAACAAGAGCCATCTTTAGCCACATAAACCTTGGACTTAATAGTTTTACCTTTGAAACTTAGGGATGTCGTAAAAAAACCAAGAATATCAATGGGTTTCCTCCCATACCCAAGCAACTTTATGTCTGGAGGAGATAATTTTAAACCAGGAAACTCTTTCACCCATTCTTCACCAATGAGAGTGCGTTTCGCCCCAGAATCCGCCATGACATTGATTTCCTTCCCCCCAACATTTACAGTGCAGTAGGGAGAATCTTTATCACATGCATTGACTTCATACACTGCAAAAATAAATTCTTCCTCTAAGTAATCATCATCAATTTCATTGACATGCTCATTTGAACTTCTTTTTTGATTAAAACCCTTACTTTTAAACCTGTTCTTATTCTTACACATTTTGCTAAAATGACCCTTCATTCTGCAATATCTGCACACTTGACCAATTGCCGGACACTTTCTATCATTTGCTAGGTGATCCGGACTACCACATTTAAAACATGCAAATTCTCTCCTCTCTTGGAATTGTTGGTTTCTGTTTCTGAAAGAAGATCTTTCCTCAAAGTTAGATTTCTTAACAATGTTGACTTCAGCAATACTTTTTTCTGCAAGTTCCTTCACTCCAAGTTTCATGTTTTCAAAACGATGTGCGATATCTAACGCTTTGTCTAAAGTCAGATCCTCAGTATCTAAAAGTTTTCCTTACAGCTTGACATCAGCAATTTTGTGGACCATTTGATCACGCAACATCTGATCATGAAAGGTTGAATAATTGCACTTAGATGCCAAAACTCTTAAGTCATTCATAAATGAGTCAACAGACTCACTTGGTAATTGACCCCTACTTAAAAATTTATGACGGGCAACTACAACATTGACTTTCTTAATAAACTGTTTATCCAACTGTTTGATTGCTTCCTCGAAAACATCAATCGCTTCTTCAGAAGATGATACACCACCTGACAAAGGTAAATGACTTAAGACATGTCTTCCTTAAGCACATAGACAGTGTTTTAAAATGGCAAGTTTTCGTTTATCGGTATAGTCATCTCCACCAATAGCTTCAATGTAAGCATAAAAACCTTCTTTCCATCTTTTCCATTCAAGGATAGGTTCACCTGGGTTTGGTAGAAATGGTGGTGGTGCTGAAAAGCTTTCCATTTTAATAAAGCAAAAGCTTAAAACAATTTGATGGATAAATGTAGTGTTCGTTTTGCTTTATATATCTTCTCTTTTTATTATTTAATTTTTTTATATATTGTAAACCAAAATTAAACTTTCTTGCAAGGTTAATGCGAAGTTCAAACTTTCTCGCAGGATTAATGTGAAAATTCAAGAGTTAATGCCAAAATCAAACTAATGCGCGAAGTTAGCAGATTGTCATTGATTTTCATTTGATTTTGTCCCAAAAGATGGCCGCCATGCGTCAAAATGCGTGAAACGACGTAGTGACGTCACGTGCATGCGCACCGGCTCGAACTGCTAGACTCACATAGACTCGCGTAGACGTTGTGATGTCACGCGCATGCGCACCGGCTCGAGTGCTAGGCTCGCGTAGACTCACCAGAATTCGAATCATGAAAGTGCCCAAAATTATTCATTTTCGTCAAATAAAGGCACAAAACTGTGGGGGTTTCACCTTCTTGATCCTGACACAGTCCGTTACGCAGCGCAGACTCCGCCGACAGCTCTTCTTGCCAGTTCGTGATCCTCCGCATCTGACGAGGAGAAACGATGCAGGTAGGGACTCCAGGTTTGTTTCAAGGTTCTTGCCCAATCGTCGCCAGTGTAAAGAAGTCGGTTCCAGAGTCAGCAAAGCAGTTTAAAGGAGATTTATTGTAGAGCATATATAATCAGTTCATAACAGTCAACCTGGGTCGTAACTGTCATCCCATGGAATCCGGAACACAGCAGTGTTCCTGATTCCAGGCATGACACAACAACACCACATCACCCTTGTACACTTCGGCTGAAAATGCGATTTTCTACTGTCGAAACAGTTTTGCCTGCAGTGCAAATGGCGATTCTGAAAGAGAGAGCGCTGTCGCAGGGGAAACGCATGTTGGTTGTTACACCGTATCCTGCCCTTCAGGCAGTGATGAAAGCCAGTGTACCTAATTCAAAAGCTTTGCATCCACATTGGATACAATAGGCCACATCCTTGACGTCTCTAGATGTCACGTTTATCTTTGATTCCTCATTGCAAACTCAGAAGTACTTACAGTATGAATTTGTTCATCCTGCTCCTTTGTGGAGAGTGTGGCTCACTGGTTAAAGGCGGCAGACCCGAGAGCAGAGGACGGCCCGGAACCAGGGTTCAATTCCCGACGCGGCAGGGTTGTGGACCAGGGTCAGCGGACTCGATAATTCTCATCTCGGTGCCTACTCTAACCAGGGATCACACTCGGCAACTCTGGGCATTAGCTTGCCTCATCTCCACAACAGCCCCCCTCATACGCCGGGGATGCCTGGTTTCACCTTGGAGATACCCAGTAGGGACCATCTCACAGGGAAGGCCAGGACGGGTTCCCCAGCGGTCTACTACGCAGAGATACTCCTTCGGGAGTCGATTCTAGCGCATTACAAACCCACAATAAATTTGTCCTTATGCCCGCTTGAGGATTACCATTGTATCATTTACACTGACGGTTCGGCACAACCCGCGACAGATTCTAAGCATGCTTATTCAGCAGCCTGCGCAATAGTGGTGGGTACCATAGTGAATGACGAATTCAAGTCCGATGTCGTGCACACGCAGACATTAGGGGACTCTACCGCCCAGTTGGCAGAACTACGTGCTCTGGTGCTTGCACTGGAGTTTGCTGATTCTCGTGTGACTACTCTAATTGTAAGTGACTCTTACTACTGTGTTCAGTCTTTCAATGACAATTTATTTTTTTGGACTCAGAATGAGTATCGTAATTCCAAAGGTAGCACAATCAAACACAAAATGCTTTGGGTTTGAGTTGCAGAACTTAAAGAATGTCTGCCTCTCGTGAATGTAATTCATACTCTTGGTCACCAGCGCGTAGGAGTTCATGCTGTTGGTAACAGTCTTGCTGATGAAGCAGCAAAGACAGCAGTGCCATCATATGTAGTAGCGGGTCAAACAAAGGGGATTGATTCAGTTTAGGGACCGACAGAGAATGGAATCCTAATATGTATGTATAAAGCTAAAATACCTCTGACACCATCAATCTAACAGCCAATGATTTTATACCAAAGGATTTTTTAATCATCCTTAGGATATGTTTATCTATATTGTCTGATTTTCACATTTATTTTACAAAACATTCATGCCTGTCACTAGGCAAACTAGACACTGTAATCTTGCCTTCTCTTATCATATCTTCAAATATATACACAAACAATCCAAACAATGTGCCCAATAATTATATACAGTGCAAAACAAATAAGTTGTAAAACATATAGTGCATTAGTCACAACACTAATAATAAATCAAAAAATGAAAAAATTAAGCTCAGGTACATGTACTAAGACATTGCATAAGGTGAAGACTGATCCTGTTACACTCTATCACCAAAGGATGGAACAAAGGCACAATACTACTTTTCTTGTTCTTGAATTGTACTGTTTTTGTATAGCCAGGGGAGAGGTCAATGGTAGGTGTTAGAGCTCAAGGATCATGCCCCTTTAAGGGGTTCTGTTATGTCCAATTAAGGGACCCTATTCCAACTTGGTTCTTTGATGGACCTCTCTCAGGTGAAACTAACGCGTTTCGACCTTCTTAGTGGCTGTTCTTTAAACGAAGGTCTTCATCAGGAATACGGTGTCTTTCAGAAAGAAGACTTGTGTACCTGTGTGAGTTGAGGGGAAAAGGGGGGGGGAGGAAAGGGGTGGGTGAGGTATCTCACGTAGGTTGTTCTAAAACACGGGAGTATGACACCTACCATGTACAAATCTTGGGAGCACAGGGAGGAAGTTGAATTGTCCTTATATTTTTCAGATTGCAGCGGTTACTAAAGGAAAAAGAACAGCACATGACTGTGTGTTAGTTCCATACAGAGAGCTGTTCTTAGTGGATTTCTGTTAATATTGTGCAAAACTGGATATATATCCGAATGGTTTCAAAAGTGAAATGGCTCAAGCAATGGGACATAACTGTGAAGGTTCCAAAATGGCTACACAAAGCAATAACTATGTGTGTGGTTCAGTGTTTGTTAATACCGACTGGGGATAGTGCCTATTTTTTTGGGGGGGGGGGGGGGGGGAATGGTTGTTTTTACCCGTGAATCGGTTTCCTTTGGGGGACCACCAGGGACTGCCACCTGTGTTCTCATCGGTGCCCAACAAAACACATGCAAAAGCGGGTACCTTCTAAGGTTCGAAGTCCCGTGGTGCTGTATTCCTCTAAAGCACGGGTACTCATAGTACGGCCCGCGGGCCAACAAGGGCCTGGCAAGCCTTCCCTGGTGGCCCGCGGACCGTCCAAACATCGTACCCGTGTTTTAATATTTTTTTTTTAAAGTGTGTCAGCAAACACTCCTGCGGCAGCGCGACTCAAGAGATTCTGCTGCTCTGTGGAGGCGGGCGATTCCCGCCATAGTCATGGTGGAGCTGCAGGGGCCTAAGAGGTGAACAAAGCCTCATTAACATGTGAATGGTCTTTCAAAGACCTGTGAAGTGCTCTGGTGCGTCTGTGTGTGTGTGTACGCGGAAGCTGTCTCAGCCAGGGCACACACAGGCAGGGTGAGATGAAGAGGGTTACAGAGGGAGGGGGAGGAGGTAGAGGGGGAGAGAGGCAGAGGCAGACAGAGGGAGAGCGAGGGAGGGAGACAGAGGCAGACAGGGGGAGAGCGAGGGAGACACAGACAGAGGGAGAGCGAGGGAGGGAGACAGAGAGAGAGCGAGGGAGAGCGAGGGAGAGGCAGACGGGGAGACAGAGCAAGAGAGGGAGGGAGACAGAGCGAGGGAGGGAGACCTCAGAGTGAGGGAGGGGGAAGGAGACAGAGGGAAGGAGGAAGAGGGAAGTAAAGAGAGAGGAAAGGAGAGTGAGGGAGAGGGAAACAGAGTGAGGGAGAGGGAAACAGGGAGAGAGGGAGACAGAGAGACAGAGAGAGAGTGAGACAGTCAGAGTGAGTGAGACAGAGGGAGAGAGGGAGTGAGACAGTCAGAGTGAGTGAGACAAAGGGAGAGAGGGAGTGAGACAGTCAGAGTGAGTGAGACAGAGAGACAGAGGGAGAGATAGGGAGAAAGTGGTAGAGAGAGGGAGGAAGAGGGAGGGACAGAGGGAGGGAGACAGAGAGAGAGAGAGACTGAAAAAGAACAAGAGAGAGGGAGAGATGTGTGTATGCCGGGTCTGGTGGCTCAGTGGACGAAGGCGTCCGCTGCAGGGACCAGGGATCAACCTCATGGTACCACTTTTTTTTGTTGTTCTAGCCCCGCCCCCTCCCCCACTGACTTCGGACCCACCGGTGCGGCCCTCGGACACAAACCACACTGTGAATTTGGCCCGCGAGAGAAAGTTTGCGAGTACCCATGCTCTAAAGGGCCATCATCCTGCCCAATGGATGGGCCGTGCTGCACCGATTTCACTTCAGTGCTTGGAAACGCCGGGATTCTCTTGTGTCATTTCGCAGTGAGAGCCCTTCCTTCAATAGCGCGAGTCCTCACTCGGGGCGGCGGAGTCCTATTTCTATTTCTGTTTCTACATTCGAGTTTCCCTGCCACAATTGCTTCCGTTTCCTGTTGCCTGGCCTTGTCCTGACAGAGATCCATGATGGGTCAGGTCATTGTCCTTCACCGGTTCGAGGCTGCTATGTCGATATATTCACATTTATAACAGTTGCTGTGAAGAGGTTCCCAATATTTGCCCATGTCGAGTTAGTTAATTTTGAAAGGGGAATTAACACAATTATGGCATATTATAGGATTGAAATGGGGGAGGACGTACTGAACTGTGGGAAAAACGTGGCAGCTCTTGGCTTTTGGATGTTCAATCTGGGACATGGGAGAGTGTTACTGGGGGTCCCAGCCACAATTGTTTTCATTTCTTATGGCCTTCCCTTGACATGACAGATGTCCATGCGTGGTCTGGCTTGTTGTGTCCATCCACGTTCAGTTCTGGGCCGCTGTGTCACATGTTTTTTCTGTACATGTTGCTGTGAGGCATGCCCAATGTTTGTACATGTCGTGGTAGTTGATTTTGGGTGGTGTGTTTCCACAGTTATGTCATGTTGTAAAATTGAATTGAGTGGGGGATGTACTGCACTACTGGAGGAACATTTGTTCTTGATTTCAATTCATAGTCTTTAGATTTAGAACGGAGTGTGCTGTACACCTTGGAGTGTATTGCTGAGTTATTGTATCTCATGGATGGCGGAGATGGTGAAATCATTTTCTGCATAAAGCAAACACATTTAGAAATATGGTTAATTATACACAATGGGAACATTGTCAAGCCCCTGTTGAAGGCAGCTTGAAAACTCTTTTGAAGAAGTTTACATATTTTACTGATTTTAATCAATCCAATCCTGACACCTTTTATTTTAATATGACTGCTAAGTCCTCTTCCAAAGTTAGCCTCACCCACACTAAATTACTGTATTCGAAGTCCTTTATCGATCAGTTAGCTATAGGGGGCTATTAGCTGTGGAAAGATACTAGTGATCTTAAATCTGTTTGGGGTTCTAAACGCTGGCAAGTGCAAGGCACTGAAGCTTTGGATCGTGCATGTCTCATTCCGATCCACTTGTTGTTTATGAATTCGACTATTTCACAAACTACTTGCTTTGGATTGGCAACATCTAAAAAATTAAATGCCCCTTCCTTTCCTGATTTGGGGGAATAGTCTACATGGTACAATCACACCGATAGGTCCCTGGATGAATTGCGGTCCCTAATTACAAATTCCTCCTTTATTTTTCCAGCTTGGATCCAAAAGGTTGGTTATTATGGCAGAAAAGTTCAGATTCATGCCAACATCGTTTTCTGGGTCTGGCCACTGGCTTTACGCAGGTTAGCGTGGATCCCCGTTTTGAAAACGCCCATTCTGTTACTACCTATTTAGTAGGCAAATTATGTCAGAACTGGCTTAAACATTCCACTTTAGCATCAGTTAAACTTCATTTGTCCAAATTGACTGACGATGTTGATTTGAATGACTTTATTAAAGGTCCTGTGGGAGGCAGGTCAAAAAGATGGATATATGCTATTTTCAACGAAGTATGGAAATTGTCTCAAATTGAAGCTGCGTCTAGATTAAGAGCAATTGATCAAGCTAATTTAGAAAAAGTGCTTGCAGTCATTGATAATAGCATTAATACTCTTTCTTCCAGGATTTACACTTTAGATAATATTGTTTCATCTGTAGTGGATATCGTACATGATGAAGTGTCTGTTTTGTACCATGGTCTGAATCAATTGTGTTCCATAATGCAGTTTGCTTGGACTTTACAAACTTCAAAATCTGGGAAAGTGCCTTGGGTCTACATGAATACATCTTTATTTTTACAGTTTAATTTGACTGATAGGCAACAGTTCATGTCCATGCAGGATGCTGCATATTAACTTTTGCATATTGAAAATTGGAACATTTACCATTTTCTGTTGTCGAATCTAATTCTGCTGTATGGCTCATTCATGGGTTATTAACCCTGCGTTTCCCTTGTTTAAATTCAGTTAATGTATGAAACACTATGCCATAGGCAGATATAAACAATTGGGAAACACCTATCTTGGTAAAGTTTGGTCTTTGCCATTCACATATAGGTACCTGAGAGAGGGTAAAGAAGTTTATTTAAAGGGCGAGGAGTGCACTTCCACACCTGATCACTCACTAGTTTGTAAGACCGTACAATTGCACGGCTCATGTAACACGCAAGCTCCGAATTTAGCCTACATTTTAAAAGGAAATCCAGTGCCAACAATAACACCAACTTTCAGGCTGCTAGCTAACAGTAGCTCTTTACTTTTAAATAATGAAGATTGCTGCAGTATGCTGGCAGGGATTCCGTACATTGTGACCGCTTCCCATCGGGTAGTTTGCTGTAAAAATGTGCTTTTCCCGCCTCTACGTGGGAGACTCGATGTGTCCATCTGGCCTTCCATTCCGACCTTGAAGCAGAGTTCAACAAGATGAGTAGAATAAGGGCTCTATTGTCCCTGAAAGAAGTCGCCCATACTTTTTCCCATGAAACATTTGTCCTTCACGTGGCTAACACCCGCACCGAGGTGCATGCGCTATTTAAATACTGATCTCCCACTTCATTTCAGCGCTTTGATTCACACAATATTTAACGCCTTGTCAACAAGTGGCTTGGCGATTTTTTTTAAAGTAGTAAGCACTGGCCCAGTGACTACATTCCAAACTAAGGGCCTGATTAGGATCGCGGTTTTCCCGCATCCTCCGGGCCGGCGGAAGCCACCGCCGGCCCGGAGGATGCGGGAAAACCGCTGCTGAGGCACAGAAGACCCACTGCCAAATTAGGATGGCGGTGGGTCTCAAAATCCGTCCGCTGATTTTCCGCCGCTGTCGCCTTCCGACCGCGGCAGAAAAGCTCTAACATGGCTGGCGGTGTCTGTCATATTAGGATATCGGAAAACATATGCTTTTCCACAGCGGCTTTTCCGCCGTGGAAAAGCATACAGAGATTGCCTTCGGGGTCCCGTTGTGGGCCCCCTTGGTGACGGGGGGTGGGGGGTGCACATGTGGGGTACCCCCCTGCATTTGCGTGGACAAAGCGGTGCCTGCTGCTTTGTGCACGCAAATGCAGTGCATGCTTTTTTAACATTGCTTTTTTAACATTGCGCGGGTGCAGCTTGAAGCTGCACCCGCCTCAATGTTAAAGATTGAGGATGTGACCGCCACCCTGGCGGTCACATCCTAATCTGCACGGAGGGACCTCCGTAGCCCCTGCGGACGGTCCCTCCTACTCTATGGTGGCGGTCCGTCCGCCATCATAATCGGCCCCAATATTTGGTGTGATACCAGCATTTTTTCATTCTATTTTTTCTAGCATCTCCGGCGAGTTACCATTAATTCTTTCCTTGGCTGCTGGTAAGCTACTGTTGATTTGCTTGCTCAAAAATGGCTTCACAATCTGCGTCACGAGACGACCTGCCCCGGCTGCTCCAGCTTCGCAACCGGATGCTTGAGTACTACGGGACGCCACCCCTGGCCACCTTGAGTGTTGCATATGGATTATCCTTCCGGTTCTCCTACTTTACATGCGTACAACCTGTTTTCCATTGCCTGGATTGCTGTTTTGAATGGGCTCTGGATTTGTGTCTCTGCAATACGGTGTCTCCTGACCCGAATTATGACCGACTAATGAGTCCCTTAGTAACTCATGAGTTGGACTGTTCTGGTATTGGGATTATGGCATGTGCGGCGGCGCATGGAGTCCTAGGGAATTGGGATATATGTGCGGCTGCACATGACTTCTTGGCATGCAGTTATCTTGAAGAACACGCAAGTTGTCCTCTGATGGTGCTAGAGGCTCCACCTGTTGAAGAATATGTATGTTCCCTCGCTTTATTAAATTGGATGGCTGAACTATTTTCTGATGATAACAATGACTTCCTTTAGGAGGCTGTTGTGATGTACTGTGCCTATATGCTAATGGATTAAAATTGGCATTTGTCAATCTTCAACGCGTACTGTACTTGAAAAAGGTTTTTACAATTTTTTCCATATCCATGATGGGCAGTATACTGCCCCTTTTTGGTTTTTTAGTTTTTTCCTTACTGCTTCGAACTTATCACTCCCAATGATCCAGTTTGGCAAATTTTGAACTAGGTTCTTTCTCACTCAAACTTGAACTCTGTGTTCCAAAAATAGCTTCCCTTCTTGTACGTGGTCTAATCAGGGGAGGGTGTAGTGAAGATCGAGCCCTGCCTGCACACATTGTTATGTTAGCATAGGCTTATTAGAAGTTTAAAAGTCATTTTTTCACTTTGCAGCTTTTGCACATGACACTGCATGACACTACATGTAACTGTTGTTGTAAGTTAGACTGCTTGGTTTCCTCGCATGAGAACGGTCTGTTTTTCACATCCCTAGACGTGCATTGCAACCTTAGTCTGCACACTGCGTGCAGAAGTCTTCCAGGTCACCATAACAATGTATGCTGTTATTCAGGTTGATCGCCCCCCCACTGTAGACACAACACGCACAGCTGCAACCAACTGAAATTCTAGTGCCTTTAATTATTGCACTGTATGCATGATTTGGGCACTTGGAGAGAAAACCTTTTCCAGACACAGAGTGCTTTGCTGATCCTGAGATGTGATTCACCTCTGCTGATCTTGAGGTATGGGGTTCCTCATTCAAGCCTAAGAGACCTTCTTTATTATTATTATAAAACCTAGTTCCTGGCAGTGGAGGGTGGTTAACAAGGCGCTATAAGACCTGTTTCCACAGTCATTATAACATGATTTCTCCCCTGTGTTTTATGGAATTGTAACAACGCTGATTGTTTTATTTCTAATCATATGGCTGCTTATGTTAGCCAAAATACTGCATCTTAGAGCACACCATTAAAAGTAAACATTTTAAACTTTTTCATGTCTCAGATTACTCACGTTGTGGACTGGTATGAGAATAAAAACGAAAGAGTGTTCTTGATTCCCACCATTCCTGAGAGTACGCTAAGCCGCATGTTCTGGGTTGTCTATTCATTGGTAGCTTCGCTGTAGGACGGAGAGCTAAAGAGACACTGATGCTAGTTGGTTAGGGGTTCTGGGCACTGAGGTGAGTTTTTGGGTACACCACAATTCACTGAGGTCCTGGTTTCCTGTGCATTCTTCTATGCATGAGCAGAATCCCTGCAATAATGCAGCCTCCCTCCAAAACAAAAATGTAAAAAAATGCTGGCCAGGCCCCGGGGAATGGGGTTCCCGGGGCCAATAGCGGTCCAGGGAAGGGAGGTCACGCAGCCCCCTTCCCGTTTTATTCTAAAATATGCAGGCCATGGGGAATGTGGTACCCAGGGCCCAAAAATAGTAAAAGAAGGGGGGCAACACAGCCCGCGTTCTACAAATATTTAAAAAAATGAAAAGATGGCATCTCGCGGGAGGCCCCGCCCCCCTCCCTGCACCACTCTGCAAACGCTCAAGTTATTGTAAGCTAAACTAACTATAACGGCCGAATTTCTCTGGTTTTGTACGAGCGAGATGTCCAACTAACTATAACGTCCCTGAAACTTATGGTTTTTAGAGTACGTTTCTAAGGTTTTTTAAATGCTCATTTCTAACTATAGCGTCCCTGAAACCTATGTTTTTTTCAGTGAATATATATATATATATATAGATATATATATATATCTTTCATTGGATGCTGTGAGCATGAAAGTGAATAAAATTAGGTACTGTTTTGGATGCCTTAGGAAGAAGTATTATTATTGACTGTTGTTTAAAAGAAGACATGTAATAAAGAGATGGATATGCTGTTGAATCTGTGGAGTAAACCACGCCTGCTGAATTTCATTTGGAAGTAGCAATTTCCTTCTAGAATGTGCTGTGAACTTGTGACCTACTGGTTCCACTGGTTGCTAGGTACACTGAGCTAAGAGTGTATTGGGGGAAGGGTGTTAAAGAGACAGAATTCGTTTTTTTAAGTTGAGGAGTGTTGACACAATTTAAGTACTGGCAAGATTTCATTTCCAACTCACGGCTATGAAATGAAATGTTGTATAGCATTTACATAAAAAAATAAAGCTAGCTATAGGTTTTAACTCCTGTTTTTTTCACGATTTCTCAGTGATTATCGCAAAAACATTGCAAACACACATAGATAGGAATCTCTTTTAAAAAGAGAGCAAAAATGTTAACAGATACTAACCATTCACAAGTGGAGATAGTGTAGTCTAAAAGGAAAGACATGATTTAATTTGCTGCCTTTCTCATGATGATAGAGTGCAAAGTTTAAGAGGTTGCCATTTTATGGTTGCTTTGTATGAGACTGATGTACAATTCTTGTGCTTAGTTTTTACAAATCCTCACAGTGTCAAAATTATCCACAACAAGCTTAAACAACAATATGATCTACAAACTGAGCTCACCTGTATGTACATTCATTTTTAATCCTTTAAAATCCTGTGTAAAACTAGGGCGGCAATCTTAGAATTAGCAAGAATACACAATGTCAAAGACGTATGGAGAAATTTGTTTCCCGATATACCTGGATATACTTATTACTCCCCACCTCATAAACGGTGCTCACGAATAGATCTGGATTGGGCTTCGGATGAAATTATCAATACAGGACATATGGAGATCTTCCCAAGGATCTCATACGATCATAGCCCTATACTTTTCATATTTAATATTGTTCAAAGGGTACCTGAACTTAGACCCTTTACGTTCCCTAGACATTTGTTAACAGACTCAGTATTTGTAGCTAAGCTTAAGGAACATATTAAAGAATTTATCGAAATTAATATCAATACGGCTAACCTCCTATCAGTTTGGGACGCTTGTAAAGCTTCTATTAGGGGAGTTGCGCAGCAATACGTATTCAAACAAAACTTTATCCGCAAGGAAGAGACTAAGGTTATCTTAGCTAATATTTTATTACTCGAGAATCAACTAGACTTAGAGCCGATAAGATGAACGCGCAAAGCATAGCTCAATTAAAAACTAAACTTGTAAGTCAGCGCTCAACTCTTAAAAGCTCTCTTAGGGAGAAAAATACAAATGATCTCAATATGAATGTGGGGATAGAGTTGGGAAGCTTCTGGCATATAAAGTTGTAGATGATCATGCAACAACCCTAGTTAAAGCCATTAAGGGTCCCCATAACATTCTATACACTCAACCAGCACAAATTCTGGGACAATATGTCTCATATTACGGAAATGTATATACCTCCGAGAGTAGATGCACTGAAGTTCAGATACAATCCTATATTAATAAGAACTTGCCTGTAGGAACATACTTGGAACAAACATTAATTGACCAATTGGAAGAGGAGGTTACATTAACAGAGCTTCGCCTCGCTGTTACCTCTCTTCCATCTAATAAAGCGGCTGGCGAGGATACACTTCCCATAGAGTTATACAAAACTTGTGCAGATGAAATTCTACCACTGCTCTGCTTGGTCATTAATTCAATTGCTGCTAATGGAAAGGCCCCGGATTCATGGAAGACAGCTAAAATGATGTTCTTTTAAAAAAAAAAAGAAACTCCTGTGGAGTGTGGGTCTTACAGACCTATCTCTCTGATAAATACTGACGCTAAAGTTTATTCTAAACTTTTAGCAACGCGATTAGCTCCTCTTATGCCCCAATTGGTAAACGATCAACAACACGGCTTCGTTGTTGGGAGAGATACCACCACACATGTCAACATGGCATTTACTGCTTTCAATGTGGCTACAACTAATCTCACCCCACTCGGTATGATACTTTTAGACACGGAGAAGGCGTTCGACCGAGTGGGGTGGGATTATTTGTGGGGAGTCCTAAGGCAATTTGGTTTTAGAGGGCGTTTTTTGAGAAGTATACAGGCATTATATAAGGACCCTAATGCTAAAATTAGCTATGCTGGGGCTCTCTCATCAAATTTTCCAATCCTGCGGGGGACGCGGCGGGATGCCCGCTATCACCCCTGCTTTTCGCTCTCTCCATGGAGCCATTTATTAACGCTTTGGAAGCTCAAACCAAGATTGCCCCTATTTTGCACGAAGGTACAACTCTAAAATTTACCACCTATGCAGATGATTTAGCTATTTACACCACCAACGTTGTGCATGCATTAATAGGGATAACGGCGGAAGCTAAACATTTTGGGACTATTTCAGGCTATAAATTAAATATAAATAAAACACAAGTCATTATGAACTATCAGGCCAACCTACCAGTGCAAGGTCTCTGTCAATCTGCAGTATATCTAGGGGTAAAGATATCATCTAATGTTACTGATATAAATTAATTAAATTATGATCCTTTATTAAAAGAAGTGACCAATCTTTTGAATAAATGGCACAAGATCCCATTAAACCTCATAGGTCGTATGAATTTGATCAAGATGAACATACTGCCGAAGTTTTTATATCTTTTCCATTCCATACCTTGCCGCGTTAATAACTTATTCTTTAAAAATATAGACGGCATTCTAAGTAGTTTCATTTGGGGCTATAAGAAGGCTCGTAGGTCTATGATAAAATTAAAACTCCCATCTGAAAAGGGAGGCTTAAACTTCCCTGATTTCAAAGCTTATTTTTTTGCTTCTTTCTTAGGCCGGCTTCGTAGCCTATTTGTCGCTAACAATCAATATTATTTTCACCAATTCATGCTCGGTGGTCACTCAAAACAATTCCTGGCAAATGTACAAGACCCACATTACTTAAAATGTGTAAAATTTTAAACTGAGAGGGATGCTGTATTTATATTGAAACAGATGCTGACTAAGTGCAATACTTCGTTTTTTCATAAAGAGCTTCCAATATGGGACAATCCTGGGCTTCCAGATATTTTTAGAGATAATATTGCCCGAGAATGGGCTAATTATGGTATTGAGACACTAGGGGATCTCTACGGTACGGATGGTTTTCTACAATTTCCAACATTACAACTTTTGTATAAATTGCCCGAAAAAATGAGATATAAATACATTCAAGTTAAGGATTACTTCATGCGTAAAATGAATCTGGTAGAAATTACCAGCTCAGATATATGGACTTGTTTCTATTCTGTGCATAGAAAATCATTAATTAGTTTGTGATACAAGTGTCTCAGTCAATTCAAAGAATCTTTATTCGGTGGTTAAAAAACACCATAAAAGCACACATATATATACATAGGTAAAAAGTCATTAAACATTAATCAAGATCCTTATACACAGTGTTGATACAAATGGATATACCGACAGGCAACTCCAACAATTTTAAAATAGAAAATCCAAAACATTTCATTCCTCTCCCCTTGTTAGCCTTAATCGGACCGCAACCTTAATAAAGTTCATGATACAGCACAAAGTTAGAGGGTCAGAGGCTTTTTGTAAAAAGACTAATGCCTCCCTGGCATGTTCCTGTTGAGCTTTTTTTAAAATATTTACAAGAAATCTGCGCCTGGGCATAGAAAAATAGGGACAAAGCAAGACAAAGTGAAGGGAGTCCTGCGGAGACCTGTTGTCGCAGCCGCAGGGTCCCTTCTGCTCAATTGATGTGGTGAAACCTGCTGGTGAAGCCAACATAAATGGAAGTAAGTTCAGTCTGAAACGGCACATTAGAAATCTATCCTGTGCGTTGTACATAAGGTACAGATAAGGCTCCATACACTCTACGCTCTTCACCAGGTTATGGGCCCTCACTGTCTTTTTAGCTCCTTCAGCCTCAGCTCTGCATTGGCTTTTCCGCTCTAGGAAAATTTCCCCTACTTGTTTCTTGTGCTGAGCTAAATTGTTGCAGGGTTCGTGAAAAGGTTTCCAAAACCTAATTCCTCAAGGGTGTTCTTTACATATTTGAGCCAGGGAATGCGCATACATTTAGCCCTCTCCAAGCAGTCCAATAGAATTTCTCTGCTGAGAGACGCATCTGGATTAACCCATATTTTTAACCAGGCCACAATTGGCCTAAGTTTTACCAGGTCATCCAAGTATGGCCTCCCTAACTCCCTGTGTGCTATGATTCCAGCGGTACTGGGTGGTGCCCTCAGGATAGATTTCAGATATTTATTTTCTTCCTGTTGGATTCTAGTGGTGTTCACAAAGCCCCATACTTCTGCCCCATAGATTACTTTGGAGCATGATACGGAGCTGTACAAGTTCATCACCTGTTCCGGGCTCCATCTGCCTAACCTCCTGCCATAGCTAGCTATTGCCCCGTTGGAGGCAATCATTTTGCTACAACGTTCCGCCACCAGGGAATTAAACTGCAGGGCGCCGTCAAAGGTTACTCCAAGATAGGAAAACGTTTTAACCTCTTCTAAAATATGGCTGCCTATTGAATAAGTAAATTTAGAGGAAGTTTTTTTGCCAGCCAGGAGCACATACGATTTACCCAGGTTAACAGAAAGATCTAAGGCACCCATGAACTTAACAAAACCGTCAATCAGGATTTGTAAGCTCCGGGGTGTACTTGCAATCAAGACCGCGTCATATGCGTAGAGCAGAACAGGAATATGACGCGACCCCACCCGTGGGAATCTGCCTTTAAACCCAACAGAAACTGCTCCAAATTGTTGATATAAAGGGAAAACAAAAAAGGGGCAAGAATGCTCCCTTGTCTGACTCCGCTCCTACAAGGAAAAGAGTCGGACAATCCCCCCTCCCTGTTAAATCGGACCTTGGCCGTGGTGTCGCTGTGCAAATCCCTTAATATGGTAATTAAACCACTCTCAAACCCCCTGCTTGACATCATATCCCACAGTTTTTCTCTGTTGACGTGGTCAAATGCTGCTGCCAAATCCATGAATCCCATGTAAATCGGTTCATCACTGGCCAAAGTGTATTTGGCAGTCAGCATATACAGGTTCAGGCATTGGTCACTAGTGGACCTCCCTGTCCACTCGGACAGTCTGTTAAGGATTGCCCTGCCCAAAAGTTTGGCCGATACGTCAATCAGGGAACTAGGCCGATAGCACTTGGGATCATCCCTATTGACTTTCTTGAAAATCGGCACCATGATTGCTTTAGACCAAGACGGTGGCAGGCCACAGGTGGTTGCAGTATTTATAACCCTGGTCATTATAGGGGCCCATAGTTCTATATTGCTCAGAAACAGGTCAGGGGGAATTCCATCCGGGCCCGGGGCTTTGTTTTTAGTCAGACCCTCCATCCCTGCAGTAATCTCCTTAAGAGTAAATACTACCGGTGAAGCCTGGCTTGGGGTCACCGGTAACTCTACAGGGGTACCGGGCTCGTGGTTATATAAACCCCTAAAATGGGTGACCCACTGCTCTGGGAGGATGTTAGCCCCTATCTCCGGGGAATCATTTTCTTGGAAGGTCGGTTTGTTAATGATTCTCCAGAAACCCGCTAAATCCTTTCTTTCCCCTACCTCTTTTAGGTCTGCCCATGCTTCTGCCTGCAAAGCAAGTTTCCTCCTCTTGGTCTCTTTTTTGTATTTTTCTCTGCACACCTTAATTTTTTGAGAGTCCCTTGGTTTTAATTTAAGGCAGCATTTCAACTCCCTCAGGGCTTTAGAACAGTCTTTTTCAAACCACCGGGGATTAGCCTGGTTTCGTGTGGGCGCACTAGTTTTGAGTAGGCCATCGATCAGGTTAGCGATCTGGTCAAATGCTTCCAGTAACCTTGATCCATGGACTTCTAAATCTAAACAATCATTAATGGCCGATTTGCCCATATCCACCAAGGCTTTATAAAACTTTTCCCCGTCTATTTTGGACCATTTTAGTCTCCTGCCTTGGTCTGTGACCCTCTCCGTGATTGTGCGATGGACTCTGATTCTAGCGCCCGCCCTATACATCAGCTCCAAAACAAGAGGGTTGTGGTCGCTGAAACTGCTCCATTCTATCCCTATGCTAATTATTTTATTTATCAGGGATCTCGAGGCCAGTATGTAATCTATGATAGATGAGCAACCCCTGCCCTTGAATGTTGGCGGGAGTGTGCCATCCATCTGTGAGCCTATCATGTTAATGGTATGCTCTAAGTCATACTTGAGCAGAAGCAAACTGAGAGCCGACCCAGTGGGCGTATGAGAAAAATGCGGCCCCTTCTCCATAGGGCATTGTGACCAGTCTGTATTGGCCTTGGCCAGTGCCGGGCAGAGATGGCAGTTAAAATCTCCCATTAATAGCAGCGCGTGAGGCTGCCCCTTATTTTGGGATGTTGTTTCTTGTCCCAGCCTGTAATCCAGTTCAGCTACTAGTGGGGTATGGTTATCCGCTATCTCGGTGTTATAGATGTTAAAAACAGTAAATCTTAACCCCTTCCCGAGGAACCGGACTGCCTGAATCCCATATGAGTTCCAATCTGGGGAAGACCAGGTACCTGGGAGGTCTAAATCTACGTAAATGGACAAACCACCCATTGCTCTCCCTGATCTGGTTTTCCGTGCGGGAACAAAGAAGCACTTGTACCCCTGTAAGTGATAATTATTCACCGGGGCCCATGTCTCCTGCATGCAGATTACGTGAAATTTTCTAATGAAGTCAACCCATTCTTTATTATTAAATTTGCCTGCCAAGCCTGCTATATTCCAGGAGATCAATCTCAATGCCTCCCCCCTCTGCTCTGAACCCTCCTGAGGTCTTATTTGTGTCTCCTGCACTAACCCTTGCATGTCCAGCCCAAGTCCCCCTTCTATACATTCTATGTCTGTGACCCTAGATTCAGCATACACAGGTTTCCCAACACCACTCGGTAGGGTTTGCTGAGCCTGAAAGCTTTGCTCCTCCAACACCTCTGCCAAAGCACCCTTTTCCCTGTCACCCAGGGGGGCATTATCCGTTTGTCAATCCACCCCCTCTAGACCATTCAGACAGTTAAACCGGTTGAAGGTATGAAAGGGTGGTTCTGGTCGGCCAAATAATGGCCTGGGGTTAAATTCATGGTGTCTCCCCCTCCGGCCAACCCTCTCCTAGTTATCATGATTTTGGGGCGGCTGCAATGGAACAGGGATAAGGGGAAAAAAGAAAGACACACGAAGGGTTTGGATGGTAGATTCCCTAGATCTGTTCTTTCCTTGGCATATGTAAGACACAGTTCCTGCGTCCCTAAAGCTCACCAATATGCAGTCCCCTATTATAGATTTGTATGTTCTCCCCACCCATGGCACCCTTCTTACCATTATGATTTCATTATTAAGGTGTACCGGGAGGGGTCTATTTATGTTTAACCACTTGATTACCCTACTTTTCAGGGAACAAAAGTCCTCAGTTTCACCTACTTCAAGTGGGGGGACACCCGCCATGACTACAGTGAAATCATTAGTCTCAGGAGGTAGATTGGGCCTCCGTGGTCTCGGGGGAAGCTTCATTAGAGGGGTCAATGTGGTGCTATCTACCGGCTGTGCCGGGGGAACAGGGTCTGCAGGAGGATTGGGCGTATTAGAGTTGAGGGACTTAGTTGGTGCAGGCTTGGTCCTCAAGGATTGTTGCGGGACCGCCGCATTTGCGGCTTGTGGAGGGGCTAGATTTGCTGCGCTATTTAAGGGCTGATGAGGGGCCAATGGAGTGGGAATGGGCTCTGGATGCCTTCCCTGGTGACCAGCCGGGATTTTCAGACTACTTAGTGTGGCCTCCAGAATGGTTAGTCTGATCTCGATCTTTTTTATACTCTCACTAATTGGTAATAATAAAGACCTTAGCAGGAATTCCAGGTTTCCAAGCGGGACAACAGAAAGGGGGACATTAGCGATATTAGTTCCTGTATCTTTTATTGGCACGGGGGCCGAGGCATCTTGGACAATAGGTTTAGGGTGTAATTCGTTCGGTAATTTCCCTACCAATGTGGAGAGTTTTGAAGACCTCCCAAAATCGGAGTGAGGGGTTTTGGGTTTGCTCTTCCCCTGGGCTCCCTTCGATTTCCTCCTACGCTTATTAGGAGGGGGCCCATATACTCCTTGCGTGGTGGCTGGCTTTGGTTTGGCTTTCCTAGCTTTAGGGGCTGGGGGAGGTTGGGAGAGGAGATCAATGGTCACCCGGTTAGGGCTTGGGCTGATGGCTGGGGTTATACTCATAGATGGAACCGGTGGGCTGTTCGTACAATCCCTCAACAGGAGTGGGACATCATCTATTGGGGTCAACTCCTCCCTAGGCGTAGTGAGGTGTTCTCCAGGTGGTCTGTTTTTCAGATTATCTATAGAGCGTCTCCGCTCTGCCCTTAGCCGGGCTAAGTTACTCTCCTTGTCCCCCTCCCCCACAGCCCGGGAGAAATAATTCTCTAAGGTCTTATTTTTTACTCCTCCCTGCTTCAAGGGGGTACTCTCCCTTGCTGGGGACGGCATAGCAATAGATGGTGGATTTTGATCAGCGGGGGGCAGTAACAGTAGATGGGACCAGGGTTCAAAAGACCGACACAAGAGGGTAGGCCCAGCCCGGCCTACTCCGAACTATGACGGCCTTAGACGGTCCCGCCCTTGTCCCGGGCTTCTCCCGGCGCGCTCCCGCTCGCTCCCGCGAAGCGTAAGCTCTGTTCACCTTTATACTCTGCCACACACAGATAGGCGTGGGGCGTGGCCAGCGGGGAGAGCAGCCCGTGTGTGACGGGTTGGGCGCGCAGGGACTCCTGGACGCTGGAGTCCCTGCCTCGATGCTCGCAGCCCGCTGACACACTCGCCTGCCCCGCGCTCCACAAAGCTTCCACAAACAGCCAGCAGCTCCCACAGACAGCAAGGCGCTGCGGGACCCGCAAAGCGGGTCCGGCGAGGCGCTAAGACAATCCTTACGTGCAGGGGTGCACAGGCTTTCCACAGTGCGCCAAGGTCCGCAAACAGGTCTTCACAATTGGCTAGAGGGTATACGGCGGAAGCTAAACATTTTGGGACTATTTCAGGCTATAAATTAAATATAAATAAAACACAAGTCATTATGAACTATCAGGCCAACCTACCAGTGCAAGGTCTCTGTCAATCTGCAGTATATCTAGGGGTAAAGATATCATCTAATGTTACTGATATAAATTAATTAAATTATGATCCTTTATTAAAAGAAGTGACCAATCTTTTGAATAAATGGCACAAGATCCCATTAAACCTCATAGGTCGTATGAATTTGATCAAGATGAACATACTGCCGAAGTTTTTATATCTTTTCCGTTCCATACCTTGCCGCGTTAATAACTGAGGGGCATATTACCAAGCAATAGCGACAATTATCGCTATTGCTTGGTTAGAGACAAAAATTTACCGCAGCGCTGCGGCGATTTTTACCGCAAAAAAACCTTGGTATTACCAAGGTTTAACGCAAATGCGGTAAAAATCGCCGCAAAGCATGAATATCGCTGAAAAGTCAGCGATATTCATGCATTAGCGAGCTAATGCTCTTAGCCATGTTATCCACCTCCCATTGGATAACATGGCTAAGAACTGCTCAGGGCAGGTGTTAGCTTTTGGAGATATTCCCGCTTAGCGCGAATATCTCCAAAAGTTGGTAATAGGAGATAGCGATGTTAGCAACTGTTTTCAGTCTCTAACATCTTGGCACGCCCACCTTGCATCTCATTAGTGATAAATATCACTGACATGCAAAGTGGGGCCCAAGATGGTCGCTATCTCCTACTAGCTGTCGCTAACTGGTGTTAGCAGCAGCTAGGTAATAGGGAGATAATTTTATCTCCGCTTTCTTGGCTTTTAAAGCCAAAAAAGCGGACATAAACCCCCTTGATAATATGCCCCTTATTCTTTAAAAATATAGACGGCATTCTAAGTAGTTTCATTTGGGGCTATAAGAAGGCTCGTAGGTCTACGATAAAATTAAAACTCCCATCTGAAAAGGGAGGCTTAAATTTCCCTGATTTCAAAGCTTATTTTTTTGCTTCTTTCTTAGGCCGGCTTCGTAGCCTATTTGTCGCTAACAATCAATATTTTTTTCACCAATTCATGCTCGGTGGTCACTCAAAACAATTTCTGGCAAATGTACAAGACCCAAATTACTTAAAATGTGTAAAATTTTAAACTGCGAGGGATGCTGTATTTATATTGAAACAGATGCTGACTAAGTGCAATACTTCGTTTTTTCATAAAGAGCTGCCAATATGGGACAATCCTGGGCTTCCAGATATTTTTAGAGATAATATTGCCCGAGAATGGGCTAATTATGGTATTGAGACACTAGGGTATCTCTACGGTACGGATGGTTTTCTACAATTTCCAACATTACAACTTTTGTATAAATTGCCCGAAAAAATGAGATATAAATACATTCAAGTTAAGGATTACTTCATGCGTAAAATGAATCTGGTAGAAATTACCAGCTCAGATATATGGACTTGTTTCTTTTCTGTGCATAGAAAATCATTAATTAGTTTGTGATACAAGTGTCTCAGTCAAAATAGCTCTGACGAAGCCCCTAGATTGGCACTAAAATGGACTGCTATTTTAGGATCTAATGTGACAGCCCAGAATATTTCTGTTGCCTTAGTCAATATCAGTAAAGCCGTCCAGTCCTCCAGTTTGAAACTCCAATCTTATAGGACGATTAGTCAACTGTACTACACTCCATTAAAAATCTCAAAATGAGCACAAAATAATTTCAATAATGATCGTACTAAATGCCCTGAATGCGGTCTGGTGGCAGCATACCTTATACATATGATTTACTTGTGCCCAATATTGGTTGGACATTGAAAATATTTTAACCCAAAATCAACTGATTAATTTTTCATTAAATACTGCCGCGGTACTATTGTCCATATACCCGGTTAGTTCTATCTTTAAAGATTTGCTAAATATTACATTGGCTTGTGCTAGACTGGTGGTAGCTAGGGCCTGGATTTCTCTGAACCCTCCTCATACAACCAAATGGTGGACATTGGTTTATGAAATTTATACTATGGAAGAAGCTATTGCCAGGAATAGAAGAATTAAAGCTAAAATAAAGTTTACCAAAATATGGGGTAATTTTTTGCCTTGCCAGTAATGATCTAAATCATGGATGTTTTTTTTTCTGTTTATGATGTCATTAATTATTAGTGATTTGTCCTGACTAATAATTACTTCTCTTACCTTTTTCTGTGTTCTTTTTTATAATATGAATTTGCACCAAATTGAATTCGATTTTTTTTTCTGATTTTGTATTTGGATATGTTAATCTCCTTGACTTGCTTGTCAAAAAAAAAAAAAAAAATTACATTAGAATTGTAGACCTATATTGGAGTTTGATAAGAAAGTATATCAAAGTGGATGAAAAAATATATAAGGTGAACTGTATCTATTAGGGGGATATTTTTAAGAGATTAGTGGTGAATGTTGTGGGATGTAAGTGAAAAATTAGTTAGTGCCTCTTCATTACATTGTATATTTTATTGAAAACTAATAGTATAGTATTGTGGATAGTTGGATTGAGGAACTAAGAATGTTTTAAATGTCTAAACATCATGTGCAAACATCTGTTATTTGCATTCTGGGAGTTGTAGATCCTTTAGTAACATTATTAAAGAGGAGTAGTGTAGTCACAAATACAAGATGAGAACATGTTGTCCGCGTGTATTAGAAGAAGTAATACTTGTTAGGTATGTATTGGGAAGTGTTTGTCAATGTAGTTTTGTAATTTATATGACCGCTTTGCAAATGCTTAGATGGTAAGATATGGTTTTTGTAGTTGCAAGAAGCTATTTATATGGCCTCTTAAAGATGCAGAGAGGTATACATTTTTGTATTTTGGGAAGATGGCTTGAAGGTGTTTATTTATTAAGAAATCTCACATATGTTAACAAGATGATATATGTTCAGTAAGGGCCAATCAGAACACTCTATTTTTTTTTAAATTGAGTTCGAGTGACTCTCGCAAGTATCCCTTGAACCCACCCATACAGATATCCAAACATTTATGGAACTGAAAATTTTCAAAACTACCGAAGGGGCTTACACCAAATTACAAAAAGCAGAATGTGGGAATCAAGATCTAGCTTCCTGACACATTTTTTGCCATTCTATTCAGCAAGTTGTACGCTAGCACTGCCTAAAGAAGTCTAAGGAAATTCATGGAAATTTTGTGTATGGGAAGCTCCCTTTCTCTCGCCCTTACTGAGTCATATCTGTGACGAAGTCTCCAGGTTTGGGCAAAAAGACATTGGATCCACATACTGAACCTTGTTCACAATACCTCAGCATATATGTTTTAGAGTTGTTGAAAAATATGCGTTATCCGCAAATACCGATGTCATCATGGCTTCTGCTGTCTTCGCGGAAATGTAAAATAGTATTTGAGGACGATTATTATGGAAACTCATTACAAAAATATGAGTTTTTGAAGTACACTAATAAAGCTCTACTGTTAAATATACTGTAGAATATGTCTACATATATGTACTATCCTTTTACAAACTATGCGCTCTTAGCGACTACGACATCACTGCGATTACGTCAGTAGTCGCAAATATAATTTTTTTTGTAAAGGTGGTTTTCTCGTAAATTGATCACAAAAATCAAAGTTAAAACAATATTTGACTTAATATTTATACTTAAACTTTATTTAAAATATTTCTTTAAATGTATTTTTCAGTGTATGAAATACATTTACTGATCACAGATTCTCCACAGTAAATGCAACAATGTTGTGCCGACTCACAAAATTGTTTAAAAAGAAACAAACAGTTATTAATGTACTTTCTGGTAAACACATACATCTTAGAGGTTCGCTTAAAAACAAATCAAAGTTACAATCAAGAGATAAAATTGTTTTTAAAAACGTAGGAACTGAACAAAAAACAAAGGTTATAGGGATGTTATTGTTAGGAATTAGCATTTAAAAAACCTCAGAAATTCACTTAAAAAGACAAAGGTTACAGGGTCTTTATAGTTAGGAAATATTTTAAAACCTTAGAAATTCACTGAAAAAAAGGCTCCAGTGCCATTATAGTTACTTTATATTTCACTCATACAAACGAGAGAAATTCAGCAGTTATAGTTAGCTGAGCTAACTATAACTTGCACACCTGCAATGCACGGATTATGACCTCACTTATTACATCACTCAAGACATTGTCAGTGACATCACTCATAACATCACTGATGAAATCTCAAATTACATCACTGATGACATCACTGATTACATCATACAGTGTCTGTGAGTGTTTTTTAAAATGTTATGAGCGTTAAATATATATACCAAGGTGTATTGCTGAATCAGTGGGTGTATGAGTGCCTGTATCGGTGATTCAGTAGGTGTGTGACTGACTGTATAAGTGAGTGCTTAGGTGTCTCAGTGAATGTATGGGTCACTGAATAAGTTGTCTGAATGTCTGTATGACCTTTTTCTCCACCACTCTGCAAACGGGCCTCCTGGTGCATTGATGGTTGGGGTTGCTGAGGGTCCTTGGGGGCCAACTACCCTTCCTGTTACCTCCGGTAAGAACCACACAGTGAAATTGCTTAGGGGTTATAGGGGTTATTGGAGGCCATGTCCCCTTTCTCTACCACTCTGCAAAAGTGCCTCCTGGCATACTGCTGGTTGGGAGATGAAGTCTCCTTGGCTCCACAAGGCTCTTGGGAGCTGACTACCCCTCCTGTTACCTCCAGTAAGTCCCACAGAGCACGATTGCTGTGAGGACTTCGAAGGCGACGTCCCCTTTCACCTCCACTCTGAAAATGCACCTCCTGGTGCACTGCTGCTAGGGAAATGAAGTCCCCTTGGCTGCTGGGGGACCTAGGGGGCCAAGAAGCCCTCCCGTTACCTAGAATATGTTCCTTACAGTGGGAATCCAGAGAACTGGTCGGAGGTACCGCCCCCTTTCTCCACCACTCTGCAAATGTGACTACTAGTTAAAAAACAATAGAAATTCACTTAAAAAACCAAAGGTTACAGGGATTTTATAGTTAGGAAACAGAATTAAGAAAACCTTAGAAATTCACAACAACAAAAACACGAAGGCTACAGGGACGTCATAGTTAGGCTCAGATTTCACTTGCACAAAACCAGTGAAATTCAGCAGCTATAGTCACCTGAGCTAACTATAAATGTTGACCCCGCAATGCACTGCTTATGACTCACATTTACATCACTGATGACATGGTCAGTGACATCACTGATGACATCTCAAATGACATCACTGATAACATCATGCAAATAAGCACTCACACACCCACTCAGACCTCCATAGGACCTCTCGTATACCCACTGAAACACACACACAACCACTCGCATACTCATTCACAGACCCATACCAGAGCTCATATACCCAATCAGTCCTCCATAGAGGCACTCACACACTCACTCACTCATACAGCCACTCACACAACCATTCACCACTGTCCCATACAGCCACTCACACATACAACCACTCACATGGCCACACACTCACACATACAGCTACTGACACACCCACGTAGTTCCCTACAGAGTCCTCACTCATACATACACTCGCTCACCCATACAGCCTTTCAACACAGCCACTCATTCACTTATATAAGCCCACACTCACTCACATACTCACACAACCACTTATATACCCATTCACACAATCATTCACATCTGCTCAACCACCTATACAGCCATTCTTACTGACACACTCTAATCCAGCCACTCACACACCAACTCACTTAACCAAACACTCACTCAAACAGCCACTCACTCACCCACTCAGCCACTTACACAGAGTCACTCACGCACACAGTCATTCAGACACCCACTCACGCATCCATAGGGCCACTCGCACCACTACTCACTCACTCATACAGCCATTCCCAGCCCATCAATACTGCCACTCACACAGTATGTCACTCACCCAAACAGCTACTCACACACCAACTTATACACCCATGCTGCCACTTACACACCCATTCACACAAGGATGCATACAGTCACACAGCCACGCACATAATGTTGGTTAAAAGTAGTATCACTCATTAGTAGTGCACCTAGTATACTAATTTAAGTTTTGTAGTAGGTTAGTATAGATGTTTTACATGCATAAACTCTTTCAAAAACATACACTCACTTGAAGATGTCATTAGTGATGTAATATGTGAGGTCATAAGCAGTGGATTGCGGGAACATAAGTTATAGTTAGCTCAGAAAAATATAACTGCTGAATTTCAATGGTTTTGTATGAGTGAAATAATAAGCCTAACTATAACACTATAACGTTCCTGTAACCTTTGGGTTTTCAGTATAAAATAAATAAATAAATAAATAATATTTAAAAAAAAAATAAACAAAAAAAAGATATATATAGCCCTGTGGGATCGGGTCCCCAGGGCCTAATGGCTCAGGAAGGGGGCTGCACGGTACCCCCTCCCTTTTAATAAAGATAGGGCCCTTGGGGATGTAGTCCCCAGGGCCTAATGAGGCTCAGGGATGAGGGCCACACAGGCCCCCTTGACTTTAATATAAATAAGGCCCTGAGGAATGGGTCCTCAGGGCCTACTGAGGCTCCGGGAGGGGGCCACATGGCACCATCCCATTTAAAAAAGTATGGCCTTGAGGATGGGGTCCCTAGGGCATCATGAGGCTCGGGAGGGTGGCCACATATCTCCCCTTTACCTTTAACTCCTTCGATGCTCATGACAAGCTGAGCTCATCATGAGGCACGGTTGAGCTGTGCTCATGACGAGCTGAGCTCGTCATGAACAATGGAATAACTTGCGAACCAGCACAGGAGGGTAATACCATCAGCAGCGATGGTGTTAACCCCTTCGATGCTCATGACGGAACGGTTCCGTCATGAGCATCGGTTGAGCTGTGCTGATGACGGAACCGTTTCGTCATGAGCCCGTTGGCTCATTAGAACCTTCAGCACAGCGCGAGAATTTGCGCCGCGCTGAAGGTGTTAAATAAATGCAGCCTGGGGTATGGGGCTCCAAGGGCCTAATGAGGCCCTTGGATGGAGGTCATGCAGCTCCCCTCCCTTTTTAACCCTTTCCATGCTCATGACGGAACGGTTCCGTCATGAGCGTCGGTTGGCCTGTGCTCATGACGGAACCGTTCCGTCATGGTTCCATAGGCCCAATGGAACGTTCAGCACAGCGCAGGAATTTGCGCCGCGCTGAACGGGTTAAACAAAAACTGCCCCGGGGTATGGGACAAGATTTTTGGACTGCAGGAAAAGTTTCCAATAGGGCAAACAATCTACGTACTACATGCTAAGTATTGTAAGTAGATTTGAGTTATAAGACCGAATCGTCTCAGCATGACAATTTGTACATAACATAGTAGACTGTGTACCAGGTACTAACCAATGTACGTGTGCTTGTTTTTCTTCAAAGATGGGCTATCTGTAAAGGTTTCACCACAGTATGAAGGCTGCAGGAAGTATGATCTTTAGCATCTTGAGATCTATCTTAAGTGAATAGTCCCTCTTTGGCAAGTTTTGCATAGAATGTACACTGCTCTTAGTAGATACCTTTTAATACTCTGTGGTGTATTTCTCATGAGAGCTTAACTGTCTGTAAACAGTGTGGTACATTGTAAACTGCCTCAATACCAAAAACAGTATCTACAGTATCAACTTTTCTACTGATAGTCACTTAATTTCTCACTGTAGGTTCTGTGACTGTGATGGGTTGAAACAGGTAAAAACCCCTCCACAGTAGAACATTAGTTATGTGCCAGGGCTCAAATCTCCAGGGGGGCTGAGTTTTCTCTGAACATTTTTATACAGATTGAACACAATGTGCAGTAGAAGTGGTTAGTCAACATGAACTAAGGTAGTCATGAAGTGTATGGTATAGAGCCAATGTTGCATATAACAGAAGCTTGTTTCACTTACAGGGTTTTTGTGGGATGTTTTATATAGTGTGAACTGCACCCAAAGGTATCAGAGCACT
This sequence comes from Lissotriton vulgaris, assembly GCF_964263255.1. Taxonomy (NCBI): domain Eukaryota; kingdom Metazoa; phylum Chordata; class Amphibia; order Caudata; family Salamandridae; genus Lissotriton; species Lissotriton vulgaris. The sequence continues at coordinate 1,630,167,053 of NC_141695.1, read as the reverse complement.
TTACATGAGAACCAATTGTGTTACAGATGGATACATTAATTTTGCCCAGAATCACAGGATGTTTATAGTTACGCCAGAGTTTCCACAAGAAAAGTGCTTTTTGTTTTGCTAATATCTTCTGCCCTTCTTAATTAATGTTCATGAAACTTTGCAAAAAACAAAGTTCATTCACCTCAGCTTCTTCCTGGAATGTTATGGTGTGATCCATCGAGCAGGGGCTGAGATTAAGGGAAGGGTCCCAAAACACATTTTCCCCATGAAATATCTAAAGGGAAAATTAGGCTGAGATACAGAAAAGTCAGTTGAACAGAATTGCATTGGCTGGACCAGCCAGAGGGAATTCTGTCAGGATGGTGGATGTAATGTTCTATGCCAACCTGATAGATGGAGTACCGCCTGCCAAACCTGCAAAAGACATGTGCAACATTACACAGAGATGTATGACGTTATGGGACCCCTCCAGGTATTAGTATTGCATCTCCAGATAATACTGGAGATGTTTTGTTAATGATGCAGAGCTGGTAAGAGCTTGGTAACTCAATGATCTGACATACTTTTCTGCCATGCAACATTAACGCCCTTCTCTATAAGATTGGGTTACACTTCAGATCGGTAGTGGAGCAGCGTAATTTTGATTGCATTCTAAGATACTGTAGGAGTGCATTATAATAATGTTTAGTTAGCACTCGAATATATTCTGTGCGATTAATGTTAACAAGAAAGGATGGTGTATTGCATATTTAAAACACTACATGTAACCTTAATGAGATTTACGTATTGTGTATTTAGAAATGCAACTAATAGAATTTTCTGCAATACGTATACATTAGTACTCTGAGAGAAAATTAAGCATATAAAGTTTCCTATTTTAAAGTTAATAGTATGATATGTATGTGTAGACTAGGGTTTAGATCTATGTATGTAACAAGAAATCATATTAAAGTTGGTGATATTTTGAAAATACGTTTTTTCTGAATGTTCTGCATTTTATTGTATTATTTAAGAAACTGTGGGGCACCTGCATCACTGTTTTTTGTGGTTGCAAAGGAGCAGATTAGCAAAATCTGCCCCTTTGCAACCGCAATTTTTGCATTTGCGATGCATCATCCCAAATGCAAAAATCGCTATTTAAGTTATCACAAAATTTGTGATTACTTAAAGTGCGTTGGCATTTAGGGAATCGCAAATTGCAATTCCCTAAATGCAATGCAACAATAACGCCATTTTCGATTTCACTTTTAAGAAACAAAAATTACCTTAAAGTTGATGGTAATTTGCGAAAACACTGAAAAATGCACAAAAGTACATTTTTCAAAGTTCTATGTTGCACACACACATGCCCTTGGGGCATGTGTGTGCGCAACATGTTTTTTAATTGCACTTTAAGGGGGGCATCAGGGTGTCCTTTCGGCAACCTGCACCCTTGAAATTGCATGTGCAATTTGCGAGTACCTATTGGTACTCGCAAATTGCGCATGCAATTCCCATTGATTCCTATTCTTAAAAATCGCAATTTGGGAATCGCAATTCCTACGTTTGATGCATATGGCCCTGTATCTAATACATGTTTGGAAATGTGCACATATTTGCAACCCTTTGCACTATTAAGTTAACATGATTTTGCGAACTTAGGCATAGTTCCAGCACAAGCTTGTGTTAAAGTCTAACATTTAATTCATAGTTAACCCTCAATGTAGAATGTGTTTGCTTGCATTTTGCTTCCACTGCAGGAGTGGACGAACCCTCCTTAGTTTGGGAAGAAGGGTTTTTGTTTAAGTTATGTAGCAAGGTATGCGAAGATGGATCTTGGCAAGGAGAAACACGGTAATGAGCAAGAAGGCGAGTTCCCATGGAGGAAGAGAAAAATGGCCAAGGATGAATGGAATAGCAACTTATCGATGTGGGAAAGGTCGTTCCAGAAACCAATTTGTGCTGGAATTGTGGAAAGTTACTGAAGTTCACTACACGATTTACCTTAAATGCAAGAAATGTCTTATGCTGCAAAGTAGTGAGGATCAGGGAGACATCCTAGGACTTCATGAATTGCAGACCCCTACTTCTGGTTTGTGTGGCTTCATGCCACATGGCCCTTGGTTGACTCTGACAGCTGACACCTTTCTATTATTCATTCTTACTCAACACTTCTCAGTTTAGGGTTGAACCTTTAAAGGCAGTGTAGGGAGAGATAGCAATAGGGGTCGGTGGAATTTGCATAGCCGCGCTACGCAAAGCTTTGCGAAATGGTAAAAAATCCCTGCGAGCACGCAAAATGTTCCGTGAACACGTGGAATTGCTTGTTCCGCCTGTTCGCGAACACGCATTTTGAAAGCACGAAGAAGCAAAAAATTCCACGAAGCAGCGGATTGTGGAATTTTTGGCAATTCTGGGTTCTCCGCGGAACGCAAAATTACCCAAATTGCCCAAATTCCGCAAGCAGAACGGAATTTACCACCCAGGCCTAGATAGCATGCTCATGCTTACCTTTGAAAATCATTTGATGCAATTTAATGTTCAATTTTTTTCCTTATTACTTGCATCATTATAACCAAACTAGATGAATGATTTTTGTTTTATAAGGTACATCTCTTTAGGAGATTTGAACTTATTCTTTTTGTCCTGTATTTTTATATGTATATGAAAATGCTAACGCTGATTTATATCAATCTGTTCCTGAATTTATAATTGAAATCCTTAATAATCTCATTCCTAGCTGTTGAGGAGCTTTTGTGTAACCAAATTGGTTATACTGTAATGAGATTTAATTCTGATTGTTTCTTACCTCTCAAGCAGCCAATAAGACAATATAGTTGAGTAGGGGTGTTCAAGTAGACCCGATCTTTCTCAGTAGCCAATTGCTGTCCATGGCTGGTCTACCCCAAAAAATAATACTGCTTCTAAAAAATGAACAGCACAACAGCTGCTGAAATCACCACCTTACAGAATGGAACTGCAGATTGGAAAGGGGCGACCACTCGGTCCCCCCGAACGTATGGTGGAGTACCCCGATCCCCCCGGGAAGCCATTTTGGGCGGGAGGCGAGTCTCGGCTGGTATGCCCGAAGCGGCGTAGCCGGGGCGCGCCTTTTCCCGCCCAAGAGGGGGTTGTCCTAGACACCAACACCGCTAGCCACGCCCTGGAGGCGGATTGGAGGTGGGTACACGCCCGCCCGAAGAAGGATAAAAGGAGCGACAAGCCAAGGAAGCATCCTCTTGTTCCTGTGCTCTGAAGCTGCACCTCCCCGTTGCACGTGAGCTCGAGACGGAACGAAGAGCCATTTTTGGACCCACCCACCAGCCCCTGATGACAGCGATTTGTGGAATAAAGTCGAGTGTCATGATATTGTTTTTCTTACAGGTTGTTTTGAATAAAGTTGGTAATTTGGTGTGTAATAAAGTTGATAATTTTTTCCTTTTCAGCATGTTTTATTCAGTAAAGTAGTTGCACCGGATGCTCGGTAGAGATTATACTTCGATTCGCTTAAGTATAAATTGTTTTTCTCCATTTTTAGTCTTAGATTGTCGTATTTATTTTGGTCGGGCGGTAAGGTCATGATCGGTGAGCAGGAATTAGAAGATCCCTAGAGGTAGGGCGTCACCCATTATGGATGGGAGCGCCCGGGGGGAGGCGGCCATTGGCCCCTCAAACGGGGAGGCGGTCCCCTCTAAGGATGGGGACGCCGAAAGGGAAGGCGGCCATAGGCCCCTCCCTGGGGAGGAGGGGCTAGGGCCCCTCCTGGGAATTTCCCGGGGCCAGGACATCTGCGACGGCAGATGTGGTAAGTTGTGTGGGGTGGGAGGGGGGTCTACGCTACCTTCTAGACACCTCACACGAGTCCTCGGACGACCACTTAAGATGGCGTCGAGTTATCAAGGGGCCCCCGCTAAGACAAGGGAAATTGGAAGTTGGCACAGAGGTACAGTCCTCTGTGCGACCGCCCCTCACAAGTGAGGGGGGGAGTTCTGGTAGTGGGGATCTGACACCGGTTACGACCTTGCCGTTGGCCCGTAAATGTTAGGATGTACAATTTCAAAGTTTGAGTAATGCATTTGCAGGATGTTTAGTATCGGCTAGGAGAACCTTTGTATTAGAGATGTGTTAAGGTCAGCCAAGAACATCGTAATGTGTAAATGAAATTGTACATGATATGAAACTGTTATTTTTAACGTTTTAATTTTGTTTCATATTTTAATAAATACGGCCAGGAGGGTAACTCCCTCCCGCCTTCCACAAGTTCAGAACTGTTTCCGTCTTCCCATCCTTGGGGATTGTGTTGAGAGGGGGTGGCGGGTATCTCAGCCATATGAGTGCAGCTCGATTTTGGCTCATACTCAAACATGTGTTTCTGCCTCATTATATGCCGGACCTATATTTGGAATGACTTGCCACAGGGGTACCCATGGCACTGCTGATGAGCCCATCTGTTTTTAGATGTTCAACTGCAAAATCAATATCAGCTATGGAAGTCCTACTGTAGTTTCCTTCATTAGAACTCCCAAGTTCAACTGCAAAAGACAAGAGGGAATGTTGTTTGATCTACAAACAGAGAACCCAGTGATTTATGCCAGTTTTTCTGACTAAGCAGATCCCATTTAGAAGAGAAAAAGGAACACAAATATCGGCTTTTCAAGGTCAGATTTCTTAGAATTAGACTATTTATTGTTAAACTTCCGAAAGCCCCGTCTGTAGCAATCAAATTCAACTTAGGGTTACCCGATGTAGTGATTACCTACATAAACCTACTTCACAACTATGCACTTTAAAAGACAGACCATTCTCAAATAGAAGGATAATGTGAGACCCATAAGATGTATCTAGCAGCTTTGATAACCATGGCCAGACCTTTCTAAACCATTAAATTTACATTCTTGGTACACAGTTATGTCTCAATTCATGCTATGATGAAAGTTTTGTAGAGTAGTGGGGAGCAAAATATGTATAGATTATAAAAGAATACATTAATATCATTTTACAGATACATTCACACAGACTAAAAATGAAGTCCAAACTATTGCCTTGAGTGAGATGTTCATGTGATCTGTTATATAACTACCAGGAGCAGCCCGTGCAGGTAAGAGCAGTGGGGCGAAAGGGCGGGGTGGGTGGTCGGAGTCAACAAACGTCGATGAGGGGACATTTATAATTTATTTATTTTTCCCTCTTCGTCGTCTGTCGAATTGCACCCCACCCGCCCTACCGCTTTACCTGCAGGGGCTGCACTTGATAACTACTTATATTCTTTAGATTGTTAAGCTTCCTAATCACGGTTCATATTGACAGCCAACACCTGGTGTGATGAACACCCCACTTTGTCAAGGGTATAAAGATTACTTGTTAATACCTAAGTGTACAATGGTATAAGAATCATTTTTGTATGATGCTCTAATTCTTGTTAGACTGCAAGCATGTTGATTGTGTTGCAATATAGTGGAGCTATGAATGAGAAGAATTGTTAAATCTCAGTAGCCTAGTTGTTCTATGCATGTCTCAATGTAGGCCCATGATAATGTATCCTGCTGAAATTTGATGTGCTCGCTACAACGGATGTTTGTATGATTGATGAAGATGAGTGAAGACTGTAAACACAGTAAATAAGGATGCTGGGAGTAAGGCATAGGTCGTTTTATTTGCAGAAGGCACAGTGAAGAGGCTTGACAAATGTGTCTACTCTCAAGGACCTAGATAAGAACCAGTCATCAATGCACAGAGTATATGGTAGCACATATGTTTTTGGCAAGGCTGGCAGATGAGCCATTTTTCGGCCAGGTAGTGCAGTGTTGCCATTTCCAGTCACAATTACAAGTGACTTCAGTCGATCACAAGTAGCACCCACTTTCGTGCCGCAACGGTGAAGATCCATGAGACAAGACATAGAGGACAACAAACATTACTGGCTGACACAGCTCCTGGTAAGTATTGCAAACATTTCAGTTTCTTCATCTTAAAGCTGGAAGGGAAGTTGGAAACGTTTGTGCATCAAAAATAACTTGTTCAGGCTCTTAGTACTGAATTACATCCATTTTATTCAAGTTTGATTAAGAAGCGATTCCACCCTTAAATGCTTTTCAATCATAAAACTTAAATTTATAAAAATTCATTTAAAAGTCTAAGGAAAACAGGAATTTGGCAACACACGTTCCCCATCTTTTACATTTAAACAGTTGGTTCTTCAGAGAATACAATGTACATGTTCTACATACACAATATAACTCTTATTAGAATGTGAACTCACTGGTGGCAACTTGTATAAGAAGAGAAATAAAGAAAAAACAAAGGATAGAAAAATACAATGCATACTATTTTTAGAGAATTGACATTATTTTCCCATGTCCCACATTGTTCAAATCAAACATAAGCATAGCAAAGCTTAATCATGTGTATTATTCAAAATACACACACTCTTGCAATTTTATGAAAAACTCTGAATATTGTATAGTGCCAGATGCAGTTCTTTAAATAGTTGTAAGGACGGTGTACTATGAAAGTGTTATTTATAACATCAGACTCTTTATTACATAAAAAGTAAATTTAGTGGCATTACGAAATTATAACAAAAATCCAAATAATTGGCATTTGAGAGCACTGAAAAGTCCGGTTTTGCAGGCATTTTTCGTCCTCGAAAATTGTGCTCTTATTCTCTTTTCCCTGCACTTGAAGTGGAGTGCTCCCAAGCTCAAAGTGCAGCATCTATTGGGACTGAGGTGCAGCCGCGGCCGCTGCAGGTAAGAGTGGTGGGGTGTTGGGGCCAGTTGAGGGGGGATTTCAAGAGACGACCACGAGGGAAAATTGAATAAATAGCACATTTTCACTCATGGTCGTCTCTCGAAATCCTTCCTCACCTGGCCCACCGACCCACCGCTCTTACCTGTAGTGGCCGCGGCTGCTGAGGTGTGGGGTGTACTGGCATGCAGTAACTAGCTACTGTAGAAAATAATACCAGTACTATCATTATTCCACTCTGTTTTTATCTTGGCATCAAGAGGAGTTCGAATCTGGGAGCTTTAAATCTTTTAGTGTATCTGGTGCACTCCGGAGCTAAGTGAATACAGGGATTCCCTTAGAGAAATTATTAATTTCAGTAGCATCCGTAAGATTTCCTGGCTCAAATTTGTATTCAATTGGCTGCAAAAGTCAGGCCTGCAAAACTGTGGTATGACCCCAGAATTATATGTAAAGCAGAGATTGATGGATTAAAGTCTCACTACTGGGATAATGTCTATGAACACTATGTTGTGAGTGGCTCCAATGGTCACTTGACTAACGTTTCTCCAATTTAAAATCTCACCATGTTCTGAACCCTTTTTGGACATTGTTACACCGCCTCTGACCAAGTGTATGCTTCCGGCTAGGTATCCTACCATTCAAATCTGTCAGAAGTGGGTGGAAGAATGATCTAGGTGCTAATTCGTCCCAGGCCTGTGGTTTGGTTCTTGAAACAGAGGAAACTGACCTGTTCTTCTGCCCAGAGTATCTTAGTTCCCGCCGGAAGTGGATTCGGCCAGTGTGTTTGAACATGGAGGTGAGTCGTTATTTAACTGCCCTAAGGATCCTGAAAAGTGGCACCTCTACCCCTGTTGTGTTGCTGTGAGTCGTTATTTGATCAATGTATGGTACAAGTCTGGAAAATTCTTATCCCATTCAGCTGTGTGAACAGTGAAATTGTTCATAAGTTTGTTAACCATGCACTGATATGTATATTTAGCACACCTTGGTATGGCACTTATTGCCTCTTTGCACTTAGACTATCTTGCACTTTAACAAACTTGGGGGCATATCTGCAACAATCTATCTATCGCGGAGATAGTCTGCTATCAGCAACGCTTATCTCCAAAGCGATAGAAATCCAAGCGTTAGCTACAAAACTGTGCAATTATCGCTGGAAATTGATAATCGCACTGCGACAGGCGATACCTTGCTGATAGGGCAGGGTGGACTTAGCCATGTAATCCACCTCCCATTGGATTACATGGCTAAGTCAGATTGAAAGAAGGCGTACAGGAACCTGCGTTAAGCGCGGTTAGCGCTTCTTTATTAATCGCTAAGCAGGATAGCGATTTCCTTGCTAATTGGAGAAATTTCGTTTAGCAACATTCTCCATGTAAGTTTGGCAAGGTACGCCCACTTTGCATCTCATTAGAGATGCGAAGCTGGGCATTGGGAAAAAGGGTGCTAGGGCACGGATTCACACGGACGCTAAAGCGGCAAAAATTATATAGCGCCCCCTTGATGATATGCCCCTTGATGAGTTATGATGATTTGCACTCCTTGGCATTGCATCAAACTGATCTCTATATGTACTGTACATTGATGTTTTTAATATATTTTAAATGTGATGAACAGTTTTATTTTATGTGTGCTTTGTTGGTTATGATAATTTAATAAAGTACTATTAGGAGTTATTCCTCCAATGACATTCTTCACTTTTAAAACCTTCATTTCTCTTCAACAATAAGCTAACAAGGTGGTGCTTGAAGATTCTTAAAGCACAGATAGATGTGCCATTGGGTGTGTACACAGCATGTATGAAGATCCAAAAAGTTGGATCGTCTTGATGAGGTTTTGACAAAAGTGTATCTCACATTACCAGAAAAAAGCTCCATGTATGAATGTTTGTTTTTACAAAGAATTTAGTTGACTGGTCAAGAGAAGAGGGAGAGTTTTTGTGGGACCCCAAAGGTTTTTAAATTCCTTTAAAGGTGTCTTACAAAAATAGCTAAAACGCACTTCCTTATTTAATTAATGCTCTTATTTTATTCATAACATAACATGAGCATCTGGCAATTTATGTTATAGAGTGCCAATAAGCTAATACCAGATAAATGGAATGTTAGAATTGAAGGGATTGATACAAAATTTGTCATTATTTCGTTTAAATCTGTTCATTATTTTTTTTTTGTTATTGATAAACAACACATGTATAGGTACCTTGGCAGTGCTTAATTTTAGCTTCAGTACTCAATGTTGGGCCTATAATGGAAATCTAATTGCCTTTCAGGCTGAGATTTGCAAACCATGGCTATGAATCACAATTTGCTTGAGGTCTGATTGGCTGGGGAACTTTGCAATGATTCCTCCATTGCAGGGAGATTGTTTTTGTGCTGGAAGGAACATCTTCCTGCACAAAAATAATCACAAGAGGTGATTTCCTCTAGAAAGAGAAAAAAACGAGGGGAAATGAAAAATTTCTCCTCATTGTTTCTCTTTACACCTACCCTGGGGAAGTGTAGCATTCTGAAGCATTTACAGGTTTACGATTTCTCGTAAATCTGGAAATGCAGCAGAAGCCATGGGTGATGCGTGGGAACAACCACAGCAACACCCATGGAACACCCCTTTCACGTAAAATTCTTCATATAAAGGGGCCGTATTTACAAGGACACGAAAAGTCAGCATGGTGGCTTTCTTTGTCCTTGCAAATATGGAGCAGCAAGGTGTACCACTGGGTCACAAAAAGTGACGTACTGGCGGTGCAAGAGGCTTGTAAATATGCCCCAGCGTTTTCAGTGAAGTCTGGCTTCTGCCAGAAACCAATGAAAAGACCTTCTGACTACCATGTGTTTCAACTTTTTATTAAACAAATTGACAACAAAAGCAGAGGTTCACTAGACTCTCTCTTTTTATTTATTTGTTTGAAAGTTTTATATAGCGCAAACAAGACCTTGCGGGTATCACAGCGCTTTACATGGCACATGACAGAAACAGGTGCAGGCATTAAAAAAATCTAAATATAGGTGATTCCAATACAAGGTGCTCAATAATACAGTAATTATATTAGAGTAATAAATAAATACATCAAGTGAATTTGGCCATGAGAATTGTTTTCACTTCTTTTTTAAATGATGCCGTGGAAGGGTTCAGTCTTGTTTCAGAGGGCAGAGCATTCCAGATACTGGGAGTCATTCCAGAGAGGGACCTGTTGTAAGTTTTCTTTTTGGCAAATCGTTGTGGTCTCAGTAGAAGATTCCTGAAGCTTCTGGAGGCTCTATTACCAGAGGAGAGAACCAGTTTCTGAGCTATGTAGTATGGGGTTTTATGATGTAAGGCCTTGTGCATCATACAAGTGATTGTTAGATGAATTCTAGCCTCGAACGGTAGCCAGGTGAGGGCTCTAAGGTCTAGAGTGATGTGAGAGCTTCTTTTTGAACCAGTGATGAGTCTTGCAGCTGAGTTGATAGAGGCTCTAAGTCGGGCTGTCGTCGATCTGGGGAGGCCGCATAGGGCTACCGCCCAATATTCCACTCTTGGGATTACTAGGGCTTGAACAGTTTGTTGGAAGTCGTTTGCTGGTAAGAAGGGTTTCAGTATTCTCAGGGTGTTTTTGTGGAAATGTGCTCCTTTTGATGGGTTTTCTGATATGTTTCTGCATCTTTAGGTCTCTGTCCAGTGTCTCACCCAGCGATTTCGCTGATTCGACAATGAGAGGTTGCCCATTGAGTACTGTTAGGTGCTTCATCCAATCGAGGATGATTTGACATTTATTGGGGGGGGGGGGGCGAATAGGAGGAATTCCATTTTGAGGGAGTTCAGTTTCAAATGGTTTTCGGCCAACCATTTTTGATTTTTTTGCAGCTTTGAGTTGAGAGATTTGATGTCCTCAAGTGAGTGGATTTTGATGTATAGTTGGGTGTCGTCAGCATACAAGTGAAAGTGGACAATGGAGAGACTGAGAAGTTCGGTGAGTGGCTCTACGAATAGGTTGAAAAGTGTGGGTGAGAGGAGAGCCTTGCAGTACTTCTAACGAGACTGGCACGGGGTTGGACAAGGATTGATTGACCTTGAATCTTTGAGATCTATTTTGGATGAAAGATGTGAACCAGGTAAGTAAAGATCCAGATAATACCATTCTGCATCTCAGGAGCTCTAGCAAGTTGATGTGTTTGACAGGGTCAAATGCTGATGAAAGGTTGAGTAAGATTAATAAGCAAGCTTTGTTTTGATCAAGAATTTTTAGTGCATCATCTATTATGTGGGTCATGGCTGATCTTTGGTAAGATGTTATTTTGCAGAGACAATAGCTAACTACTGGTCATGTGTAACAACACTGAGGTCAGAATATTGACTTCGGTTGGCTTCAAAATATTGACTTCCAATATATTATCAAGGTAAGAAAAGTTTTTGGAATAAGATTTAATATTCTAACTTCACATCCACTTATACTGATGATATGTTGGCAGTTTAATTGTGCAGGGGATATAAATGCAGGTTGACATTTCAAATTAAATATTCTGAAATATCATTCTAAATGTTGCTTAAAGAGAGGGAGAGAGGGAGAGAGAGAGACAGAGAGAGACAGAGACAGAGAGAACTAGCTTTAATTTGTCATTTTAAATATTCAGATATTCTGTGATTTAAAGGTGACATACAGGTACTGCCTCCCACAGTAAGCCCCCTTGCATAAAGGACCTCTTTGTGGTGTCTTGGTCCCGCAAAGGCAGCCGTCCAACGAGGCTCTAATGGAACCAGTTTTTGATACCCGGTTACAGCCATTTCCATCTCCCACATGCTGAATGACAGTTATGTCAACGTACAACACACTTAACATCAGATGTTGCTAATGTCACATGCCTCATAAGAGATGCTGCTAGCTCCAACATGCCGCAATTTACATGTATTTCAAGCTAGCACATGCAATATGAAAATGTGGTACCACCAACCTCCATGCCTACAGTAACACATATCTACAGTTTTGATAGTTTCCCCAGCAATGGGTATTTGCAGGCTATATTTCTCATCAGGGACACGTATTGGCACTTTCTATATGCCCAAGTAACAAGAATTGCCTTCTTCCACACGCTCCCATTAACAGGTAATTATACTTTGACAGTTTCTGTATGCATATTTAGACGGTTTCCGTATACACCTGGATCCAATATTGCCTTCGTCCCATGCTTCCACTAAAAAGATATTGCCTGCTCACCCCGTGCTCCAGGAACATTTTACATTATGCTCCAAGCATTTGTCTAGTTCTGTTCTCCTATTTGTAGGGTTCCATGGGGCTTGTTGAGTCTGGAATCCATTACAGCTCTGGGGTTCTCGTTGAAATGAGACAAGGTGGTTCTGCAAACATTGGTGTTGGACAGGCCCCATGAAGGGCTCGCTCCCTCCCCGCATGACAGGGCCCGGACACCGGCTCTCCAGGTGCTACCCACAGAAGCAACCCGCAACCCGTCCCCTACGGGACGCCTACTCCCGGATATCTCTGTATCACTGGCCCGGGCCACCGTCAGCACCATTGCCCGGCCCAGCCGCCATCTTGGACACTGCACCACGAGGCCGCATGGCCTCAGCTCGACCCCAACCCTGGGCCTGGCCAGGCCCCGACATCCCGGCACCACCATCCACCCAGGAGGTGAACGGACCACTTGGCAGGTCAATGGGAGAAAGAAGTGTCGATGGCTCTCCCCGGCCAGGTGCCGATCGCCCCCAGCCTCCCCGGGCGCTGGCTCCACCCCCCTGCTGGGTGTCTGGACTCCCTCATCCCGGACCTCCCGACCTCCAAGTGCGAGGGTCCGGACATCAAAGGGCGCCAGACCTATAACTGAGGCAGCTCCAGAGCAGGAAGGCAGTTGTATCTTGGAGTCGAGAGACACCGTGAAGAACTCATCCTTGACGGACTGCTGGCGCTGCCGCAGCCCTGCCTTGTGAACTGTCGTCCTGCCTGCTGGCGCTGCCGCGGCCTTCTGCAACCTTCATCCACGTGGGACCTGCTGGCGCTGACGCGGCCTTTTGCAACCTTCATCCTCGTGGGGACCTGCTGGCGCTGCCGCGGCCTCTTGCAACTACCATCTTCGTCGGGACCTGCTGGCGCTGCCGCGGCCCGTTGCTACCTATGACCACCTCGGGACCTGCTGGCGCTGCCGCGGCCCGACCTTCCCGAACGCCGAGCTCGAGGATTGTGGCTACCCATCGATTCATCTCCATACCAGATTGGTAACAAAGACTGTCCCGCTACCCCCTTTCCCTTCCAGAGACTAGAATTGAGAGGATCCTCGTGTCCTGATCTCATTGTACCGTACTACCTTACTACCAGAACTGCATATAAAGAGCGTTAACCTTATCTTTGTGTGGTGTCCATCTGTGGGGGGGGAAGTTACTTGTCTGTACGATCGCTGGAGACGGCTCTCACCGGAGGCCTCTCCCCTTGTCCTCGGCCGACCCTCCAGGTCCCCGTCTAACATTGGTGGCCAGCGGCGCGATCCGAACCAACACGTAATCGTACAGAGAGTAACTCACCCCACGACTAAACCACAATGACGACCAAAGAGAGCGGATCTACAGAGAAATTCCAAATGGAAAAACTAGAAGAGTACAGCCATCGAGAGCTAAAACAATTTTGTATGGAACTAGGCATTGCTACCACCGGTCTGAGCACGAAAGATGACTTTAAACACGCCCTAGAATCTTGGGCAGAAACAAATGCCGCCAGACCCCGGGACCAAAACATCGAAGCACCAGAGACAAGCACCACTCCGACCGAAGAAAGGAGAGCGGGTCTCTCCCGGGAAGAGATCCAAGAACGAGAAAAAAGCAAACTACACGAATTAGAGTTGGCACGGCTCAAGTTGGACGGAGAGCTGAAACTGGCGGAACAAAAGATAAACTTAGAACACTTACGGCTCCGAGAAGAGCGGGAAGAAAAGCAAAGACAGAGAGAACTCGAAGAAAAAAGACTGGCATACGAACACGAGCACAAGCTAGCAGAGATAGAAATGCGGAAACAGAACAAAGACCTAGGGGTGCCCGAGCAACCGCGCACCCCAGGAGCTACAGAACCAAAGGTCCACATCCCCAAAGATGTCGTCCGAGAGTATTATCGGAACGACGACATACAACAGTGGTTCAAGGCCTACGAGATCGCCATGACCTCCCACCGGATCGATCGAAGTGACTGGGGAGCCGGTCTATGGGGGAGGTTCGTCAATGAAGGCCGCGATGCCCTGCTACAGCTCCCAGACCATCAAATGACGTCCTATGACCACATGAAGGCCGCCCTCCTCACTCGATATGGGCTTACGCTCGAAATGTACCGCCAGAGGTTCCGCGACTGCACCCGGATCCCGGGTACAACTTGGGTAGAATATGTGAACTATTTCAGCCGAGCCTTCGAGGGATGGATTAAGGGTAGCCACGTAACAACCTACGAGCAGCTCTTCAACCTCATTGTGTGGGAACACCTCTCCAACAACTGCTTCGTCGAGCTCAGGCAGCACCTCCTCGACAGTAAATTGACTGAACCACGGCAGCTCGCCGCTGAGGCTGACCGATGGGAAAGCACCCGAGTGGCCCGGAGTGGGCCAAACGAGCAGAACAGAACCAACCAAGGTCATCATCGTCCCCGAGGAGGAGGAGGAGGCCAGGGCCGGAGCAGAGACGCCGTCCCGGCCGCTCCCGCTAACAACACCCCGCCCCCGGCCGGCCTGGGCAATCCCCCAATGCACCCAGGGTTCCGAGCCAATGTTACTTGCCACCGATGCCAGCGAGTCGGCCACTATGCCAGTGACCCGAACTGCCCAAAGAACCAGACTCCCGGGCCCGCCAGGTAGCTGCCGCCGCCCTAGGAGAAGAGCAAATCTCCGAAGAGCATGAAGAGTACGAGCAGGAGCAACCCGAGTGGGAACCTGCCGCCATGGTCCTGGCTTGCCTAGGGGGAAGAGACATGATCCCGCGGGCTCCCCTACCCGCCAACACCAGGAAATACAGCCAGTGGGTGAACATAAATGGGCGCAAGGCCGAAGCCCTGCGTGACACGGGGGCCAGTGTGACGGCCGTCCGCTGTCACCTGGTGACCCCCGAACAAATCCTGCCAAACGTTCTTTGCCCCGTCCGATCGGCCGACAATTCTGAGAGCCTGTGTCGGATGGCCTGCGTCCCCTTCGAATGGGGGGGAGTGTCCGGTATGCTAAAAGTGACTGTCCGCGATGATGCCCCCGTGGACTGCCTCCTGGGAAACGATCTCGAGAGTTCCCCGTGGGCGGCCGTTGAAAGAAGAGAGCACCTGGGGATGTTGGGCCTCCCGGACTGGGCGTGCGTAACAACCCGGTCCATGGCCGCCCGCACCATCCCCAGACCTGAAGAACCCGAATGGCCAGCACCTCCTCCCCCGATCGCTCCAGCGGAAGACACCGTCCATACCGACCCCCCGGAACAAACCCAAGGAGGGCCTGCTCAGCCCCAAGACCTTCCAGATCTGGCTCAGTGGCGTCAAGAAGGGGGACCCACCCAGGAGCAATTCCGGCAAGAGCATAAGACCTGTCCCTCCCTCGAGGGACTGCGACAGCAAGCACTCGCCCAGAGCGCGGGAGACACCGCCGGGGCCCACTGGATCTATTGGGACAATGACCTACTGTACAGTGAACAAAGAATCGCGGAGTTGGGAGCCAGTCGAGTGTTGGTGGTGCCCCTCCGCTTCAGAGACTTCCTTTTGAACTTGGCACATGATGTCCCCCTGGCTGGACACTTGGGGCAAGACAAAACCTACAACCGCCTGGTGACCCACTTTTACTGGCCAAAAATGAGAAATGACGTCTCCAACCACTGCCGGTCCTGCCCCACCTGCCAGGCCAGCGGGAAGAGCGGCCGCAAACTCAAGGCACCCCTGCAACCATTCCCCGTTGTTACCACCCCATTCGAAAGGGTGGGAATAGACATTGTGGGGCCCCTGGACCCCCGAACAGCACAAGGGCATCGATTCATCCTGGTCTTGGTGGACCACGCCACCCGCTATCCCGAGGCCGTTCCCCTTCGAACTGTAACAGCACCAGTGGTAGGCCGAGCCTTAATGGGGATCTTCTCTCGAGTGGGCTTCCCCCGGGAGGTCGTCAGCGACAGGGGCACGAACTTTATTTCAAAGTATATGAAATCCCTCTGGCAGCAGTGCGGAGTCACCTACCGATTCACAACCCCCTATCACCCGCAAGGAAACGGACTGGTCGAGCGGTTCAACCGCACTCTCAAGGGGATGATCATGGGGCTGGAAGAACCCCTACGCCGCCAGTGGGACGTGCTACTCCCGTGCCTCCTCTTCGCCTACCGAGAAGTCCCCCAGAAGTCCCTCGGCTTCAGCCCCTTCGAACTCCTGTACGGACACCCCGTTTGAGGGCCCCTCAGCCTAGTTAAAGAAGAATGGGAAATGGCCCCCCTGAAGACCCCTCCAGACGTCTACAAGTACCTCCTGACCCTCCGCAATCAGACCAGGCGATTCAGGGAGATCGCTAAAGCCAATCTCGAGGCCAGTCAGGAGGACATGAAGAAATGGTACGATCAACATGCCTCCTCCATCGAGTTCGAGCCTGGTCAGCAAGTATGGGTGATGTCCCCCATCGAACCTTGTGCCTTGCAGGACAAATGGACGGGGCCCTTCAAGGTGGTCGAGCGTAAGAGCCCGTCACCTATCTCATCGACATGGAATCCCCCCGGAACCCCCTCCGGGTCCTCCATGCCAACAGACTCAAACCACACTTTGTGCGCTCGGAGCTCAGCCTGCTGATGGCTACAGACAGTGGAGCGGAAGAGGACTCCGAGCCCCTCCCTGACCTACTGAGGACCCGTGAAAAAGATGGTTCGGTGGACGGGGTCCGACTCTCCGATGCCCTGACCCCGGAACAGCGCCAAGACTGTCGGGCCCTCCTGCTGAAATTTGCAAACCTATTTTCCCTCACCCCCGGGGTCACCCCCTGGTGC
This sequence comes from Lissotriton vulgaris, assembly GCF_964263255.1. NCBI lineage: Eukaryota > Metazoa > Chordata > Amphibia > Caudata > Salamandridae > Lissotriton > Lissotriton vulgaris. Next base: position 1,630,150,376 of record NC_141695.1, on the reverse strand, counting down.
CTGCACGACGTGAACACTGGGGACAGTCCCCCTATCCGACACCAGGTGTACCGAGTACCAGATCGGGTGCGCGCCTGCATCCAAGAAGAAGTCTCCAAAATGCTCACACTCGGAGTCATCGAACCCTCTGACAGCCCCTGGGCCAGCCCAGTCGTACTAGTCCCCAAAGCTGCTGCCCCAGGCACCACCCCCGAGCTCCGATTCTGCGTCGACTATCGGGGTCTGAACGCTGTCACCCGAACCGACGCTCACCCCATCCCCCGAGCAGATGAACTGGTCGACCGCATGGGGGCTGCCCGCTACCTAAGCTTCTTCGACCTGACAGCGGGCTACTGGCAGATCGGCTCAGAAAAGGGGGTGGTGATGAACAGAGTGTCTGAATTAAGCAGACCACTCTTACCCAGTCCAAAGATCAGGGCTTGATCCATCACCGTTATTTATCTCACTGCACCATCCCAGCTCAGAACCTGGCTATATGCAAATCAGTCTGTCCCTGGCCCAGTGCATCATGGGAACAGGGCAGACTAAACTACCAAGCCAATTCTTCACCAGAAAGGAGACAAGCTACCGGGGACCGGTTTCTGGCATTTCAGCCGTCTTCGGCCCGGCTTGCTTGAATCCTGATGGTGCAGTGAGAAAGGGACTCATGTCTGAGTATACCCTGCCACACCTATAGTGGCCAAAATCGATTCAGAAAAGGGGGTGGTGATGAACAGAGTGTCTGAATTAAGCAGACCACTCTTACCCAGTCCAAAGATCAGGGCTTGATCCATCACCGTTATTTATCTCACTGCACCATCCCAGCTCAGAACCTGGCTATATGCAAATCAGTCTGTCCCTGGCCCAGTGCATCATGGGAACAGGGCAGACTAAACTACCAAGCCAATTCTTCACCAGAAAGGAGACAAGCTACCGGGGACCGGTTTCTGGCATTTCAGCCGTCTTCGGCCCGGCTTGCTTGAATCCTGATGGTGCAGTGAGAAAGGGACTCATGTCTGAGTATACCCTGCCACACCTATAGTGGCCAAAATCGATTCAGAAAAGGGGGTGGTGATGAACAGAGTGTCTGAATTAAGCAGACCACTCTTACCCAGTCCAAAGATCAGGGCTTGATCCATCACCGTTATTTATCTCACTGCACCATCCCAGCTCAGAACCTGGCTATATGCAAATCAGTCTGTCCCTGGCCCAGTGCATCATGGGAACAGGGCAGACTAAACTACCAAGCCAATTCTTCACCAGAAAGGAGACAAGCTACCGGGGACCGGTTTCTGGCATTTCAGCCGTCTTCGGCCCGGCTTGCTTGAATCCTGATGGTGCAGTGAGAAAGGGACTCATGTCTGAGTATACCCTGCCACACCTATAGTGGCCAAAATCGATTCAGAAAAGGGGGTGGTGATGAACAGAGTGTCTGAATTAAGCAGACCACTCTTACCCAGTCCAAAGATCAGGGCTTGATCCATCACCGTTATTTATCTCACTGCACCATCCCAGCTCAGAACCTGGCTATATGCAAATCAGTCTGTCCCTGGCCCAGTGCATCATGGGAACAGGGCAGACTAAACTACCCAGTGTAAGAATTGGCTTTTGTAGTTTGGTTTGCCCTGTTCCCATCATGCACTGGGACAGGAACAGACTAATTTGCATACAGCCAGGCTCTGAAACTGGGATGGTGCAGTGAGCTAAAAAACGGTGTGGGATCTAGCCCTGATCTCTTGACTGGGTGAGAGTATTCTGTTTAATTCAGAGACTCTGTCCCTCACCACCCCTTGTTGTAAATATTTTTGTCCACCCTAAGCGTGGAAGGGTATACTCAGATGTGAGTCCCTTGCTCATTGCACCATCAGGATTCAAGCAAGCCGGGCCGAAGAGGCTGAAATGCCAGAAACCGGTCCCCGGTAGCTTGTCTCCTTCCCAGTGTAAGAATTGGCTTTTGTAGTTTGGTTTGCCCTGTTCCCATCATGCACTGGGACAGGAACAGACTAATTTGCATACAGCCAGGTTCTGAAACTGGGATGGTGCAGTGAGCTAAAAAACGGTGTGGGATCTAGCCCTGATCTCTTGACTGGGTGAGAGTATTCTGTTTAATTCAGAGACTCTGTCCCTCACCACCCCTTGTTGTAAATATTTTTGTCCACCCTAAGCGTGGAAGGGTATACTCAGATGTGAGTCCCTTGCTCATTGCACCATCAGGATTCAAGCAAGCCGGGCCGAAGAGGCTGAAATGCCAGAAACCGGTCCCCGGTAGCTTGTCTCCTTCCCAGTGTAAGAATTGGCTTTTGTAGCTTGGTTTGCCCTGTTCCCATCATGCACTGGGACAGGAACAGACTAATGTGCATACAGCCAGGTTCTGAAACTGGGATGGTGCAGTGAGCTAAAAAACGGTGTGGGATCTAGCCCTGATCTCTTGACTGGGTGAGAGTATTCTGTTTAATTCAGAGACTCTGTCCCTCACCACCCCTTGTTGTAAATATTTTTGTCCACCCTAAGCGTGGAAGGGTATACTCAGATGTGAGTCCCTTGCTCATTGCACCATCAGGATTCAAGCAAGCCGGGCCGAAGAGGCTGAAATGCCAGAAACCGGTCCCCGGTAGCTTGTCTCCTTCCCAGTGTAAGAATTGGCTTTTGTAGTTTGGTTTGCCCTGTTCCCATCATGCACTGGGACAGGAACAGACTAATTTGCATACAGCCAGGTTCTGAAACTGGGATGGTGCAGTGAGCTAAAAAACAGTGTGGGATCTAGCCCTGATCTCTTGACTGGGTGAGAGTATTCTGTTTAATGCAGAGACTCTGTCCCTCACCACCCCTTGTTGTAAATATTTTTGTCCACCCTAAGCGTGGAAGGGTATACTCAGATGTGAGTCCCTTGCTCATTGCACCATCAGGATTCAAGCAAGCCGGGCCGAAGAGGCTGAAATACCAGAAACCGGTCCCCGGTAGCTTGTCTCCTTCCCAGTGTAAGAATTGGCTTTTGTAGTTTGGTTTGCCCTGTTCCCATCATGCACTGGGACAGGAACAGACTAATTTGCATACAGCCAGGTTCTGAAACTGGGATGGTGCAGTGAGCTAAAAAACGGTGTGGGATCTAGCCCTGATCTCTTGACTGGGTGAGAGTATTCTGTTTAATTCAGAGACTCTGTCCCTCACCACCCCTTGTTGTAAATATTTTTGTCCACCCTAAGCGTGGAAGGGTATACTCAGATGTGAGTCCCTTGCTCATTGCACCATCAGGATTCAAGCAAGCCGGGCCGAAGAGGCTGAAATGCCAGAAACCGGTCCCCGGTAGCTTGTCTCCTTCCCAGTGTAAGAATTGGCTTTTGTAGTTTGGTTTGCCCTGTTCCCATCATGCACTGGGACAGGAACAGACTAATTTGCATACAGCCAGGTTCTGAAACTGGGATGGTGCAGTGAGCTAAAAAACGGTGTGGGATCTAGCCCTGATCTCTTGACTGGGTGAGAGTATTCTGTTTAATTCAGAGACTCTGTCCCTCACCACCCCTTGTTGTAAATACTGGCAGATCGGCCTCACCCCCAGGGCCCAAGAACGATCCGCTTTCTCCACCCCGGATGGACACTACCATTTTAAAGTGATGCCATTCGGCATAAAAAACGCTCCAGCCACGTTTCAACGACTTGTGAACCAGGTATTGGCGGGCCTTGAAGAGTTCAGCGCCGCCTACCTGGACGATATTGCGGTATACAGCCGCCACTGGTCAGACCACCTCCGCCACCTCCGAGAGGTCCTGCAGGCCCTCCAACAGGCCGGCCTCACAATCAAGGCCAGCAAGTGCCAAATTGGCCAGGGGTCCGTGACCTACCTCGGACACCAAGTGGGAAGCGGTCTGGTGGCCCCCCTCCAGCTCAAGATCGCTGCCATCCAGTCCTGGCAGCCCCCCGTAACCCAAACCGAGGTCCGAGCCTTCTTGGGGCTCACCGGATACTACCGGCGGTTTGTGAAGGACTATGGCAGCATTGTGGGGCCCCTCACGGAACTCACATCCAAGAAACACCCAAAAACAGTCAACTGGACTCCAGACTGTCAAGCGGCCTTCGAGAAGCTGAAGGCCGCCATGTGCACCGCCCCTGTGCTCCAGGCCCCCGACTACAGCCGTGAGTTCATCGTCCAGACTGATGCCTCAGACCATGGCATTGGGCCGTCCTTTCCCAACTGAACCCCGAGGGAGTTGACCAACCAGTGGCCTTCATCAGCAGACGCCTGCTGGCCCGAGAACAGCGCTGGAGCACCATCGAGCGGGAGGCCTTCGCAGTAGTGTGGGCCCTTAAGAAGCTCCGGCCCTACCTCTTCGGTACCCACTTTCGGGTGCAAACAGATCATCGCCCCCTGCAATGGTTAATGCAGATGCAGGGGGAGAATCCCAAACTATTGCGATGGTCCATCTCCCTGCAGGGGATGGACTTCACTGTGGAGCATCGCCCTGGCCAAGACCACGCCAACGCGGATGGCCTGTCACGCTTTTCCCGCCTCGACGAGGAAAGTCCCCAAGAGGATGGGTGACTCTCCCCGCCTTCAGCTGGGGGGGACGCATGTTGGACAGGCCCCATGAAGGGCTCGCTCCCTCCCCGCATGACAGGGCCCGGACACCGGCTCTCCAGGTGCTACCCACAGAAGCAACCCGCAACCCGTCCCCTACGGGACGCCTGCTCCCGGATATCTCTGTATCACTGGCCCGGGCCACCGTCAGCACCATTGCCCGGCCCAGCCGCCATCTTGGACACTGCACCACGAGGCCGCATGGCCTCAGCTCGACCCCAACCCTGGGCCTGGCCAGGCCCCGACATCCCGGCACCACCATCCACCCAGGAGGTGAACGGACCACTTGGCAGGTCAATGGGAGAAAGAAGTGTCGATGGCTCTCCCCCGCCAGGTGCCGATCGCCCCCAGCCTCCCCGGGCGCTGGCTCCACCCCCCTGCTGGGTGTCTGGACTCCCTCATCCCGGACCTCCCGACCTCCAAGTGCGAGGGTCCGGACATCAAAGGGCGCCAGACCTATAACTGAGGCAGCTCCAGAGCAGGAAGGCAGTTGTATCTTGGAGTCGAGAGACACCGTGAAGAACTCATCCTTGACGGACTGCTGGCGCTGCCGCAGCCCTGCCTTGTGAACTGTCGTCCTGCCTGCTGGCGCTGCCGCGGCCTTCTGCAACCTTCATCCTCGTGGGACCTGCTGGCGCTGCCGCGGCCTTTTGCAACCTTCATCCTCGTGGGGACCTGCTGGCACTGCCGCGGCCTCTTGCAACTACCATCTTCATCGGGACCTGCTGGCGCTGCCGCGGCCCGTTGCTACCTACGACCACCTCGGGACCTGCTGGCGCTGCCGCGGCCCGACCTTCCCGAACGCCGAGCTCGAGGATTGTGAGCTACCCATTGATTCATCTCAATACCAGATTGGTAACAAAGACAGTCCCGCTACCCCCTTTCCCTTCCAGAGACTAGAATTGAGAGGATCCTCGTGTCCTGATCTCATTGTACCGTACTACCTTACTACCAGAACTGCATATAAAGAGTGTTAACCTTATCTTTGTGTGGTGTCCATCTGTGGGGGGGAAGTTACTTGTCTGTACGATCGCTGGAGACGGCCCTCACCGGAGGCCTCTCCCCTTGTCCTCGGCCGACCCTCCAGGTCCCCGTCTAACAATTGGGTACTGGTTAAAACAGAAAAAGTATGTCCACAGAACGTCTCTAACACTGGTTTGTATTGCAACGAGGCCTATTAGACAGGCAACAGATTGGTGAACTGCTGCGAGGTTTTCGTTTCATTACCTGAAGCTTAAAGATCATATCTCTTCAGTCACCTTTGGATGGCTTTAAATATGCACAACATGAGCCTTCGACCTGGACAGAAAATACAGACAAGCTAACATTATTCTTTTCATTCACATCCATATCAGATGATAATGTGTATTAATTTCTATGAGTCATTGGACCTATTAAACATTATTACACATTATATGAATAGCTGTTCTATTAAAAAAGCAGCATGATGTTGTTATGATGGGAAATTCTTTTCTTTGTGGTTATTTAATCTCAATTTAATGAATACTTTTTGTTCTTGTTACTTAGGCTGTTTTGAAGCCTATTGATTTTAATCAGATGTCGGATTTTGAATACTTGAACCTTTCAGTGGGACTAATAAGTTTGGAAAGTTTTGCTCGTGGAGGTGGATTTCTGAGAACAACAGGACGCTACAAAGGGAAGAGTGTTAGAGGTTGACTTTCTAGAGTCAGACCCCCAGGATACCGTGGCATAGATTTATTATTATTATTATTATTGGACATTTATTAAGCGCCTGGTTACGCCACTGGCGTGTCCCCGCGCTATGACAAGTGGAGTGACTGTCCCCCTCTTCCCAACCAAGCTATCTACTGAAAAAGATGTGTTTTGAGTTTTTTCCTAAACTGGATTTCGGAGGGTTCAAGCCGAAGTTCCAGTGGCAGATTATTCCAGCACTTAGGAGCAAGGTATCTGAAGGATCTGCCTCCCATACGAGCTTTAGATATTCTTGGAACTTTTAACAGCCCGGTCTGCGAGGACCGGAGACTGCGTGTAGGCTCGTAATAGGCTGCCAGGCTCTGGAGCGGAAGAGGTGCCTTGCCGTTCAAAATACGATGGCAAGTGGCAAGGGCCTTAAACTTCACTCTCCTCTCGATGGGGAGCCAATGGAGCGCTCGCAAGGCTGGCTTAGCAGACGACCTCCTGGGGAGTCTGAGGACCAACCGCGCTGCCGCGTTTTGAAGAACCTGCAGGCGGCCAATGACCCTGCCTGTGGCCCCCAAATAGAGCAGATTCCCATAGTCAAGTCGGGAGGTGACCAAGGCATGCACCAGCGTCTGACGAGCAGAGATGGGAAGCAGATCTAAGACTTTCCTGAGGGCTCTCAGAACACTGAAGCATACCCCCGCCACCCGACCGACATGTGGGCCAAAGGTGAGGTCCTTATCGAGCCACACGCCCAGATTCCTGGCCTCACGGCAGGGAGCGGGGACTTCCCCCAAACAAGGTGGCCACCACGCCGACGACCACGCCGACGGTGCACCCCCCACCACGAGCACCTCGGTCTTGCTCCCGTTCAACTTTAAACAGTTGGCAGACATCCAGGCAGCAAGGTCTTTCATGCAGTTCCTGAAGATGTCTGCCGCAAGGCCGGGCGCGCGCGATAGGGAGATGACCAACTGCGTGTCATCGGCGTATGACACCAGGCGGAGGCCATGACCCTCCACAATAGCCGCCAGGGGGGAGACGTAGATGTTGAATAGAGTTGGGCTCAGGGACGAACCCTGAGGTACGCCCTGGCCCAGCTCAATCTCCCTGGAATAGCACTCACCCAGTCTGACTTGAAAGCACCTTTCCGAGAGGAAGGACTTGATCCAACCAAACGCAGCTCCTGTCACCCCACCTCCATTCAGACACTGTAGCAAGGTGGAATGTGCTACAGTGTCGAATGCTGCGCTTAAGTCAAGAAGGATCAGCGCCATCGTCTGGCCCTCGTCTACTCCCTGTCTGAGTGCTTCCACCGCCACGAGGAGAGCAGACTCCGTCGAATGACGGGGACGGAAGCCAAATTGCGAGTCGTGGAGTAGCGAAGCCGTCTCCACGAACTGCATGAGCTGTATGTTGGCTATTTTTTCCGCCACCTTCGCCATGTAGGGAAGGAGGGAAATAGGACGGAGGTTATCCAGCTTTTCAAAGCTAACGTTGGCCTTTTTTTGCAGGGGAAGTACCACCGCCTGTTTCCAGGCCTTCGGGACCACCTGCAAATTTTACGGCACAAAAATTGAAATTTTGCAGTATTATCGCGGCACTTTATTTTACTCGCAGTCATTCCTTTTTTAGCAGAGTATTCCACTGTGAAATAGGCATATTTAAAGTGCCTGAAAGTGTTTGTTATGTTCGCATACAGTATAGCCACTGTTTTAGTTATCACCCAACCAGACTTCAAGTCCCAGATTGTTTGAAAAGTTTTCATCGAACAGGAATGGGTAGTTTTTAGGTCTCGGCTAGTCGCGCGGAAGCGCGTCTCCGCCGAGAACCTTTTGTCGGCGAGTGTGCTTCCCAGGAGACACTCCTGGCGGCGCGCAGGCGATTCTAAACTGACACGCGCACAAGTACGAGCGCTGCGCGAAGCTCCCACACAACACACGCATGCGCATACATAGAAACACACACAGAAGCGCACATGCACGCACATACATACAGAACCCCCCCACTCATACACACACGCGCACGCACACACGCGCACACACACACACACACACACACACACCCACACACACGTGCACCGCCCCCCCCCCCTCTCCCCTTTAACTTACTGTGGCAATCTGGGGGACTCCGCTCGGGCAGGGAGGGTTGACGCTGCGGCTCTTGGTAGCTCCTTTCCCGGGACTCCCTGTTGGTCAAGGGAGCCCGGCAACACGTGTGCAACGTCCTGTTGTCAGCCCCGGAGCTCTCCACCGCTCGCAGGAGCCCCGGGCCGCTCGACACATTTCCTCCGCCTGCCTCCTCTTCCGGTCCGGACGCGGCTCCGCCCCCGTCAGAGGCGACCTTGCCTGACTTCCGGTGCGGCCGCGGCGGAATTCCGGGGGCAGTAAGAGTTATTTTATATTTTTCTAGTGTGTTTTCTCGTGATGGTGGGGGCGTGATTGTTAACAAGTTGTTGTATTTTCAAACTTTATTTCCCCTTGCACAGGATAGAACGGGTGTTAGAACCGGGACCCTGGCCGGCCAAGACTCGCGTCGAGGTCAGTCAGGGATCGCCAGTTCTAAGTGTCAGGGCAAGGGAGTCACACACCAAGGCAACCCCTACTCGCCCTCTAGGTAACGTGGCGCGAGCAGCAAGGCTAAACTTGGAGGCGATATGAGTTAAGTATTTGCGCACGCACCCCAGCAACAACACCCAAGGCCCACCACAAAGGAAACTCCACACAAGGTTATATAAAAAATAGCCTTTGTATTACACCAAAACACATTAGATAAAACACACACTTTACATTGTGCCAGAGGCACGGGCAGAATTTACAAGGGATATGTACAAGACAGGGCCACCTGGACCACTGTCAGGAATCAGAAGTAGCACTTTCAGAAATAGCACTTAGAAGGTAAAATATAAATTTACTTTAGCACAAAATAGCACACAACCAGTAACTACTGGTAACCAGGACCTCACTAGCACCACCTGCACTAGGGAGAAAACAACCACCTAAGTATTACAATACCTGTAGGGGTCTAAGGAAGGAAACACATGATGCATCACAATACATTCAGAGGTGTAAAAGCAACAACACACATGATGAATACACTACCCATTCAGAGGTGTAAAGGTAAAGCACATGACGCATAACATACACATTCAGCGGTGCAGCGCAGGAGAACACAATTGCGCAAAATCCACATTAGCCACCACCTGTGGCAGTCCCTGTGTCCAAATGTCAGGGTCCTAAACGTGGCAGTTGCCCACAAAGTGCTGGGCAACTGGGTGAGGATGGGGCAACACGAGGGAGCCTCGCAGGCTCTGAGTAAACCACTGTCCCCTTGAGCCTCCTCTGGGCTCTAAAACATCAAGGGGCGCAGGGAGCCTCTCTCAGGCTTTAAAACAATAACATGCCCCCTCAAGCCTCTTCTGGGCTCGTAACAAGGGTGCCGCCTTGGTTGGAGTCCCCCCTCTGGGGGACTCGAGACGCAGAAAATGCCCCTTGAGCCTCTCAGGGCTCAAACAACAAATGCGAGGCCTGGAGCCCTCGTGGCTCTGTAAGAAGAGAAAATGCACCCTTTTCCGTTGGAGCGGCCCTCTGTCAACCGGGCCCGCTCTATAAACAAAAAGGAAACTGGCCCGCACTCACCGGGGCGTCGGGGCTCCCTTCTGACGCTGCTCCGGCTCTCTTTGGGGGACTTGTGGACAATGCTCCACTCACCGGCTGGCTGCGGAGGTCCGGGGCTCTCCTCACAGGCTGCGGAGACTCTGCAGGCGGCGGCTGGGGCTGGAAGACTCCCGCTTCTCCCACGGGACAGGCCAGACCTCCGGGGCTCCCCCTTCACTCGGGAGCCTCGGCAGGACGCGCAGGCTGCTTCCTGCTTCTCCTGCCTGGCCCAGTCACACCGCAATCCGCCTGACTTCCTCTGGGGCCGCCAATGGCAGCGCGGCCCTGGGGGTTGAAGGCGGGACTTCCGGGTCGCACTTGGCAGCGGCCCGGCAACGTTTTCAGAGCACTCCGGGCTGCGGCGGTGATTCGATGCTCTAATGTAGATAGCAGGCGAGGTGGGCTCTCGCTATGGCCACAACAATAGCGGCCCAGTCCCTGGCGAGGTGGGCACTCGCCAGGGGCTTCTAAATTGGCAAATTAGAGCGGGCAAATGCCGGGTGGGCACCGGCTGTGCACAAAAGCGCTCCCAGGTGCTGGGACCTAAAATAAAGCGCTCTCAAGCGCTAAAGACAAATAAAGCGCTTCCAGGCTCCAGGGAAAGTCCAAAAGCGCTCCCAGGTGCTAGGACAGCGCCCCAGCAAACAAGTCCTTGGGCAGGCAGGGGGGGCAAGGCTGGGCCAGGGGCCAGCTCACTGGCCCTCCAGGCAGGGAGGCAGTCCAAGTGGCGGTTCCTCCTGGCCCCAGCAGCAGCCCCTCAAGTAGGATCAGGAAAAGAACAACTTCTGTGGGGACACAGCCCCATTTTTATACACCTCATTCCTTTGTCTAAGGTGCAGGGTGGGGGAGAAACCAGTTGCAGCTGGTTCTGGAGCACTCTTGATGGCCCAACCACCCATTTCTTTCACTGGGGAGGCTAGGGTCATTAGACACACCACAGGGGGGCGGAGCCAGCATTGTGTGGGGAAAACCCAGCCCATCCAGGACACAGGTACACTCCTCCCACACATCACTCATGCTAATCTCCCACTCACCACCGGGCAGACCCATCCAGACTTCCTGGAGCCTGGCATGCCAGCCAGCTCCAGCCAATCACGCTCCAGCACCCTCACTGCACACATATCTCAATGTCCAGAAGTAGCACTTCCCAACTAGACACACACATGCCGCAGACACCATCTCGCAGCATTCACTCTCACGAGTTTATACATACCAAACTCGAGCCTGTACTCCCCACGCATCAGGAACTACCAGGGACACACACATTCCCCATGCATTCCTATGGGAGGGCAGGCCAGCCATACTACATGCGCGCACTTTCACTCTGGGGCCCAGGGAAAAGTGCGCAGAGACCCAAAAATCACTGACACAGGGTCACAAATAAGGCAAAAAGTCTAGGGGTGAACCTGCCCTGCGGGCCAAGTCCAACACAACCCCCTTCCAGCCAAAACGCAGGGGAGAACAATCACCACCGTGATGGACTTCCCTGCTTGGGGCGATAGAACACGGACGCAGGCCCGCCACTGCCGGGACACCCTCCTGTTCTATGCCACATTGAACCCCTAGGGTTCCTTCTAAAGCTACTGTAAGGACCAACTGGGCTACCCCACTGGTACTCCTCAGCTGTCCGCGGCCAGGACCAGGCCCTGGGCCACCCAGGTGCCACCGGTCCTTGCCAATTCGCAGAGCGGGGGGTAGTAACCCCTGGCACATAGTACCCATTCTCCACTCTCCCTGTCTGCAAGACAGGACTAGACTGCCACTGGTTCACCAGCCTTTGGTCTACAACCTCAGGCGGACCAGGAGTCTCAGGGAAGGCTCTCCTCCCCTTACCTCTTCTTCCAGGGTTCCTCCTCCTCCTGCGAGGGGTACCCTTACAACGCCACTCCAACCCAGGGTTTAACCCCTCAGGTTGCACCAGGGTCAGAGGTGGGCTCTCCCACCCTCTGCACCCCCTTCCAGAGGTCTGCCCTCTCCCAACTGGAGAAGTTCCTCTGGAAGAACCGGTCAGGACACTGGTTACAGTCGTCCTACCCTTTAGGTCAGGCTGATCCTGAACCTGGCCATCCACCCGCCGGTCTAAAACCTTTGGTGGAACAATTGCCTGGCACTCCAGGACTTCTGGGGACTCACACGCAATCCCCCTGAGGCTAACAAATGTCACATCTGTTGCGTGACTGTCTGTCTGGCGCAGATCTCCCGCCCTCTGTCCACCTGACAGTGCGTGACGATCCCCCAGACCAGAAGTGGCACCACCCGGGTCCCTCCAAGAAGATCTAGCCCAACTGGCTAGTCTCTGGTCCACTGGTGCATCCACTGGGAAACTCATCCCCCAATCACTCCTCACGCTGGACTCCTGTACCCTCCCTACCGGAGCGGTACTGCCAGCCTCTAGAACCACAGGAGCTCTGTTTACAGACGCTCCAGGTCCTCTACTCACTAGGAGATCCTCCTCAAATGGCCTAACAGGACAGCCTAGGTCCCCAACCTGGTGTTCCCTCAAGAAACCACCCAGGTTCTGAGACAGGGCTTCGGGCCTCTGGGGGCTCTCAGCCACCCACTGACTCCTGCTCCACTGAGCCAGGTAGTCAGCCCCTACACCCTTCTCACTATACTGGGACCTAGCTGGGCTACACTGAGCCTCTTCCACCACGCTGGGCTGGAAGATCCCTGACCCACTACTTTCGGAGTCACTCCCTAATGACTCAAAGGAACCTCTTGCACTCTCCCAGCGCTCTGCTTCTTCTGCAAGGGTGTCCGGATCAGTCAACCCACATTCCAACAGGTGTAGGCGCAACTCTGGCAAACAACTACTAAGCACCTGCTCTCTTAGAACCAGATCAAATAGTTTGTCAAACTCAGATTCCATGTGAACCTCTAACCATTCAGCCAGTGCACCTTGACATTCATCCACAAACTCCCCCCAAGACTGGTGAGACAGTTTCCTACTGCCCCTGAATCTCAACCTATACTCCTCCTCTGGGGAAACAGGTACCAGACTCTGCGAACTGGGAGTGGGATTTCCTGCACTGAGATTCAAATAGCTGCCACCACTGGACTCAACCCTCCCTGGGGGATCCAGAAAATTATGACTGCAGTCAGGGGATAACCTACACTCTAGGGCTATCTTCTCCCTGGCCAAGGCCCTCTCAGCCTCTGCAATCCGCTCATTCACACCCAGCTGCGCCATCTTCCAGGCATGCTCTAACCTGAGCTTCTCTATGGCCAGCTGGTGCTCCCTCTCTTCTCTCCTATCCACCCACTCCTCTGGGGACAGGGAAAGGGATGGGGTGCTACATCTGACACTGGACCCAGCAAGGGACTCCCTATCTAGGGGGTACTCGCTCTCTGCTGGCGCCCATCCACTGTCAAACTCACTCTCCACATCAGACTCTTCAGGGCTCCCCTCAGACCCACCACCCTCATGGTGTGCGGTCCGGGCCCTCTCCCTCTCACTGTGCTCACGCTCCCAGTCACTCTTCTGCCACAGGATCATGTTATCCCTAAGCTTGGACTGGGTGTCTGACTCACTCACTGGGATGTCTCTCTCCTTACATAACCGTACCAACTCATGCACACTGTACTTAAACAGGCCACAAAGGTTAAAAGGAGATTCCATCTTGACAGGATGCTCACAAACACGTGCAACACAAGGGAACTAGCAATCTGAAGTAAAAGTACACAATTCCAAAACTTCCACTCTCCTTAAGAAAAAAAGAACTCACTCATGCGTCCAGGGAAACACACCATTCATCCACACACACCCTCCCCTCGGATCGGTAAGGCAGTTTCTACCACCCCTGACTTCTCAACCTGACCACAAGTGACACAGGTACCAAACTCTGGAAGCAGGGCGGGGGACAAATGTACTGAACACAATTATCAAATGACACTCTTCAGGAGAAGCAATAATGGAACTTCACCAAAAACACAATAATCCCCAACAATGTGGTCATCTAAAAATGCAGAGCTTTGTAGTGGCCAGTTGCTACTGTGGTACAACGCAAACACAAATCCTCATCCCACCGCTGCCACCAATGTTAGAACCGGGACCCTGGCCGGCCAAGACTCGCGTCGAGGTCAGTCAGGGATCGCCAGTTCTAAGTGTCAGGGCAAGGGAGTCACACACCAAGGCAACCCCTACTCGCCCTCTAGGTAACGTGGCGCGAGCAGCAAGGCTAAACTTGGAGGCGATATGAGTTAAGTATTTGCGCACGCACCCCAGCAACAACACCCAAGGCCCACCACAAAGGAAACTCCACACAAGGTTATATAAAAAATAGCCTTTGTATTACACCAAAACACATTAGATAAAACACACACTTTACATTGTGCCAGAGGCACGGGCAGAATTTACAAGGGATATGTACAAGACAGGGCCACCTGGACCACTGTCAGGAATCAGAAGTAGCACTTTCAGAAATAGCACTTAGAAGGTAAAATATAAATTTACTTTAGCACAAAATAGCACACAACCAGTAACTACTGGTAACCAGGACCTCACTAGCACCACCTGCACTAGGGAGAAAACAACCACCTAAGTATTACAATACCTGTAGGGGTCTAAGGAAGGAAACACATGATGCATCACAATACATTCAGAGGTGTAAAAGCAACAACACACATGATGAATACACTACCCATTCAGAGGTGTAAAGGTAAAGCACATGACGCATAACATACACATTCAGCGGTGCAGCGCAGGAGAACACAATTGCGCAAAATCCACATTAGCGACCACCTGTGGCAGTCCCTGTGTCCAAATGTCAGGGTCCTAAACGTGGCAGTTGCCCACAAAGTGCTGGGCAACTGGGTGAGGATGGGGCAACACGAGGGAGCCTCGCAGGCTCTGAGTAAACCACTGTCCCCTTGAGCCTCCTCTGGGCTCTAAAACATCAAGGGGCGCAGGGAGCCTCTCTCAGGCTTTAAAACAATAACATGCCCCCTCAAGCCTCTTCTGGGCTCGTAACAAGGGTGCCGCCTTGGTTGGAGTCCCCCCTCTGGGGGACTCGAGACGCAGAAAATGCCCCTTGAGCCTCTCAGGGCTCAAACAACAAATGCGAGGCCTGGAGCCCTCGTGGCTCTGTAAGAAGAGAAAATGCACCCTTTTCCGTTGGAGCGGCCCTCTGTCAACCGGGCCCGCTCTATAAACAAAAAGGAAACTGGCCCGCACTCACCGGGGCGTCGGGGCTCCCTTCTGACGCTGCTCCGGCTCTCTTTGGGGGACTTGTGGACAATGCTCCACTCACCGGCTGGCTGCGGAGGTCCGGGGCTCTCCTCACAGGCTGCGGAGACTCTGCAGGCGGCGGCTGGGGCTGGAAGACTCCCGCTTCTCCCACGGGACAGGCCAGACCTCCGGGGCTCCCCCTTCACTCGGGAGCCTCGGCAGGACGCGCAGGCTGCTTCCTGCTTCTCCTGCCTGGCCCAGTCACACCGCAATCCGCCTGACTTCCTCTGGGGCCGCCAATGGCAGCGCGGCCCTGGGGGTTGAAGGCGGGACTTCCGGGTCGCACTTGGCAGCGGCCCGGCAACGTTTTCAGAGCACTCCGGGCTGCGGCGGTGATTCGATGCTCTAATGTAGATAGCAGGCGAGGTGGGCTCTCGCTATGGCCACAACAATAGCGGCCCAGTCCCTGGCGAGGTGGGCACTCGCCAGGGGCTTCTAAATTGGCAAATTAGAGCGGGCAAATGCCGGGTGGGCACCGGCTGTGCACAAAAGCGCTCCCAGGTGCTGGGACCTAAAATAAAGCGCTCTCAAGCGCTAAAGACAAATAAAGCGCTTCCAGGCTCCAGGGAAAGTCCAAAAGCGCTCCCAGGTGCTAGGACAGCGCCCCAGCAAACAAGTCCTTGGGCAGGCAGGGGGGGCAAGGCTGGGCCAGGGGCCAGCTCACTGGCCCTCCAGGCAGGGAGGCAGTCCAAGTGGCGGTTCCTCCTGGCCCCAGCAGCAGCCCCTCAAGTAGGATCAGGAAAAGAACAACTTCTGTGGGGACACAGCCCCATTTTTATACACCTCATTCCTTTGTCTAAGGTGCAGGGTGGGGGAGAAACCAGTTGCAGCTGGTTCTGGAGCACTCTTGATGGCCCAACCACCCATTTCTTTCACTGGGGAGGCTAGGGTCATTAGACACACCACAGGGGGGCGGAGCCAGCATTGTGTGGGGAAAACCCAGCCCATCCAGGACACAGGTACACTCCTCCCACACATCACTCATGCTAATCTCCCACTCACCACCGGGCAGACCCATCCAGACTTCCTGGAGCCTGGCATGCCAGCCAGCTCCAGCCAATCACGCTCCAGCACCCTCACTGCACACATATCTCAATGTCCAGAAGTAGCACTTCCCAACTAGACACACACATGCCGCAGACACCATCTCGCAGCATTCACTCTCACGAGTTTATACATACCAAACTCGAGCCTGTACTCCCCACGCATCAGGAACTACCAGGGACACACACATTCCCCATGCATTCCTATGGGAGGGCAGGCCAGCCATACTACATGCGCGCACTTTCACTCTGGGGCCCAGGGAAAAGTGCGCAGAGACCCAAAAATCACTGACACAGGGTCACAAATAAGGCAAAAAGTCTAGGGGTGAACCTGCCCTGCGGGCCAAGTCCAACAACGGGCAACACGAATGTAGCACGCAGGGTGAGTTTATGGTTATTACAAGCTTGCTCCTTTGCAAGGTGACCGGTATATAAAATACATTTGTTTTTGGAGTTGAATCCGCCTCCCCCTGGGAAGATGACCTGCACGGGCAATATAAAGAGCGTTGTAATTCCAACACACAAGAGACATAGGATCTCCAGCACGATGCGATTGCTAATAATAGTTCAGTATTTTGATTGCTGGCTGGAGCTATGCTGTTGAAGTGTTGTTATTGCCTGAAGGTCATTCGTACATTCGATTCGAAACGCGTGGCAACCTGCAGAATGAAAGCTTTGCGTGTGAACTTTATTTATTGAAACTCCCAGTTGTAAGGGAGGGGGGGGGGGTGGGGAGGGATAAAGTAGAATTATTGGCGTCGTGCTTTGTTTCTTCCTAGCGACAGATCACTTCCGTGGACACTGGTTACTTTTATCTGGCAATCGTTTTAATTCAGTAAAAGACTACGTTCTGCAAGCAAATGACCTGCAGTTGTACCACAAGGTCGCCCAGCCTTTTCTCTGGTTTTCGGTTTCAAAGGTCACTCCGGTCTCCCACCAACATCACAACAAAAACTTTTTCATCCATTGGGGTAAGATGGATAAAAGAAATGGTTCAAGACTTAGGGGCGTAATAATATTTTTAAGGTATGTAAGTATCAGGAGGGGTCCCTGGCTTCAATTGCTCATTATAGAGGTAAACGCTATATGGCAGTCAAAGGTTTAAGCAAGACTATTTAATAAAGGGGTTCATGTTTTGCATTTCAAAGTACAAGTATTATTTTTTTACTACAGGGCAACATCTCTAAAATGCCTCCCAACGGCGACAGACAGGTGCACGAGCCGCATAGGGTATGTGGACGCGCTTTGCAGAGTTGTGAGTGCAGAGTGAGTGTGCAGAGTGCAGAGTAGTGAGTGCAGAGTAGTGAGTGCAGAGTAGTGAGTGCAGAGTAGTGAGTGCAGAGTGCAGAGTAGTGAGTGCAGAGTAGTGAGAGGTGAGTGCAGAGTAGTGAGAGGTGAGTGCAGAGTAGTGAGTAGTGAGAGCAGAGTAGTGAGTGCAGAGTGCAGAGTAGTGAGTAGTGAGTGCAGAGTAGTGAGTAGTGAGTGCAGAGTAGTGAGTGCAGAGTAGTGAGTAGTGAGTGCAGAGTAGTGAGTGTGAGTAATGAGTAGTGAGTGCAGAGTAGTGAGTAGTGAGTGCAGAGTAGTGAGTAGTGAGTGCAGAGTAGTGAGTGCAGAGTAGTGAGTAGTGAGTGCAGAGTAGTGAGTTCAGAGTAGTGAGTAGTGAGTGCAGAGTAGTGAGTGCAGAGTAGTGAGTGCAGAGTAGTGAGTGCAGAGTAGTGAGTGCAGAGTAGTGAGTGCAGAGTGCAGAGTAGTGAGTAGTGAGTGCAGAGTAGTGAGTAGTGAGTGCAGAGTAGTGAGTGCAGAGTAGTGAGTGCAGAGTAGTGAGTAGTGAGTGCAGAGTAGTGAGTGCAGAGTAGTGAGTAGTGAGTGCAGAGTAGTGAGTGCAGAGTAGTGAGTAGTGAGTGCAGAGTAGTGAGTGCAGGGTAGTGAGTGCAGAGTAGTGAGTAGTGAGTGCGGAGTAGTGAGTGCAGAGTAGTGAGTAGTGAGTGCAGAGTAGTGAGTGCAGAGTAGTGAGTAGTGAGTGCAGAGTAGTGAGTGCAGGGTAGTGAGTGCAGAGTAGTGAGTAGTGAGTGCAGAGTAGTGAGTGCAGAGTAGTGAGTAGTGAGTGCAGAGTAGTGAGTGCAGAGTAGTGAGTGCAGAGTAGTGAGTGCAGAGTAGTGAGTAGTGAGTGCAGAGTAGTGAGTGCAGAGTAGTGAGT
Source organism: Lissotriton vulgaris (assembly GCF_964263255.1). Taxonomy (NCBI): domain Eukaryota; kingdom Metazoa; phylum Chordata; class Amphibia; order Caudata; family Salamandridae; genus Lissotriton; species Lissotriton vulgaris. The sequence goes on along the minus strand of NC_141695.1, from coordinate 1,630,132,039 downwards.
AGTGAGTGCGGAGTAGTGAGTGCAGAGTAGTGAGTAGTGCGTGCAGAGTAGTGAGTAGTGAGTGCAGAGTAGTGATTAGTGAGTAGTGAGTGCAGAGTAGTGAGTAGTGAGTGCAAAGTAGTGAGTGCAGAGTAGTGAGTGCAGAGTAGTGAGTAGTGAGTGCAGAGTAGTGAGTGCAGAGTAGTGAGTGCAGAGTAGTGAGTGCAGAGTAGTGAGTAGTGAGTGCAGAGTAGTGATTAGTGAGTAGTGAGTACAGAGTAGTGAGTAGTGAGTGCAAAGTAGTGAGTGCAGAGAAGTGAGTGCAGAGTAGTGAGTAGTGAGTGCAGAGTAGTGAGTGCAGAGTAGTGAGTGCAGAGTAGTGAGTGCAGAGTAGTGAGTAGTGAGTGCAGAGTAGTGAGTGCAGAGTAGTGAGTAGTGAGTGCAGAGTAGAGAGTAGTGAGTGCAGAGTAGTGAATAGTGAGTGCAGAGTAGTGAGTAGTGAGTGCAGAGTAGTGAGTGCGGAGTGCAGAGTAGTGAGTGCAGAGTAGTGAGTGCAGAGTAGTGAGTGCAGAGTAGTGAGTGCAGAGTGCAGAGTAGTGAGTAGTGAGTGCAGAGTAGTGAGTAGTGAGTGCAGAGTAGTGAGTGCAGAGTAGTGAGTGCAGAGTAGTGAGTAGTGAGTGCAGAGTAGTGAGTGCAGAGTAGTGAGTAGTGAGTGCAGAGTAGTGAGTGCAGAGTAGTGAGTAGTGAGTGCAGAGTAGTGAGTGCAGAGTAGTGAGTGCAGAGTAGTGAGTAGTGAGTGCAGGGTAGTGAGTGCAGAGTAGTGAGTAGTGAGTGCGGAGTAGTGAGTGCAGAGTAGTGAGTAGTGAGTGCAGAGTAGTGAGTGCAGAGTAGTGAGTAGTGAGTGCAGAGTAGTGAGTGCAGGGTAGTGAGTGCAGAGTAGTGAGTAGTGAGTGCAGAGTAGTGAGTGCAGAGTAGTGAGTAGTGAGTGCAGAGTAGTGAGTGCAGAGTAGTGAGTGCAGAGTAGTGAGTGCAGAGTAGTGAGTAGTGAGTGCAGAGTAGTGAGTGCAGAGTAGTGAGTAGTGAGTGCGGAGTAGTGAGTGCAGAGTAGTGAGTAGTGCGTGCAGAGTAGTGAGTAGTGAGTGCAGAGTAGTGATTAGTGAGCAGTGAGTGCAGAGTAGTGAGTAGTGAGTGCAAAGTAGTGAGTGCAGAGTAGTGAGTGCAGAGTAGTGAGTAGTGAGTGCAGAGTAGTGAGTGCAGAGTAGTGAGTGCAGAGTAGTGAGTGCAGAGTAGTGAGTAGTGAGTGCAGAGTAGTGATTAGTGAGTAGTGAGTACAGAGTAGTGAGTAGTGAGTGCAAAGTAGTGAGTGCAGAGAAGTGGGTGCAGAGTAGTGAGTAGTGAGTGCAGAGTAGTGAGTGAAGAGTAGTGAGTGCAGAGTAGTGAGTGCAGAGTAGTGAGTAGTGAGTGCAGAGTAGAGAGTAGTGAGTGCAGAGTAGTGAATAGTGAGTGCAGAGTAGTGAGTAGTGAGTGCAGAGTAGTGAGTGCGGAGTGCAGAGTAGTGAGTGCAGAGTAGTGAGTAGTGAGTGCAGAGTAGTGAGTAGTGAGTGCAGAGTAGTGAGTGCAGAGTGCAGAGTAGTGAGTAGTGAGTGCAGAGTAGTGAGTAGTGAGTGCAGAGTAGTGAGTGCAGAGTAGTGAGTAGTGAGTGCAGAGTAGTGAGTGCAGAGTAGTGAGTAGTGAGTGCATAGTGCAGAGTAGTGAGTAGTGAGTGCAGAGTAGTGAGTGCAGAGTAGTGAGTGCAGAGTGCAGAGTAGTGAGTGCAGAGTAGTGAGTGCAGAGTAGTGAGTAGTGAGTGCAGAGTAGTGAGTGCAGAGTAGTGAGTAGTGAGTGCAGAGTAGTGAGTGCAGAGTAGTGAGTGCAGAATAGTGAGTGCAGAGTGCAGAGTAGTGAGTGCAGAGTAGTGAGAGGTGAGTGCAGAGTAGTGAGTAGTGAGAGCAGAGTAGTGAGTGCAGAGTGCAGAGTAGTGAGTAGTGAGTGCAGACTAGTGAGTAGTGAGTGCAGAGTAGTGAGTAGTGAGTGCAGAGTAGTGAGTGTGAGTAGTGAGTAGTGAGTGCAGAGTAGTGAGTAGTGAGTGCAGAGTAGTGAGTAGTGAGTGCAGAGTAGTGAGTGTAGAGTAGTGAGTAGTGAGTGCAGAGTAGTGAGTTCAGAGTAGTGAGTAGTGAGTGCAGAGTAGTGAGTGCAGAGTGCAGAGTAGTGAGTGCAGAGTAGTGAGTGCAGAGTGCAGAGTAGTGAGTAGTGAGTGCAGAGTAGTGAGTAGTGAGTGCAGAGTAGTGAGTGCAGAGTAGTGAGTAGTGAGTGCAGAGTAGTGAGTGCAGAGTAGTGAGTGCAGAGTAGTGAGTAGTGAGTGCAGAGTAGTGAGTGCAGCATAGTGAGTAGTGAGTGCAGAGTAGTGAGTGCAGAGTAGTGAGTGCAGAGTAGTGAGTAGTGAGTGCAGAGTAGTGAGTGCAGAGTAGTGAGTAGTGAGTGCGGAGTAGTGAGTGCAGAGTAGTGAGTAGTGAGTGCAGAGTAGTGAGTGCAGAGTAGTGAGTGCAGAGTAGTGAGTGCAGAGTAGTGAGTAGTGAGTGCAGAGTAGTGAGTGCAGAGTAGTGAGTAGTGAGTGCAGAGTAGTGAGTGCAGAGTAGTGAGTGCAGAGTAGTGAGTGCAGAGTAGTGAGTGCGGAGTAGTGAGTGCAGAGTAGTGAGTAGTGAGTGCAGAGTAGTGAGTAGTGAGTGCAGAGTAGTGATTAGTGAGTAGTGAGTGCAGAGTAGTGAGTAGTGAGTGCAAAGTAGTGAGTGCAGAGTAGTGAGTGCAGAGTAGTGAGTAGTGAGTGCAGAGTAGTGAGTGCAGAGTAGTGAGTGTAGAGTAGTGAGTGGTGAGTAGTGAGTAGTGAGTGCAGAGTAGTGATTAGTGAGTAGTGAGTGCAGAGTAGTGAGTAGTGAGTGCAAAGTAGTGAGTGCAGAGTAGTGAGTAGTGAGTGCAGAGTAGTGAGTGAGTGCAGAGTAGTGAGTAGTGAGTGCAGAGTAGTGAGTAGTGAGTGCAGAGTAGTGAGTAGTGAGTGCAGAGTAGAGAGTAGTGAGTGCAGAGTAGTGAATAGTGAGTGCAGAGTAGTGAGTAGTGAGTGCAGAGTAGTGAGTGCAGAGTGCAGAGTAGTGAGTGCAGAGTAGTGAGTTGTGAGTGCAGAGTAGTGAGTAGTGAGTGCAGAGTAGTGAGTGCAGAGTGCAGAGTAGTGAGTAGTGAGTGCAGAGTAGTGAGTAGTGAGTGCAGAGTAGTGAGTGCAGAGTAGTGAGTAGTGAGTGCAGAGTAGTGAGTGCAGAGTAGTGAGTAGTGAGTGCATAGTGCAGAGGAGTGAGTAGTGAGTGCAGAGTAGTGAGTGCAGAGTAGTGAGTAGTGAGTGCAGAGTAGTGAGTGCAGAGTAGTGAGTAGTGAGTGCAGAGTAGTGAGTGCAGAGTAGTGAGTAGTGAGTGCAGAGTAGTGAGTGCAGAGTAGTGAGTGCAGAGTAGTGAGTGCAGAGTAGTAAGTAGTGAGTGCAGAGTAGTGAGTAGTGAGTGCAGAGTAGTGAGTAGTGAGTGCAGAGTAGTGAGTGCAGAGTAGTGAGTAGTGTTGGACAGGCCACATGAAAGGCCGCTCTCCCCCGGCCCGACCCGGCCTGAGCCCGGTCCCGCAGGTACCACACACCACCCTTGCACGTCCTCCGTCCCCTCAGGGACCCCTGCCCTCGAGCATGTCAACCTCGTGGGTCCGATCCACTGCCAGCCTACGCGCCCATCCTGGGGCGCCATCTTGGACACTCCACCACGTGGCCACCTGGCCCCCGGCCGACCTCAACCCTGGGCCTGGCCAGGCCTCAGACATCCCGGCACCACCATCCACCCAGGAGGTGAGCGGGCTACTTGGCAAGTCAATGGGAGAAAGAGGTGTCGATGGCTCTCCCCCGCCAAGTGCCGCTCGCCCATCACCTCCCCGGGCACTGGCTCCACCCCCCTGCTGGGTGTCTGGACCCCCTCATCCCGGACCTCCCGACCTCCAAGTGCGAAGGTCCGGACATCAAAGCACTCCAGCCCTATAACTGGGGCAGCTCCAGAGCAGGAAGGCAGTTGTATCTTGGAGTCGAGAGACGTAAAGAGGAACTCATCCTAGACAGACTACTGGCGCTGCCATAGCTCTGTCCTGTGCACCATCGTCCTGCCTGTTGGCGCTGCCACAGCCTTCGCAACCTTCATCACCTTCATCGTCGTCGGGACCTGCTGGCGTGGCCGCGGACCGTTGTAACCGTCATCTTCACCGGGACCTGCAGGCTCCGCCGCGGACCGTCGTTTTCCTTCGTCCATCTCGGGACCTGCCTGGCTCCGCCGCGGCCCGATCATCTAGAACGCCGAGCTCGAGGATTGAGAGCTATTTTTCACTCATTGGTAACAAGACTGTCCCGCTACCCTTTCCCCAAACCAGAGACTAGAATCGAGGGGACCCCTGAGTCCAGACCTCCTTGTATCATACCATCGTAACCTAAGAATTGCATATAAAGTCTCGTTAACCTTCAACCTTGTGTGGTGTCCGTCTGTGGGGGGGAAGTTACTCGTCTGTACAGTCGTTGGAGACGGCTCTCCCCGGAGACCTCTCCCCGTAGTCTCGGCCGACCCTCCCGGTCCGTCTAACATTGGTGGCCAGCGGCGCGATCCGAATCACCGCGTAAACGTACAGAGAGTAGCTCACCCCACGACGAAATCACAATGACAACTAAAGAAGGCGGATCAACCGAGAAATTCCAAATGGAGAAATTGGAGGAGTACAGCCATCGTGAACTAAAACAATTCTGCATCGAACTAGGTATCGCTACCACCGGACTAAGCACCAAGGACGATTTTAAGCATGCCCTAGAATCTTGGGCAGAGACTGGGGCTGCCGGAACCCCCGATCAAAGCACCGCAGAAAAAACCACCACGGCCCCTGAAGGGCAAAGAACGGGTCTCTCGCAAGACGAGATCCAGGAAAGAGAAAGAACCCGACTACACGAGCTGGAAATGGCCCGACTCAAAATGGACGTTGAACTTAAGTTGGCCGAACAAAAAATCAACTTAGAGCACCTGCGTCTCCGAGAAGAAAGAGAGGAGAAACAAAGACAAAGGGAGCTCGAGGAAAAAAAACTGGCGTACGAACACGAACGGAACCTAGCCGAGATCAACCTGCGCAAGCAGAATAAAGAAGCAGGGGTGCCCGAGCGACCCCACACCTCAGGGACCACAGAGAAAAAGGTACACATCCCCAAGGATGTGGTCCGAGAATATTTCCGAGAGGACGACATCCAGCAATGGTTTAAGGCCTATGAAATCGCTATGACTGCACACCGGATCGATAGAAGCGACTGGGGAGCCGGTCTATGGGGGAGATTCCTCAATGAGGGCCGCGACACCCTGCTACAGCTCCCGGACCACCAGATGACCTCCTATGACCATATGAAAGCGGCACTCCTCACCCGCTATGGCCTCACACCCGAGATGTACCGTCAGAGGTTCCGAGACTGCACCCGCATCCCGGGTACAACTTGGGTGGACTATGTAACATACTTTAGCCGAGCCTTCGAGGGCTGGATCAGAGGAAGCAACGTCACGACCTACGAACAACTGTTCAATCTGATAGTATGGGAGCACCTGTCGAACAATTGCTTTATTGAACTCCGCCAGCACCTCCTCGACAGCAAGTTAACGGATCCCCGGCAGCTCGCAGCCGAAGCTGACCGGTGGGAGATCACCAGAGTGGGCCGGAATGGGTCCTACGAACAGAACCGGAACAACAATGGTCAGCACCGACCCAGAGGAGGAGGAGGGGGCCAAGGACGAGGAAGAGACAACGCTCCGGTCACCCCCGCTACCAGCACCACCCCCCCGGCCAACCGGGGCAGCACCCCGGCGCGACCGGGGTACAGAGCCAATGTCACGTGTCACCGATGTCAACGAGTCGGCCACTATGCCAACGACCCAAACTGCCCGCAGTACCAGAGCCCAAGACCCCGCCAAGTGGCCGCTGCAGCCCTAGGGGAAGAACAGATCTCCGAGGAGCAGGAAGAATACGAACAAGAGCAACAAGAGTGGGAGCCAGCCGCCATGGCTCTAGCATGCTTAGGGGGGAAAGACATGGTCCCGCGGGTCCCCCTACCCGCTAACACCCAGAAATACAGCCAGTGGGTGAGCATCAATGGACGCCGGGCCGAAGCCCTTCGTGACACCGGGGCCAGTGTAACAGCCGTCCGCTGTCACCTGGTGACCCCAGAACAGTATCTACCGAACATTCTCTGCCCTGTACGATCAGCCGATAACTCGGAAAGTCTGTGTCGGATGGCCTGCGTCCCTTTCGAATGGGGAGGGGTCTCCGGCATGTTGAAAGTAACGGTCCGAGACGATGCCCCCGTAGACTGCCTCCTGGGAAATGACCTTGAAAGCTCTCCGTGGGCAGCCGTGGAGCGAAGAGAACACCTGGGGATGTTAGGCGTCCCGGACTGGGCGTGCGTCACCACCCGGTCCATGGCCGCCCGTGCCAACCACCGCCCAGAAGAACCCGAATGGCCGGCGCCACCGCCTCCGGTCGCCCCAGCCGAAAACACCGACCGTGACATCCCCCCCGAACCAGCTCAACCTTCCGACCTCGCTAACCTCGACCAGTGGCCTCAAGAGGGGGGGCCCACGCAAGAACAATTTCGCCAAGAACAGAAGACCTGTCCCTCCCTCGAGGGACTCCGCCAGCAAGCGCTCGCCCAAAGCGCAGGGGATACCTCCGGAACTCATTGGGTCTACTGGGACAATGATCTGCTGTACAGCGAGCAAAGAATCGCCGAGCTGGGGAGCAACCGAGTATTAGTGGTGCCCCTCCGTTTTAGAGACTTTCTGTTAAACCTGGCCCACGATGTCCCCCTGGCAGGACACCTGGGACAAGATAAAACCTACAGTCGCCTGGTGACCCACTTCTTCTGGCCCAAAATGAGGAACGATGTGCACCAGCATTGCCGATCTTGCCCCACGTGCCAAGCCAGTGGAAAGAGCGGCCGCAAACTAAAAGCTCCCCTACAACCTTTTCCCGTGGTCACTACCCCGTTTGAGAGGGTCGGAATAGACATTGTGGGGCCCCTGGACCCGCGTACAAAACAAGGCCATCGATTCATCTTGGTGCTGGTGGACCACGCCACCCGCTACCCTGAGGCTGTCCCTCTGCGGACTGTGACCGCCCCGGTAGTCGGCCGGGCTCTGATGGGGATCTTCTCCCGTGTGGGCTTCCCCCGAGAAGTCGTCAGCGACAGAGGCACGAACTTTATTTCTAAATACATGAAATCCCTCTGGCAACAGTGCGGGGTCACCTACCAATTCACGACCCCCTATCACCCTCAAGGGAACGGACTCGTTGAGCGGTTCAACCGCACGCTAAAGGGGATGATCGGGGGGTTGGAAGAGCCCCTCCGTCGCCAGTGGGATGTGCTGCTGCCGTGCCTCCTCTTCGCTTATCGAGAGGTCCCCCAGAAGTCCCTGGGCTTCAGCCCATTTGAACTGCTATATGGACACCCAGTGCGAGGGCCGCTCAGCCTAGTCAAAGAAGGCTGGGAGATGCCTCCGTTAAAGAACCCTCCAGATGTCTTCCGGTATCTCTTAACCCTCCGCAACCAGACCCGGCGGTTCCGGGAACTGGCAAAAGCCAACCTAGAGGCCAGTCAAGAGGACATGAAAAAGTGGTATGACCGAAATGCCTCATCCATTGAATTTGAACCTGGACAACAGGTATGGGTGATGTCCCCCACCGAGCCATGCGCCCTACAAGACAAATGGACGGGGCCCTTCAAAGTAATCGAGCGCAAGGGCCCTGCCACCTATCTCATCGACATGGAATCCTCCCGGAACCCACTCCGGGTCCTCCACGCTAACAGACTAAAGCCCCACTTTGTGCGTACAGAACTCAGCCTCCTGATGGCCACAGACACTGGGGCTGAAGAAGACTCCGAGCCCCTCCCTGACCTCCTACGGACTCGGGAGCAAGACGGCTCCGTGGATGGGGTCCGACTCTCGGAGACCCTCACCGGAGAGCAACGTCAGGAATGTCAAGCTCTCCTATCACAGTTCGCCAGCCTGTTCTCCCTCACCCCAGGTGTCACTTCCTGGTGTGTGCACGATGTAGACACAGGGGACAGCCCCCCTATCCGCCACCGGGCCTACCGCGTGCCAGATCGGGTACGGGCCTGCATCCAGGAAGAAGTAGCCAAGATGCTCACACTCGGGGTCATCGAGGCTTCAGACAGCCCCTGGGCCAGCCCGGTAGTACTGGTCCCCAAAGCAGCTGCCCCCGGCACCACCCCAGATCTTCGGTTCTGCGTCGACTACCGGGGCTTGAACGCGGTCACCCGAACAGACGCACATCCCATCCCTCGGGCAGATGAACTGATCGACCGCATGGGAGCTGCCCGCTACCTCAGTATCTTCGACCTGACGGCGGGCTACTGGCAGATCGGCCTCACACCCCGGGCGCAAGAACGTTCTGCCTTTTCCACACCCGATGGCCATTACCATTTCACAGTCATGCCCTTCGGCATGAAGAACGCCCCAGCAACATTCCAACGGCTCGTCAATCAGGTCCTGGCGGGGCTCGAAGGATTCAGCGCCGCCTACCTAGACGACATCGCTGTGTACAGCCACCATTGGTCCGAGCACCTCCACCACCTCCGAGCAGTGCTGCAAGCCCTACAGCGGGCTGGCCTCACAATCAAGGCCAGCAAATGTCAAATTGGACAAGGGTCTGTAACCTACCTCGGGCACCAGGTGGGAAGCGGCCTGGTGGCCCCTCTGCAGCTAAAAATTGCCGCCATCCAGTCCTGGCAGCCCCCCATCACACAGACTGAGGTACGAGCCTTCCTGGGCCTCACAGGCTACTACCGAAGGTTTGTGAAAGACTATGGTACTATAGTGGGACCCCTCACAGAACTCACGTCGAAAAACCAGCCCAAGAAAGTCAACTGGACCCCAGAGTGTCAAGCTGCCTTTGAACAATTGAAAGCCGCCATGTGTTCCGCCCCTGTGCTCCAGGCCCCCGACTACAGCCGGGAGTTTGTCGTCCAGACGGATGCCTCCGACCATGGCATTGGGGCAGTCCTGTCTCAAGTGAACACCGAAGGCCTTGATCAACCGGTGGCCTTCATTAGCAGACGACTCCTACCACGAGAACAGCGCTGGAGCACCATAGAGCGGGAGGCCTTCGCTGTGGTATGGGCCCTCAAGAAGCTCCGGCCCTACCTTTTTGGCACACACTTTCGGGTACAGACCGATCACCGACCCCTGCAGTGGCTGATGCAGATGCGGGGGGAAAACCCGAAGTTACTACGCTGGTCCATCTCCCTACAAGGTATGGACTTCACAGTCGAACACCGGCCTGGGCCAGATCACGCCAACGCGGATGGCCTGTCCCGGTTCTTCCGCCTCGACGAGGAGAGTCCCCAAGAGGATGGGTAACTCTCCCCGCCTTCAGCTGGGGGGGACGCATGTTGGACAGGCCACATGAAAGGCCGCTCTCCCCCGGCCCGACCCGGCCTGAGCCCGGTCCCGCAGGTACCACACACCACCCTTGCACGTCCTCCGTCCCCTCAGGGACCCCTGCCCTCGAGCATGTCAACCTCGTGGGTCCGATCCACTGCCAGCCTACGCGCCCATCCTGGGGCGCCATCTTGGACACTCCACCACGTGGCCACCTGGCCCCCGGCCGACCTCAACCCTGGGCCTGGCCAGGCCTCAGACATCCCGGCACCACCATCCACCCAGGAGGTGAGCGGGCTACTTGGCAAGTCAATGGGAGAAAGAGGTGTCGATGGCTCTCCCCCGCCAAGTGCCGCTCGCCCATCACCTCCCCGGGCACTGGCTCCACCCCCCTGCTGGGTGTCTGGACCCCCTCATCCCGGACCTCCCGACCTCCAAGTGCGAAGGTCCGGACATCAAAGCACTCCAGCCCTATAACTGGGGCAGCTCCAGAGCAGGAAGGCAGTTGTATCTTGGAGTCGAGAGACGTAAAGAGGAACTCATCCTAGACAGACTACTGGCGCTGCCATAGCTCTGTCCTGTGCACCATCGTCCTGCCTGTTGGCGCTGCCACAGCCTTCGCAACCTTCATCACCTTCATCGTCGTCGGGACCTGCTGGCGTGGCCGCGGACCGTTGTAACCGTCATCTTCACCGGGACCTGCAGGCTCCGCCGCGGACCGTCGTTTTCCTTCGTCCATCTCGGGACCTGCCTGGCTCCGCCGCGGCCCGATCATCTAGAACGCCGAGCTCGAGGATTGAGAGCTATTTTTCACTCATTGGTAACAAGACTGTCCCGCTACCCTTTCCCCAAACCAGAGACTAGAATCGAGGGGACCCCTGAGTCCAGACCTCCTTGTATCATACCATCGTAACCTAAGAATTGCATATAAAGTCTCGTTAACCTTCAACCTTGTGTGGTGTCCGTCTGTGGGGGGGAAGTTACTCGTCTGTACAGTCGTTGGAGACGGCTCTCCCCGGAGACCTCTCCCCGTAGTCTCGGCCGACCCTCCCGGTCCGTCTAACAAGTAGTGAGTGCAGAGTAGTGAGTAGTGAGTGCAGAGTAGTGAGTGCAGAGTGCAGAGTAGTGAGTGCAGAGTGCAGAGTAGTGAGTAGTGAGTGCAGAGTAGTGAGTGCAGAGTAGTGAGTGCAGAGTAGTGAGTAGTGAGTGCAGAGTAGTGAGTGCATAGTAGTGAGTGCAGAGTAGTGAGTGCAGAGTAGTGAGTAGTGAGTGCAGAGTAGTGAGTAGTGAGTGCAGAGTAGTGAGTGCAGAGTAGTGAGTGCAGAGTAGTGAGTGCAGAGTAGTGAGTGCAGAGTAGTGAGTAGTGAGTGCAGAGTAGTGAGTGCAGAGGGCAGAGTAGTGAGTAGTGAGTGCAGAGTAGTGAGTGCAGAGTAGTGAGTGCAGAGTAGTGAGTAGTGAGTGCAGAGTAGTGAGTGCAGAGTAGTGAGTGCAGAGTAGTGAGTGCAGAGTAGTGAGTGCAGAGTAGTGAGTGCAGAGTAGTGAGTAGTGAGTGCAGAGTAGTGAGTAGTGAGTGCAGAGTAGTGAGTAGTGAGTGCAGAGTAGTGAGTGCAGAGTAGTGAGTAGTGAGTGCAGAGTAGTGAGTGCAGAGTGCAGAGTAGTGAGTAGTGAGTGCAGAGTAGTGAGTGCAGAGTAGTGAGTAGTGAGTGCAGAGTAGTGAGTGCAGAGTAGTGAGTGCAGAGTAGTGAGTGCAGAGTAGTGAGTAGTGAGTGCAGAGTAGTGAGTAGTGAGTGCAGAGTAGTGAATGCAGAGTAGTGAGTGCAGAGTAGTGAGTGCAGAGTAGTGAGTGCAGAGTAGTGAGTGCAGAGTAGTGAGTAGTGAGTGCAGAGTAGTGAGTGCAGAGTAGTGAGTGCAGAGTAGTGAGTAGTGAGTGCAGAGTAGTGAGTAGTGAGTGCAGAGTAGTGAGTGCAGAGTAGTGAGTGCTGAGTAGTGAGTGCAGAGTGCAGAGTAGTGAGTGCAGAGTGCAGAGTAGTGAGTAGTGAGTGCAGAGTAGTGAGTGCAGAGTAGTGAGTAGTGAGTGCAGAGTAGTGAGTGCAGAGTAGTGAGTGCAGAGTAGTGAGTGCAGAGTAGTGAGTAGTGAGTGAGTGCAGAGTAGTGAGTAGTGAGTGCAGAGTAGTGAGTGCAGAGTAGTGAGTGCAGAGTAGTGAATAGTGAGTGCAGAGTAGTGAGTAGTGAGTGCAGAGTAGTGAGTAGTGAGTGCAGAGTAGTGAGTGCAGAGTAGTGAGTGCAGAGTAGTGAGTAGTGAGTGCAGAGTAGTGAGTGCAGAGTAGTGAGTGCAGAGTAGTGAGTGCAGAGTAGTGAGTGCATAGTGAGTGTGCAAAGTGCAGAGTAGTGAGTGCAGAGTGCAGAGTAGTGAGTGCAGAGTGCAGAGTATTGAGTGCAGAGTGCAGAGTAGTGAGTGCAGAGTGCAGAGTAGTGAGTGCAGAGTGAGTGTGCAGAATGCAGAATAGTGAGTGCAGAGTAGTGAGTGCAGAGTAGTGAGTGCAGAGTAGTGAGTGCAGAGTGAGTGTGCAGAATGCAGAGTAGTGAGTGCAGAGTAGTGAGTGCAGAGTAGTGAGTGCAGAGTGAGTGTGCAGAGCAGTGAGTGCAGGTGCAGAGTGGTGTGTGCTGTTGAGTGCACAGTGGTGTGTATTGGCAATGTAAATGACAATGCCATTTATTTATGATTTAAAGAAAAAAAAAGAAATGTCATGAGCAATGCTAATAGCTCTACCTTTAATGATGCCGAGACCATTGCATTGCAAATGCTTGTTTCAGCAGTTTGGTAACAAACAGACCCTCGTTCTGATGTTTGTGTCCACCAAGGGGTAGAAACAAGGGCGTGCAGGAGAAGCAAAGGTTTCAATAACGCCTGGAGCGACAGGGCTTGGGCGCTGAAGGAATGTTTGGTCTGGCACTGTGTGCAGTAACCCTTTTAAATGAGGCATTAAGAATAATATGCGATCTACCAGAGTGTGATCTGTTGAAGGAGATGTGGCCTTGTGGAAGACTGTACAAGCTGTTTTCTACTGTAGGAAAAGTAGTCAGTGTCACAGATGTGACCCATTGGCTAAACAACATACTTGGGAACTAGTAGACCTAAGTGTAATCACACATGCTAGGGATTCACTGTCATAATGTGATTATTGTGTTGCAAGGGCTAGTAGAATATTGGGTGTCTCAGATATTTGGGGTGCATGAAGTGGATTGAATATTGATGTGTGCACTGAGGTTATAGAAGTACTATGCTGAAAAGGGTATTATTTGACAATTTTGCTGGGGGTGAATATGGAATACTGGGGTGTATGGTGGCCTCTTGTTTTGCCAGGATGCATCACTGACTCCCCCTGCCCTGCACACCTTCCTGTTTGTGAATAGCTGTTGTTGCCGGTGCACAGCATTGGGCGGGGTAAATAATTGCAGTAATGAGTGTCTGCATCTGGTACAAGGCTGGCAGAATGTGATCAATGCCATCTCCTGTTAATAGGCTGTTGCCCTGATACTGCTCTGCCTCTGGCATTTCACGGCTGCATAGCTCTGACGAAGAGGAGTCTTTGGGCCCTATTATGATGTCGGTCAGAAAGCCTCTGGCCACAGGTCGGGAGCATTCCAACCAACATCTAAGGTTTACAGTCTGACTGCCTTATTTCAATGAAGGCGGTTGGAGTGTAAACCAGCAGGTCTGACCGACTGGGTACAGGCAGGCTCAAGGAGCCCCTCAGCCAGACGTAATCCCTTTAAGACAGCGTTTCCACCGTCGGGATTACGATGTCAGTTTCAGACAGCCTTTCCGTGCCAGCCTTTCCGACATGGAAAGGCTTTCGGAAAGTGACTTTGGGGTCCCCTGGCAGGGCCCCCTTGGCTCTGTGGCCTACCTTTGTTGACCTGGTGGTACCTATTGTGCTCCCCTGTAAATGCCTGCACCTTGTGAAGGACTTTGCACAAACTCCCATTTCTCTATGGGAGCTTGTGCTGTGGCCGGTTTCCAGTGATCACAAACTAACTGGTTTATATAATCACAATCTAACTGAGGAGAGAGCCTACTCTTCATGCCTGTAGTATCCACCCCAGGCCAAGTGCACGCAAATGCATACACCACACACAGAGCTCTGTAACAGTCATCTTTATTCCCCAGCATACGATCACACGCTAACCACAGATTACATCACAGCTGTTAATAACCAGACTTTCCAACAAGTTACATCATTCCTCTGTTGAGTCCACCCAGATCTGCAAGGGTATTAGCACACATAGTCTCACGACATTACATCTCCCCTTTGTTAAATAAAAAGTATAAACAACCGTCAGATTATATTTTTTCTATAAATCCTCAAGCAGCTTGCAGTCATTGGTCAGATCGAGTGATATGAGATGATTGGGATGTACTCGATTGTGCACCAATGACACAGCTTCTGATGCTTGATCTGGAGGGTTAGGCGTGATTGCCTCTTTCATAATTGCAAGAGCTTATGAGCATTGAGGTAGGTGCTTAAGGTATGACAAGTCCAGTGTGATGGACTTTCTAGGATGAAGCGCTGTCATCATATGTTCCTTGCATGTCACAACACTCAGAGGATCGACAGCAAACAGGAGTGTCTGCTTTCCGCTTTCATTTCGCTTGACCAGTACCCAGTAACCTTCTTCAAAGACTATTTCCTCAGCTCATCGACACCGATCGACTGATGTTTTGCATGTTAAAGAAATTTCTTTGACAAGAACCTTATCAACATTCAAGGATAAGTCTATTGTCCACTGTGGTAGTTTGGTTCCGATGACTCTCCCAAATATTTTATCAGTTGTGGAATGAGGAGTTGAATAATAGGCACGGAGGGCTTGATGCAGCGCCGAGCATTAACTCAATCTCCTTCATCGATGCTCGTTGTACTACCCTTTTAGGGTAGCCATGAACTGTTCCACCAACGGCTTGGGGTTACAGAGGTGTACTCTTTTGATGCTTGACGTTTAATCTGTCTGTTTCCTAAGGGCCCAAAGAAATCAACTGCAAGTCTTTTCCAAAACTGTGCAACAAGGTCAGATATTGTCAATGTATGCTGTCTCACTTTGAGGGAAAGGCAGTTGCAAAGTCGGCACGCCTTTAGTTCCCTCTCAAATATGGGTGGGCGGAATTTGTGTAATCCTGTTACGCAAATCTCTGCGAAAAGGTAAAAAATCTCTGCGAACACGCAGAAATTCCGCGAACACGCGGAATTGCTTGTTCGCGATGCTTTTTTACTGTTTGCGACCGCTGTTTGCGTGCTCGGGGGGAAATATCTTGCGAACACGCATTTGAGAACGGGAACAAGCAAACAATTTCGCGAAGTCGCGGAACGCAGAATTTTGGGCAATTTTGCATTCTCCGCCAAACACGAAATTACCCAAATTCCGCGAGCGGAACGGAATTTACCGCCCATGCCTACTCTCAACTCGCAATTTTAGAGGCGAGAACCACACTTGTCTCTTAGGGATCTTTTGGTGGCTATAATGCCATCATGTCCTTCATGGGCTAGTTCAATGACTTTCTATTTTAGGCTCTCAGGTATGATGATTCTCAAGCATCTCCATACAAAACGTTTCCTAGTCACGGACAGTTCATCCTATACATTTCAGAATTTTTGAAATTCAACATTGTCAGCAAAAGGTTGTGAACTCTTCTTCCACAATTGAGTTGAAATTATGTGTTATAGCCTTATAGCCCGCCGTAGAGGGCTATACCGGCTATTAAAGGCCCTCTCCAGCGTTAAAGACCCCGAGCCGAAGGCGAGTGCCTTTAACAAGGGAGAGGGACTTTAATAGCGGTATAGCCCATCTACGAAGGGCTATAAGGGACAGAATGTTCTAACAAAAAAAAACAAAGCCTTTTGGGAGCGTGAGGGGAATGGAATCCCCTCAGGTTCCCTGAAGCCTTTGTTCACAGCCAGAGCAGGGAACAAAGAAACATTGGAATGTTGGAGCTCCAGGCTTATACCAGCCATTATAAGCCCAGAGCACTCCATTGTTTTCAATGGAGCTCCCAACATTCCAATGTTCTAATTGCAGATAAGCATGTTTATCAGCATTAGTAGCAGCAATAATCTCTCAATGGATTGGGTTGCTGGCTTTCTGGACCTCACAATTAAGTTAATGTACCCCTCAGCCATTTTGAATATCGAAGTGTGACGATGTAGCGATGCTCATGAAAAGTAATAAGCAGGGTTCTGATCTTTACATGGCTTGTCTACAATTGCATAGTCGTACTCTTGCTGTTGCAACCCTATCCCTCAATGCGAGGGGCATCTTGGCTTTTACCTTTCTAAAAATAATGAGTTATAGAACAATGGGGTGACCCTGGATACCCGGGTAAAGTACAGTACAAAGAAAGGTGGTCACAGTGGAAATTAATTTAACAAAAAAGTCAAAACATCACCATAACAAAAGAATTAAATGCAATTTATTCATAATCATAACATATCTTTAGAGGACAGCACTTTTGTCTATACATTTCTAAAATTGGTGTTCCATAAAAAGGAAGGAGAACGTGCTCAGGAAGAAATGTGCACTTGTGAGGGTTGTAGAAGAGGGAAGGCAGTGTGCAATATATACATCATAGACTGATGAAACCTTTCCAGCCATATTGAGGCAAATCTATTCAAGACAGCTTAGCATCTTGATGACACAGATGATTGATTGCTGTTGTCTGTGCTTGAAACAAGAAGGACCGTCGACATTTCAACCCCGTTTGTAAGATGTAGGTTGATTGTTCCTTAGCCTGGGGTCTTCACCAGGACAAAAGAGAGACACCAATTAAATACAGCTAGATCAATCAGGCAGCAGTCTTTAAAAAGGTAGGCCTGTAGGCTCTTGCATCAGAGGGGAGAGTGGGGAGGACTCACACTATGTTCATGGTAAAATATTATCAAGACAAATCTTGTAGGATCCTCAGTGGGATCCAAGGTGACATGTTGGAAGACGTGGATTGGGTTACACTTCAAAATGGCCAATGGCCCAGGAGGAGATTGTAAGTGTCATCACCATCAATGAATTACCAAAATAAACCTTTTTCAGACCTGGATTTGCAGGAAATCCAGCATGTCCTGCGACCTTGTGGCTGCCTCTGTGTCCTGAAGGGGTGATTAAATCATTCTGTCTGCTCTGTCCGAAAGAATCCTGAGACTAGCCTAAAAATAGTGAGCAGTGCTTGGTGATTTGTAATGATAAGGAAAGTTTTCTATATAGAAACACATGCAAATGTTCCCAAGCTTATTCTACTGCCAGACTCTCCTTTTCTGTTTGAGAATAGGCATGTTCTGTGTCAGACAGGCTTCAGCTGGCATAAGCCACAATGTGTCTCTGAGCATTCAGATGACCATTATGTTGAGCAGGAATTTCCCCCAGCCCCACAGGGCTCACATCTACTGCGATCTCAATATGTAACTTGGGAGCAAAGTAGCCAATCTTGGTTTCATTGTCAATTGCATGTTTTACTCTTTTGAAGTTTTGCTCATATTCACCAAACCACTGGAAAGAAACATTTCATTTTGTCAAGTCTCTCAACTGGGCACTCAAAGTAGCAAAATCACAAATGCACTTAGAACAACAACTGACAATGCTTAAAAAAGAACGCTGCATGGTGACATCTTGTGGAGGGGGGACAAGTACCTGACATTAGTAGCACTTTCTCAGAGTCAGGAGTCATTTCCCCATCAGAGAATATGTGGCCACAGAATTGAAGTTTTGTCTTTTGAAACTCACACTTTGCTGTGTTCAGAGTGAGACCTGCATCTGCAAGTAACTGGCACACTTTTGTAGGAGCCTTGCCATGCTCCTTTTGCGTTGCTCCAAATACCAGTATGTCATTACTGTAATTTAAAGCATGCGTGACAGTTTTAATTATATGATATATAACATACCAAAATATTTCTGCAGCTGGCAACACTCTTAAACTCTACCTCTTGTATCTGAACAAACTAACATGAGATGAGAAAGTATTGACGTTTCTAAAAATCTCTTCCAACTCAAGTTGATGGCATCCCTTGTTCAGGTCAAGACGGGAGAAGGAATTTGGCACCGTTCAGTTGCATGATCATGTCCTCTATTTGTGGACCAGGAAGTCTTTCTCTCTCGATTGCTTTGTTGGCCTGGCAAAAATCAAGACAGATGCCCACTACACCTCCATTGCCCTTTTTTGGCACCACCACTATGAGTAAAACCCATGGTGTAGGGCCAGTGGAGTGCTCAATGATGGTATGCTTCAACAGCATTTCTAGTTCTGTCTCAACAGCTTCTTGCTAGTAAAAAGCTATTCTGCTATGCTGCTGGGCAACAGGGTGAATGTCCTTGTTAGAAACGGGATCCCTGGCTGGCCAGGGCTCGCGCCAAAGTCAGTCAGAGACCACCATTCCTAAGTCAGGGCAAGGGAGTTACACACCAAGATAACCCCTGCTCACCCTCTAGGTAACATGACGCAAGCAGCAAGGCTAATCTCGGAGGCGATGTTTAAAGCGTTTGTGCGCGCACCCAGCCACAACACCCAAGGCCCACCACAAAGGAAACTCCACACAAGGTTATATAAAAAAATAGCCTTTGTTTTATAGCAAAACACATTAGATAAAAACACACACTTTACAATGTGCCAACAGGCACGGGCAGAATTTACAGGGGATTATTTACAGGACAGGGCCACATGGACCACTGCCAGGGGTATGCACTTTTAGAACTAGCACTTGTTGTAATTAGCACTTTGTAGGAATAATAATACTTGTAGGTATAACACTTAGCACATAGAACCTATAATAAATGTAGCATCAAAATAGTGCGTGTAGCACACAACCAGTAATTACTGGTAAAGGTAAGTACCTCCTACGCCACCCTAACCACCTTAGGAAAATCACGCAGGGACCCAGGACTTTACTAGCAGGACCTATAGAAGGAAAAACAATCACCTAAGCATCAAACACATAGCAAAGGGAAAGAAGCAAAACACATGATGCATAAAAACATTCAGAGGTGTAGGTAATAACAATTGCGCAGAAATCACATTAGCAAGTAAATCACAAATTGCGCAAGGTGTACCTAGGCACAACACTAGAACTGTCCCTCAGGCCAACTGGCCTCTCAAGGGCTCAAATGCCCTTAGTCCAAAATGTCAGGGCAGGCTGCGCACGCAACCAAAAACACAAACCTAAACGTGGCAACTGCCCACTAAGTGCTGGGCAGCTGAAGACACTGATGGGGCCAACGTTGGAGCCTCGTGGGCTCAAGAACAACAATGGGGCCAAAACACTCGAGTCCCCCAAGAGCCTCGTGGCTCTAAACAAACAGAAGGCCCTCAAGAGCCTCGGGGCTCTAAAATAACCTTGGGCTGGGGGCCTCTTGGGGCTCGAAGAACAACTGCAGCGCCTGAAGCCTCTCGGGGCTCTCTAAACAACTGTGGCGCCGTGAGCCTCTCGTCGGCTCTAAAGCAACTGTGGGGCCCTGGAGCCTCGGGGCTTGAAATCAACAATGCCCCAGGTCAGAGCCTCGCTGGGCTCTAGGCAAAGAAATGCCCCTGGAATTGTTGGAGTCCCGCTCGGGGACTCAGAATAAACTATGCCACCAAGAGCCTTCATGGGCTCTGCACACAGGTGGCCCGTTCGGCGGAGAGTAGGAGCCTCGCAGGGCTCGAACAAAGAATGCCCATAGGTCATTGGAGAGGCCCTCTGCCAACTGGGGCCGCTCAAAGCGAAAGGAAACTGCCCCCGGAGCTGCGGGACCGGAGCAACACTAACCGGCTGTTCAGGGACGCTGTATGGGGGCTCCCTCTCCTCGGGGCTCCTGCGATGTCCTGGTGCTCGGGCGGCTCTTCTCCTGGGCTGCGGCCGGGTTCCTCTTTCTTCCCTGGCGGCATCAGGTGGGACTGGGCAGTAGGCGGGGCTCTACCGGGCACAGGAGCCCAGCGGACCTCACCTGCTCAATCCCGGCCGCCTTTCTTCGGCACGCACTTCTCCATGCCACCGTCCGCTTCCGGTTTTCTGGGGCGGGACTTCTGGGTCGCCGCGGGCTGAGCGGCGGCCCGTGGGCAGCTTTACCGCGGCAATCTGGGGCAAATGTCGGGTGGGCACCGGCTTCTTGGAACTAAATAATAAATCGAGGTGGGTACTCGATATTAATGGAAATCGTCCAATAAACAGGTCAAATGCTGGGTGGGCACCGGCCAAAGCACATAAAGCGCTCCCAAGCGCTAAAGACAATTACAGTGCTCCCAGGTGCTTTGGAGAAGAATTAAAGCTCTCCCTGCGCTTAGCAGATAATTACAGCGCTCCCAGGCACTTTGAGGCAAAATAAAGCACTTCCAGGCGCTAGGGGTGAAAGTAAAGCTCCAGAAGAGTTCTGGAGGCAGGCAGGGGGGCAAGGCTGGGCCAGGGCCAGCTCACTGGGCCTCCAGGCAGGGAGGCAGTCCAAGTGGCGGTCCTCCTGGCGCCCAGCAGCAGCAGCAGCAGCCCCCCTCAGATAGGATCCTGGAAGAGAACAACTTGTAAGGGCACACAGCCCCTTCTTATACAGTAAAATCCTTTGTCTTTGCTCAGGGTGAGGGGAAAAACAGTTGCAGCTGGTTTGTGAGCACTCTTGATGTGCTCAGCCCCTCACTCTATTCACTGGCAGGGCTAGGGTCATTAGCCGCACCACAGGGGGCGGAGCCAGCATTGTGTGGGGAAAGCCCAGCCCTATTCAGGACCCAGGTGCACCCCTCCCTCACATCACTTATGCTAATCTCTCCACTCACCACTGGGCAGACCCATCCAGACTCCTGGTGCCAGGCTCACCAGCCAGCTCCAGCCAATCACATGCAAGCACCCTTACTGCACACACACACCAATGTCTAGAAGTGGCATTTCCACACTAGAAAGCTAAAGCTGAATGGTGTAAGCAAGGATTTGCATTTACATCCCCTAAGAGAGGCACTCCTGGGTGTTCATAGAAATGATTCAAAAAGTTCAAGTATGAAGGTAGGTTTATTCAGTACATTTCAATCATGATGGTTGGTTTGCTCAATGATATTGTCGTCATATCACTGTTGAAGGTACACGATAAAACATGAAACTCCAATGCATTTCGGGCTGCACGCCCTTTATCAAGGAGAGCTAAGAAAAAAGAAGAAACGAGCCCAGGTCAGGGACAGGTTGATGAGAAAAACAAAAGCGATGTGGGCGTTTAACTGTATTATTAAAAGTGCCGATCAATATCGTGAGGTGGTTATATGGCGGTCTAACGTGGAAAGGGTCGTGTTCAGGATTGAGTGATGGGTGCTAAAAAACGAGTGCACGGGGAACGTGAGAGAAAGAAAGAAAGAAGAGCGGCGGTTTAAACGTGCAGGTACTAATTTATTAGGAAGAAGGTGCCAATTCGTTAAGAAGAAGGAACAGCAGTTTAAAACGTGCAAGGTGCCAATCCATAGGGGTGACTACGGGAATGACGTGAACGTGATTCCCGAGCGGGAATCTGCGTGTGAAGATGAAACTTACTTCATGATTCAAGCCGTGGCGATCAGAGCAGTAACGCGAGGGTGAGGATGTAAAACTTCAATGCGTGAGGATGAAAGTTTTAACGGGAAGTGAGGGGTAAAGAAATAAAGAAAGGACTTAATGCAAAAGAACGGGCGCCATGATAGAACGGGTAAACAGAGAAAACGTAAACAGAGTGAGAGGACTAGTCCGAGTAAAACGTAAATAACAATGCATAAGAATAAATACGTATGAATAAAGATAAGAGGAGATGAGTGAAGGAAAATAGAGGAGAATGAAGAAGAATAAAGAGCAATGCAGGTTACAAGTAAACATATCACAATTAAAGGTAACAGCTGTATTCAACATGATCGTTTAATCCATGAGGCTTAAGGGTCTGCAAGCGATAAATCCATTCCAGTTCCTTTTTCAGTAAGAGCTTGCGATTATCAATGCCTTCGGTACGGGTGACACTTTCCAGCACTATGAATTGCAATTGTGCAATGGTGTGATGAGACTCATGAAAGTGTATTGCAATGTTGGATTTTTCTTGTTTGGTGCGAATGTTGGATTTGTGTTCGTTGATACGAACTTTGATTTTTCTTTCGGTTTTACCGACATACAATTTGCCGCAGGGGCATTTCAAAGCATAAATGAGGTTCGTAGAGTCACATGTGGCATTTACTTGTAGTTTGATGAAATTTCCTTTCATGGGATGTTTGATCTGATTGCCTCTGATGATGCAATTGCTGCAGTTTAGGCATGGTTGGGTTCCTTTGTAATTTTGATGAATGGTGGTTTGTGTAGAAAGAATTTCTTTGATGTTCTTGCCACGGGTATGGGCAAACAAGGGCGGACTGTCAAAAATGTTCCGAAAGTCTGGTTCCACTTGTAGAATGGGCCAGTGATTGAGAATGATTTGTTTGAACTTGCTGCTGGCTGTAGAAAATTTGGAAACGAGCACCATGCAATCATTGGGTGGTTTTGTGTATTTAGAAAGACTTTGTTGTCTTGTGATGTTGGCGACACGTGTTTCTGCCTCGTTGAGGATTGCTTTGGGTAACCTCTGTCAAGGAAACGTTGGTGCATCTCCTTGATGCGGTTGTTATAGATGTGTTCGTGGGATACTATCCGTTTGACGCGTAACATTTGCGAGAAGGGTAAATGCTTCTTAAGGGATCCCTGATGGAAACTGTTATAATGCAATGTATTATTGCGGTCGGTAGGTTTGCGGTGTAAGTCGGTGGTGATTTTCTTTTCATGAATTTTGATAAGGACATCAAGGAATGCGATTTCTGTATCGCTTGTCTGCCATGTGAGACAGATACGCTCATCTTTGGTGTTGAGGTCCGTGAGAGCTCTGTTGAGTGATTCTTGTGAGTCAGACCAAAGGATGAAGAGCTGAATGAGATGAAGAGATGAATAGGACTCGTCCTATCGACCTCCACCAAAGACAACCACCATATCTGCCTCAAGTCGTACGCCTTCTAACGATCAAGCATCCTCCTCCACCACCGGACAAGATCAACCTTCCACGGTTCATTTTTTAGAATCAGGCCCAGAAACAATCGTAGACCCCGGAGGAGCAAGAAGAAAAGAACTGGAAAAAAGCCCTCCGAACACGCGGAGCACGGTCACCAAGAAGGACCTCAAAACCAAGAAACCCACCTAGTTATCAACATCTCTGATACAAGCATTTCCAAATATCAAATGGATCTCCTCGAAAAAGGCACATCATTTGTTCCAGTGACTCACACCAACCTTCTTGAACTAGAAGTGAGCACCTTTAAGCTCACCAGAAAACTCAGACTACGCCACTTCTTTGAGAACACGTTACCTCCCAACACTAATGTCAAAAGTGATCAACTTATGGGCTTACGACCGCCAAGCACCTACCAGGCTCCCAACAGTCATAAAAGCATTGACCTTTTTGAAAACCTCGTACGGAACGACTTGTCTAAACTGAACCTCAAAAGCCCTAACAAATATCGCAACACAACACAAAAGGATCGCAACACTCTTAAAACCTTGGCCAATAATTCCAACATCAAATGTGTTAAAGCCGATAAAGGAGGGGCTCTAGTGATCATCAATAGTACCATGTACACCCAACGTCTACTCGAACATATCCAAGATCCCAACACCTATATGGAACTCAACAACAACCCTACTAGAGAGTTTCAAAGCATCTTGCAAATCATTGTCGATAAAGCACATCAATCGGGAATAATTGAAGATCGCACCAGAAAGTACTTACTCAAAGAACACCCAAGAAGCCCTAAAATTTTTATGAGCCCAAAAATACACAAAAACCTATTCGATCCACCCTTTCGACCGATCGTTTCCACGAAAGGATCAATACATGAACCCACGGGCAAATACATAGACAAGTATCTACAACCCTTGGTCACCAAATCTACCAGCTATATAAAAGACACAACGGAATTTCTCAACAAACTTGCTCTAGTTGAGATTAACAACAACGAGCCATTGATTTTATGTACAGCAGACGTCAGCTCACTATATACCTCCATACCCCACCAGGGAGGCATTGAAGCTGTTGAACAAGCCCTACTTGAGAGCAACATTGATCCTCTGATGCAAACATTCATTATGGAACTCATGATCTATACGTTGTACCATAGCTATTTCCAAGAGAATGATAAGTGGTACCTTCAGCTATCCGGAATGGCGATGGGAAACTGTGCGGCCCCCACTTATGCTAATATTTACATGGAGAACTTTGAAAAAACACACATTTATGCAAACACCACCTTCTATGACAAAATTAAAATGTATGTGCGATACATAGACGATCTCTTCATCCTTTGGTCTGACTCACAAGAATCACTCAACAGAGCTCTCACGGACCTCAACACCAAAGATGAGCGTATCTGTCTCACATGGCAGACAAGCGATACAGAAATCGCATTCCTTGATGTCCTTATCAAAATTCATGAAAAGAAAATCACCACCGACTTACACCGCAAACCTACCGATCGCAATAATACATTGCATTATAACAGTTTCCATCAGGTATCCCTTAAGAAGCATTTACCCTTCTCGCAAATGTTACGCGTCAAACGGATAGTATTCGACAAACACATCTATAACAACCGCATCAAGGAGATGCACCAACGTTTCCTTGACAGAGGTTACCCAAAGCATATCCTCAACGAGGCAGAAACACGTGTCGCCAACATCACAAGACAACAAAGTCTTTCTAAATACACAAAACCACCCAATGATTGCATGGTGCTCGTTTCCAAATTTTCTACAGCCAGCAGCAAGTTCAAAAAATCATTCTCAATCACTGGCCCATTCTACAAGTGGAACCAGACTTTCGGAACATTTTTGACAGTCCGCCCTTGTTTGCCCATACCCGTGGCAAGAACATCAAAGAAATTCTTTCTACACAAATCACCATTCATCAAAATTACAAAGGAACCCAACCATGCCTAAACTGCAACAACTGCAATTGCATCATCAGAGGCAATCAGATCAAACATCCCATGAAAGGAAATTCCATCAAACTACAAGTAAATGCCACATGTGACTCTACGAACCTCATTTATGCTTTGAAATGCCCCTGCGGCAAATTGTGTGTCGGTAAAACCGAAAGAAAAATCAAAGTTCGTATCAACGAACACAAATCCAACATTCGCACCAAACAAGAAAAATCCAACATTGCAATACACTTTCATGAGTCTCATCACACCATTGCACAATTGCAATTCATAGTGCTGGAAAGTGT
This sequence comes from Lissotriton vulgaris, assembly GCF_964263255.1. Classification (NCBI taxonomy): domain Eukaryota; kingdom Metazoa; phylum Chordata; class Amphibia; order Caudata; family Salamandridae; genus Lissotriton; species Lissotriton vulgaris. Next base: position 1,630,107,284 of record NC_141695.1, on the reverse strand, counting down.
CACCCGTACCGAAGGCATTGATAATCGCAAGCTCTTACTGAAAAAGGAACTGGAATGGATTTATCGCTTGCAGACCCTTAAGCCTCATGGATTAAACGATCGCGTTGAATACAGCTGTTACCTTTAATTGTGATATGTTTACTTGTAACCCGCATTGCTCTTTATTCTTCTTCATTCTCCTCTATTTTCCTTCACTCATCTCCTCTTATCTTTATTCATACGTATTTATTCTTATGCATTGTTATTTACGTTTTACTCGGACTAGTCCTCTCACTCTGTTTACGTTTTCTCTGTTTACCCGTTCTATCATGGCACCCGTTCTTTTGCATTAAGTCCTTTCTTTATTTCTTTACCCCTCACTTCCCGTTAAAACTTTCATCCTCACGCATTGAAGTTTTACATCCTCACCCTCGCGTTACTGCTCTGATCGCCACGGCTTGAATCATGAAGTAAGTTTCATCTTCACACGCAGAATCACGTTCACGTCATTCCCGTAGTCACCCCTATTGATTGGCACCTTGCACGTTTTAAACCGCTGTTCCTTCTTCTTAACGGATTGGCACCTTCTTCCTAATAAATTAGTACCTGCACGTTTAAACCGCCGCTCTTCTTTCTTTCTTTCTCTCACGTTCCCCGTGCACTCGTTTTTTAGCACCCATCACTCAATCCTGAACACGACCCATTCCACTTTACACCGGCATATAACCACCTCACGATATTGATCGGCACTTTTAATAATACAGTTAAACGCCCACATCGCTTTTGTTTTTCTCATCCCCCTGTCTCTGACCTGGGCTCGTTTTTTCTTTTTTCTTAGCTCTCCTTGATAAAGGGCGTGCAGCCCGAAATGCATTGGAGTTTCATGTTTTATCGTGTACCTTCAACAGTGATATGACGACAATATCATTGAGCAAACCAACCATCATGATTGAAATGTACTGAATAAACCTACCTTCATACTTGAACTTTTTGAATCATTTCTATGAACACCCAGGAGTGCCTCTCTTAGGGGATGTAAATGCAAATCCTTGCTTACACCATTCAGCTTTATTTTTCTTGGTGCTTGACGGAAACACCACCCTTGAGTGCACCCTTCCTGACTAACCTACCACCCAAGCTTTAATTATCGTGCTGTGCACCTCCCATCCAACTTTTGTTGTATATTTCCACACTAGACACATACACGCCGCATACATCATTGCGCAGCATTCAATCTCTTTAGTTTGCACATACCAAACTCGAGCCTACACTCCCCACACATCAGGAATTAACATGGACACACAATTCCCCATGCATTCCTGTGGGAGGGCAGACCAGCCACACTACACGCACGCACTTTACTCTGGGACACAGGGAAAAAGTGCACAGAGACCACAAATCACTAACACAGATCACATACTAGAAGCAAAAAGTTTATGGGTGAACCTGCCAGAAGGGCCAAGTCCAACAGTCCTCATTATATTATGTAGTTGCACGTTGATTGTCTTGAGCTTTCCGAGGACATGAAACAATGTCAAGAACTGACTCACACTTTCAGACTCAGTGTGGCAGTTGTAATTGAGAGATATCAGTCTCATGTCAGCAGCAGTGGCAAAACTGAGAAGGCATGCACTGGACGAAGTTCCTTGAAGAATGTGAATTGGCGGTTGCACTGATACTGCTTTATGTTGCATTGTCACTGTGAATGGCTCTTGACTCTGCAATGGTTTAGATGTAGCCCACGTATATACCTTCATGTTTGACAGGTTGAGGCGTGGCACAGGAGACAGGCAATTGATCTTTTATACTGGCAAGTTAATCAATGCACCACTGTCTATGATAAAGATCATGGGGCAACCGTTAACCTGTGTTGTAATCTTGGGGAAGTTTCAAAATGAATTTGGTTGTTTCGTTTGGTGGTTTGCTTTTTAATTTAGGTTGTTCTTTGAAAGCCACCAAATCCTGTTCCTTGGTCAAAACCATTATCGCACATCCACCTTCTTCACTGGGGCTTGATAATGACATTGAAGAGCCTTTGTAGGATGAACATGAGGATCGACTTTTTCTGATGTCTACTTGTTGTAACTGAGGTTGCTTTTTGGCCTTGAGTGCATGGAAAGAATGCTTCTGGAAGCTTGTGGCATCCATTTTCTCTTCTTGCTTTGATGTATTTGGTTTCTCGTTCACTTTGCAAACCATTATGCAGTGGTTTTCTTTCCTGCAATATTTGCATGTTTGTCTTATGTGTGGACATTTGCCTTCATGGGGAAATGAAAACCCACATCGGAAACACAACTTTTCTTTCTTTGTAGACGGCTACTTGCATGAATCTACCTTGTATTTGCTTTTCATGATCAATGCTGATTATTTTTTTGCTGTTTTAGCTTCCATATCAGCAGCTCATTGATCTGCTCTTTCATCGGCCAGTGCAGTCATTAGTACTTTCTCTACAGTGAGCGTCTCTCTCTAGATGCGTCTTCTGTAAGAGTATGATGACTCTGTGTATGGATACTTCATCATTAAATTCACTAAACTTACAGTGCTTGATGAGCACATCAAGTCTTTCAACAAACTCATCCATTGTTTCACCATCTTGCTGTCTCGCTTGATTGAATCTACTTCTTCTAGGAAATCTATGAAGGAGTTATTGAACGTCTTGATCCATGCAATCCACCTGGCACCAATATTCTGCTTCTTGGCGGTGTCAAATGTTTCAGAAACACAGCTGAATCGTACTTAATATTCCTTTTTCCAATGGCTTTTGTTTCACTGGATGTCACTTACAGCTGTGCATGCATCGACCTCTCAACCGGACCAGGGTATTGTCACACCCGATTAGAGGTCATGTGGCACTTCCTTCACTCGCGCTGGTAAGTATGTTTTTACATTCATACCTGGTTATCTCATCCTTTAGCATTTGCTATGCATGGATAATGGGTCGGTGTTATGATGGGGTGCAGTATCTTGTCTTTTGCCCATACCAGTGGGTTTCTGGTGGGTTTTGAAGCTGTGCTTTGTAGGGCCTTCAATTTCTACAATGGCCGTGTCTGGGCTGGAGCAGGGCTTTGACTCCATACACGGCAACTTCAAAATGCTTCTCATTGATTTGGGTGCATGTTGCAGGCATGAGCAGTTTTCTATATCATTGCAAACTCTCAGGGAGAGTAATCTTGTTTCTTAGGGGCATGAATTCCCTACACGTCACCAGTTATAGTGTCCTCCCCAGCCCGGGAGCAGTCAAATGAATATGCCACATATGGTGCATAGACTTTATCATATTTTAAGAGATATTTGCTTTGTGATTTGCATAGCAAATATTCTCAGCGCTTGGCTTGTGCATGAGATCTAAGATCCAAGCAAGATCTTTGGCTTGGCTTGGCTCTTCCTGCTAATTTGCTGGCTTTATCACCTTTAATGGGCTGACTAACTTTTGGGTCTCCTGCAGCTGCCTTGCCTGATTTCCTGTGGATCTGACCTTTGCTATTGGATGTTGTGTTGCTTGTACCAGAGTGGAATCATCACTACACAGATTGCATTGAATAAGGTGAGTTGTGGGCGGCACTTAGCAGGGACACACTTGCATTGATTCTTCAATCTGTGAGTTTTTGGACATTTTAATGGGCTTTTCGCGACTTTTACGAAGCTTGCTACTACAACTCAATGGATCTGCCACTTAAGGTGAAAGAAAGCCAAATACAGATATAGCTAAACAAATTCTCCATATAATTAGAGTATAATTAGCACTGCACAAGCCATCAAAGTAGGGTTGTAAAAAACCTATAGCCCTCAAAATTCAGTAATGGGAATATGAATAAAGGGGAGTCACAAAAATGTGTGCTTGATATTTTTAGCCAAAGTCTCCACCTTGCTCTATACTTAATCAAAGGGCAGGCAGGGGCCACAACAAATATTTTTGTGATGGGCTTTAGTTTGGTATATCCAAATGGAACTTTTGTGTTTTTATTTTTGAAAATTATCGGGAACAAGAAAAAGCATTGTATGTATTGTGGTTATATTTCCGGGTAGGAGATATTGAAATGTGTTAATGATTATAGTAAAAACCTATATTTGTAACTACACAGTGTGGTTCTTTTTCACTTATCTTACACCATGAAATTACCTATTGGTAAAACAAGCTGCTTTACACTCTTTCTGGACTAAGCCCGAAGGCTGCTCTCCACAGATACCACTTAGAGAGCTTACTATGGTTGTCTAAGACCACTCACATCAAAGTAGGGGTTGTCCGGATTAGTGTGTGGTGCTACACCTACATAAGTGAGCAGCATATACTAAATCAGCCTCCTACAAGCACCTTCCTGACAAACATTTCTTGTTTTTTTTATAGCGCTACTCATAGTTTACTCACATTCAGTCTGTGATCTGCATGGTACACATTCTTTGAAGCAGGCACATTAACCCTCTGCGCAATCTGCATGGCAGAAGTGCCCATGTGAGTGTACAGTGAGCGATGCAACAGTGTGAGAGTAGGGTAAGAGGAGTGGCTGCAGGGTGAGTGAGGTGACTATGAATTTGGGTGCGGATGTAAGTGCAGAGTGGGACAAATTAATTCATTGTTAGTGATGGGCTTGTCTGAGTGAGATTGCAGAATGAGCAGTGAGGGGGACAAGTGCATGAATTGTCTCATGAGTGCAGGGTGAGTAGTGTGGTTGTGTGACTGCAGGGTGAGGTACAGGGTGAACAGTGCAAGTGCATTGTGAGTGCAGTGTGATCACTGTGAGTGCAGGGTGAGCGGGTGAATGGTGTGAGTGCATGGTGATCAGTGTGAGTGCATTGTGATCGCTGTGAGTGAAGAGAGAGCATGAATGTGAAGAGCGAGAATGTGGAGTTATTTCTCTGAATGCAGAGTGCATTCCCAGACACTTAAAGTAACTCAGTTATATACAGCGGCGTAGGGTTTCAGATATCAGTTAAATTGTTTCTATTATGGCATTAATCAGGGATCGAGGTTGGATGAAATAAATGATGTGCTGATCCTTCAACACACTTCAAGTCTTATGATTAGGGTTTCCAGCTCATTGTTATTTAAATGTCCCAGACGGTACAAAAATAAGCAGTCACCTATAGCCTTTTTTTGGGCACTTACCTGTGCATACTTCGAACACGAAATATAAATAGAAAGCACTTTTAATTGTGTTATAGTGCTGCTTGAATGATCCACGACTGATAATTAAAGGGAACAAAGACAGAAAAGTCACATTACAAATGAAAACATCCTATTTTATTTATAACCCTATTTAGTGTCAAGATAAGGTATTTGCAGGCTCTTTAAACAACACATGGCTGGCATTTTTTCTTTTGGCAACCCTACTTTAACACCTTGGCTGCTTAAGATATTCCCCTGCTGTGCTGGACCATAATAGAAACGGGTGTTGTCATGACGAGCTCAGCTCGTCATGACCACACGAGCACTGTGCCTCATGACGAGCTGAGCTCGTCATGAGCACCGAAGGGGTTAAATTCCTTTTCATGAAATGTATTCTCACTCTACGGCAGTAAATGTAAAATTTAAATGTAAGAAATAGGCAGAGTGGGGGCCAAGGGAGTACTGGACCAAGAAAAAAAACTAAGCCTTTGTAACCTGTTTACAAAGGTATGTAAATGTGCAAATTATCTTTAAAGACCTGTGAAAAATGTGGGCGTTCTGGGGGCAGGGGTTAAACTAGAGCCACATTTCAGGGGGGGCTAAGAAATAATTTCAGGGGGGGCTAATTCTTCCAGCGATAGTCAGAGTGGAGATGCAGGGGATGAAGAAGGGGTGAAAAAGCAACAAAGCCTCATTAGCAAGGAAATGGTATTTTAAAGACCTGTGAAGTACTCGGGTGTGGCTGTGTGTGTGTGCTCGGGAAGCTGTCTCAGCCTGGGCTGCCATTCACAACGGGAGGGGGGAGTGACGCCCTTTCAGCCCAATGGGTGTTGCGCGCCTGGCTGGAGATAAGACTCCAGACACTGCCCAGCCGAGCCCACAGCAGTTCAAGCTGCAGCAGCCCGGGCTGAGGCACACAACTTGGTGGGGGCGTTAACCCCTTTTAGCCTTATGGGCTTGCACGCCTGGGACGTTGTACATTAAAGAGTCATTTTATTTGGAATGATTATGGACTATATGTTTTCTAGCCCTGAGGAAGTCATTGAAAGTTCCAAGATTATAAAACACTTGTTGGCAGTCTAGAAACAGCAGTAGCAAATATAGACTAAAGAAGATTCTAGATGAAGAGTACACAAAAGGAATACGTTGTGAATTATTACAGTGCTTGTGGTGATTGTCTGAACATTTTGGACTTTTGTCCTACTAGAGGAGAAATTAGGTTGCTTCTTTATTCCAATACTAAGAAAAACCTTTGAAATATTGTGCCAATTTATGAGTTTATGCCTGACGCAACCTAGTCAACATTCTCCGTACAGCACTACCTGTGCTGTACGGAGAATGCCATGGGCCTTCCACTGGTGGTGGTGGTGGTGCGAAGGAACCTCTGGTGCTTGCACCGCTGACTCCCATCGATGTAATTCCTATTTGGGGCCAGGTGTAATTGCTTCTGATTCTATTACAGGACCGGAGGCTTCAGATTATGCTTCTCTTATCTTTACTGCAAAACACAGCAGCCAATGAAAACACATATTTTCTTGTATAAACAACTACATTTCCCATGATGCATACATATAAGCACGCCTCCATAGTCCATAAGAACCCTCTGCGTGATCCCATCATCCTCTTTCTTTGCTGCTCACAGCAAGAGTTAAGTGCACCCTTTCATGTTTCCCTCACTCTGCTTTGCATGGGGGTTTAATTGTTTCTTTAATTACTTGCATTGTGTGTGTTATGGTGCTGATTGCCTCTAAGGGGTTTGGGTCACGAGCTTCAACTGATTTGAGAGCGTAGCACTCACCTTACACGTTACCCGACCTCTGAGGTCCTTTGTGTAAATGCCCGATCTATTGTGCTGAGTCTCCAACCAATTCCTGGTCATACGCGACGCTTCACCGCGTCTGAATCTTCGGTCTTTGACCGGGTGGTTGCGGCGGCCTTTTTTCTCAAGGAGCCTTTATCCTGGCCAATGTTTTGTTGTCCCTGTACTTGCGCTCCGAGCACCGGCGTCTGGGCTCCCTAATCGCCCTCCTACGCCGCACCCGCAGGGTGGCTCTCGGCTGACGCGTGCTTCCAAACACGTGCAATTGGGCTGGTTTTGGGCTTCTTTGTGTGCGCGTTTGGGCGGCGCGTCTCAGTGCGACTTTCCAAGGCATAATGAACACGCATTTCTCCGTCAGCTCGCCGCTCCACTTGCAAATCGCCTGCTGGGTTATGAAATACTGGCCATAAGAGAGTGTGCACACGCTCTATGGATATTGTGACTGGCCCAGGTCTCTGACCTATGAATACAGCTTTGCTAAGGGGGTTTTGGAAACTTTTCAGAATAGTTTGTGCTAGTGTGTTGTGGGCTGACCCCCCCATTACCCCTCCTGGTGGTTGTGAGCGTGGTGGTTGGGATCCTTACAGTTATATATACAGCCAACTCACTCCACCCGTTACCATGGAAGACTGGGTTCAATACCCCAATGAGAATGATGATGAGGAGGAGGTTTATAATGGGCAGCAGGAGGCTGTCTTGGAGGATAGCTTGGTAGAATCCCTGGATGCCTCGATCCAGTCCTCTGTCAATAGGGCAATGGAGACCACGGTTCCCCAGACCATCCAGCAGGCACTGGCTATGGCCCTGCGACCTATTAAGAAACAACTGGAGAGTTTCGCCAAGAGACATGGTTATGGCAAGCAAACTCAAAAGAGGAAGTCAGGCGCTTCACCGTCTGGTGAGGGCTTGGTTCCCTCAAAGCAATGGCCACATGCCCAGGCACTGTCAACACTGCCCGTCAGTGGGGCAAGCGACCATTCTTATTCAGGGGTTAAGGCTAAGGCCAAGCAGAGAGTATATACGGACATGGACTCTACCACCACGGGCACGGACACTGATACCGATACCTCAGAGGAGCCTCCTCCTCCTCCAAAGAAGGCGAAACTTCCCTTCCGTCAGCTTCGCAACCTACCAATACCCCTTTCACGTTCAATCCTGCAGATATCATGCATCCCCGCTCTTCAGATTGGAGCCCGCCGCCGGCGGTCTCTGACTACTTGCATGATAATCTTAGGAGAGGTTTTTCCAGAGAAGTGCGCAATCGACTGCGGTCTGAAATCGGAATGCCCACGGCCGGATCTGCCAGACAAGGTAGCGGAAACTCCTGAAATAGATGCGAGTCTACTGACGTTTTTAAAGAAATTCTCCAAAGATCCCAAACGTGGCATCGACCGTGCTTGGCGCGGCTGCCAAGATAAGTTGCTGGACGTTGTGGGCCCTTTGGCCAAATTTTAGAGATGGCATTAGCGGCGAAGTAGGGGGCTACTCCGGTAGACCCTGATATTCTAGCGGGCTGGACCCAACGAGCCATATGCCTCGTTGGCAACGCTTTTTGCGCGATTTCAGCTGAAAGACGCAAATCGCTGCTCATCAGGATGGACAGTAATCTCACGGAACTGGCGGACAGCGAGCCTGGTCCCTTAGCAGGCGGACAGCTCCTCGGAGAGCGCTTTGTGAAAGATGTCTCAAAATGTGTAGGCACGTTTACTTCTCTAGATAAAGCGCAGACTGGAATAAAGAGAGTTTTCCAGCAGGGTGTTTTTAATCGGGCCGGACGAGGCAGGGGCCGCTCGTCAGGCCGCGGCTTCCAACAAGGCTCCCAGAGAGGCGACTTCGGTCGCGGAAGAGGGGAGTGGGACTCCACACGTGGCGGTACTTTCTACCTTTCCCGCAGAAGATTCAACAAGGGACGATTCCAGGATGGCAACAACAGGGCAAACTTCAAAGCCCAGCATTCAGCAGGTGAGTGTTATAGATCACTCTCATCTTCCTTTGGGGGGTCGTACGCAACACTGCCTTCGGCAGTGGCAGCAGCTGACTCAGGATGCGTGGGTGTTGCAAACTGTCAAAGGTTTTCGCTTGGAATTTTATTCTCTTCCTTTTCAGCATGATCTTCCCGCAGATCTCCATTTTTCCCTACAAGATCGCAGTTTTGTCACCAAAGAAATTGCAGAGTAGCTGCAGAAGCACGCGATAGCTCCGTGCAACGAGGGGCCTCACGGCGTTTGCAGCAATTTCTTTTATGTTCAGAAGGATGGGGGTGGGAACAGACTTGTTCTGAACCTCAAAGACTTCAATCAGTTTTTCATCTACAACCATTTCAAGATGGAAGGGATCCATCTGTTAGCAGACTTGTTGCAAGAGAAGGATTGGATGGTCAGGTTGGACCTCAAAGACGCCTACCTCTCAATCCCGATCTTCCTGCCACACCGCCGCTTCCTCCAATTCCAGTGGGACAGTCAGTGGTACGAATACTTGGCCCTTCCTTTCATGTTCTCATCGGCTCCTTGGTGTTTCAGGATGGTGATGAAGCCAGTGGTCGCACATCTACGGGAGCGATGGGTAAGACTGATAATCTATCTGGATGATATTCTGATCATGGCACAGAGTCCAGCAACGCTCCTTCAGCATCTGCGTCTTGCAAAGAGCCTACTCCAGAGCTTGGGGTTCGTGATCAACCTCACGAAGTCAGTGGTGTTCCGAAGCAATTGATAGACTTTCTCGGTTTCACAATAGACTCCAAGACCGCTCAGCTGTGCCTTCCCAAGGTGAAGTTGAGAGATCTCAAAAAAGAAATCCTTGCCTTTTTGAGCAAGCAGACGGTCTCACTCAGGGCATTTGCCAGAGTAGTGGGGGTTCTTGCCTCGTCGATTCAAGCAATATTTCCGGGTCCTCTGCATTACAGGGCCCTTCAGCGTCTGAAGTTCAAGCACCTTCAGCGAGGCTTTTCTTACGCAGACAGCATACCATTGTCCCAGGAAGTCAGGACCGAACTACAGTGGTGGCTGGGCCACATAGATGCCTGGAATGGCAGGGCCATCTTCGGTTCCCAACCAGAAGTGGTTATCGAGTCCGACGCTAGCCGCTGGGGCTGGGGCGTACGTTGCGGCGACATCTCCACTGGTGGAAGGTTGTCTCCGCAAGAGCTGTCATTGCACATAAACTGCCTGGAGCTGCTCGCAGGGTCTTTTGCAATTCGGACACTATCCCCGAAGCAGATCTCCTGTTGCATTCTTCTCTGCATGGACAACGTGTCCGCAGTGCGGTATATCAACAAGTTGGGAGGCACAAGATCGTCTCTTCTAGTCGAAATAGCCAAGGACTTTTGGCACTACTGCCTCACTCAGCATATATCAGTGATTGCGGAGTACATACCGGGCCAGTCCAAACAGGTAGCGGACTGGAATTCCAGACATCTCAGGGACTACAGTGACTGGAAGTTGCTTCCCAAGATGTTTCGGTGGCTTCAGAGAATTTGGGGTCCATTTCAGACGGACCTCTTCGCGTCGAGGCTCACGTGCCAGATCCCTCAATTCTTCAGCTGGGGACCGGATCCGATGGCACAGGTGACCAATGCCTTTCTCCAAGATTGGGCGGGCGCGATTCAGTATGCGTTTCCCCCATTTTGGCTGATCCCCAGGGTGATGACACAGGTGATCAGGCAACGGGCAGAGATAGTCCTGGTGACGCCGTGGTGGACGTCTCAGCCGTGGTTTCCGAAGTTGTTACAATGGAGTTGCGACCTTCCCAGGTTACTCCCAGAGTCGAACTCGCTATTGCTGGGCTCTCTTCGGGAACGGCATCCCATGAATCTGGAAGGGCGTCTCACGCTGATGGCATGTAGGCTTTCAGGAAACAGTGGCATTTGCCAGGAGTTTCAGACAAGGCTTCTGGCTTTATCAAGCAAGCCTGGGCACCTTCCATCAGAAAGCGCTACTCCTCAGCCTGGAAAAGCTGGGTGGATTGGTGCTTGGAACGACATTTGGATCCCGTGGGGGCAGAATTACCCCACGTGTTGAATTTCCTGTCGGATAAAGCGACGGAAGGCCTGGCTTATCGCTCAGTCAACAATTTTCGGTCGGCCATTTCAGCGGGGCACGCGCTCGTGGATGGAAAACCGGTGGGTATGCACCCACTGGTATGCAAACTCCTCAAAGGAATTAGGGTCGCTAACCCACCGAAACCTAAGTATTCGGGCCTGTGGGACGTGTCTTTAGTTATATCATTGTTCAATCGTTGGCCTGTGAATGCTCTCCTATCTGGAAAGCAGCTCTCGGCCAAGTTGGCCATGTTACTGCGCCTATAGTTGTGCAGACGTTCATCGGATGTGAAAGCACTCGACTTTACAGGTAGAGTATTTATCCCTGAAGGGGTCTCTTTCACTGTTACTGGACGTACTAAAACATTGTCTCGTCATATTAATTACAATGCTTTCCCAGAAAATGAAAAATTATGTGTGGTACAATGTTTAAAAACGTATGAGGACTGTACAAAGGTCTTGAGACCACAAGGTTGCTCTCAGCTGTTGATTGCACTGCAGTAACTGTTTAAACCAATAACGGCTGCTACCATTGCCAGATGGCTTCGGTTTATAATGCAAGAGGCTGGTATTGATATCCAAATGTTTGTTGCTCATTCTATAAGGGGCGCTATGGCGTCAAAATCATATATGTTGGGTTCTAACATTCAGGACATTATGCGTTGTGCAGATTGGTCTTCTGAATCGACTTTTAAAACGTTTTATTATAAGCCGGTGGGTGATATTACTTCTGTGGATTTTAATGAGCGTTAAACTAGCATATTCTGAATCCTCCGTCCTGTAATAGAATCAAAAATTTTCTAGCATTCGCGCCAAGAATTTTCAATTCTATTAAGGACACGGAGGCGAGGATTATCCCACCCGGCTTTATTAACAGTAAAAAAGCTTACCTGCCCATGTTCACTGTTATGACAGATTGGCTTATACAGTGGTTACGGCTGTCTCATTTACTTTATTGCAGGAACAGACAAGAAGTCCGAATAGGAGACGATGGACGGCACGAGTTTACGCTTGAAGATTTGTTTATTCTTCCATGTTGGAGGAGGTTTTGGACTTATTCAAGTTGATGTTTGGACTTGCGTTCTCTGCAAAGAAAGAGGATGATGGAATTACGCGGAGGGTTCTTATGGACTATGGAGGTGTGGCTTATATGTATGCATCATGGGAAATGTAGTTGTTTATACAAGAAAATGTGTGTTTTCATTGGCTGCTGTGTTTTGCAGTAAAGATAAGAGAAGCAGAATCCTCGCCTCTGTGTCCTTCATAGAATTGAAAATTCTTGGTGCGAATGCTAGCAAATTTTTGATTCAGCCTCCACATCTCCCCATGCCCTTCAGTGATGTCAGCTCAGATGTGTGGCGTGCTGACGTCACAAGTGTATGGCATGCTGATGTCATAAATCTCACCGATGGCAGATTGGGAGCTCCATGTAGGTCCGTTTGAGATTGCTCCAGGCGCTACCCCCCAAGATGATGAAAGGCCTTGCTGGAAAGTGTAGTTTTCCCTTTTCAACAATGCCTTTCTCAAGGAAATTTCTGCTCAAAGAGTGGGAGCGAGACAGAGAAATCACACTAGATACCAAGGATCTTTTGTTTTGGGGTATGGCTCAGCACCCCTGGCATGGGTCGAAGCCTTTCCCCTCCAACATAACTTTTGTCTTCTATGGGTGCTGACACGGTAAAGCCACTGAAACTCAAAGGGGTAAATTAGAACAAATAAGGCATTAATTTATGTTTAGATCAATGTGTATTAGCTGTGCTTCATTCTTTTGGGGGATGGGGGCCATCCTCAAAGACAGTCCCAGCGCTTCAAGACATCTTTTCCAAGTGCCAAGTTTGAAGCTAGTTGGTCAACGAAACTGGTGTTTTACGGAGGATGATATAGTATATAGTATAATCGTCTCTTATAAGTATCTAGAGAGAGTTCACTCCACACTTAAAATTGAAACACAACATTTTCGGTGAAGTTCGGCTTCTGCTAGCAACCATTCAAAATACCTTCTGAGTACCATCTGTTTCAAGTCTTGATGTTACACCATTTTTCTTTTAACTCCAGTAGCTCAACCAAAGCACAGGTTCACCACACTCCCTCTTTGGGCAGAAGTTAGTTTGCAGAGACAATAGGTAACTATTGGTCATATGTAACAATACTGAGGTCACAATATTCACTTCTATTGGCTGCAAAATATTGACTTCCAATATATTATCAAGGTAAGAAAAGTTGTTGGAATATAGATGTAATATTCTGACTTCACATCTGCTTAGACTGATGATATGTTGGCTGTTTAATTGTGCAGTGACTGTACGTGCAGGCTGATATTTTAAGCTCGATATTCTGGAAGAACATTCTGGAAGAACTTCTATTCTACATCCGTTGTTGCTTAGAGAAAGAGAGAGAAGCACCTTTGATTTGTCATTTTAAGTATTCAGACATTCGGTGATTTAGAGGTGGCATCCAGGTACTGCCTCCCACAGTATGACCCTCTGCAGAAAGGACCTCTTGTGCGAAGGCAGCCCTCCATCTGTGCTCTAATGGCACCTGTTTGTGAAACCCAGTTACAGCCATTTCCATCTCCCACATGCTGAATGACAGGTATGTCCACCTACAACGTACTTAACATCAGATGTTTCTAATGTCACATGCCTCATAAGAGATGCTGCTAGCTCCCACATGCCCCAATTAACAGGTATTTCAAGCTAGCACATACAAATGAACATGTAGTGCCAGCTACTTCCATGCCTACAGTCACACATATCTGCAGTTTTGATAGTTGCCCCGGCAATGGGTAATTCTAGGCTATATGTGTCATCAGTAACAATTATTGGCACCTTGCAGTGCCCCAGTAACAAGAATTGCCTTCTTCCACACACTCCCATCAACAGGTATTTGTATTTTGACACTTTCTGCATGCATACTTAGACAGTTTCCGCATACACCTGGAGCCAGCATTGCTTTATCCTATCTATGCCTCCATGATCAATATTGCCTGCTCATACCATGCCCCCAGTAATATTGTACATTATGCTTCAAGCATTCGCGTAGCACTGTTCTCCCATTTGTAGGAATCCCTTGTGCTTGTGGAGTCTGAGCTCCATTACAGCTCTGGAATTCTCGATGAAATGAGACAAGGTGGTCTGCAAACATTGGGTATGCTTTGAAAAGAAAGGTATGCCCACAGAACGCCTTTAATATTGGTTTGTAATGCAAATAGGCTGACTAGAAAGGTAACAGATTTGGCAACTGATGTTAGGTTTCCATTTCTTTCCCTTAAGCTAATAGATATTGTCTCTTCAGTGACCATTAGAGGGCTTTAAATATCTATAAATTAAGCCTTCTATTGCGACATAAACTACAGAGATAATAGCATTATGCTTCTCATTTACCTGCTTATCAGATTAACCTTTGTATTCATTTTCATGATTCGTTGGACGTATTAAAAATTACTAAACCTTATTTGAATAGTTGTTCAATTAAAAAAGCAGCAAGATGTTTTCCTGATCGAAATTTATTTTATTTGTGGTTCTTTAATCTTAATTTAATGAATACTTTTTGTTCTTGTCGGTTAGGCTGTTTTGAAGCATATTGATTTTTATCAGAGGCCAGATTATGTGTGCTTGATTCTTTCAGTGGGACATTAATAGGTTTGAAAAGTTTGCCCTTGGAGGTAGATTTCTGAGAACAATAGCACTCTACAGATGAAAGAGTGTTAGAAGTTTACTTTCTGTAGTGTGCTCAACAGTGATGCAGTTAAAATACTGCTAAACATTTAAAATGACGCAAAAACCGATCCTAACACCTTTTTTAAGGAAGTTGGACAATATGCACAAGTTACACGTTAGAGACAACTCAGGAAATGTAGTTACTGTATCATAAAAGCATGTAAAAGAATGTAGATTAAGCAAAAAAAGGTCATTTGAATAACATAGATTCATGTTTCACTAAGCTCGATTGATGTTATCTTTAATGCGTAATAAAAAAAAAGTGAGATTGACGAATCAAGGATTATAGAGATTTACTTTACCATCCTCATTAAGTAATGATATATGTGAAGAATTGATGCAAGTCTACATAATGTTCATGTACGGATTGGAGACTTTCATTTTAAACTCCATCTTTGCATGTGAAAAAGTGTTTATTAAATGAAGAAAGAGAAATGGTGCTGAATATTCATAATTGATGTAATTAAACGGAAACCTCCACAAAATGATCTCCATATATGTACTAATGAGATTTACTTAAAACAATATTAATTATTTAGAATTTGAAATACATTTACACGTTGGTACTTTGAAAA
Organism: Lissotriton vulgaris; assembly: GCF_964263255.1. NCBI lineage: Eukaryota > Metazoa > Chordata > Amphibia > Caudata > Salamandridae > Lissotriton > Lissotriton vulgaris. The sequence goes on along the minus strand of NC_141695.1, from coordinate 1,630,092,049 downwards.
TGCAGATACATCATAGTTACACCTGCCATTTACAATTAATTTAACTTGCTTCTTGAGTGTTAATAAGCAGAAAACAATATTTGAATTTCATATTTGTCAATGAAAATGTATACATCAGTCAGTCAGTCGATAAAATCTTTATTTCGATTTTATAATCATAAAAGACAATACATCAATGATTAAAAAGGCTTAGAGGATTCGGAATATAATATGTTTTCTACAGTCATCCAGGCTTGTATAAGAACCGCAAATATATTTACATGTAAATTAAAAACATATTTACAATAAGTTAACAATGTTGTAAGTACAAAGGATAAGCACACTTTCAAAAACACATAAAAAGTGCATGTAGGTAAAGGCACGCAAACTGTGGCAGGACAGTTGTTTCCTTTTATCAGCCCATGATAAGGGGTCCAAATTTAGGCAAAGGGTCAGCGAGTGATCATTTCTTAAATAACCAGTTCCAAGGGTCTAGACGGATATTTTGTCACCAGCCCTATACCGTGTTGTCTAAACCCTCATAAATAAGAGTGGCAAAATTAGTGTACCCCCATCTTATTTGTTTGGATGACCCACATCCAGTTCAAGAATTTTGCCATGGCAACCGCAATGGAATCTTTGGTGTTTGTCCTTAAAATCCTTAAGGCCTCCAGAGCTATTCTTGTGCCCAGATTCATACAAATAGGTTTGAGCCATTTGGTCCTAGGTGAATTATAAGCTGGGCATACAAACAAAATGTGCGCTAATGTCTTAATTTGAACTGGGCATGAAATACATTGGTCATCCGTAGGCGGTTGCCAACTGCTAGTAAGAGCTCTTATAGGGAGTGAGCCCACCCTGAACTGTTGATACAGTTTCCTTTCTGTTGGCCTGGTAATGAGGTCCCAATAGGTTTCAAACTTAATCTCATGCTTGAACTCCAAGAATTCTCTTGTCAGGGTGGGCCTCATAGTAGATGAGAACCGCTTGGTTTGACCATATTCCAGTATACTGTATGAAATTCTTTTTAGAAGGAAATGGGTTAGCAGCTGGGTCCACCCACAGGGTACTCATCCCTATATTAATCAAGGTGGTTTTAATATTAATTAGCTAGGAGATCTTATGTAAGCGGTCCAGCCCCGAACTTCAAGGAGAGCTTTAGCATACAGGTAAAGCACAGGTGTAGTCCAGAGCCTTCTCCAGAATACTATAGGTCTGAAGCGTGCCGATTCCTCTATGCTGTAGCACCCCAAATCAAGATAAAGGGGCGTTAATTGGGTGGACTGCGGGAGTCCTATTAGTGCTCTAACAAATTTGTTTTGGGCTATTACCAGAGATGTTAGGTCCTCAAAGCCCCAAAGTTCAGCACCATATAATATTGAGGTACTGATTTTAGAGTTATAAATCTTAAGGACGGGATGAAAGGCTTAGTCTGGAAAAAGCCTCTGCTCTTTTATCAACACACTAGCTAATTGTGCATGTTTTAGGGCCAGTATATCGATTTAAGGCTTCCAGTTCAGTTTCCGACCTAGGGGCCGATTCCAATTCGGGAAAAAAGCGTCCGTCCGAATTGTATCCGGTGCCCTCTTCATACGAATCGTACACGTCCGTCTGAATTGCGTAGTACGATCCGTAACTCGTCAATCTGTCCGAATCATCGCGAACCGTTCGAATTGCAAGGCTGAAACCGTACGACACAGACTATCACAGTGAACCGTACGATTCGTAAATATGCCGTATGACCCGACGAGTACGATCCGGACCGGGGTATGAGGATCGGATTCGTACAGTCCACGTCAGGTAAGGGGGAATCGTACGGACAACCACACAATCACATACACACCGTACGGTGCGTACACCCCATGATCGCAGGGGTACCGCGCGTACCCCTGCGATCATGGGGTGTACGCACTGCACCCCATGGTCGCAGGGTGTTCGCACTGTACACCCTGCGATCATGTGGTACGGTGGTACACCCCATGATCGTGGGGTATAGTGCATACACCCCATGATCGAAGGGGTATACCCCTGCGATCATGGGGTGTACGCACCATACCTGGTGGGGGGCCGTTCCGTACCTGTTTTGAGGCATACTCTGCTTCTTCAGATGTTTTGGGCTCCTGTAAAAAAAGCGTCGTACGGTGCGTACCCGACACGAATCGTACTTGCTGGGTCGTGAAAACCTGCTTCGAACCGTATGGATGTCACGTACAGCGGGTTCCGGGAATAATCGTGCGGAGATAAGAGTCGTACGATCTTTGTACGATTCGTACGGAGTCCTGCTCCTGGTACAAATCGTACTTCATCGTACGTACGGGGAGGTTGCAGGGTACAATTCGTATGGGAAAAACGCTCCGTACAGTTATTCAGAGTGGTTTTTCCCGAATCGGAATGGGCCCCTTAGTGTTATACCCAGATAAGTAAAGACATCAGTCTGTTCCAAGGGGACATTATTCATGTACACTCTCCCAGTTATGGCTTTAGATTTACCACTAATTCATGGTCGTGGTAGAATACCTTGAAGCGGGACAAAGCGGCCTGCAGACCCTGTTGAGTCTTAGATATTTTCAAGGTGTCGTCCGCGAAGATGAGCAGGGATACCTTCATGCCAGCTAACTGGGGCATCTGTGGGATCGGTGGAGAAATACTGAACAACCTTGTTTATAAACAGAAAAAACAGGGTTGTGGCTAGAACACACCCCTGACGAACCCCCTTGGAAACCAGAAACCTCTTGATAACATTCCCCCACTTTCCCCAGCGTACCTTGAGTCGGGTAGTTTTACTAAAATAGCCAGCAGTTCCAGTGGCATCCCCATGTCCACAAAGGCACTCCACATTTTCGTACGGGGAACTAAATCAAATACGGATTCAAGATCAATAAAAGCCGCATAGATTGTGCCTCCTCCAATGATAACCACCTGCCAATAGATAAGCACAAACCTAAAGACCTGATCTAAGGTACTCGTGTGTGGTCGAAACCCTGCCTGAAGAGGGGTCAGAATATCTGTCTCATCTATCCAGACCTGGATTCTGCCAAGAACTAGCCTGGCAATAATCTTCTGAATGGAATCTATAAGGCTGATTGGCCTGCAGTTACCTGGTAGTGAGCGATCACCCTTTTCATATATGGGTAGGATTTCAGCACCTGACCATGTGTCAGAAATGGGAGCACTGCTAGCTATGGCATTGGCCAATAAAGTTATATAAGATACCCAATGTTCTTTATCATATACAAACAAATCCGCAGGTCTACAGTCAGGGCCTGGGACCCTGCCTCTCGAGATTGATTTTAACACTGACTCGACCTCTAAACTGGTGAAACACAGAATAGTAGTTGGGGTAGGCCATAGGGGTATATCATCACTGCGATTGGTGGCAGTAAACTGAGCCTCATAGTGTAAAGCCCATTGTTCCGGAGCAGCATAATTAGTAGGTGTCTGCTTAAATTCTCCACTGCCCCATTTAACAAGCTTCTCAAATTGTATCATGTTTTTCTCCTTACTGGCTGTGACCAAATCTTGCCAGCGGCTCTCATCCCAATCCTTCTTCGCTTGTTGCTGGACTTTCTTATACTTTACCCTAGCCTTTTTGATATCGCCCACAACTATGGATCTAATAGCCCTGGATAGAATCTTATAGACCTGTCTACACTATTGTACCGCCTTTGCGCAATAGTTTTTCCTAGGTTTACTACTTTTGATAAAAAAATGTTTCAGTTGCTTGAACAGGTCGTTGTGAACCTGGAGGATAGTGGCATTGATGGCCTCCTGGGAATCACAATTAAGAAGGGTATTGATCGAACAAGCAAATAGTTCCTTCATTTGTTACAGAACACCTTCATTGTCAATAATCCTAGCCCATTGAACTCTCCTCATATCATTAGTGAGCATGGCCTCTGTTGTTATATATTCAACTGCCCTGTTATTTGGATTTGACAAGCCCGAAAGCCTGTAATTGTAAAATCAATGGGTTGTGGTCACTTTCAGTTCGCTATTGCACCTTCATATCCAAGAGGGATGACCAGAATTCTACTTTGAGGAAAATGCAGTCTATGCGACTGCGTCTGAGACCATTGACTGCCTTCAGTCCCCTTTCCATACACAACCTTTTTAACTATAATGCAGCCTCTGTCCATTTTTTATTGGGGCATAATTCTAGTTGCGGGATGTTCCACTGTGCGTCCTCCTCTGCGCTAAGGTTTCCGTCATCGTGGTCCAAAGGCTGAAAGCAACAATTAAAGTCACTTGCTATTATCAAATTACAACTGCCCTGTGAACTTTCCAGGTGGCCATCGAGGGCGGTAACCACACTTGATACCCTGCCATCCGGCTGTCCTCTTGCATTAACATTGATAATCAAAACATCAGGTCCATGCGCCGTTCGAATCCGTATGGCCATGATGTCTGGACTACCGATGAATACTTCCTCCACCAAAATACCCACTTGCTGTCTGACCCAACAAGTCAACCCACCTATAGGTCTCCCTCTCTGCCCTCCTAAAGTAGCCTTTGAAACAATTAAAAAACAGAATGGTTAATTTTATCCAGAAAGCAAGTTTCCTGGAATATCCAGACATCATGACTATCAATATATTTTGACCAATCGGTTGAGGTGGTTTTAGAAGATGAACCTGCGATATTCCAGGAGACTATAGACATATGGGTTTTTAAGTGCCCTGAGTCGTATTGCTGGTGTTTGTTTAGATACATGATCATTTTCCAGTATTACCAAACTGGGTGTACTGGATGTGGTATGAGGTCTTACAAAAGATGTGTGGGATGAAATATTCTCCCCTGCCCCAATGCTTATTTTCATTCTGGGTTTGACACGCACCCCCAGCAATATCAGAACTACTGGCCTATGTAACCTTTCGAATGGCCATAGGTTCAGGTGGTATGACGGGGTCAAGAATGCATGGTCCAAATTCAGACCCAGGCTGGCCCATAGGTACTGGTGTTCCAATTAGAGGGGGATTATCTATTGTTCCCAGTCAATCTATGTCTTCTAAAGAAGCGAAGATTTCAAATTGATTACTTGTGTTCACCGGGTAGTTGTGTTGGCTTTGTGCTCGGGATAACCTCCTCATCTCGCTACACCTAAAGGTGCTGTTTGGTTGGTAGAAAAAACTCAGTGGAAAGATGTTTTTGTTGTCCTCCTTGATAAAACAGTTCCCGACCCTCTCTAATATATGCTGGACCAGACTTGGCGACCTGAAACTTAGAACTACTCAGTCACCTGGTAAAGACTTGTGAGATTTCCCAACCCAGGGAACTCTACGAACCATTTTAAATTCAGGAAAAAGATGGATCTTTTAAGCCAATCCTATTACCCAGCAAATGTAGGCCCTTATTTCTTAGTGTTGACGAGTGCTCCCATGCAGTGGATGAGGGCATTGGAACATTGGCCAAAACGACTGTGTGTGGAGTAGCTTCCGGGAGGAGATGCAAGAAGGTATGGTGATTCTGAGCACTAGAGGCATAAGGCTCGGAAGGCCGTCTTCTAAGACTGCTCTTTCCTAGCTGCGATGTTGATATCAGCAACGTTCCACCTTGTAGTACGTTAGCGGGTTGAATGACCTCAGAAGTTATTGCTGTTGGTGGTAGGGGGCAGCGTGCATTTTCTGGTGGTCCCCTTGATACTGTTACATTTCCCCTCTCCGATTGGGATACAGTCCCAACACCCCTCTGCCCATTAGAGTTGTTAGGGGTCTACTAAAAATGCCCTGTTATATTTTGTTTAAGACTGTCTTCAATCGAGGTCCGTTTCTTGAGTAGGGGATCTATCAGGGCTGAAAATTTCGGTTCTATCTTTGAGCAGAGCTCTTCCATATTAAATGGGGGAGGTGAAAAGGCAATGCTAGTGGGGGGGGCATGTAGGAGAAATTAGCTATCCTTTTGGCTGTTGGCTACCAATATTTCCATTGCCATTTGTAACTGCCTTACATTTAGCTACTCTAGAAGGTAGGGGGTTTGACTTCAAAGGCCCACGGCCATTCCTTTTATCGAAGGCGGTTCGCTACCTGTAACCCCAATGAGCTTCTTGCCCCTAGTAGTGACCATAGACATGTTTGTAGAACAGTCCGAATTAGGTGAAGTGGATGAAATAAGTGGCACTGGTTCCAATTGTATTGTGGAAGACTGGCTGGGGTGCAATGCTGTGTCATTGGTGCAATTTATCAGTGATTGAGAGGGATGAGCTATGGAGCTATGGATGTCAAAAGAAGTTTGGGGTTCAAGTGATAACCTGCGCTCAGTTATTTGGATCTCATGCATTAGTGCTGATTATGCCCTGGAGAGAAAAGTGTCAAGTGTACCCACAACCCCTGCTCCCATCTTCCTTTTACTCATATTGCTAGACCCTGATGTCCGAATAACACCCTTAAGTTATTTGTCTGTTATATACAGCAAAAGCTTACTGTTCAAACGTTAGTGGGATGGCCCAGCCCAGCCTCTTCCAGTCTCTGACGGGCGCGGACGGGCCCGCCCTTGGCCCGGGCATGCCCGGTGCGTCCCGTGCTGCGGGAGCCTGTGGCTACTTTGTAGCCCTTCCTGGCACTGGTTGATGACGTGGGCGGTCGTGCACCACAGTTGCAGGCTAGCTGTTCCTTTGCCAGTGGGCAGAAAACAGTGCTTGGGGTTCAAGCAGGACACAGACGGCAGAAAGTGATGGCTTGTAACAGTTGAGAGCGGATCCCGCACTGTGGGAGCCCGCAGCCGCTTTGTAGCGCCTCCTGGCGCTGGTGGGCGGCCGCAGTTGCAGGCTAGCTATTCCTTCACCTGTGGGCAGAAAACACTGCGATGGAGCTCGGGGCTCAAACAGGACACAGGTGACAGAAAGTGATGACTTGTAACAGGTGAGAGCGGGTCAATACTTTGTCCTTTGCTTATATCAGCTTGAATTCAGTGCAGGCCTGCCTGCTTGCATATATTTTTCCTTGCTTACTCAACTTCGTTCGCATGGGAAAACTTTCTACTACTGCAAGTGAATTGAATTGAATCTATGTTTTATTTTGATAAGTTCCCACTTGTATACAAGGACCATTTGACACAATTGCTGCTACATTGGGAACATTTGCCTGAGAAACTGTCCATTCAGACATGCTCATGTGCCTTTGCTAAAGGATGTTTGTTCAAAGGTATACACCCGCTGAAAGGTCGGACCATGTTCTTATTCTGCACCGCCTATATTCCTACAATATGTTTCTTCTTTATGCCTCATGACGATCATCCTATACAAACTGACCAATGGACTGAGTGGTCTGACCAAGTGAGGTGACCAAAAGACGTGTCACTCCGGAACTTGAGGATTATAATATGCATTGATTTGTCAGAAAAAGAAAAACTGTCTGTCTTTCTGTCGGATGGACATTCACTTCTTTTGAACCTGAGGATTTCCTTGCAGATCGTTGATCTGCCTTCTGATCCAGACTGGGTTATGTGGACTTCTGTTTTCGGACTGAAGCATATTATGTGTGCGCCTTGGTGGTCTCTTCCTCCCTGGGAGACTGCTTTGAACTGGCTCAACTCATGTCTCTTCTTGAACTCTCCAGAGCTTTGGTAATTTATGATAACCTAATTTTGCCTGATTACTCGTTACAATTGATTCAAGCTTAAGTACTAATGTACTTATCTTTCACTTATATAAAGCTAACTAAATTAAACTGCCTTTGTCTTATCATGATTTGTTTCCATTTGATTGTGCATTTCAATTGATTATTAATGACTGAAAGGAATTGATTTAGAGATCTCTCTGAATATCAAATAGTAATGTTGTTGTTTTGTACAATTTTAACTGAAGTATTAGGTTGCATGATGTTAGCCCAACTAAGGGGCATATTTACAAGCCCACATCACACAGAAAAATAATTTTTAGTGGTCAGTAAGGGAAATAATTCTTACATTTCTGCTCACCATGTCACCCAGTTTGGACCCAGCCATACACAAATCAGTCTTGACCATGCTACTCATGGGATCTGTCCACCCTGAACTGCCAAGCCAGGTCCTCCTTGGACTGAAAAGAAGCATCCTGAGACCAGTTTTGGGGTAAATGTACCAAACTCAGTTGAGGTGTTGCTTACTCATACACAAACACAACATCTGACTAGCAAACACCTTACTAAATATGATCAAATCATATTGGGAGCTGAGAATGTGACACTGAAGAGATGCATGAGTCTGAATCCTGTGACTTTAATGCCTCTCTCTGGTAATAAAACTGTGGTTGACGAAGTTGATCATGATTGTTTGGACGTGACTTAATTGTGTACCAAGCATTGGCAGGATATCCTTGAAACTCCGTTGACTGAATCAGATCATGTGCTGGTTGTCGATGGGTCTTGTTAGCGTGATGCAGAAAAAACTCTGAAAGCTGCGTATGCTGTTTATACAGTTGCATGAGTTGTTGAAGTATCATGGTTGCATGGTATGTTTTCAGCTCAAGTGGCTGAGCTTGTTTCCTTGACGCAAGCTTGTAACATTTTGGACCAACTGAGAGTCACCATCTTTACCGACTGTCAGTACAGATTTGGCATCTTACATGACTTTGGGCAGTTGTAGTCACAACAGGGGTTCATGACTTCATCTGGATCCCCCATTCTCAATAGGGAAAAGCGTAAGGAACCTTTTGCTGTCATTGCAACTGCCACAGTGAAGTGTGCTGCCCATCGGCAAGGCAATGATTGCGTTACAGTTGGAAACCGCTATGCGGACAAGACTCGTCCCTATTGTGCCCCAAATTCTTACACTTTTTTTGGAGATCCTTTAGGAGAAACACTGATGTCGCAGATTGCAGACTGTTGCTGTCAACTGTAGATACTTGGGAGAAAGTAAAAGCTTTATAGGATGAAGTGCCTCAACATAATCTCCTACGCCGACGACACCCAGCTGATCCTCTCCCTGACTAACGACCCCGCCGCCGCCAGAGCCAACCTGCACGAAGGGATGAAAGAGGTAGCCGAGTGGATGACGATCAGCCGCCTGAAACTGAACTCGGACAAGACGGAGGTCCTCATCCTGGGCTCCTCACCCTCCGCCTGGGACGACTCCTGGTGGCCTCCCGCCCTGGGCACCGCACCCAAACCGACAGACCATGCACGCAACCTGGGCTTCATCCTGGACTCCTCCCTCTCCATGACCAGGCAAGTCAACAACGTCTCCTCGGCGTGCTTCAACATCCTACGCATGCTACGGAAGATCTTCTGGTGGATCCCCACCGAGACCAGGAAGACCGTCACCCAGGCCCTCGTCACCAGCCGACTGGACTACGGCAACGCCCTCTACGCCGGTACCACCGCCAAGCTCCAGAAGAGACTCCAGCGGATCCAGAACGCCTCAGCCAGAATCATCCTCGACATCCCACGAACCAGCCACATCTCCGGACATCTGAGAGACCTTCACTGGCTCCCCGTCAACAAAAGAATCACCTTCCGCCTCCTCACCCACGCACACAAAGCCCTACACGACCAAGGCCCGAGCTACCTCAACAGCCGAGTCAACTTCTACGCTCCCAAACGCCACCTCCGATCAGCCAACCACGCCCTCGCCGCCGTCCCCCGCATCCGAAGAGCGACTACAGGAGGAAGGTCCTTCTCCTACCTGGCCGCCAAGACCTGGAACTCCCGACCGACCGACCTGCGCCTGACCCAAGACCACCTCTCCTTCAGGAAGAAGCTGAAGACCTGGCTGTTCGAGCAGTAGCGGCACCCCCCCCTCCCCCAGCGCCTTGAGACCCTACGGGTATGTAGCGCGCTCTATAAATGTCATTGATTGATTGATTGATTTAAATTGAGAACCAAGGATGGGTCAGAACAGGTTGCATTAGGAGACAGGATGAGGTATGGGTGCATACTGAAGGGAGGCCTGTGTTACTGGATAGATTGCTGCCACCCATTGCACAATACTATCATGGTCCTGCACATGTCAGGGGGATGCCATGTTGTGTCTCTTTCATCAGACATAGTTTAATCCTAGGTTCAGAGCAGTAGCTCAAACTCTGTATCACCGCTGTGTGGTATGTTCAAACACAACAGTAGATGGACAGAATGCAGAACAATGTCATCCATTCACCGCAGTACACAGCAGATCTGGGCCTAAATCCATCGTTTATTTGCTTACCATGCCATTCCAGTTTTAACCCAGCCATATGCAAACCAGTCTAGACCCTGTGCCCCATGGGAACAGTCCAGCCTGAACTGCTAATCCAGGTCCTCCCTCGACGAAACAAGCATCCTAGGACCGGTTTTGGGCTTTCAACCCCCTTCAACCATGATAGCTTGATTCCAGTGGGATGGAGAGCACGGGACTCACGTCTGAGCATACCAGTCCCACTCAGGGTGACAAATGCAACAACAACAGTTGATGGAAAGAATGCAGAACAATGTCCTACATTCACCCCAGTACACAGATCTGGGCCTAAATCCATCGTTTGTTTGCTCACCATGCCATTCCAGTTTGAACCCAGCCATATGCAAATCAGTCTTGACCCTGTGCCCCATGGGAACAGTCCAGCCCGAACTGCTAAGCCAGGTCCTCCCTCGACTGGAAACAAGCATCCTAGGACCGGTTTTGGGCTTTCAACCATGATAGCTTGATTCCAGTGGCATGGAGAGCAGAGGACTCACGTCTGAGCATACCCGTCCCACTCAGGGTGACAAATGCAAAAACAACAGTTGATGGAAAGAATGCAGAACAATGTCCTACATTCACCCCAGTACACAGATCTGGGCCTAAATCCATCGTTTTTTTGTTCACCATGCCATTCCAGTTTGAACCCAGCCATATGCAAATCAGTATTGACCCTGTGTCCCATGGGAACAGTCCAGCCCGCACTGCTAAGCCAGGTCCTCCCTGGACAGGAAAAAAGCATCCTAGGACCAGTTTTGGGCTATCAGCCTCATCAGCCACGATAGCTCGATTCCAGTGGCATGGAGAGTAGTGGTATGTCAGCATCAAAACCTAGGAAGAAGAATACAGATTACAATGAGCGGTCAGGAGGTCCTTTTAACTGAATGCAGCTTGATTTTATTGAAATGCCTGCACGTAATGGTCTGAGATATGTGCTTGTAATTGTTTGTTTATTTTCCCAGTGGGTAGAAGCCTATCAGACCAGATGAAATGACAGTTTAATTGTAGCTAAATTATTGTTGAGGGAGCTCATACTGTGTTTCGTATTTCGCCTGATTTCAATTTCTTTTGGTATATTTCCGGGTTAGGCCCACATAGTGAAGCAGCTTATTTCTTACATTGTACTCACACTAACATTTCAGCTGTGAACGTTTGAAAACATTTGCTTGCACGACAATGTTGGATTAGTTTCTCTGAAACTACACTATTTACACATCTAGCTTTGCACAACATTATCACTATGCCTCGAACATCTTGTACCAGGCCTCTTACCGCACAATGTACAAATGTCTAGCTTCATCCATGGGGCGAAAGGGCTATCTACATATCCATAACGTATTTATCTAAAGTGTACATTCCAAGGCTGCTTTCTGTTATAAGTAATGAGCATCCCAATAGATAAGTAGATGAAACACTTCAGCCGACACCAAGGGTCCCTGAGACTTCACCATGCAGTGGTCTGTGCCGGGTGTCCAGTTCATTACTAAGATGGGGACCTTCATTCTCTCTCACCAAGTAAATGGGTTGACTCGTTCGTAAGGGAGATTCTTGACTGTACACCTACCCAGACTTTAGGTGCACTCAGATTAGGGTTTGCTTAGTAGAAGTACGCTTGATTACTGCCTTGTTTTATATGCCTGCATATATACACTGTTTTAGCATCATGGTAGAACTATATTCACAGTCGGACGATTCTCAGAACTAACTTAAGACAAAATCCTAAACTTACTACTTTTGGAATTCACAGAAGTTAGGATTTTGTCTTAAGTTTGTTTTAAGACAGACTTAAGACAAAATCCTAACTTAAGTTTGTTTTAAGACAAACTTAAGACAAAATCCTAACTTCTGTGAATACCAAAAGTAGCAAGTTTAGGATTTTGTCTTAAGTTAGTTCTGTGAATCGGGCCCAATGTACGCTTTTGGTGCATCTTATATAGCTCAAACCAGGCGTGAAGGTATCAGAGCGCTTTACATGAGCACCAGTTACATTACACGTTCTTTGTATACTTCTCTGAGAACAAGTAAGCACGAGTGACTGAGCGAAAGGTCCTGTACTGTTCCCACAGTCCCTGATGGGCCAGAGTTGCCATGTTCAGTGATTGCTATAAACCATTTTCTCCCTGGAAAGGTTAGGGGGAGTTAGGGTGGCACTGTGAGCTAGCTGTTCTATAGGCCAACATATCCTGCAGGGGTGTTCGGAATCAGTCTAGACACCAAGGGCTACATGTATCAATCTATTTAGTGTTCGTAAATGAGCTGATTCTGCAAATCAGCCCGTTTGAGAATGCTAAAAAGGCTTTTTACTTGTATCAAAACCCATTTTGCCATCCGGTGACCTGTTACTGATTTGCAAAATGGGTTAGCGATTCGCTATTAGGAAGGGGCATGTTTAGGGCGTCCCTTCCAAATACCGAATCGCATCTGTATGTAGGAATGTTTTGTGACAGAAATGGGGTTGCAAAACATTCACATTTTACCACCTACTTCAAGTAGGTGATAACCCATTCTCAAATGGGAAGGGGTCCCCAGGGACCCCTTCCTTTTGTGATTGTTTGTCGCAGCATTTTTTAAGAGCAGGCAGCAGTCACATGGACCATTGCCTTCTCCTAAAAAATGAAAAGAAAACTTTAAATTTTTGTTTTTGAAATGCATCCTGTTTTCCTTCAAGGAAAACGGGATGCATTTTTAAAAAAAGGTTACTTTATTTTAAAGCAATCACTGACATGGTGTTCTGCTGACCCGATCAGGCCACCATCCCCGTGAGTTTAGTGATTGCTAGGGGGTTGCAAATTGCGATCTACCTCATTAATATTCATGAGGTAGAGTGATTTGGGACCCCTAGGAATCGCTATTGAAACTCAACGGATTTTCAATATTGTAAATTGCGCTTACCTAATTGCGAATCTCAGAAATTCGCAATCAGGTATTCGCAGTTTACAACTTTGATACATGTAGCCCCAAGGCCCTTGTTTATGTTGTCCAAAACAATGCACAGATCCCACAGATTAATAGAAACTACATGACATGGCGCCGTCAACGTTGGCTGGGTCAGTGGCGTAACAAAACTTGAGGGGGCCGGCTGCAAAGTACATGGAGAGGGCCCGCCATTCTCCGCCATACTGCAGGGGTTTATAAAAAAAGGATTCTGGTTCCTCCATTAGTCACATCCACCCTCTCATCCAGCGATTTACATACATCAGTAAATACTGCTGCTGCGCCCTCCAGCAAAGTTACATAACATGGCCTCCAGCCAGCCTACCAAACACATACTCCTACTTGATGACCCACCTGCAAGTAAAGCCCGCTCAGTTAACCACCTCCAAACACAGACCACTGCCGTTGTGCCTGCTACCCTTTCCCTTCTCTCACAGTTTACCGAAACAAATAATATTCTCCACCCCTCTCAATCCGGTTTTCGTGCCGGCTTTTCTACTGAGACAGCACTATTAGCAGTCACAGAGAGGCTGCGTCATTACCTCGATGCTGGACAGACAGTTGCACTCATTCTGTTAGACCTCAGTGCGGCATTTGATACTATTTCCCATCACCTGTTAATCCACACACTAAAATCCTTTGGCATATGCAGCTCTGCTCTGGACTGGATTACCTCCATTCTGGACAACCGCACATTTCAAATCTTCTCGGCCACAGCTTGTTCTAAATTTTACGCATCACCTCATGGGGTGCCCCAGGGTTCGATCCCTCAGCCCACTGCTTTTCAACTTGTACGTCAGACCTTTGGCAGACATTGCGGATCAAGCTGGTCTAACTCTCTTCAACTATGCTGATTCCCAGATTATTTTCTCCCTCTCTAATTCCGACCCCCTCGCACCCTCATTTTCTCAAACAAGACCTTAGCAGAATTTCTAATTGGATGACTCAAAATCACCTTAAGCTGAATGGTGAGAAAACTGAGGTTCTCATTTTGGGCAAGAAGAAAGACCTTTGGAGCCCCTCTCACTGGCCGGTTGAGATGGGTAATCTTCCCAAGCCATCTAGCCATGTTCGGAACCTGGGCGTCATTATTGTCGACTCATTGTCCATGCACCCGCAAACAGTCAAGGTTACAGCGTTATGCTTCACCATCTTAAAATGGCTTAGGAAAATCTTATGGATGCTGCCTGTCACCACCCAAAAAAACGTGGTCCATGTTCTTATTACATCATGGCTCGATTACGGCAACATTCTTTACCTTGGCTCAAACAAGGCCGTGACCCGCAGGCTTCAGCTTGTCCAGAACTCTGCAGCTAGACTCCTCTGCAGAATTCCCAGGGCTTCCACTATTTCTGGACACTTACGTGACCTACATTGGCTCAGGGTGGAGAACTGTATCAAGTTCAAAGCCCTGAGCTATATGTTCCAAATCAAGGCAGGTAAAGCACCTCAGTACCTTCAATCACTTGTCCGCCTCTATGTTCCCTCCCATCACCTACGGTCTGAAACCATGGGCAATTTTGTTGTGCCCAGGGTCAGACTCTCCAGAATTGGGGGAAGATCTTTTTCCTACCTCGGTCCTTCCCTCTGGAATACTCTGCCCCCTATCATCCGCAAAGAAACTGACTTACCCACTTTCGCAGAGCTCTTAGGACCTGGCTATTTATCCAATAAATCCATCCGACTGCCTTGCAAATTCTGCTCCCTGTCCATCATGGCGCCGGGAAACCCTTTTTGGGTAGCTGTAGCACCTTACAAATCCAATAAATAAATAAATAATAAATAAATAAATACTAACATATCCATTACACTCTACTCTCACCCCTACGAACCCCACAGTTATGCCCTTCTGCCTGCCTTTAAAACCACCCCTCGAATGTCACTGCAAACCTGTGACTGCAGCCCACTGCTCCCCTGTCCACTACCGACAGAAAAACTGATGGCCGCTCCCCATCTAACCACTGCCTACCAGTAAAGACAGAGCCTTCAAGCTGCTGCCCTTCTCAATGCCACTATGGTAGTTTAAAACATTTTAAACAATGTCTTCAACTGACCACCCCAAAACTGTTCTTCCTGCAGCCTCCACGGCATCAAAGCCATTCCTGCTACTTTTCATCCTCTGCATGATGCACACAATAATATTAAATGTACAAAGGGTCCAATTTTGGTTTCTTCACCCCAACATTAATTTACACTATGTACACCACTAAACCAAACCTTCTATCAGAGGCAAACCTAATCCCATATGTAGCACCAGTCAGCAAGTATCCCAGGGACAAACACCAGAAAAAAATGCCCGATTTATGTAAATAAACTGACACTGACAATGTAGCATTTCCCCACCCACTGTCAGTCCAGCGAAGTCCGCAACCACTCAGTAGCCATCAATACCAACAACGTCTAAAGCGCATTTCCACTTCCTTAACGTAGCAGCTCCTGATACATATACTTATGCCTTCAGAGCGGCATCTATCACAGACCACACCATTATTTGTCTACCTAACACTAACCGAATGCTGTTGGTGAACGCTTTTCTAAACTAATGGAGGATAACGAAAAAAATACAAAGTATTTTCTTATGCAAATAGCGTATACAGCACTTGGTGCCCACAATTCTCACCAGATCCACACATATCAATATTCTGATATTGTACCATCCTGTCAACCCTATTATTATCTGGAGATGTTTCTTATCCCTTTTATGAACTGGAAAAAGCAATACCTTGCACGAAAACAAGTCCCTTTAAAACCTTCAAGCACTTACTTGTTTTACGAACTGTCGCTGTAAAGCAAACAGGTAACTCATTCTAGGATTGGAATTACTTCTTAGAAGTGTGTAAGTGTATACTGAGATATAGGATGATTTTTTTAATGTCTGCCAGACACTTGTTCTTACCTGCATGCGCACACAATGCAACAATACAATTTAGCTTAACACATTGTTCAGAAATGTACCGGAAGGTAAAGAAACAGCCCATATAATATAACAATGAAAAATAGACAATTGTCAACTTTATACCCCATGACATAAAAGCCTTAGCATGCACAGCTTCTTCAAATCCACGCCACCTAATTCTACCTCATACAGCACATTTGATCATCTCATAATTCCATGCCACACAATTCAACTATAAATAATTGAACCCTACAACATTCCTTACCACATAATTATACTCCTAAAAATTAAAAAACACATATTTCCACTTCACTCCATATCACATAATTACAAATCACATAATAACATTCCACACAACTTAATACCACTCCAAACCACATAATTACACTTCAACCTATATAATTATACTTCACACAACATATTTACACTAAACTCCAAAACACATAATTACCCTCCACAAAATACAACTCTACAACATGCTGCATAATTCCACTCCGCTCAATTATACACCAGACCATGCCACATAATTCCACACGTCACACAATTCCACAATTCATCTCCACACAATTCATCACACAACCTAATTACACTCCACATAATACCACTCAGCACCACATAATTAACCTCCACATAATTATGCTCTACTCCATATAGCATAAATACACTCTATACCACGTAAGAACATTCCACATAACTACACTTCACACCATGCCTCATAATACCACTCAACATAATTTTCACTCAACAGCACACACTTCCTCGTCACACAATTCAACTCTACACGTTTCCATTCCACACCACATAATTCAACAATAAACTACATAATTCAAACCAACAGCACAATTACACAACACACCACATTCATCCAATTTACACCACAAAATTCCACATCATGCTACAATATTTAACAGCACACCATATAAGTAAACTCAACTACATATCACTCCACAACACAAAATACCATTCCAGATAATCTCACTCCAAGACACACAATCCCACTCCATGACACACAATCCCACTCCACATAATTCCAGGACACTCAATACCACATATTTACTATCCACACAATTACACTGCACACCATGCCACATTATTTCACTACACAGATCACATCCACACAATCAATTCCACAACTAATAATTCCAATCCAAACCACATATGTCGACTTGACACCACACACATTCACTCTAATCCATACAGAAAATGCATAGGTAAAATACATTGTTCTTTACAACGTCAATAGCTCTAACTCTCACAAATGTGAGACCAATTGCATTGCAAATGCTTGTTTACCTTCCAATGCGTCCCAGCAGATCCTGTTCCTGGAGCTGCAAACATTCTCCTGCCCCAGTCAACATTGTGCTGCCTCGTCCCTTCTTAGAGGAGCAGTGCCCTGTTGAGAATGCTCTCTCTAAGGGCCCCCACCCCCATCCTTTTTCCAGGCCTGGCTCTGACTAAAGAGAAACAATGTAACTTGTTACTTTGTTTCTCTTCAGCCCTGGGTCAACCTGAGGAGTTTTGAGCAGGCTGCACACAGCAGCTGCTTTAGAGCAAGACACACACAGCTCACTACAGATGAACTGAGGGGTCCCCCTTCATGTACTGAAGACTGGGGGCCCCTCCGCACCGTGGGGGCTGCGGGGGTGTTTGTTACACCCCTGGGTTGGGTTCTTATTTAACAGTCAATATGAGTAGTTCAGTTGTGCTTTCTCATAGAGCCCTACTCACATTTAACCAGAGACGTCCGTAATGGGAAGAAATCTGTCTCAGCCGAGAAGATATACCCTATTGGCTGTAGGTTTGCCAAGCTTGGAGGATTAAAAATTTCCTGCATTGTGGTTACCAAATCTCATTAAGTTCATTTTATAAAAGCACCTTTCTTTAACAATGACCGAACAAGGTGATGACATAGAGGAGCAGGAAGTTGCTCTAAATATTTTAGAAAGGGCAGACAGACAGTTACTAAGAAATAACTACAACATGGCCTTGTGACAAATGGTGGTAACAGTACCTTCATGGTTGAGGCACACAAAGCATTCAGAACAGAGGTAGTCTACTCTTTGATTAAATTCCCACCTGCAGAAGCATGCACAAAGGTATTTCACACTTACATTGAAGATGAACTGTTGCAGCTGTAATTTCTCAATGCAAAACCTCATGCTACCTCTATTTACAGCTGAAAAGGTGCTGGGCCCTTTTTTTTAATTTTATTTTTTTTAATTTTTTTGTATTCCTCATATACCAGTGTTGGGTATTCTAGATAGGGTATCCCCTCCTCTCCATATTGCGATGTATCGGCCACAAGGATTTAATCCAAGATAGGAGCGGAAAGAGAAAACCCCTCTAGACTTAGCTGTTTGCTATGTCCACTCCATACCCTTTAAACTGGAGGACCCTCAATCGGGATGGAGACCAAGCGCCAACAGTACC
The DNA here is from genome assembly GCF_964263255.1 of Lissotriton vulgaris. NCBI lineage: Eukaryota > Metazoa > Chordata > Amphibia > Caudata > Salamandridae > Lissotriton > Lissotriton vulgaris. Next base: position 1,630,073,688 of record NC_141695.1, on the reverse strand, counting down.
CAGGTGAAATCATAGGAATACTCTCATCTGTTCAGCCAAGCCACTAGGGCTGCCCATATCTTATCTAGGCTAGAGCTATCGCATGCTATATCGGACTCACTGATATATATGATGTATTTTAGACAGTCAGAAAAGGTAGGAGCATTCTCTGATTTCCAGATCTTACAAATTTCCCGTCTGGCTAAAATCATTACATAAAATATAAATTTGGTCTGCATATCATTAAGCTGGTACTCTACCCCTAGGCCAAAGAGAATTATCTTTGGGGTGATAGCAAAATGTATACCCAAAACTTCTGTTATAAATTCTTCATTTTTAGACCAAAATGGCGACAGTCTTGGACACTCAACAAACATGTGCAAGTCGTCTGCAGCGGAAGCCTTGGAGCGTGGGCAACAGTATTCTAGGTTCGTGATCTTAACCAGTTTTTTAGGGGATATATAGGATCTATACAAGGTGAACAAATGATTTTGTTTTAGGGGGGCTGATTTCACCACTGTATTTAGCAATTTAAATGAATCTCCCCATAGAGCTGGTAGGTTATCACATTGCAAAGCTTCTGCTCCTCCCCACAGCCTATTAAGTTCAAGTTCTGTAACTTCATCCTTCTCATTAGTGCCGCATATCAAAAGGAAATCTCTTTTTTCCATCTCCCTTTTTTCTTTACCAGTTCAAACTTCGGGTTAGTTGTTGAATCCCAAGATATGGTAGTCCACCAGCTAGATAACTGATAATATTTGAACCTGGTGAGAGTTCCATTTGTCAGCCTAGAGAGTGATTCCCACCCCAATAGCTCTGAATTATCAAGGAGATCCTGCCACTGCATGATACCAGCTGTTTTAAGAGGAAGCGATAATTGATCTCTGAGGCATTCAGGTGTTCCCGGGGAATCCCATATAGGCGCCTGAGGTGCGTAATAGGGGATACCTAATGTTTTTCTAACAAACACCCAATTCCTCAGAGCCGTGTCTAAAACCTTTAATCTAACCTTCTTGTAGAATTTTGGGTCTTCAAATTTAAATAAGAAAGATTCATGCCCCAGAGGGATACCAAGTAATAGCGCCTGAAATCGCCGACCCAAGCAAGATGTATCGGCTTTACCGGCCATTGGTCTAAAAATTTTAAAATGAAAAGAATGGCAGTAGTGAAGATTGTCTGGCATAGCAAGTCCACCTGTTTTCCTTTTTCTTCTTAATTTTTTCAGAGAAATTCTGGGCGCTTTAGAGTTCCAGATGAAAGATCCTATTCTTCCCTGTAATTTGGCAATATCCTTGGGATTGAATGACAAGGGTATCGAGTTAAAAAGGAAAGTGACCTTTGGCAAAATGACCATTTTTATTAGGTTTACCCTCCCGAAGATGTTTAGTGGGAGTCCTGACCAGCGGTGCAAGAGTCCACAAATGTCCTTGTAGACTCTATCCAGATTGACTTTGGCTGTCTCTGAGATGTTCTGAACCAGATGTATCCTAGATATCTCATCCGGGGCTTCGTTTCGGGGAGTTGGTCCTCCTGATTCCACTGCATGACCTCTGTTTTTTCTTTGTTGATTTTATATCCTGAGGCCTCCCCAAAGACTTCTGCCTGATGGAATAGTCTACGGATTGATACCTCGGGATTGGATGTATACATTAAAAGATCATCCGCATATAGAGCGAATTTTAAATCTAGTTCATTCATGCGGAAAGGCTTAATTAAAGCATCTGATCTTAACTGAATTTCTAAGGGCTCTATATATAAGTTGAATAACAAGGGAGAGAGGGGGCATCCCTGTCTGGTGCCGCGTGTTATTTGAACCCAGTCTGTAAGTAAGTTGTTCACAAGAAACTTAGCCTTAGGGTGGAGATACAATGCTTTTAAGGATGCTATAAAATTAGTTGGAATACCAAACTTTGACAAAGTTTCTCACAAGTACAGCCAGCTAACCTGGTCAAAGGCCTTAGCGGTGTCGATTGCTACGATAGTTAAGGGGATTTTTTCCACTGTAGCAAAGTCGATTGCAGCAATAGCCTGGAAAGTCAGCTCATTCAGCTGCCTGCGAGGCATAAAACCCCTCTGATCCTCATGGACCACAGACTTAATTACTTTGGCCAATCTCGCTGCCAAAACACCCGCAAAAATGTTCTAGTCTGTATTTAGCAGCGAGATCGGCCTGTAGGACTCGACGATCATGGGGTCCTTATTTGACTTCAAAACTAACGTGACCATAGCCTCTAACCAGGTCGGAGGGATAGGCTCTCCTACCTGATGTATTTTATTAAATAGAGACGTAAGGATGGGAACTACAATATCAGATCCTATTTGGTATACCTCCACTGGAAGCCCGTCTGGGCCGGCTACTTTTCCCCTGCCCAGTCTTTTCAGCTGATCATGGACCTCCCCCTCTTTAATGAGAGAACCTAAGAGCAGGCTATCCGCCTCAGTTAAATGTGGAAGGGATAGCCCCGCTAACCAATGAACTGCACCTTCGGTTGATGTTTTATCGTTATTCCCCATATGTAGATTCTGCAAATATGGTTTGACTTGTCCCAGGATCTCACCATTGTCAAATGATATGTCTCCAGAGCTCTGTATCTTTAAACTACTTATCTGGTGCCTAGCTCGATCAGATCTAGCTTTCCAAACAAGGATGCGATCACATTTCTCTCCGTAGGAGAAGTTCTGCAGTCTGCTTGCATCCCACCTTTCTTTAATGATTTTATCCAGGTTAGCCTGATATTTAGCTTTTAAGCTCTCCAACTCCTGCTGTATGGAAATCAAGTTAGTCTGCTGTTCTAGGGACGCTTTCTGTAGCTCTTGCTCTTTTTGTTTTATTTTGAATAGAGAATCATCCTCTGCCTTCTTCCTAGTTTTATTTCTATGTATCATTATAGTTGTAAATGTCCCCCTCAGATAAGACTTAAAAGCTTCCCATATTATTTGATCGGATGCAGTGGCTTAATTAAACTTAAAATACTCCGCCATATGCTTCAGTAGATCATTTTTTAGCCCTTCCTGTAATAGTAGGGATCTATCCAAGGTCCACCGTCTGACTTGGGTACCTTGTGTAAATTTGACTGTTAATTCTATCATAGAATGGTCAGATAATATGGCCGGAATATAAGAGGTAGACACAGTCTCAGAGAGTAGACCTTGGTCGATGAGAAAGAAATCAATGCGTGAATGATGTCTGTGTCTATGGCAGTAAAAAGAGTAATCTCTGTTATACGGATTCTTAACCCTCAGACATCCAATAAGTTGAAATCCCTCATCATATTTCTGAGCTCTCTTTTAGATTTGTGTAAAGGGGGAGAGGCAACCCTAGAAGTGCGGTCCAACCTTGGATCAAATACAAGATTAAAATCACCACCTAAAATAATGGGAACATTCAATTCAAGAAAACTAGTTTTTAAGCTAATCAGAGCCTCCGGAGAGTCCTGATTTGGTCCCTAGTAGATTGCACATGTCAGCTTTGTATTTTTTATGGCTAGAGATGCAGTCAGCCATCTGCCTGTATGATCAGTTTCGTGTTTCTCGATTCTTATCCCACTATTCGTTCTAATAATTATTGCCACTCCTCTGGTGTTACCACTCTGTTCAGAGCAGAGGAGGTCCTGTATCCACTTTTGATTTTTAAAGGCTGCCTTACATTCCTGCTGTTCAAGGTGGGTTTCTTCTAAAAGAAGAATATGGGCCCCAGACTTATTCAAAAATTCGCAAATTCTATTACATTTCCTACTTTCCCTCAATCCTTTAACATTCCAACTTATTATTTTTATTTTATTCTCCATATTTCATATTTATCTTAATAGAAAGGGTACCCAGTTACAATTTTAGCTCCAATGTTTACTCTTTTTAAAAGTTGAAGTGTGCCTATCTCTTCTTTTCTAGATACATGAGGAAAATGTTTTCTCTTTTGCACCCCAGCCCCCCCCAACCTCCCACCTCCCCCCTTGAGGAACCCCCCTTATTACCTTTGGGGATTGTATCGCCATTTGGGGGCCCTACCCCTGATCTGGATTCTGGTCCCAGTTGTGTCAGCTATATAAGATAATGTACCTACACCCGTTTTTTTTCATCTTAACTTTTGAGATTTTTTTAAATTCTTTTTTTTATTTGTATATATATATATATATTTTTTCCCCCTATTTTTTATTTTACACCCCTATATTTTGTGTATTATCTGTGCTCCAATTATTTAAGCCCCGTATGTTCTTGCTGTCAAATTTTTGTGATATCTACTCCTCATATGGTTAAATATACTATGCAGCTATCGCTGAGCTTCTTTCAGATTAATAAGAAAACTGTCAACTTCCTGCGGGGACGTAAAATTATACGTTTTGTTATTCCATACCACTCACAAGAAGGCTGGAAACTTCATCATGACCTGTGCCCCTAACCCTCTTAATTCCTGCATCCGGGTCCCCAGCTCCCACTGCCTCTGCGCTGTCACTCTGCCAACGTCAGAGCGGATTAAGTACTTAGAGGAATCAATCTGAAGTGTGGGATCAATGAGAGCCCTACCTAGTATCAGTTCCTTTACTGAGTAGGAAAGGAAATTTACAAAAAAAATTCTGGGGGCATTCCTGTCAAGGTGACGTCTAAAGGGATCTCTATGTGCCCGCTGTATTTCGTTCTCGAAATTGATATCAAGTCCGTCCTTCAGGACCCCTTCTCTCAACAGCTTACAGACCAAGGACTTTACATCTCCATTTTCAGCTCCCTCAGGAATTTTCAAAAATTTCGGATTGTTACGTCTCGCATGTCCTCCTGCAGGGTCCGATTCTGAGCTCTCATTTCAGATATTGTTTTCAAATGTACTTGCGAGACTCTCGTAAGAACTGCTACCTCTCCCTCTAAGACTTCTGTTCTTGTACAGATATCCTTCAATTTACTTTCAAGATTAGTGCACTTCTCAGTAATTTCCTTCTGATTTCCTTCAGATATTTCAAATTTAGTAGTTTCGCCAAAAGGTCTTCACGTAGGGATCTAAATAAGCCCTCCATATTTTCACCTCCCAATTTCTGTTGCTGTTGCCGTTGCTATTGATGATCAGCTCTTTGACTGTTCTCCCCTAAGGGGTCAGCTACCTCAGATGAAGAATTGCCAGCAATACTAACTACTGCTTGTAGAGCAGTACCTGAAAGAGGCTCAGCGGAGGTCTGGGAAACGGAGTTCTCCCCGCCGCCGTCCTGTAAATCAGTACTAAAGATACAATCTCCCAGGTCTGTCTCCAGCTCTGAAAGCAGAGGAGCATACTTATTTTGAGACATCACAGAGGAGCTAGAGCTGGACGCAATGGCAATAGTAGACACCTGAGATTCAGTCTGCGGCATCGCCTGCTTACTGGCTGCGTCCAAGCTAGATACTGTTTCCTCCATTATTTTAAAGTACGATTTTAGAGAGGGGACAGGTTTTAGTATTGTCGAGATTTTTTTCTGGTGTTGAGCCCTTGACACCATGTATTACCTTCAGGAGACTTTAAATAAACATGAACAGTCAAAAATGCAATTATCATTTAAGCCAATTAAGAGAGTTGTTGAGTATTTTAAGGGTTTTATTTTCTAGTCAAAAGAAAATTTTTCTCTGACCCTTTATTCATTAGTAAATAATCAATCAGGTTACAGAATTTGGAAAACAGGAAAAATAGCATTAATAGAGAACATTTTACAGTCTGCATATAAGCATCACAAGTAGAAAAGAAAATGTGGCGCAAAATGTTTTAAAGAGTTTCTAAGAAAAATAGTCTTGCAAGGCTAATCAATAATAAAATAGTTTGCAAAAGTCTCCCATAAAGAGAAATAAATGCATAAGACAAATACATCTTTTCAGACCTAATTAATTAATCAAAGCATAAACTTAACATTTAGCATCTAATTCTATCCTAATCAGCTGCACTCTCTGCCTGTCTGTGTCTTAGGAGCAAGCAGCCCCTCCTTCACCAGTCCTCAAAGGATGTGGCCTGCCGTGCCAAAAATATGACGTGCGAGGACCTCTCTAAAAAATATGAGCAAGAAACCTCGCCCTGACTCTCCTCGGAAGCAAATCTCCCAAGGCTGCACCCCTGATGATCACGTACCTAACCCATAGAATTTCTGGTCTAATGTGTTCCTTCTGTCAAGAGCTCACACGCCCCCCTAAAGCCAAAGAGCCTAAAGCCTAAGCCAAAAGCCCAAAAGCCACATGAGCCTAAAAGCCAACCACGCCTCCAAAGAGGTAATTATTTATACTCTAATTCTTGGCAGACTGCACAAAAATGTTTCATATTCAGAAAAACTTGTACCTCATTGGTTAGCCACGATGGCATGAGGTCACCTCATCATGATCTCACTCTAAATTCTAAACCTCATTTTTAACAAAAGAAGCGCAAATGAATAATACATTTATATGTTTTTGCAACATTTACTAGGAAAAATGTTTCATTCTATTTTCCTTCCTTCCTGTCACAGCAGGCAGGAAGGATACTTTAAATATCACTGGTACATTGGCACAATCACAAAAATGTACAGTTCACAGTTGCCTTGACTCCTTCTGTGCTTGAGGCAAGCTGCCTTCATCTGCGCATGCTCTCTTCTTTTGAATGCAAGTCACAGCCTTGCTGGATTCACAGGCAGCCATTTTCTCTTAGGCCCAAAAACAAAACAAACACAAAAGAATATTAACTTTATGTAAATATTCCCATTATGTTTCGCTCCTTATACTAATACCCTGTATAAGCAATTTCCTAGCAAAGCTATTAGTTTAAAGCAGCTTTTCTTATTGTTTATGTACAACATACAAAATGTGCAAATGTACAACATAGCATAAATCATGCACTAGCGTAAATTCTCAAAGCTCACACAGGTAATACAGTACACATAGCACATGCTTTAATGTTTTAGATAGCTTTTCATGCAAAAAAGCGTTCTGCCCCATGTGTAGTGTTTGGTGCATTGTTAATTCACACACATTATAAAAAGAGGTGTTTTAAACTGAAATATGTATCTAAATATGCAACAAGCCAAAGTCTTTGAAGACAGGGACAGGGGTGTAGATTATAAGGAAATTGAGCTGGGAAGAGATAACACATTCTATGGTTATTCTTCACGACTAAAGAGGCCACTTAAAACACATGTTAATCCAGCAAAAGCATTTCAGACTGACTAGGCCTCACTTTCATATTTTCATTTGCCATTTGTTTTAACTTGCACCAAAATGTGTCAATTTAGATGCAGTCTGTCTGAAGCACCAAAAATAAAGCAATGACTGACTCCAGATGAAATCTGCTCCATCAGAACCACCTGACAAATATTTTCCAAATGTGGACATAGAAGTCCCATTAATATCCCAAGATCATATTAATTGGTGTAATGGTGCCCTAACCCATACCACAGAAAAAGTGAGACTCAGTCCACTCAATAAAGAAGGAGCAACCTGGCCGGTCTCAGCTTATTATTCACTGCATCCAGACATTGCTACTTTACCAGCAGCAGGTAAAGATTTAGTAAAAATCGTACACAGTTTATAATGCAAAAGTTAACAGTTCAACCTGCGAGGGCTGCGAAGGCTGCACAACCTCATTTGACAACTATGGGTGTCAGTCCCTAAATGCTGAACGTCGTTATGGGTAAGATTCTCACCAGTCGGGAGCAAATCCCGTTCTAGGTAGTACAGAAGACAGCTCAGCTTGAAGCAATCTTTCACCATACAGGCCCGCAAGAAAAACACCTAATATTAACAATGTTATTGCCATTGTGGATGGCTCCCCTGATAGAAGATTGTACCACTTTGGGTACAATCTTCGTGGCCATTCATACCAGGACTCATGGTACCCCTTCAAAAACAGTTATACCGGATGTACTGAAACATACAGAATGAGTACGGGGCAGAGCCTGCCTTGGACTTGGGGATTAAACTAATGGTCAATTTTGCCCATGAATCTGCTATTATGTTAATTAACATAAAAGGGGAAGCAGCAGCAGTAGTTATACGCCAACACCTGAGGGAATTCACTCCTGCACAGCAGGAGTGAGAAATGCCTAAGATTATTGAAGAAACATATGCTTCACTGGGTAGAGATAATCTGGGAAACCAATAGTTAAAGGAAACCAATAGTTAAGAGCAATTCTGAAAAGGATAACTCTATAAGCAAGTACCTGATTCTGAACAAAACAAAGCACTGTCATGGGTGGGTCTTCCTCAACAGGAACTCACAAAGAACAAATACAATTTTAGAAACTGTGATAATATTAGGAAGTCTGACAGGTATCAGGATACGGATACATGTTCCTCTCGTTACTTCCAGGAGTCATCCGAAAAACGTTTGGAGAGAGATGGACGGTTAGAGCACAGATCAGAAGAGCAAGTGAATTGGAAAAAGGAGACACATCGCACTTCAGACTACATAATTAAACGGAAATAAAAGCTAAAGATTTTTAAACCACAATTTAAAAGGAAAAACAGTAGCTGGGATCAAAATAAGAAATGCTCAGGCTACTGAGACTCTGTTTATGAAGTAGCAATGCGCAGTGATGATGCTGGATAGCACAGCAGAAGTCACAATAGTTTGCCGGAATGCAATGGATTATCTGGTGGTAGTAGCGCTGAGTGAGCACATCATGGTGGATACACCTGATACAAGGGTAAATTTCCGACATTGTTTACATGAAATAACACTTCAAATGGAGCGGGGACATGCTCAGGCAAGTTAAGGGCATCCTTTGGGAGAACCTGACATTTGGTTACGATATTCTTTTGGCAGAAAATGTTTGGCCACATGAGTTTATAATAGAGTGCCCAATGGAAGAAGATGTAATTATACCTGCTTTCTCTGGCCTAGTACCAGAATCAGTTACAAATTCACATGGCAGGAGTCAGCATTAGTGCTTGCTCCTGCACTTTATCGCAGTCATGTTGGGTGGGACGATGAGTCATTTGTGAAATCCCATTTAAATCCATTCTTCAACCACAGAGACAATACCCAATTAAAAATGAAGCAAAGAAACAAGCCAGGAAGATCTTAGATCAACTTGAATACCAGGGTGTAATAGAGAATTGCTCCTCATTCATGAATAATCCCTTGTTTCCTGTACTGAAACCCAATAATTCATACCGTCTAGTCTTTGAATACAGACATTTAAGCGTTTCCACATGAACATTTGCAGTACAAAATGCACATAGTGCCACACTAATGAATTACATTGTGCAGAAGAATTACAAAACAACACTTGATAGCTGTGATTTTTCTGCCAAAATATAGTGCCTTGATACAGATAACTGACCCCATTTTCAAACCTAGAGTCTCAGCTACAATTTTCTTATTTACCACAAGGGTGTAAGAATAGCCATGAGCTGTTTTCATTAAGAGTGACTTCAAAATGTTAATGAAGAGACATAGGGCCATATGTATCAAGCCTTTTGTGAATCGCAAAGGCCGAAAATCACAGAATTTTGGCCTTTGCGAATCGCAAACGGACTTTTTGCATGTTTTAGGATGTATGAAACATTCGCAAAATAAGGAATAGCAAAGTTTTGCGATTCCTTATTTTGCCATAGCATTTAAGGAATCGCAATTTTGCGATTCCTTAAATGCTATGTATGTAGCATTTTTGTGTTGCGAATTATGGTTAAGAACTCGCAAATTACCACCAACTTGTAGTTGATGGTAACTTGTGAATTCTTCAAAAAATGCACAATTTGGCATTTTTGAAGGTGGCATGTGATGCGCATACATGCCCATAGGGCATGTATGTGCACCATATGCACACACATGTACATTTAAGGGGTGGAGCAGGGTGTCTTTGAGACACCCCTGCACCCTTGAAATAATTCTCAAATTGCGATTAGCAAATTGCGAATTCGCAATTTGAGAATTATTTCGCAATCATTCCTACGGGCCTCCTGGCCCATAGGAATGCATTGGGAATTATTCCTTAATTGTGAATTCGCAAAATGCGAATTCGCAAATAAGGAAGATTAAGGAATCGCTAAAAAATTGCGATTTTTGGGATTCCTAAATAGCGATTCCTTAAAAATCGCTATTTAGGAATCGCAAAAGGGTTTGTTGATACATATGGCCCATAGTCCTACGTAGATTGTATTTATCTGACGGACAATGAATTACTGGAAGATTGCCTGACTCAATGTCTTGTTTTTAGGATATGAGCTATCAAATAAAGGCAAGTGCCTGGCAGCACATTTTTTAGAAAGATGTGTATTACACCAACATCCAAAACTCTGAAATACTTACAATCCATTTTAGTATATTTACATTTTGCCAGATGTCACATCTTGCATTACGCAGAAAGGGTAAAACCATTCTACAGCTTAATTAGACCTGATTTTTCAGTGCATCATTGGACACAGTAAAATTCAAATATTTTGCATTCCTTACAAACTGTCATGATAAGTTCTAAAAATGTTCACATGCGAGTTAACACAATTAACCTGTTGATCTACATAGTCGCTGGACTGACTGGGTACACTTACATAACTTTTAATGGAGGCGATACAGTACCTACTACATAAAAATCACTTTTGTGCACTGATGCTGAAATGCATTTTGCATCCATTGAGAACATACTCACACCACTACGGACTGCTGTACTGAGAGAGAGAGAACTAGCGCAAGGGAAACTACTAATTGTCATTACCCCAGTACTGACCTTAGAGGCTTTTCCCGAAGGAAGTGTTCCAAATGCCAAAGCTTTACATCCAAGATGGATTCCCAGTTCTAACTCTCACTACCACAGAAGTAGATTACAGATTCAACTCTACATTACAAACACAAGCATTCTTGCAGTATGAACAGTGGCGGCTCGCAGAGTTAACGCTATGGGTTGGTGAGGCAGGGCGGGCTGGGTGAGGGGTAGTGGAGTCCGACATATAACATATATGTATTTATTTATTTACGTTCACCTTTGCAGTCATATGTCGGACTCCACTACCCCCCACCCAGCCCACACCGCCTCACCACCCCACAGCATTACCTCTGTGAGTCACCACTGAGTACGAACAAGAATATCCTCTGTCAAATGAAATAATGCCTCTAGATTGACATGAATGCATTATTTATATCGAAGGATCTGCCTAGCCATCCTTAGGAATGAAAGAGGAATATTCTGTGGCATGTGCAAATTGTTAAAGGACGCGTGCTTGATGGAAATTTCCATCCTGGTAAAACATAGGGGCACATTAGGATGGCGGGAAGACTAAGTCCTCCCGTCATCCCGACGCAAAACAGGACGGCCCTCCATAAGGGCGGAGGTCCCGTGGGGGCCATTAGGATGTGCCCGCCACACTGGTGGGTGCATCCTGCATTTTTAGGATTGCGGCGGGCGGTGCTAAAAGCACCGCCCGCCGCAATGCTAAAAATGCACATCATGCATTTCAATGTTGTGCATTTCAATGCACAACGTGATAGGCACCTCGCGGTGCCTGCCACGTTGTATTTTGAAATGCCATGTGCACCTCCCACCCCCCAAAATCCCTGGGGGCCCGCAAGAGATTTCCGCTGCCACGGAAAGGCATTTCCCCGCCATTATGCTTATGTGGATGGCGGTGTCTTGGAGACACCGCCACCATGTTAGCAGCTTTTCTGCCAGTTCGACTCTCCGACCGGGCGGAAAACCGGCGGACGGTCTTTCCGTCCGCCGGGCTCCCCACTGCCATGTTAATGTGGCGGGGTGAGATTACACTGCGGGCAGAGGTTTTCTGCTGGCGGATCACCACCGCCATATGTGGGGTGGCGATCCGCCCGCAATCATAAGGGGGCCCATAGACTCTGTCCCTAAGGGACTGCCCGGTGCAGCTGGCAGAACTAAAAGCCCTGATACTGGCAGTACAAAATACGGATTGTGAGTTCTCCCCACTTATTGTGTGTGATTCGCTTTACTGTGTCCAGTTCTATAATGAATATCTATACTACTGGGCCAGAATGGATTTAGAGATTCTAAACGTTGCAGAGTAAAGCACAAGTTGCTTATGGAACAGGTGTAAAAGCTGAAAGAAGGCCTGCCATGGGCTTATGTTATTCAAACATTGAGACATCAACTTGTTTGTGTTCAAGTTGAGGGGAATTCCATTGTGGATAAAGCTGCCAATGCAACAGTTCATACTGCTGCTGTTGCTGCAATAACTTGCTCAAGTACGAGGATCGATGGAACAACTTTGGTGACAGTAAATGCAACTCGCAACAGATTAGCGATGACAGAAAGGCTTTCCACTCAATTATTCCTACAAGCTAGATGCATACAACATTGAAAATGTCTGGGTCAGACCGAGGGACGGATTTTAATAATGAGGTCCTAAAGATGTCCTGTGCAGCTTTCCATGGTGCACAGGCAAAATATCGATGTTAATATATCGATTTGCACAAATATCGAGGAAAAAATATTGTGGGTCATGAACATCGACAGAAAAAAATCGAGATCAAAAATATAGTTTTTAGGTAAGTAATATCGATTGAAAAAATATTAAAGTGTTACATATCATTTTGTAAAAATATAGTTTTTAAAAATATCGATTTTTTTATTATTGTTATATATTTTAGTATATATTTTATATGTATGTATTATTTGTTTTTTGTGTAAGAATTGTTTGTATTTTTATTATGGGGCTGATTTCGATTCGGTAAAATCCCATTCGAATCGTTGTACGGAGCCTTTTTCCCGTATGAATCGTATGGAGAACCGTACCCGTACGTACGATGTAGTATGATGTATACCCAATGCAGTTCTCCGTACGATTCATACCAAAGACTGTACAACTCAATGATCCGTACGAATAGAAAAACGCAGTACGCGACGTCCGTACGGTTAAAAGCAGCTTTTTCTGACCCAGCAAGTACGAATCGTGTCGACAGCACTCCATATGACGCTTTTGCTACAGGAGTTTAAAACGTCCGGAAAACTAGATTTCGTCCTGAAATACGAACGGAACGGATCCCCCCACGTGTACTGTGCGTACACCCCATCATTGCAGGGGTACAGTGCATCGGGGTACGGTGAGTACACCCCTGGATTACAGGGGTACGGTGCCTATGTCCCTATGCGTACCCCCATGAATGTAGGTGTATGGTGCGTAGGGGTATGGTCTGTACCCCCCAAGGTCGTTCGTGTACGGTGAGTACACCCTCTGCATAATCCCCTTGAATTTAGGGGTATGATGCCTATGCAATAGTGTAGATCTCCATACGAATTGCTCATACCTGACGTATCCGTACGAATCGCCTCTCCATTCCCCAGTCCGGATCGTACTTGGTGGGTCGTACGGCATGTTTAAGATTCGTACGGTTTACTGTGCGGGTCTATGTCTTACGGACTCTTTACTTTCGTACAGTTTGCGATGATTCATACGTATTTCGAGCCTACGGATCGTACCACCCGATTCGGACTGATTACTACGATTCGGACGGAAACGGCTACGAATACGAATCGTCGTACGGATTTGTTTCCCAATTCGGAATCGACCCCTGTATGTGTTCAAATTTTAGTAGTTAATAAATCATTTTTTATTGAATTTTGTGTTTTTTGTTCCATAGGAGGTTGTGGGTTTATAGGGAAATAGGGTGGGAAGTAATTTAATTATATACAATGCATTCATTATTTATAGTAGTTTAAAAAAAAATGTAATCGATTTTTGCATTATTAAATCTGTAGCGGGTTGTGGGTTCATAGGGAAATAGGGTAGAAAGTAATTTTGTTATATATATTTTATTGATTATTTATAGTAGATATTCATTTTTTAAATTGCATTTTGCGTTTTGAGTTCCGTAGAGGGTTGTGAGTTTATAGGGGAATAGGGTGGGAAGTAATTTAATTATATAAAACTTATTGAATAATTTATATTTATCAATATTTGTATAATTATGTTATAGTGTTACATGTGTAAATTAATTTATTAACACATTTTTTGATAACTAGAGGCCCATTAGGATGTAGAGCGGTGGCGATCCACCCTACATCCTAGCACGCCCGCCACCCATTTCCCCTAGCCACATTAGTATGGCGGGGGGACCACGGCGGACGGGAAGACAGTCCGACGCTTTTCTGCCTGGTCAATGAGTTGACCGGGCGGAAAAGGGTTTCATATGGTGGCGGTGTCTGCTAGACATCGCCATCCATATCAGGATGCAGGCGGGAGGGAGCCTTTCTGTGGCGGTGTTTGTGTTTGGGGGCCCGTTGCAGGCCCCCTGGATGTTGGGTGGTGGGGGGAGGCACATTGGGGGTACCTATGGTAACCCCCAGCAGTTTCATGCACAACATGCCTTCCTGGAATTGTGGTGGGCGGTGCTGAGTGCACCGCCCGCCACAATGCCAGGAATGCAGGATGCGCCCGCCACAGTGGCTTAAATCAGAGGCAGTGCCAAAATTAAGACCAGGGAAAGCCTGGTCTTAAGCAGATGAAACTAGGAGAAATTCTTTATTTCTCCTAGTTTTTGCTGTTTTCATGTTTGCTGCATTGTGACGCACACATACAAAACGTCATTTCATGATTATTGATGTGCAGGAAGGGAGACACACCTGCAAATAAACAATCTTCCTCTCAAAACAGATAATGGTGCAAGGGTGCTTGAGTTGGTGCTAGGCTGCTAAGTTTAGCTCCAGCACAGGAGGAACATAGGGCTGCACCATATTCTTGTAAATATAGTACAGCCCTGTGTTTCTGAAGTGGCGGAGTGCGGACTTCAGCCAGGAAGGCTAATGCTACACTCTGTCAATTCCTTGTAAATATGCCGCTTGGTTTGAAATACTGTGTGCTTTGACCACTCTAAAATGGCCAGATGCATTGCCCTCTGTGTTATTGAGTTTGAGAAGTACCCCAGACAGAAGAACAGAATTATCTCCTCTTGAGAAAATTATAGGGAGGTCCATGAGACAGTCTGCAGTTCCTGCCTATCAACTGGTGAACATTACTGTAAAGGACTGGCTGACGTGGGACGTTCTTTGTCTCAGTAGGTTGGGAAAGTTGCAACCTTGCCTCAACAGAAGCAGTGCCATATCCTCAGTCCTCGTGACTGGGACTTGGTAAAAAAGCACGAAGGCAAGTTGTTTTTGGAGCCTCCTTGGTGTGGGTCATTCCAAGTGATTCTGGTAACCATAACTGTTGTTAAACGTGGTGGTCTATTGAATTGGGTTCATCTTGAAGATACAGCGCCAGCTTCAGATGTGCCGCTGGTTACTGTGAGACAGCTGTCTCAGGTTAGCTAAGCTGTTGAGGACACTCATGCCACTGGGACTCCATGCACTGGTTCAGAGGAGGGTCCGAGATAGTCGGCTCTTGTAAAGTACCAAAGGGTCCCAAGGGGAAGAGCTAACTAGTCATGATTTTGACCCTACCGGAGAGAACAGTGCAAAGTAGATTGAGACGCATTCTGACTGAAGGCAAGGTACCATAGACAAGCACAGGATTCTCAAGCCAATCTGAACAAAGCAACTGTGATGGTGAAGGATCATCAGTAAGAAGGTCCAAAAGAGCAAGGGTACAAAGTTGAAAGTATACTGAATCTGAATGGACATACTTTGCATTGAATAACTGGGAAAAAAGCATTTCACATCTTCTGCTACAACAATCCGAGCTTGCATGAGCTACCCTGAAGGAGTGTTGTTTTCCAATGGAAATCTGATTTCCGAATAAACGAACTGATTCAATTTGTGTTGGGGATTTTACAAAACAAAGGAACAGTGGGGCTTATTTACAAGCCCCTTGCTCCACTTTTGCATTATTTTTAACATGGGAAAAGTGACGCAAAAGTGGCACAAGGGGCTTGTAAATATGACCCTGTGTGTTTACACAGAGACTGGAATTACAAGGCTGTGAGCAACGTGAACTTTGCTATATGAAAAGTATGAAGCCTTATGAGAAGATGAACGTTTGATATTTTACTAGGGATGCAAACACTTGTACCATCTGATCTAAATTTCTCAAAAGAGTCATGAGGTCTGAATCTAAAGGAATAATGGATCCAAAGAAGGTATCACTGAAACGCAAACGCATAAGTGCTTGTATACTTACTATATTTTCTATAACCTTTGTAGTATTACTTATAATTCTAAATTTGCCTCATCTTGTATATATAGCAATGGTTAAATCTACTTCAATGCCTTAAACTTCTTTTCAAATCATAATGGACTAAGCATGCTAGCTGACAAGGTATTGCCTGGAGACCTATCTACTGATGATAAAAGTATTTACAAAATTGTTGTACAAATATGTTGAGACCATGGATGCTTGAGATTGCTATGTGTGCTTGCAATTGCCTTCAGTTTCTGAGGGGGTGACTTATCACTTGGCTTTATCATATGGAATTTCTTGCAGTGTATTAACTAGTTTGTTTTATGGCAAAGGACAATTTCAGTATCACTATTCTAACTATGACCTAATATTTTCTGAAGTGTCTGTGAGGATATACTTAAATCCTGTACCAGATGCTAAAACAGCTGAGATGATGGGAACATTCTTTAAACCTACGCAAAGCTAGGATACTGCTTATTCACCTTGACACAATTTCACATGCAATTTACACATGGTAGAAAAATAATTTGTAGACTCAATCGAATGTAGACATAGAGATATTATGGCTAAAGCTGCAAATCATACAAAGATATAAAGAACCAGATTTCAAAATGACAGGAAACTAAGCGGCTATAGCTTTAGATTAGCAATATAAACAAAAGTTATGTATATTATGGCATAGAACTGAAGCTAATGTGAACTTTGTTGGTTCCAGTGAATGTGACCACACATTTCAAGTTATGGGAAATTGGGGATTGTTTCTGGGAGGTGTGGACCCTGTGTTTCCTGAAATATATTACATCTGTGTGAAAAACACCTATTATAGGCTGCCTAAAACATGGTATGTTTCCTGCTACATGCGAATAGTTTCCCTGAAGATTTATCATGTGGGACAATCTGATGAAACAACAAAGTCTCACACAAAAGACTTAAAAGGCATGCAAGTGCAGGAGAGATAGTGGGGGATATTTTTGGAGTCTTAAAACCATCTGTTGGGGTGATATTGAATTCTTACAGAATACGAAAACTTCCTACTGTAGTGGACAAGCTGTCTACCGACACTGCTGAGGGTTTCTTGGCCAAAGGCACTGAAATGATTGTCATGTGCTCTATAGTTCTTCAAAACGGAATTGCATTAGACGTACTTCTTGCAAAGGAAGACTGTTGCACCTGTATTTCAGACAAGAGAAAAGACCTGAATAGATAGATTAGAAACATTACACATCTAGTAAATGTCATGAGTGATTTAAAAGCTAATGGTACATGGGAATCAATTGAAATGGATTTTCCTCTATAAGTAGATGGTGTGGAAATCTGGAAAGTGAATTGTTGGGGCAAATCTTGAAGCTCATCTTGACAATTGCTACTTGCATACTCTATTCTGATGGTTACTTACAAGATTTATTGACATGTAAAAACAAAGAAGGAAATAAGGGGAATAAAGAGAAAAAGGGATTCGACAGATTTGGAATACAGACAAAGTGGGTTTTATGATGAGATGAAGTCTCTAGAACAATCTAGATTAAAGATCATGGAGACCACAAAGCTGTAATGTGTGAAGTCAGATCAGATAATGGTGTGATGGCTTGATTCGCCATCAAAAGGGGGACTGATGCAGTTGGAAAACCTGCTAAACTTTTTAAATGACACATAAACCAATTCTGACCCCATTTTAAAGGACTTTTGATAACATGCACAAGTTACACATTAGAGAAAACTCTCAGGAAACTTAGGGGCTCATTACAATGGCGGAGGGATTGCCACCGCCGGCCCAGTGGTGGTGGTCCATCCTCCATCTCCATGCCCATTTACCCCGCCAGATCAGGATGGTGGAGGGAATCATTCCAAAAGCGTTGCAGGCGCAAAGCCCTCCCACCACGCATCCCCTACAGGCAATCGTAAAGATTGCCTGGTGGAGCGGATAAGGCGTGAATATGGGGGCGATGCCTCAAAGGCAACGCTAGCCCGATCACGATGCTAACATCAGCCAGCCTTTCCATGGCGGTGGAACCGCCATGGAAAGGCTGGCTTCGTGGGGCCTGGTACAGGTCCCCTGGGAGGGGTCAGTTGTGCACTGGATACCCCTCTCCATTTCCATGCTCAAGGTGGCAGGCACTGCACGGTGCCTGCCACGGTGTGCAGGGAAATGCACAACATGGCTATTTGACATTGCGGCGAGTGCTGCAGCCAGCAGCACCCGCCGTAATGTTAAAATGCCAGATGCGACCGCTGCAGTGGCCGTCGCAATATTATCAGGAGTGCGGACCACCGTATGACAGGCGGGCGGTCCCGTTACCGCTAGGATGGCGAGAGGACTAGAGTCTTCCCGCCATTCTAATGACCCCCTATGTTACTGCAAAATAATTTGTAGACTCAATCGAATGTAGACATAGAGATATTATGGCTAAAGCTGCAAATCATACAAAGATATAAAGAACCAGATTTCAAAATGACAGGAAACTAAGCGGCTATAGCTTTAGATTAGCAATATAAACAAAAGTTATGTATATTATGGCATAGAACTGAAGCTAATGTGAACTTTGTTGGTTCCAGTGAATGTGACCACACATTTCAAGTTATGGGAAATTGGGGATTGTTTCTGGGAGGTGTGGACCCTGTGTTTCCTGAAATATATTACATCTGTGTGAAAAACACCTATTATAGGCTGCCTAAAACATGGTATGTTTCCTGCTACATGCGAATAGTTTCCCTGAAGATTTATCATGTGGGACAATCTGATGAAACAACAAAGTCTCACACAAAAGACTTAAAAGGCATGCAAGTGCAGGAGAGATAGTGGGGGATATTTTTGGAGTCTTAAAACCATCTGTTGGGGTGATATTGAATTCTTACAGAATACGAAAACTTCCTACTGTAGTGGACAAGCTGTCTACCGACACTGCTGAGGGTTTCTTGGCCAAAGGCACTGAAATGATTGTCATGTGCTCTATAGTTCTTCAAAACGGAATTGCATTAGACGTACTTCTTGCAAAGGAAGACTGTTGCACCTGTATTTCAGACAAGAGAAAAGACCTGAATAGATAGATTAGAAACATTACACATCTAGTAAATGTCATGAGTGATTTAAAAGCTAATGGTACATGGGAATCAATTGAAATGGATTTTCCTCTATAAGTAGATGGTGTGGAAATCTGGAAAGTGAATTGTTGGGGCAAATCTTGAAGCTCATCTTGACAATTGCTACTTGCATACTCTATTCTGATGGTTACTTACAAGATTTATTGACATGTAAAAACAAAGAAGGAAATAAGGGGAATAAAGAGAAAAAGGGATTCGACAGATTTGGAATACAGACAAAGTGGGTTTTATGATGAGATGAAGTCTCTAGAACAATCTAGATTAAAGATCATGGAGACCACAAAGCTGTAATGTGTGAAGTCAGATCAGATAATGGTGTGATGGCTTGATTCGCCATCAAAAGGGGGACTGATGCAGTTGGAAAACCTGCTAAACTTTTTAAATGACACATAAACCAATTCGGACCCCATTTTAAAGGACTTTTGATAACATGCACAAGTTACACATTAGAGAAAACTCTCAGGAAACTTAGGGGCTCATTACAATGGCGGAGGGATTGCCACCGCCGGCCCAGTGGTGGTGGTCCATCCTCCATCTCCATGCCCATTTACCCCGCCAGATCAGGATGGTGGAGGGAATCATTCCAAAAGCGTTGCAGGCGCAAAGCCCTCCCACCACGCATCCCCTACAGGCAATCGTAAAGATTGCCTGGTGGAGCGGATAAGGCGTGAATATGGGGGCGATGCCTCAAAGGCAACGCTAGCCCGATCACGATGCTAACATCAGCCAGCCTTTCCATGGCGGTGGAACCGCCATGGAAAGGCTGGCTTCGTGGGGCCTGGTACAGGTCCCCTGGGAGGGGTCAGTTGTGCACTGGATACCCCTCTCCATTTCCATGCTCAAGGTGGCAGGCACTGCACGGTGCCTGCCACGGTGTGCAGGGAAATGCACAACATGGCTATTTGACATTGCGGCGAGTGCTGCAGCCAGCAGCACCCGCCGTAATGTTAAAATGCCAGATGCGACCGCTGCAGTGGCCGTCGCAATATTATCAGGAGTGCGGACCACCGTATGACAGGCGGGCGGTCCCGTTACCGCTAGGATGGCGAGAGGACTAGAGTCTTCCCGCCATTCTAATGACCCCCTATGTTACTGCATCTTAAAAGCATGCAGAAGAGTGTAAATTAGGAAAAACACATCATTTGAATAACATAGGTTCATGTTTCACTAAGCTGCATTGGTGTATTCTTTAATGTGTAATAGAAAATGTGAAATTGACGATGCAAGAATTATAAAGATTTCATTAACCATCCTCAGTAAGTAATGAAACATGTGAAGAATTAATGCAAAACTATTGTAGTCTAGATAATGTTTATGTACTAAATGGAGAGTTTCTTTTTGTACTCCATGTTTGCATGTGTATTAAGTGAAGAAAGAGAAATGGTGGTGAATATTCATAATTGGTTTAATTAAATTGAAACCTCCACAGAATGATCTTCATATATGTGTTAATGAGATTTACTTAAAACTATACTGATTTTTTAGAGTTTTAAATAAAAAAAGGCAGTAATAAATCATAGTTACACCTGCCGTTTACAATTATTTTAACTTGCTTCCTAAATGTAACTAAACAGAAAGCAATATTTGAATGTCATATTTCCCAAAGAAAATTAATATTTCAATACTTAATAATTTGCTTATACTAACTTAAATCAACGCAGGCCTGCCTGCTTGCAAACATTTTCCCTTGCTTTACTCGACTTCGTTCTCATGGGAAAGTTTTCAACTAGTGCAAGTGAATTAAAACTATTTTATATTTTGAGAAGTTCACACTCATTTACAATGACTTTTTATCACAATTTCTGCTACATATACCTGAGAAACTGTCCTTTCGAAAGTGCTCATGTCCCTTTGCTAAAGGATCTTTGTTCAAAGGCATACACCTACAGAAAAGTCTGGCCACGTACGTATTCTGCACTATCTATAGTCCTACAATATGTTTCTTCTTTATGCCTCATGACAGTCATCCTATACGAACTGACCAATGGACTGAATGGGCTGATCTCGTGAGGTGACCAAGGAGGCGCCACCCTGGGACATGAGGATTATAATATGCATTGAGTTGGCACCGGCATTGAGTTGTCTCTCTGTTGGACAGACATTCACTGCTTTTGTTCATGAACTTCTCTTAGGACTTCCTTGCAGATCACTGATCTGTCTTCTAATCCAGACTGGGTTATGCAGACTCTATTGGTTTCTCTTCCTGACTGACGCATAGTCTATTTGGACCTTGATGGACTCTTCCCCCATGGGAGACTGCTTTGAACTGGCTTAACTCATGCCCCTTGTTGAACTCTCCAGAGCTTTGGTCATTTATGGCAACCTCATTTTACCTGATTACTCGTTACAATTTAATCAAGCTTAAGTACTAACGTATTTATCTTTAACACCATGCGCGCTAGCGGAATTCCGCTCGCACGCTGGCATTTGCGAAAACGCACTTCACGTGACGAGCTGGGCTCGTCATCAGCGTGCGAGGAGGCTACGCCATGACGAGCCCAGCTCGTCATCAGCATGGAAGGGGTTAACCTATATTAAGCTAACTAAAGCAAACTGCCTCTGTCTTATTATGGCTTATTTCTATTTGATTGTGCATTTCAACTGTTTAATAATGTCGGAAAGGGATCGATTCAGAGGGACCACCGAATATCGAATATTATTTTATTTATTTATTTATTTATTTATTTATTTATTTATTTATTTATTTATTTATTTATTTTTATTTTATATGCTTGTAAAGCGCCAGACTAGACCCCCGAAGGGGTATCTCCGCGCTATAACTGCAGATGGAAATGAGAGTAAAAATGTGTCCAGGGATGGGATTAATGTTGTTTTGTATAGCTTTAACTGAAGTATAAGTTTGCATGATATTAGCCTGACTAAATTTCTTTAGGAGATTTGGCCTACCAGTCTTAATACTATATTTGTACAGTGTAGGTTTGAGGATAATATACATGAATTTGATTATCAGTTTGTAGAGCAGCGATCTAACTCCTGGTCATCGTTGGATGGCTGAGTGTAGCTACTTTTATCCGACCCCTCTCAACACAAAGCAAGGTACATTGGAGGACTAGAGAGTGGTCAATAACCGAATGAAAGGCCCAAACGCTGCCACAAGAGGACAGCTTTATTATGCAACTGGATGTCATAGTGTTCAGGAGACTTTCTTCTTTCATGTTGGACTCAATGGTTGTCTGAAGTGTTTGCTGCTGAGGCTGTAGCTTTATAGAGTTTGAAGGTTAATACTATTCTGCTGTTAACTAATGCTGGAGAATCCTGGGCCGTTCACGTAATCTCCTAGTCAAGTCATCAAAGATCTATCCCCATTGGTCATATAGACCTTTGGTAGCTGACATGAGGCATTGAGAGGGAGAAAACATCAACAATTCTATTCAACTTGTGAAGCCATGTGACTCCGCAATGAGGACCAGGAATCGCTAAATACGTTTAGAAGGCTTTATTTGGGTTACCAATCAGCCCAGTAAATATGCAAGCCAAATGCAAATTCAATAGAAAATAGGTACATTAGTACAATAAGCAAAGTGAAATATCTCAGTTGGTTTGGACCAAACAGAATAAGATACAGAATTATGACAGCCACAATTATACAATAGCAGATAAAAGTGAACAGGTTATGTTATGTTATGTTACTATATTTTTGTATAGCGCAAATCACCACTGGTCTCTAAGCGCTTTTAAAGAAAGGAACACAACAGATAACCACCGGTTATCGGAACAGGTGTTCCATAAATAAACTTCCCTTCTCTACTCTAAACATGAGTCAAACATGGATTAATCTATCAAAGGTCTCTAATTCAGGCATACAGAAAAAGGTGTCATTATGATCCAAATTCAGTAAAAGTCCAAAGGAAAAGGAAATAAGTCTTCACACTTACAAGACTAGAGAAATCAGAGAGGTTTATACCTCTGTATATCTAAAGGGAATCTCTCCTAACTCAAACTATGGGAACATCAATATAAATGTAACAGCAGATTCAGAAACATCTTACCTCACTCACACCACCAGGAACCAATCAGAGCTCTACTTCAGTGCAACTGCAACATAGCTCTGAATTCCCAACGCATCAAACTGAGGCTGCCATTCTCAGCCTTGAACATCTAGCCATCCTGGTACAAGATGAAGAGAAAACTTCTTTCAAACAATGTTTCTCCATGTTCACGGCCAAGTCTCTCTCAGGCCTTTCTATCAGTTGTCTAATACAGACAATAAGCCTTTCTTTTGCCAATGAAATAATAAACCTGCAAAATGAGAAAAGCATGCTGGCAAGGGAAATAAATGTCACCTGAGGCCTGAAGACAGGCTAACTTTAGTTAAGCATTCAACATACACTTCGGATACATGGTTATACATGCACACATGTGACTTTAAATTCATTGTGAGCGTTAGCAAAAGATTACGTTTACATACACAAATATAACTTGAAGTGTAAGTGTAAAATGTGAATGTAGAAATATGTGATTCATATTTAAACTGAACATTAGAGCACATGTATATAAATCGCTAGATTCTACAGTGAATACATTTCAGTAATGTGCAAGTGCATGTATAGTATTGCATTTTTGTGATGTTTGAGGGTGAAGTCTAAATTATACCAACATATAAATTCTGCTAACTCTAATTTGGAGAATTGCCATTTTGGAAGCACTTACTTCTACAGTTAATGAATCAGAACAAATGGCAGACAGCCATGTTGCTTGGGAAGAAAGCAAAAGTTCACAGTAATGTGAGCTCTGGTGTGTGAAAAGATACAATAACAGTGCTCCACCCCTGGGTCCATTCCTAGCATATAACAGTTTTTATGTGTCCGAATATCCTTGGCCCTGGCCAGGGGCTTAACAAGGTCCCCAGCAGCCCCCACAGTGTATTGGAGGGTGTATTGGAGGGGTCTCGCTCAGCCCATACAGATGAGAGCATGAGGGGCCCCTTCAGCACATCTTGCAGGGGTCTCCCACACGTTTTGTTACACCACTGCACCCGGTGCTTGAATATGTATCACATTTCACACAAAAAACAAGCATGTATTTTGTAATATTTCTTTAGGTTTTTAGGGTATGAGAGTTACAAGAGGACCCAAAATGTTGTTTTTCCCAGACAAATGCATGTACAGGTGTGCTACCACAGTAGCTGACAAAATAGCTGGACAGATGCCACAAATGTTGGTATGCAGACAGAAGCATGCGAATCCCTGCAGCATTGTCTTTTTAAAATGTATAGAGGGCCGCACTGGCAGTATCGAGCATCAGACATTTCCCCGGGAGGCTGGATGGGTGGGTGCTGATTTTGCAGCTGTGGGGGCCAGGTCTGTTACCGGAGGCCGGTTTTGCAGTGGTGCTGCAATATCGCCCCCAGTAACAAAAGCAACAATCAAGCGTTTTCAGCTTCCGGGGCCAGGCAGTGGTTCCCCAGGGTCAGGCACTAGAAAATTGCCAGGGCTACTTTGGCTTCCCAGTCTGGTCCTGAAGATATAGATACCCGAACAGAGCCTTCATTTTGGCACAAACAGAAACTTCTTTGGTTGAGATGCTAGGAGGTTTGTGAGCGACCTTAACAACTTAGTATCACTTGACGTCTGAGTGGTTGGTGACGCAAGAATTGTTTTACGCCCACTGCCATTACACAACATCAGCGGCTCGCGAGCCATGGGTATTCATAGAAAATTAGAGTTGTGGAAGAAATCATAAAAGGTCATGTGGGAACATTCCCCAGCTCTTGAGGGGACTAGAGCACCCCTCAATGGGTGGAAAATATGTTCGCATGGCGCACAATACATCCATTATGGTCTCTGTATGCTGATAGGACCAGCAGTGCTAGTGGGATGGAAATTGGAGGAAATGAGAATAAGTAGTTTTGAAATTTAATTTTTTTAGGAATTAAGTACAATTAGGGAGAGTTTATTTTATCCTATAGGGTAGCATGTGACGCTGCGAGATATCCTTCCGCTCTGTGACAGTGCATAAAAGGAGATCCTTTGCAACTTCCTCAGGCAACTGGCAACCAAGAGACTCATTAACAAATGTATTCAAATTAAAACTGAGTTCACACCTTAGACTGAGGGGTTGGGTACAACACTGAAGCTTTATGCGAATGATCACACTCTAACCGAGAATAGAGCCTACTTTTCATGTATTTGAGCAGGGCTTAAAGTGGGCCGTGTCATGTCGGTGCTGAGAACTGGGAATTTTAAAAAGGGGGTATCTCAACACGCACCTGTCGGGCTCTGTTTCGATATCCTGCCCTTTTTATGCCCCTCCTGGCAATAAAAAGGGTTGGGAAGGCCTAACAAACATGGCTCATGCAGCAGTACATGAGTTACATGTAACACTTCACGTCCCTCACGAAAATAAAATCAGAACCCGAAAATTAACCGGAAGAGGAGTGCCCGGGATGGTGTGTTAAAGACATCCTAGGAAGCAATGCCTCCATTTTCGACTCGATTCCAGAAACGTTGCTTGTAAAAGTGGGCAAGCCACTGAAAGTTTGGAAAGGGGCGACCACTCGGTCCCCCCGAACGTATGGTAGGGGGCCCGGATCCCCCCGGGAAACCATTTTGGGCAGGGGGCGTGTCACGGCTGGTATGCCCGAAGTGGCGTAGCCGGGGCGCGCCTTTACCCGCCCAGGAGGGGTTGTCCTAGACACCTACACCGTTGGCCACGCCCAGTAGGCGTACCGGAGGAGGGTACACGCCCTCCCGAAGAGGAATAAAGAGAGCAGGAATCCGAAGAAGCATCCTCTTGTTCCTGTGCTTGGAAGCTGCACCCACTCGTTGCACGTGAGCCCTCGACGGAACAAGGAGCAATTTTGAGAACTTGTAATTTTTGTCTTTCTCTTTCAGGACTTCGAGCCTAAGGGTCCAGGACCGTGTTGAGCAACAGGGATCGAATATACGGTAACAATGCCTGGCAAGAAGGCGGGAAAGAAGTCCGGGACTGATGAGATGCTTCGCATGCTGATAAAAGATATGGCGAGTATGAAGAAGCAGATGGCAGCGATGAACAATACGGGTAAACCGAAGAAGGTTATAGGCCCGGCATTGCCGGGAGTTGTCCCCGCGGGGAGGGGTAAAAGGGTCAGGAATAGGATGGCAGGGGAGGAGGTCCCGGTTCCCGAGTTACCCCCGGCAAGCCCGGTCATTCCAGTCGAGGCCCTGGTACCGATCCCAGACGCGGGTCAACCGATTCCGGTTGTTGTTACGCCCGCCAGCGAGAAGGACATGCCTCCCGAATTAGCCGCCCAGCTGGCCGCATGGCTTGGCAGAAAAACAGGGGGTGCTACGGCACCGGGGGACACGGCCGAAGAGGCCAGGTTACTAATGCAGCAGTTGCGGCAGTCGCGTGATGCCGCGAAGGCGAATCTCCCTCTTGTCCCCCCACAGGTGACCTCGGAAGGACCGGCAGCTGGTGTCGAAAAAACAGCGGGAACAGCAATGGAGCCGGGTAAGCAGGCATTGCCAATGGCAAGGGAGGGGACTTTGCCCTCAAGACGGGAGAAGGTGGTCCAACATATACCGTTGGCCACAAAAGAATTGATTTGGGCTGATAAGTACGTGAATATGTTTTCCCTGCTGACTGACCATCGCGAGATGGAGTATGTTAAGACACAAAAGGATTTGTGGCACCCGAGTGTATGGCGAGCCAAAATGGCGGGATTCAGGGTTGATGAGACAATCTCAAATTGGGCCAGGGCTTTTGCGATGTTTTCTGCAATTATTGGGGAACGTAAGCCCGAAGTTTTGCCCGAATTGTCCTGCTATCAGGCACGAATAATGGATTTTTATGAAACATATGAGGGCGATGAGTGGATGGGTTACGATATGAAGTTTCGTAAGGCCAAGGAGTTCGATTCATCTCAGACGTGGGATTGTCTCGACTCGATCTCTTGGCAGAAGCAGCTCCTGCCGGGCACGACGAAATCGTCCTCGCTTGGCGGGAATGGGTCGGGGCCTTCCCGCCATCAACCTGCGGCGCCCTTTCGAGCGGGCCCCGCTGGCGACCACCAACCAAGGAATGGTGGGAATGGGGGTAAGAAAGGGGTCTGTTGGAATTTTAACAGGGGCAATTGCACAAGGCCACAAGGGACATGTAAGTTCAGACATGTGTGTGCAGGTTGCGGAAATTCTTCACACCCCGAGAGTTCGTGCAGAGCCAAGAATGGTGATACAGGGGGTAGAGGAGGGGCCAAACAGGTCTGAGGGGGACCATTGTGTACCGCTACCTACCCCCGTAGATATCATGGCAATGATCCCCTGGCTAAACGAATACCCTGATCATGTCTCCGCTGGGGTGTTGAGGAACGGCTTCTTATATGGTTTCCACATCCCGGCGGGGGATTTTCGTGGGGAACCACTTTGTAGAAACCAACTGAGGAAGATTGCAAAGGAGGTTGCCCTTGGCCGGGTTGCTGGCCCATATAGGCACCCGCCAGTAACTAATTTAATCTGTTCCCAGTTGGGAGTAGTTCCCAAGAAGGACCCGGGGGAATTTAGGCTGATCCATAACTTGTCAGCTCCGAGGGGTCTTTCGGTGAACGATGCGATTGACCCGGGAGTTTGTTCGGTGCGGTACGCATCCTTCGATGATGCCGTCGCCATGTTGAATCGCCTGGGGCCCGGAGCGCTGATGGCGAAGTCAGATATCGAGTCGGCGTTCCGGTTGCTCCCGGTACACCCACGGGATCAGCGTCTGTTATTCTTTGTGTTCCAGGGCCGTTACTACATGGATAGATGTATGCCTATGGGTTGCTCCATCTCTTGTGCCTATTTTGAGAAATTCAGTTGTTTTCTGGAATGGGCGTTCACCAAAGCCACTGGCCATACCCAGGTTATGCATTACCTAGACGATTTTTTGTTCTTGGGGGCAGCCGGCGACACAAAATGTGCGCAGGCGTTACAGGAATTTTGCACTCTCATGGAGGGGTTCGGGGTGCCATTGGCACCAGGTAAGACGGTTGGACCATCTACTTCACTCCAGTTTATTCGGAATTGAGCTCGATTCTGTGGAGGGATGTTTCCGTTTGCCAGTGGGGAAAGTAGCGAAGTTCAGGGCTTCCCTGGAACTGTGCATTAGCAAAGAGAAAGTTACCCTCTATCAGTTACAACAAGCAGTGGGCCAGTTTAACTTTGCCTTAAGAGTGATACCAATGGCCCGCCCCTTTTCCCACTCTATTGCACAAGCCATGGTTGGTCTCAAGGAAGGACACCACCGCACGAGACTGTCTGCAGAGGTTCGCCAGGACATGCGCATATGGTTGGCATTTCTGGCGGATTTCAACGGTCGAGTGGTGTGGAACAAGCCGCCAGCGTCCTCGGACGAGCTGGGCTTGTGGACCGACTCGGCGGGGAGCGTGGGATTTGGCGCCATCTTTGGTAATCGATGGTCGGCGCAAACATGGCCGACGTGGTGGCACACCAGCGGTCTCACAGGTAACATTGGGTTTCTCGAGTTGTTCCCCATTTTTGTGGCTCTGAAGGCATGGCCGGATGAGTTCCGAGATCGCTCTGTGGTGTTTTGATCCGATAATATGACTGTAGTTGAATGTATAAACAATCAGGCAGCACGCTGCAAGTGGATATTGAGATTACTGAAGGAAATTGTACTACTTTGCATGAGACTGAACGTACAATTCAGGGCGAAGCATGAGCCAGGTGTACTGAACCAGGCGGCTGATGCACTCTCTCGTTCACACATGCAGGCTTTCAGGGGTTATCTACCTTCCGCGGACCTAGCGGCGGCACCATTTCCCGAAGTACTCTGGCTACTCGGTGCCCCGGATTACAAGACCTCGTGGCAGCAAGCTTAGCCCCCAGGAAAAGGAAGGCATACGAAGGAGCGTTTCGTTCCTATTGTGCATTTTTGGGTCCGGCAGGGGGGGACAATTAGGGTCAGGAGGATTATGTCCTGAAGTTTCTAGTAGCACTGCACAGTGCAGGCCGATCAGTGGCAACGGCCAATAGGCACCGGGCCGCCATTTCATTCATGGCGAAGGCGCATGGCATCAAGGACCCAACATCGTCCTTTTTGGTAAGGAAAGCCCTTCGTGGTTGGCAGCGCCTTGAGGGTCGTAGAGTAGACGAGAGGCGCCCGATTGGGCTAGAAAGGTTGTCCCTGCTGATGTCGATACTCCCCACGACATGTTCCTCCCAGTTCGAGGCAGTGCTGTTCCGGGCCGCTTTCGCATTAGCGTTCCATGGGGCTATGCGGGTGAGCGAGCTGGTTGCAAAAAATAAGAATGATGTGGAGGGAGGTCTGTGTCGGGATCACATTCTGATTAAGGGTGATTAAATGGTGGTCACAATAACCAGGTCCAAGACCGACCAGAGTGCTATGGGAGACAGTATTGTTGTCCAGCGCATGCTAGGGTCCCCCTTGTGCCCGGTGAAGTGCGTTGAGGAATATTTGGCGCGAAGGGCGGATACATGGGGGGGAAGCCTGCTGAGACACATCGACGCCACCCCACTGACGAGGTTTCAGTTTCAGAGGGTGCTAACAATGGCAATCGCAGCGGCGGGCTTGGACCCGGGCGATTTCGGGACCCATTCCTTTAGGATAGGGGCTGCTACAGAGGCTACAGCCAGGGGTCAAAGTGTTGAGAAGGTGAAACAACTGGGACGATGGTCCTCGAACTGTTATAAAAGGTATGTGCGGTTGCACATGTTGTGAAGTCAATGTCATGCACTCACGCTTCTTGTCTTCTGTTTGGTTTACAGTTTCGCGAGCATGCTATGCGGGGCGGACTGTGCAGTCGACCCGGCACCTGGGGACCAGCGGTCAGAGATCACCGGCTGAGGAAAGAATGGTGTGGGTCGTGGGCCACTCATACGTGAGGCGGGCCGGGGACGTATTCAAAGCAGGTGACGTGACTCACGCAGCTGGGGAATACGGGTACAGGGTGACCTTCCACGGAAGGGGCGGGCTCTGTATTGACCAGTTTCAATGTTTTGTCGAGGAACTGTTAGGGCGGCAGAGGTCACCGCCGTCTGTAATCATAGTACACCTGGGGGGCAATGACTTGGTGACACTCGGTCGGCGAGTACTACTCGAGCGAGTTCGGACTACTGTTAGCTGGCTGGCGAGAAGGATCCCGGGGTGCACAATAGCATGGTCCCACATGATTCCCAGGAAGGTGTGGCGGGGGGGCCTCTCTGTGTCAGCACTGAACCATTCAGTGATAAAGGTCAATAACAAACTTGGTAGGTTGTTTCGCTCGGCGCAATTGCACTGTATTCCGCATGGATGTATTCGGGGGGATCACATGTATCTCGATGATGGGGTCCATTTGTCCCGGGAGGGGAATGTCTTACTCATAGGAGACTTCATAGCATGGTTAAGGGGTTTGTAAAAGCATGACCTTTAGTAGGAGTTTGTGGGGGGGCCGGATAGCCGGTCAACTATCCGGCCTGTGGCGGTAAGGTCATGATCGGTGAGCAGTAATTTCAAGGTCCCTAGAGGGGGGGCGCAACTCACTATGGATGGGAGCGCCCGGGGGGAGGCGGCCATTGGCCCCTCACACGGGGAGGCGGCACCCACTAAGTGTGGGTGGCCTAAGGGAAGACAGCCATAGGCCCCTTCCAGGGGAGGAGGCGGCTAAGATGCCCCTCCTACGAATTTCCCGGGGCCCGGATATCCGCGACGGCGGATGTGATAGACAGTGTTGGGTGGGAGGGGGGTCCACGCTACCTTCTTACAGACACCTCAGACGAGTCCTCGGACGACCCTTAAGATGGCGTCGAGTTAAAATAGGGGGCCCCCGCAAGACAAGGGAAATTGGAGTTGGCACAGAGGTACAGTCCTCTGCGCGCGCGCCCTCACATCGTGAGGGGGAGAGTTCTGGTAGTAGGGATCTGACACCGGTTGCGACCTTGCCGTTGGCCCGTAATGCTAGGATGTACAATTTTAATTTAGAAAGTATGCATTTGCAGGATGTTAGACTCGGCTAGGAAAACCTTTGTACTAGAGATTTGTTAAGGTTAGCCAAAGAACATGTCTTCATCGAAATGTAATAAATGAAAATTGTACATGATATGAAACTGTTATTTTAATGTTTTAATTTTGTTTCATATTTTAATAAATACGGCCGGGAGGGTAACTCCCTCCCGCCTTCCAAAAGTTCAGAACTGCGTCCGTCTTCCCATCCTTGGGGATTGTGTTGGGAGGGGGTGACAGGCATCCCGGCCATATGGAAAGGGGCGACCACTCGGTCCCCCCGAACGTATGGTAGGGGGCCCGGATCCCCCCGGGAAACCATTTTGGGCGGGGGGCGTGTCACAGCTGGTATGCCCGAAGTGGTGTAGCCGGGGCGCGCCTTTACCCGCCCAGGAGGGGTTGTCCTAGACACCTACACCGTTGGCCACGCCCAGTAGGCGTACCGGAGGAGGGTACACGCCCTCCCGAAGAGGAATAAAGAGAGCAGGAATCCGAAGAAGCATCCTCTTGTTCCTGTGCTTGGAAGCTGCACCCACTCGTTGCACGTGAGCCCTCGACGGAACAAGGAGCAATTTTGACCCACCCACCAGCCCCTTATGGCAACGTTAGTACTGCAATAAATGTGATTTGCTTGGATAACATCTTTTTTCCCTTGTGTAGCGGTTAATAACATCGCAATGTTAGTACTGCAATAAAGTGATTTGCTTGATAACATCTTCTTACCTGGTTTAGCGGATGATAACGGTCTAAGCTTAATGATATGATAAAATGTCTAGTAGTAGAAACAAATATTGCAATGTACAGTATAATTTTCTCCCCTAGTAGGTAAACAAATGTCGTATTTATTTTTTGGTCGGGCGGTAAGGTCATGATCGGTGCGCAGTAATTTCAAGGTCCCTAGAGGGGGGCGCCACCCACTATGGATGGGAGCGCCCGGGGGGAGGCGGCCATTGGCCCCTCACACGGGGAGGCGGCACCCACTAAGTGTGGGTCGCCTAAGGGAAGACGGCCATAGGCCCCTTCCAGGGGAGGAGGCGGCTAAGATGCCCCTCCTACGAATTTCCCGGGGCCCGGATATCCGCGACGGCGGATGTGATAGACAGTGTGGGGTGGGAGGGGGGTCCACGCTACCTTCTTACAGACACCTCACACGAGTCCTCGGACGACCCTTAAGATGGCGTCGAGTTAAAATAGGGGGCCCCCGCAAGACAAGGGAAATTGGAGTTGGCACAGAGGTACAGTCCTCTGCGCGCCCGCCCTCACATCGTGAGGGGGAGAGTTCTGGTAGTAGGGATCTGACACCGGTTGCGACCTTGCCGTTGGCCCGTAATGCTAGGATGTACAATTTTAATTTAGAAAGTATGCATTTGCAGGATGTTAGACTCGGCTAGGAAAACCTTTGTACTAGAGATTTGTTAAGGTTAGCCAAAGAACATGTCTTCATCGAAATGTAATAAATGAAAATTGTACATGATATGAAACTGTTATTTTAATGTTTTAATTTTGTTTCATATTTTAATAAATACGGCCGGGAGGGTAACTCCCTCCCGCCTTCCAAAAGTTCAGAACTGCGTCCGTCTTCCCATCCTTGGGGATTGTGTTGGGAGGGGGTGACAGGCATCCCGGCCATATGACCTATGCTCGAGCTTGAAGCCTGGCTCTGGCTCAGCTCGAAGTCCTGTTGGATCCTCAAGCCCATAGCTAGCCGAGCTTTCATCTGGCTTCTGCTTGCCGATCTGTCTCTGTCCAGGCTGTGGTGTTACTATCAGAGCTCCACTGTTGAACTAGAGGAACCGTGTTCTAGTCTCATAATCGGCTCAACATCCTGTGAATCTGGCCATATGTCTTAATTTCCCGATGTCTATAAACAGTGCATGTGACCTTGTGCAAAGTAACTGGTGCCTATATAAAACACTTCAATACCTTCAGGTTGAGTTTGCGCAATATTTCAAAAAACTGCAGAAAAATTCACTAAGAGCTAAAAGCAAAGCCTTAACATAAGGAAAAACAAATAGATACCCATTACTGGCTGTTTTGTACAAAGTGAAACCAGAAAAAAATGGATGAATTGCCGCTTTCCTGCTTAAATTGTGTGATCTAAGGCAATTATTTTATTTCACCAAAACTCTTTTTTCTTCATTGCTGCTTAGGAAAGCGGGCTCAAATAAGTGAGTTCAAACTATCTGTTATAAAAAACTATCACTTTTAATATGTACTTCCCAGTGCAGTGCTATAGTGTGCCCTGTTGATGTCATAGCTTCTACATGTTAAAGAAATACACATTTTGGCGGTTTGAAGAGATTTTTCATATTTTAAGTGAAGTTTGTTTTATGAGTTACATAGCAAATCTTTTCAGGGCTCAGCTTGTGCACGTGCTCCAAGAGCAAAGCCAGACCCTTGCCTTGGCCCTGGCTCTTCCTGCTAATTGGTTGGCTCACCCATGTCTAGTGGATAGACCAAGGGCCTTATTTATGAAGGTATTGTATCACACTTGTGCCTCACAAGGGGGTGCAAGGGCAACGCAAAATCTAAGTTGGAATTATCAAGCCACGCAGGGTCACCCTGAGTGGCCCTGCATGGGCTCATAAATCTATAGTAACGCATCGCAGTGCAAATCTCTACATTGCTCGACTCTGCCTTGGAAAGACATTGATTGAGAGGAGCGTGGGTGTTTCCACGCATCCACCCATAGATTTTGGCGCATTTCCAGACTTATGAACACTGGTAAACCTGGGAATCCGCTGAAATGCTACACCCCCCTGGGGCGGCGGAGCAAGGAGAAATATCTTTATTTCTCCTTGTTTTTTTGTCTTTCCATATTGCTGCATTGTGCAGCACACATAGAGGAAAAATATGGGGCAGCGTCAAAAAGCAATGGGTGTTGTGGTGGAAAGCCCACAGCAACATACATCGCCTGCCCCTTTGTCGCAGAAGATTGCTGCGGTAAGGGACATATTTGGAAGGAGGCGTAACCACCTTGTAAATATGGGGCAGAGAGAAATGCCACTGGAGTGTCAGAAAAGGAGGATTGCTTTTGTGGAGGAAACAATCAAGACTGCAACACAGGCGCCCTTGCACCCGACGCAAGGGTGCCTGTGTTGGCAGCCAAATGGGCGCCAGCGCAAGGAAAGGACAGGAATGCTTTGAATTATGTTACATGGCACATTCCTGCCTTTCACGCAGTGCAGCAAGGTGGCTTGTTGCGCTGTGTAAATGCTTCATAAGTATGCCCCTCACCTTGGAGCCTCCTGCGCTGCGTGGATTCCTGTGGACATGACCTCTGCTGCTGGATGTGGTGTTATTTGCAACTGAGCTGGAATCATCCCTGCACAAACAGTGTGTCGGAATAAGATGAGTCACGGGAGGTACTTGGCGGCGGCAGGCCTATATTATGTCTGGACATCTCTGTACATTTTAATGGAACTTTCATGACTTTTACAAAAGTTGCTGCTGCAGTTCAATCAGTCTGCCCAATTAAGGCAATAGAAAGTGAACTACAGGCAAAAAGAATAGAGTTCTTAGAATAATTAGGACTGCACAACTCCTCGGAGTAGGGTTGTGAAAATGAAAACCATTCGAAATCCACTAATGGAAACATTTGTGTATGATGTTTTTGGCCAAAGTCTTCACCTTGCCCTATACGTGATCAATGGACAGGCAGAGGACACATCAAATATTTTTGTGATGGGTTTTAGTTTGGTAATGACTTAAGATCCCTGAATGGAACTTTTGTGTTTTTATTTTCTATAAATCATCGCTCATGGTGCATCTCAGGTGGAAAAGTCTAGTATATGAATCTGCTGAAAACATTGTCTGAGCCTGTTGTATAGTCACAAAAATGAAAATGTTATTTCTTTTTTCAGCATTTCATGTATTTCACTGTTTTGTGTATAAGGACACTTTGTTTATCTAACAAACTATTTATTTAGGTGTGTTTGACGAAAGGAAATGCACAAAGACAAGCGATAAAACAAAGATAGTATTCAAAGTGGGCTTTAGATCTTTAATAACCTCATCCATAATATACATCCCATAACATAATTTTGAGTACCTCATGTACATTTGAATCATCAATGAAGGGTCGATGAGTTTGCCAATTGATTGTCAACCCTCCCTGTTTAGGGTGGAAGCTGCCTACCATCTGGACAAAAGTTGACATTTATCATTATTTTTCACTTTATCTATCCTAAAACATTTAGGGGTGTCTTTACAATAAAATGTTGGAGCACGATGTTACTCCAAAATTGGTAACGCCACGCTCTGACAATTTTTAAATGCGCCATATTTACAAAAATATGGCGCACCCATGTTGTTATGAACCCCAATGTACATCAATATAGACCTAGGTAGTTACACAACCTTGTACCTACATCTGTCGTACCATTGTTCTACATACCCGGTCCGACACTGACCTTTTACCTAGTTAGATGCTGCAAGACTGCTGTGTGGTTTTCTCAGAATACTAGCGTCATGTATTGTGCATAAAGATTCACAGTATCACAGCAGGATTACCATATTCTGCATGATAACTCTGTATAAGGGTCATCCTTGCTCAACATGCACACAGTACACTTTTAGGTAGAACCCCTGAGGGTACCTTTCGGGTACATAAGCACTGCATCTTCGCTGGGCAAACAAGAGGAGAAAAAAGACTTCCATGCTGACAAGAGGCGCTGAGGTTCCTGCACGCAGTCACTCCAGCAAGCAGTGGTCTGACTCTCCTGACTGGGTGTTCTCCTTGAGACCAAGATGTGGTCCTTCACTCCCCCACATCAGGTAATAGGGTTGGCTTTATCTTGGATACACACCTACATACATGCTAGGTACACTTAGGTACCTCTAGTTAGGGTTGCATCGTAGGAGTACACATTATTACAGTCATGTATCTATATGCCTGCATATATTCATTGTTTTAGATCTATGGTAGAATTCTACCTTTTTTTACTCTGTTGGTGCTAATAACCGTATACATTTGTTTCTGTCTCATTGTTGTTGCAGAACACGTATTTTACATTAGAATGATGTTGGTTCAATAAATGTTTATTCAGAACATCCCCACTGTTTATTCAGTATATCTCTCTGAGACAAAGTGAGAACGAATGACTGAGCGAAAAGTACTGTACTGTTTCCATGATTCCTGGGTGATCAGGGTTGTCATGTTCGATAGATGTCAGAAGTTATTTGCTCTTTGGTAAGAGGGACTCGTTGTGACACTGTGAGCCAGGAGGACTAACAGACTAACATAACTGTGGGGGTGTAATTTACATACAAGACATAGCACCATATCAGATTTGTACATTATGAGCCACCTTCTATTCATCATTACCTATTCACATAGGTCTAATCCACACGTGTGAATTGTGCCACCACCACCTGCAGAGTTCCGGTGTGCACCTCATACTAATTAAGTTCTCACTCATATTTACTGATCAATTTACTATTATTTCATGTACTGAGGGCACACCCACTGTGTGCGATCACCTTCACCATGATACCCATGCCTTACTCTAAGGGCCTGATTCCGATCCTGGATTTTTTTTCCCATACAAATAGGATTTGTAGTTTTTTTCCATACAAATTGTACAAGTCCCTTCCAAACCGTGTAGTACGATTCGTACGGGAAAAATACATACAGATCGGCCCAATCCTTACAAATCGGATCGGGAAAAGCTGTACGACACGGACCTGTAAAAAAGACCATACAAATTGTAAAAAGGCTGTCCAACCCGTCAAGTACGATTCGTACCAGTTTGTCAGCATACGATTTGTATGGAAAATGGCCTATATACGGGGAATGACTCGTACCGGGCAACGAAGCGAACCCCTGTACGCCTCATACCCTGGTAGGACTCTTTCTGGGGGTACGACTCATACCGGGGTACGGGTCGTATAGAGGTATGAGGCGTACAGGGGTCCCCCCACATGCAAGGCATGTGTATGGTGCGTACACCAAAATCGCATATGTGCGCACCGTACCTCAAAATCGCCCGTGTACGCATCGTACTCCAAAATCACGTATGTACGCACCGTACAAGCACCGTACCCCAAAATCACCTGTGTACGAACCGTACCCCAAAATCGCGTATGTACGCACCGTACCCCAAAATCACGTATGTACGCACCGTACCCCAAAATCACCTGTGTACGAACCGTACCCCAAAATCGCGTATGTACGCACCGTACCCCAAAATCACGTATGTACGCACCGTACCCCAAAATCGCGTATGTACGCACCGTAACCCAAAATCACCCATGTACGCACCGTACCCCAAAATCGCGTATGTACGCACCGTACCCCAAAATCGCATATGTACGCACCGTACCCCAAAATCGCCCGTGTACGCACCATACCCCAAAAATCGTGTATGTACACACCGCACCCCAAAATCGCCTGTGTACGCACTGTACCCCAACATCGCGCATTTACACACCGTACATATGCGATTTTGGGGTACGGTGCGTACACGGGCAATTTTGGGGTACGGTGCGTACACGGGCGATTTTGGGGGGCGGTGCGTACATACGCAATTTTGGGGTACGGTGCGTACATATGCAATTTTGGGGTACGGCGCGTACATGGCCAATTTTGGGGTACGGTTCGTACACAGGTGATTTTGGGGTACGGTGCTTGTACGGTGCGTACACGACCAGTACCCCTTCATCGCGTATGTATGCACCGTACCCCACTTTCCGTGTCATCCGTACGCACTGGGCATACGCACCGTACCCCTGTATTCATGGGGTGTACGACGCGTACACGGGGGGTCTGTCTCGTACTGTTTTACGGGCGTACAAGGCTTTTCCCACACTTTTTGGCTCTTGTAAAAAAAGAGCCGTACCGCATGCCGTTTGTACGAATCATACTTGCCGGGTTGTAAACTGCTGCCGGGAATACATGGGAATGTCGCATACAGAGCAATCCGAATCGGAATCGCTTGTATATAAGAGTTGTATGGTCTTTTTTACAATTTGTATGGAGTGCGTCTATTTGTACGGATCGTACTTCCTAGGTTGTAGGGGCCTCCTTACAAGTACGAGTTGTATGGAGAAACCGCTCCATACCACGGTTTGTACAGAGTTTTTCCAGGATCGGAATCAGCCCATAAATATTCTCAGGCAACCACTGTGTATTTGATGGAACCACATGTTCTATTAATTTGATTACCAGTATGCCCATCACCGCAAACTCTTTTAAAATATATTCCTAAAATGAACTCTATAGTAGAACTTACCAAGTACTTTTTAGGTGAGCAGCATGTATTTTAAGAATCGATAATTGATAAAAAACCTTTGGGCATTGTTCCTGTGAAAGTATATGGACGTGATATTAGCATTGTGCCAAATGAATGGCTAGACAGTCACTTCATTTATCATTGTATATACATTCATTAATCTACAGGCTTACCTCCAAGCCTTTCACTTTCACACGTCAAGGTGCTGTAAGTGTAGTTCCTTAATCTAGGATCCATCCACATGTTATGTTTCAGAGTTTGGACGCGCTACTTGGAGCCTTGATAAGTTCCATCTAAAGTATCAACAAAGTTTTGCCATCAGTTATATTGGCCATGCAGATATCTCTATTTTTCTACCATTCCATTCATATATATAAATGTCAAGAGTTTTTGCAAACTATAATTTTATTGGAACGGACGTAAGTCCACTCACCTAACCATGCCAGTGTTTAAAACTGCTTAGTTACTCTTATATAATTAACATCTTCAGTTAAAAGGAATGGTATCATATCTCTAAAAAGGTCCCCAAGTGCGACCAAAACTGAGACCACTCATAATGCTGACAATGCATGCTCCAATCAAGCTTTGCCAGTATGACGTTAGTACTATGTCTGAGACAAGCGGTATCGAAAGCACTTTTGAAAGCGTGTTTCGTTTCTCGACCATTATTTACAATGCATGCTCCAATCCGGCTTAGCCAGTATGACGTTAGTATTGTGTCTAAGACAAACGGTATCGAGAATACTTTTAAAAGCATGTTTTGTTTCTCGACCATTATTTAATCAGCAACTCGCGGACAAAGTAATCCCGCCTTTGGTGTTACACACGTTAAGCTTAACCACGTTCCAACAGTCCTCAATCTACGGAATTCTAATTTTCAAGCTTACCGCCATTAACGCGTTTGTTGGCGTCGGAAAAGGTAGCCTCCTTCCGCGTTTCCCTTCCGAGGCCCTCTCAGTTTCACCTCCCATTTGTTCCTGTAAAGGTCGACGACGGACCAATTTCTGGGTCTAGTGTTGTAATCTATTGTCACGTAGCGGCCATTTTGGAGTGTCCGAATTTTCTATTGAATAATTCTGGTCCTCATACCCACCATATATCTATGCCATTATTAAATCCATTCCCTGAGGAGATGTGAACTCATTTGAACCATTTTCTAGAGTACAGGTTTCAGATGATCGCACTTAGTTGTCGCTCTTTATATGAAACAACAAGTTTTAATCAATTAATATTTAAATTTGCATACCGCAATTCGATTTGTTACTATTTCTACTAGTATCTTCATTACATAAAATCTATTTCCAACGCCAACAGACGCGTTAATGGCGGTAAGCTTGAAAATTAGAATTACGTACATTTAGGACTGTTAGAACGTGGTTAAGCTTAACGTGTGTAACACCAAAGGCGGGATTACTTTGTCCGCGAGTCGCTGATTAAATAATGGTCGAGAAACGAAACATGCTTTTAAAAGTATTCTCGATACCGTTTGTCTTAGACACAATACTAACGTCATACTGGCTAAGCCAGATTGGAGCATGCATTGTAAATAATGGTCGAGAAACGAAACACGATTTCAAAAGGGCTTTCGATACCGCTTGTCTCAGACACAGTACTAACGTCATACTGGCAAAGCTTGATTGGAGCATGCATTGTCAGCATTATGAGTGGTCTCAGTTTTGGTCGCACTTGGGGACCTTTTTAGAGATATGATATCATTCCTTTTAACTGAAGATGTTAATTATATAAGAGTAACTAAGCAGTTTTAAACACTGGCATGGTTAGGTGAGTGGACTTACGACCGTTCCAATAAAATTATAGTTTGCAAAAACTCTTGACATTTATATATATGAATGGAATGGTAGAAAAATAGAGATATCTGCATGGCCAATATAACTGATGGCAAAACTTTGTTGATACTTTAGATGGAACTTATCAAGGCTCCAAGTAGCGCATCCAAACTCTGCAACATAACATGTGGATGGACCCTAGATTAAGGAACTACACTTACAGCACCTTGACGTGTGAAAGTGAAAGTCTTGGAGGTAAGCCTGTAGATTAATGAATGTATATACAATGATAACTGAAGTGACTGTCTAGCCATACATTTGGCACAATGCTAATATCACGTCCATATACTTTCACAGGAACGGTACGCAGACAAAATATCGAGTTTTAAATTTCGATATACAATTATATCGAAGTTTAAATAAGGAAGGGACATAATATAGAAGGTAAGTAATATCGATGTCAGTAATATCGAAGTAAATAATTTCGATGTTACTAATATCGATTTTTAAATAAATTTAGTGTATATTATATAGTATTTATTATGTTTTATCATGTATTTTTAATGTAATTTAATTAAAAGTTGTGTTTTAGTACTGTAGCGGGTTGTGGGTTTATAGGCGAATAGGGTGGGAAGTAATTTAATTATGTTAAATTAATTAATAATTAGTATGAAATATTAATTAATTAATTGAGAATAATTTTTGATTAATTTTAATTAATTGATTAATTGATAAATATGTTCTGTAGCGGGTTATGGGTTTATAAGGGAATAGGGTGGGAAATAATATAATTATGTTAAATTAATTATTAATTAGAAGGAATTATTAATTAATTAATTGAGAATAATTTTTAATTAATTTTAATTAATTGATTAATTGATAAATATGTTCTGTTGCGGGTTATGGTTTTATAGGGGAATAGTGTGGGAAGTAATTTAATTATGTTTAAATAATTAATAATTAGTAGGATTTATTAATTAATTAATTGAGATTTTTTAATTTAATTTTAATTAATTGAATAATTGATAAAATATGTTCTGTAGGGGGTTATGGGTGTACTGTTGCCTTCTCTGGAGTTGGAATAGTAATTGTTACCCCTACGCTATCCAACACTTTCCCTACTGTTGCACTCTCTGGAGTGGGAATAGTAATTTTTACCCCTACGCGATCCAACACTTTCCCTACTGTTTCACTCTCTGGAGTGGGAATAGTAATTGTTACCCCTAGGCTATCCAACACTTTCCCTACTTTTGCACTCTCTGGAGTGGGAATAGTAATTGTTACCCCTACGCTATCCAACACTTTCCCTACTGTTGCAGTCTCTGGAGTGGGAATAGCAATTGTTACCCCTACGCTATCCAACACTTTCCCTACTGTTGCACTCTCTGGAGCAGGAATAGTAATTTTTACCCCTACGCTATCCAACACTTTCCCTACTGTTGCACTCTCTGGAGTTGGAATAGTAATTTTTAACCCTACGCTATCCAACACTTTCCCTACCGTTGCATTCTCTGGAGTGGGAATAGTAATTGTTACCCCTACGCTATCCAACACTTTCCCTACTGTTGCACTCTCTGGAGTGGGAATAGTAATTTTTACCCCCTACACTATCCAACACTTTCCCTACTGTTGCACTCTCTGGAGTTGGAATAGTAATTTTTAACTCTACGCTATCCAACAATTTCCCTACTGTTGCACTCTCTGGAGTGGGAATAGTAATTGTTACCCCTACGCTATCCAACACTTTCCCTACTGTAGCACTCTCTGGAGTGGGAATAGTAATTGTTACCCCTACGCTATCCAACACTTTCCCTACTGTTGCACTCTCTGGAGCGGGAATAGCAATTTTTACCCCTACGCTATCCAACACTTTCCCTACTGTTGCACTCTCTGGAGTTGGAATAGTAATTGTTACCCCTACGCTATCTAACACTTTCCCTACTGTTGCACTCTCTGTAGTGGGAATAGTAATTTTTACCCCTACGCTATCCAACACTTTCCCTACTGTTGCACTCTGTAGAGTTGGAATAGTAATTGTTACCCCTACGCTATCCAACACTTTCCCTACTTTTGCACTCTCTGGAGTGGGAATAGTAATGTTTACCCCTACCCTATCCAACACTTTCCCTACTGTTGCACTCTCTGGAGTTGAAATAGTAATTTTTTTTAGGTTTAAAGCATTTTTATTAAGACAAAAGAAACATGGGGTAGGGGAATAGGAGGTTAAGGTTACATACAGTACAGCGAGAAGAAGCGTATCTCAGGAGCGTTGGTCAAAAGTAGTTCGGTGGTCCAGAAGGAAAATACAACAAATGTAAGGCAATTAGGCAGTTTGTGTAACCCTCTCGTGTACCCCAACACCCCACCCAAAGCCGAGCGCGAGTAACCATCATCCATCCATCAAGGCACAACCCAGTCCCTCCGAGCCCCCCACCCCCAATAAAGGAAAAATAAAGGAAACAACACCCCAACTCCCCCGTCCAATGGCCCGCAATAGGATAACCCGCCCCAAACAGCCCACACCCCATCCCCTAAGATCGTATCCCCTGTGCATTCTAATCCACCGGGGCCGCCGGTGGCGTCAGCCTAAGAAGTCGAAGGTACCTCGGGCAGGTGAGTTCCCGGAATTCCGTGGACAGTAGTGCTAGGAAGGGTTGCCATAGCTCCTCAAATTGATCTACATCCCCAGCCACTGTAAGCGACATCTTCTCCATACCCAACACCTGCCAGAGTCTATGCAACCAACCAGTAATAGAGGGGACAGTGGCGGTACGCCAGTGGACGAGAATATTCTGGACCGCTGAGCCTAGCGCAATAGCAATCTGTCTACCCCTGCGGGACTTCAACGGGTACATTAGATCATTGGGAAGGCCTAACAAAACATACGCTGGGAAGCGCGGCAGCTCAATCTCAAAGTGCCTATCTACCTCATCCAAGACCTCCTTACAGTAAGCAGTCAGCACCGGGCAAGCCCAAAGAATGTGTGAGAGGGTACCCACTTGTCCGCAACCCCGCCAGCACCCCTTGTCAGTGTGTTTATGCATTTCATATA
Source organism: Lissotriton vulgaris (assembly GCF_964263255.1). Lineage (NCBI taxonomy): Eukaryota > Metazoa > Chordata > Amphibia > Caudata > Salamandridae > Lissotriton > Lissotriton vulgaris. The sequence continues at coordinate 1,630,030,609 of NC_141695.1, read as the reverse complement.
GCCTCTCCGGGGTGTAATACCAATAAGTAGACACCTTAGTGAAGGTCTCCGTAAGCCCAGTGTGGTAAGCAGAGTGCCTCGCCCGATATGCAATTTTGTCCCACTCCCTATGGCTAAGTGTCCTACCCAATTCTCTGTGCCAGCGCTCCCTCCCGGGGTTATGATAGTGGAACGTCGGGGGTTGAAGGAATTTATACAAATCGGTAATTAGCTTGGCGTCCGAGGTCCGGGTCACCAACCACCGCTCATATGGTGTGATTTGGCGAGCTGCGGTGTCGCGTACCTGGGGTTGGAGAGCCCAGTGTCGGACCTGCATATAGCGCAGTCTGTCCATCTCCGTCAGACCGAACTCCTGTCGAAGTTGTTGGAAAGGAATCACGCCTTCCGGCCCGTAGATCTGGAAAAGCGCCCTACAGCCCGCGCTCACCCAATGGGAAAAGGCTCCCGGCCTGGGGCAAAGTCCGGGTTACCCACTATGGGCGTGAACGGCGAGGGGAAGGTGGTCAGTTCACGAGCCTCGCAAACCGCATCCCACACCCGCAGGGGGACCCGCGTAACAAAGGAGGCGTAGAGATTAGCAGGGCGATGCGCGCGGCACAAGAACGGAACCTCCTGGAGGGTGCGGCCCGCCACTGCCTGGTCTTGAAAAAGCCAGTGTTTATCGGATTCCCACCTGCTCCACTCCACCAAGTATCGCAATTGCGCCGCCTGAAAGTATTTCCGGAGGTCCGGGATACCAAGACCCCCCGCCTCCGGAGCAAGCGTGGAGAGGACCCTCTTCATCCGCGGCTTGCGGCCTTGCCAAACGAAGCGGGAGATGTCAGCTTGCGTTTGCTGTATCCAACCCACAGGGGGTTGGAGAGGTAGAGCGTGGAAGAGGTACAGAATCTGGGGCAGCACCGTCATCTTAACCGCCGCGATACGACCCAGCCACGACAGCAGGCCCTTGCTCCACCGGCCAAATTCCTCCTTGATCTTCCTGCTGAGGGAAGTGTAATTGGCTGTCACCATCTCAGGCAGTGTGGGCGCCAGCAGGATCCCCAGGTATGGCACCGTAGACGAGGACCACTGCATGGGAAAAAGACGCTGAAGGTCCCTCCTGGTGTCCGCGGCCAGTGACACATCCAACGCCACCGACTTGCTCATATTCATTTTAAAGCCGGCCACACGCGCAAAGGCGTCCAATTCCTGGACGCAAGCAGGGAGTGACCTCTTGGGGTCGTCTAGGGTCAGCAGGACATCGTCCGCATAAAGGCTGACTGTGTGGACATATTGGCCCATCTTAACCCCAACGGCGTCTGGGTTATTGCGAATCCTCTGAGCAAACGGCTCCATGTAGAGGGCGAACAAAAGCGGCGAGAGGGGACAACCTTGTCTCGTACCGCGTTCGATGGCAAAACTACCGGAGCTACACCCATTGACCCGCACCGACGCCGATGGACTTTTATAACAGTTGAAGACCATGGTGCGGAACTTCTCGCCGATACCCAGTTTCCCGAGAACCAGTTCGAGGTACGGCCAATGAACTCTATCAAAGGCCTTCTCCGCATCAACTGATAGCAACATCCGCTCCCCCGGGATACGCGAGGCCTTTTCTAGTACATGCGTTACTCTCTTGGTGTTGTCTACCGTCTGCCTACCGGGTACAAAGCCAGCCTGGTCCGCCTCCACCAGTCCCGGTAGGTGTAGACCAAGCCTGGATGCTAGAATCCCTGTATATAGCTTGAGGTCAACATTTAAGAGTGAGATGGGCCTATACGAACCACACAAGGTCCGGTCCTTCCCGGGTTTCGGGATGACTGACACCGTGGCGTTAAGGAGGTCCGGTGGGATAGCGCCAGGCTCGGAGAAGGAGTTAAACAATCGAGTCAGGATTGGGGCCACAGCGGTGCAGAAGGTCTTATAAACAAGGCTGTGTAGCCATCCGGGCCCGGGGCCTTACCGTGCTTCAGTCGCGCTATAGCGGAGATGACTTCCTCAACATGGATGTCCCTCTCTAGATGGTCCGCTTGGGCGGGATCCAGCACCGGGAGGGCCACCGACTCCAAATAGTCCACGGCTTCTCGCGGCGAGGAGGGCTCCCCAGCATACAGAGCTTCATAGAAGCTGCGAAAGGATTCCGCCACCTCCGCGTCACCAGAAACAATGACCCCGTCCGTGCCTACCAGTTCCTTCACGACATTACGCTGCTTTGCAACCCGGAGCCGATGGGCCAGGAGCTTACCACACTTGTCCCCCCCTGAGTAAAAGGCGTGCTTCAGGCGCAAAGCGGCATACTCCGCCCTATCAAGATCCAGTGCTGATAGGAGCTATCTCGCCGCTTTCAATTGCTTCCAAACTCTCGGGGCCCCTGTGCGACGGTGAACCTGCTCAAGCTCCCTGACCTGCGCAGTCAGTTCGTCCCTCTTACGCTGCCGTTCCTTATTTTCGGCTGAGGAGATGGAAATAAATTCCCCTCGGAGGACTGCTTTCAAAGCTGCCCACTGCGTTGCTTGAGACGTGTCGGAGTTGCCGTTGTGAATCAAATAATCCTGAATGACCTCCCCTATACGTTTCACAACAGACTTCTTATGTAAAAGAGTATCGCGAAGACGCCACGTCCCTCGAGAGGGAGAGGCCCCCGGCCACTTGAAAACGCCGGAAACTGGCGCATGGTCGGATAGGGACAGGACCCCGATGTCCGCCGCCGTGGCGGCAGTGCGCAGCGGTCCACTCACCAGGAGGTAATCCAGCCGCGAGTAAGTGCGATGCGCATGGGAGAAGTAGGAGTAGTCCCTATCAGTGGGGTGCATAGAGCGCCAGAGGTCGTGCAAATCCATCTCCACAATCCGATCCTTCACCGCGCGGGAAAGTTCCCCCGTCTGTGGGGAGCGTTGCGCCGACCTGTCCATAGCGGAGTCGAAAACGATTTTAAGGTCTCCCCCCAGGATAACATGGCGATCGGGCGAGGCAGTGACGTCCACCAACACTGAATCTAAGAAACGATCCTGGTGATCATTCGGGCTATAAGCGGAGCCAACCGTAAAAGCTATTCCCCCTAGTCGCATGCGGTATGCAAGGAGCCTCCCTTTTAGTTCGGCATATTTATACAGAACCTCGCCTCTAAAGGAGCTAGCTAAAAGAATGCCTACACCCGCAGTCTTGGTCGCTGCTGAAGAGAAGAACTGAGTGGGGAACTTGGCAGAGCGCAGCCTATGGCAATCCCTGGGCAACAAATGGGTCTCCTGCAGGAGGCATATATCCGCTTGCGTCCCCTCCAGCAATGATAGGATCGCCCTACGCTTCACAGGGTTATTCAGACCCTTAACATTAAGGGTTACTACCTTCAAGGACGGCATTCCTCCCGGGGAAAAGAAGCGCTATGCAGCAGGCAAGGGAACAGCGGGCGGGGCGCATGGGGCAGGCGCGCGGAAAAGGCCTGGACAGGCCAAGCGCAGGCATGGACAACATCGGACGGGACCCCCTCAACAACAAAACAACCCTCACACCCTCCCAAAACACACTCAAGGCAACTAGCCAAAAACAAAATCAAATGTAAACACCCCATTGTCTCAGTCAAGCCCAAAAACGGGCAAGTCCGTAGAAAACAGCAAAGTGGACGTTCAGCCACTCACCTCCAACCACCCCTCCCCGACCCCCGGCCCCAAACCCAGCATCGTAGAGGCTAAGAATCTCTCCCCCCGGAGTGAATTTAGGCCGTCATGGCCACGCCATTGGAGTCGGCCAAGTCCCTGGCCGCCGCCCTCAAAGCATCTGCCATGTCCGCCCTGATAGTAGGGGAATCAGGGCGACTTGCAGTCGCCGGCGACTGTCTCCTCGTCGACCTCCGTCGTAAGCATGGGCGAATTTTGCGAATCTCGCGTTCGCGAATTTTGTGGATTTGCGAATTGGCAATCCGCAAAATCTGCGAATTCTCGCGAATTCGCGGATTTTTTTTTTTTTGTGTTCGCAAGTGTTTCTACCAGTTCGCGAGGATTTGGTACTAGTTCGCAATTGCGAACTTACTTGTCGGCTCGCAACGGTCGCGACTATGTTGTTTCTACGTCTGGTTCATCATCACAGCCTCCCAGCACCCTCTGTTTTACCACTGGCACCCTCTCTTTGACCCATGCCACCCTCTGTTACATCAATGCCACCCTCTGGTTCATCATCACTGTAGAAGATGGGGGGGAAAAGCAAGCCCACCTGCCCTGCTTGAACTGACATGAATTAATTTGGGGTTAGTTTATTAACAACACCTGCCCTGCCCCAACTGACAATAATGAATTAGGGGCTAATTAATGTGTCACTGAAAGAATTTCAAGTTCCAGCCTGGCACCTGCTTGTCTGCTCCTTTAGCTGTAAATCAGGACCTTTGTGGCATACAGTTAAGGTCAGAGCAGGGTCACACAATAGTTGCAAGCAGGCAACCGAATTCTGGAGGGCCCCCTCAGGAAGCACTACAAAGAATCGTTACAAATCATGAGGTTGACCTTTTGCACCTGCTCATTGCTTTTGCTTTTGCTGAAATCGTTTTTCGGTTTTTTTCGTGCTATTCGCGGGGCGCGGCGTCGTGCGAAACCGACCGCGGAAGCCGCCAATTCGTGCGAATGAGCATTTTATTTTTTTGCGGCTTGTTGTTTCGCGAGTTTTTTTGCAGTATTCGCGAGCCGCTTGCAGCGCAACACGCGAATTTACCCCAAGGTCGAGTACGGGCGCGGCCATTTTGTTTGCGTGACGTATTTCCGTTTCCGCCCGCTATGTATAATCTCGCGCAGTAAGCGCATTGCGAGTAGAGGTTCGCACGAGATCGCGCGGGAAATCTAGAGGTTCGCACGAGATCGCGAGGAAAATCTCGCGCGAACTTACTTTCGCGCTCGTGAACGGGCGCCGGCCATCTTGTTTTTCATTCATTTCCTGTGTCTGGGCATGGTGTTTAATCCTCTTGGTATCTTTGCCATCCTTTGCTTGTTTTCAGTTTTTTTTTTACGATTTTGCTTCTTATCTATCCCTCTCTTTTCCTAGCTGTATATTTTTGTCTTTTCTGCTATTTTTCTTTACTTTTAAACTACTTTTTTAAACTCTTTTCTTTTCTTCTTCCCTATCCTATTCTTTCTTAATTTTCTACTTCTTCCTACCTTACCTGCCCAGACCATGGTCAAGCCAGGCGCCGTGAAGCTGCCCAGGCACTTGAGGGCCGCAGCGGCGGCGGGGAGTAGTGCTGGACCCAGTGCCAGGACAGCATGCGGGAGATTGAGGGGGGAGCAGGTGACGCGACGGGAGATATTCAGCCCGGAGGAAGTGGGCGCGCTGGTCTACTTCGTCCAGCGCCGCCTGCCCAGGACCATCGCGGGAGGCGGCAGGATCGCGGCCGGCGGCTACAACATGCGGGAGCGCCGGAAGCGGTGGGAGAAGGTGTGCTGGGCCATATCCCACCTCTACGGGGTCCGGCGCACCTACAGCCAGGTCACCCATCGCTGGACGGACCTCCTGGACCGCGAGCGCGACCTGCTGGACCAGCTCGGCTTGGAGATCCCCGGGCTTGGTGAGTAGTAGTAGCCATTTAATCACTCACTACTATGATGTTTTCTCCTGCTCTGTGTTGTTGTATTGCAAATATTTGTTTTTTACATGGAGCAAGCCAATAATGCCGCTGATGACGATTACATTGTAGTTAAATTATATTTCAAAATCTTCTGTGCATTTCAGGTGCACTGCTCTCCTTCTCAGTGGCGTTGCTACTATGCTTATTTGTTTTCTATTTCGTGGTCTCATTGGCCTGAGTAACTATTATGTATGAGTGTACTTTACAGAACTGCGTAATGCTAGACACTAGGGGGCAGATTACATTTACAAGCCCCTTGCGCCACGTTTACGTTGCCTTGCGTGACGCAACAGCGGCGTAAACGTGCCGCATCCCTGCGAGTTATTTACAGCATGACGCATCTAGGGAGATGCGTCACGTTATAAAGCCATGGGCCTGCACCACAATGGGTGCGTTCCTAGTACGCAGGGTGGGCGGTCCAGCGGCTGTGCGCCTCGCAAAATTGCCTGCGTGAAATCTACAAGATTTAACGCAGGCACTTCTGCGACGCTGCTACGTCAATTCAATTCCTTATGTCTGCTCGAAGCAGGCGAAAGGACTGACACAGCATGTTAAGTATTGGGTGGCCCTGAGCATTACTGGAGTTGCATTGCGTTGGAGACGTGACTCCAGCGATGCGCCGCTCTTACGTGACGAGATGCGTCACGCAAGTGCCTACCCTTGCGCCAGGGCGCGCCGCATTGTAAATGAGGCACATCTGCCGTGTCGCAAGGGTAGTTTTGCGTGACGCATTTGATCTGGCGCATCTCTGGAGATGCGCCAGAACGCGTAAGTAAGTATGCCCCTAAGGGGCAGAATTGCAATTACCGTCGCATCCCTGCAAAGTAGCAGGGATGCGCCATTAATTGTGCGGCCCGCTACCACCACCAAACATGGTGCGCCGTATTTGCAATGCGGCGCACCATGGGCCCAAAACGTCACCGAAGCTTTACTGCTGGAGTTGCGTCGCAACGATGGCGCAGCTCCATCAATGCTCTGGGGTACCCTATCTCCCCAATGCTGGGTCAAGCCGTACGTCTGCTTCAAGCAGGTGCAGGGTTTGTGTGACGCATCATTGTCCTAAAGGTGACTGATTGAAATTTTGTAGATTTCCCTCAGCCACTATTAGGATGTGTTCCAGCGCAGGAATGCCCTCCCTTGCGCCGGAACGCCCCCTGATGGCGCAGGGCTTTATAACGGGATGCATCTCCCAAATGCGTCACGTTGTTATAATATTATACGCCGCACCATGGCGCCCTTTTTTGTTTAGCTGCTGCGTCACAAAAGTCACGCAAGAACGGCGCAAAAGAGCCGCAAGGGCTTAAATCTGCCCCTTCCATTGTACCCCTGACAATAAGAAAAATAGTGGCGGTGGATTGATAGTTTGACTATTTAAATGACTGGTAATGTAGCAGGCAACTGTTAGTGTTGTCACTGATCTGACTGAAATCACAATGGAGTTTGTCTGTCACTTTGCGTCTTGCCTGCGGACTGCTGCCTGCCAGTCCTAGGTGAACGTTTCAGTACTTTGTTTAGTGAGTTACGTGACTTTCGAAGTCACAGGTCCGCAAATAAATGAAAACTAACCATAATCAATATAATTTCGCGGAAATATTTTGTTATTGTTCTTTTGAAATGTTTGATTTGGTTGACATTGACAAGCAACAATCATCCATGTTTTCTGTTCTTTCTTTCATGTTGTACGTCAGCTCCCCCCAGGGGCGAGAGGAGGACACAGGAGCAGCAGGCGGCGGATGCTGTTCAACAGGGCCAGGATCGGGCAGGCGAGGGCTCCTCTGCTGGCCCCAGTAAGTTTTCATTTTAGACTAGTACCTATTTTTCCTAGCGTTCCTCATTTGACTTTTTTCAAAATTGTCTTTGCTCTTCTTGTAGACTGTATCTAAATTCTTATCCTGCCTCTACTATGACTCCCTGTGGTATTACTAGATTATTCTTATTAGTCTGTCTGTGTAGCTAACTAAGATTGCACGGTTGGCAAAACTCCCATGATTCTAGTCAGCAATAGCTCTATCAACTTAGTGCAGTCCTCTGGGATTGTCCATAATGTCTTTTGAAGTGTTCTATCTGGACTCATGCTTGCAAAAATTGCAAAACCTTTCGCTCAGTCACTCTAGTCTGGACCAAAAAACACAGATTGTATTTAAGTTTAAAAGCTTTATTAAAAGTAAACACATTTATTAAAATGAAGTCATAATAAAACTAAACGTTTAACTGATAATGGAAAAGTGGTTAGTGCTGACGATTAATTGAAGACATTTCTTGTGGTCGAGCCGAGCTCTCACCTGGTTTCAACTTGATCTTGTTGTTAGAAGTCCATCTTCTGTCTGTGTGGAGAAAAATGGTGCGTGTTAAAAAAACAGCCTTCATCAGTTGTGCCAAAAAGTGCAGCAAGACAACCTTCCCTGGAAAAAGGGAATTTTTTTTTAACTTTAACGTAGACAGTCACAAATTACATTGTTTTCACATGTCTTCATTCCTAGACCAAAGACTAGTGAGTGCTTTATTCTAACATTCTTAAATGTACTTTGTAGGTGGAACATCTGGTGGCGGGGCCAGTGTGGAGGTGGTGGTGCTCGACACGGAGGCGGAGGGCGATTCTTCAGGGGAGGAGGCGGCGGCTGTGAGAGTTGAGACGGTGGTGGTGGCGGCCAGAGGTAAGCTCTTATATATTCCTTACTTATTGAGATTGAAGACTAGCTGGGAAGGCAAGAATATGAGATGCATGGCTGGGTGAATGATGAAGCAATGATGGGTGGAAGGACAACAGCCTGGGTGGGTGACACAGAAACTGTATGTGTCCATATACCTGGATCATGCTACTATCTGACTCTTAGATAGCATATGTGTATCTAGAGCAGGGGTACTCATAGTACGGCCCGCGGGCCGGTGGTGGCCCGGCAAGCCTTCCTTGGCGGTGCGCAGACCTTGCAGACAATCACTGCTCCCCCGGCCCCCACAGAGCAGAGGCTTTTTTGTATTTCACCTGTTAGCGCCCCTGCATCTCCACTCTGACAATCACTGCTCCCCCGGCCCCCACAGAGCAGAGTGGAGATGCAAGGCCACAAAGAGGTGAAATAGAACAAAGCCTCTGCTCTGTGGGGCCGGGCAAGCAGTGATTGTCAGGGTGGAGAAGCAGGGGCGCTACAACAAACAAAGCCTCAATAATATGGTAATGGTCTTTTAAAGACCTGTTAAGTACTTTGGTGTTGTTGTCTGTGTGTGCGCGTTGAGGAAGCGGTCTCAACCCGGGCTGAAGGCTGACACAGATAGACACACACACAGTGAGATGACAGAGGGGGAGGGAGAGGGAGGGCAGGAGGGAGAGAGAGATGGAGGGAGGGCAGGAGGGAGAGCAGGAGGGAGAGAGATGTATGTAAATGCTGGGTCTGGTGGCTCAGTGGATGAGGGCATCTGCTGCAGGGACCTGTGTGCAACCTCATGGTCACAAGTTATCGTTTTGCTTTAGCCCCGCCCCCTCTGACTCCGCCCCCACCAGTGCGGCCCTCGGCCCCAAACTACACTGTAAATGTAGCCCCTGAGAGAAAGTTTGTGAGTACCCATGATCTAGAGAGAGTAGACGGTCAGTGGATGAACTAAGTGTAACTTTGAAGAGCATGTAACACTGCACCCGCACGTCCGTTCCAGTGTAGGAAAGGCAAGGAAAAGAACTTTTAATTTTGTCCAAATACTACCATAAATAGTAGCAGTAGTTTGTATTGCAAGCACTGCATAGATCCGGTTATTACGGTGGCCACTCCCTACCTCTCTTAATAAGTTTATTAGTACTCAGTCATTCATGTGTGGATGTATCACTGGTCACTCAATAAAAAGCAAAGCACCTAAAGTCATCCCATATATAAGCAAAAACATCCCATGTGAAGTGATAGATAATCAGATTATTTATCTTCTTCAATTTTCCATTTCTAGTACTCATTTCCACTGTAGGGTGAAAGTTAAATTAATTAAGCAGTAGCCCTTGAGTTGTAACAGAGTATTCTCAGTGCCACCCGTAATAGAAAAGTAAGAGCTTCACCACCTGCATGTACTGGACGGGTACAGTAACGCAACGCAAGTCTAGGTCACTCCTCATGGCGTGCGTCTCTTTTTCTCGGGTGCAAGTTTACTGCGCTGGCATTATGCCGGCTTGCAGAAAATAACGTACCAATTTTCCAAAACAAGAAGAATAAGACTGGTGTACTTTCATAGTCGACTCCAATGGAAGTCCACAGTGCTCGTAGAATTTGTTCCTTAAACTCCCACTAATGTTAGAGCAAGGATGAAGAAGTGTGAGGTTAGATAGATACTGGCCTCAATAGTTATGTAATGCGCTTGCAAGTTGCTAGTTGTACTGCAACACAAATTTCTGCTGAATGATTGAGTTAATCTTAAAGAGCATTGGTTACAGACTATGTCTTTCTTTCTTCATATAGATGCTCCTTCCAAACGAACAAGGAGGAAGGAGCTGGCTAGAGCGGCCCGGCAACGGAGGATCGAGGCCACTGTTGCGGAATATCGGCGGCTGGTGGCCCTGGAGGACGAGGAAAGTGTGCAGTCGACAACAACAACAACGTCGTCTGCATCGGCCTCCGTGGCCCCACGGGCTGCCACCCAGCACAGTGGTCCACCCAGACTGAGCCGGGCTGCCAAAGGCAAACGCCACCGCCGAGCAGCAAGGCCAACAGCTGCCTCTCACAGGCATTGCACCTGCAAGGCAGTGAAGGCACGCCTGTGCCGCACTACCCTGATGGTGTCCCGCCTTCAGCAGGAGCTCGCCTTGCTCCGCGAGGAGCATGATGCCCTGGCCCAAAAAGTTAACAGCATCCACCCATAGTGTCCCTTGCCCCTTTTTTAGAGACTTTTGGGGGGTGGGAATTGGGAGTTGGGTTTTTGGGGACTTTTGAAGGACAATCGTTGGGGTTAGGGAGGGTCTTGCGGGAGATTATTTTGTTAGGGATATAAATATACTTTTTCAAACTTTATCTGAGCATACCTGTTTTTTACTGCTTGCCTGGTGGGTGGGGGTTTAACGTTGACTGTTTTCCTGAAAGTTTAGTTCCATTTTCTTCCTTTAAGTGTAAATGCCCAAATGTTTTCAACACTAAGTGCCTCTCACAGACTAAGTGAAGTGAATCCAAGAGTCCTAGGACTTTAGTAGTACTACCTTCAGTCTCTCGTCTCTCGTACTAATACTCCATTATACCCCCAAACCACCAAACGCTTATCTTACCTGTAATTTGTGTTTGAAAGTAGGGCTAGACCCAGGGCTGGCTCCACGGGAAACACTGAATAAGGTTGGCAATCTTGGTCGGATAAAATTTCCTCATAGCGGTGGTACTAGTGGTGTGACACAGTGGCAGTTGCATGCCTATGAAAAAAAAGAAAATGAAATCTGGTTTGTCCTCCTGAGCAATTCAACGGTACAACTGAGAATATAGCAGGTGACAGAAGTACAGTAGAACAGTGCCACATTGTAGCCTAACAAATGGTAAAGTATAACTACTAATTCGGTTGAAGTTCTTTCACATTAGCAATGGTTCTTTGTCAAGCAGAGTAAGAATATATCCTCGGATTTCTTCACCAGCCTGTTGCTATCACCTTATCCTCCCCAGCAAGTGTGTGGATTTATTGCTGTAATAATAATTTAGTCACACATCAATCAAAACCACACAGCCCGGGGGAAGAGGGTTAGGGTTTGAAAAATGGATGGGTACGGGGGTTTTTGGGAAAGGTTTTGGGAGACAAGAAAAAATAGCACAGCATAGACAAACAATTGTGAACATAAACAAATCTTTGGGTACAAACCTATCCATCAATCTTTGAAAGTGCATGCACTACTGCATGCATGTCAGTGAAAAGTAAGTAGTACATTCGACAACTGTGGAAAGAAAGAATGCGACAGTACAGGGCCTGTGTGGAATTATTGATAACGATATTCAACATAAGGTCTCTGTAGCCAGATACCCGAGAGCCTTGCTGGTCACTATAAATCCATTCACAACAACACTCAATGGGGTTGGTCTGGAAGGTGTCAGGTTTACTCCCCGTGATCCAGTCGATGCAAATATGGTTCCACCTCCAAATGTCACCAACACCCAGAAGTGTAAACACAGGGTGTTCGAGCCATTAGGCGGGGGAGAAAAATAACAAACTAAAATAAAAAATGTGGGATGGGTAAAGGTAGGGTCAGCAGGGAAAGGATACCTGTAACAGAAGACAAGACAGGCATCAGTGAAGTGCTGTCCTAACATACAAGGCTACTCTCATATAGTCTCACTAAATAACCAAGGAAGTAGACAAGTACCTGAGCACCAAGAAAACATGACCTTGGATAGGAAATACTATAGCCCTTCTGCCACAATCTGTGAGGAAGGCCTAAGAAACACATAAACATATAGTTAACGAACACACTCCTGTCGCACCAAACACACTCGCGTTATACTAAGACATCAAACCCACTACTCACAACATACCACAAACATGGTAGAGGACTCAATGTACAAAGGGGGTTCCAAATAGTCAAAGCAAAGATGTATGGTCCAACAAAAAGGAAGAGGGAAACGGTAGTGTGTAGGAAGCAAGAACTACAACACTGCGCTCTCTAAGTAATGACCCAGTAGAGAATCTTTGGTGAAGGTCAAACAGAAAAACGTAGTTGCGACCACCACTGAATTCTGCCAACAACACACCCCACGGTGCACTACACAAAGAGAACTGGGGTAGCCTGTAGTTACCTCACTACATGCCCAGTTATGGAGGTCCTTTGAAATACACAGTTATACAACGGAGACGCGTAGTTGTCCTTACTACCGCGCTCCGTTTTAATAGTACAAAAACGATCCCCGATGTGAACGGTAACACGTGGTATAGACCGCCACTGTGCTCCGCCACACACAATTCAACCAAACAGGAATTCAGCAAAGGTAGAATTCTGTTAGAAAACAGTCACAGAACCTCCCTTAACAATCCGTTCAGGCAGTAATCAGCTGACCGCACGGGCGGCCGAAGAGTTTAGAGCGGCTTTACCTGAAGACGCGTGAAGTCCGTCTACCGCCAAGGACAGAACACAGAAGCGCTCCCCACTGAGCCTCAGGGGGGGGGGGGAAGGTGATAGTCCACAGGAGACACGATAGAAAAGCATGCAGAGCGTCCGCTCTCATGCCGGTGCAGAACAGAAACCAGAATAACGCGCAACAGGAAGCGCGTCTGTTCGCCAGATAAACTTCCTGCAAGTCTCCCGCCTACTCATGGGAAATGTAGTTTCATAGTACGGTAGGCGCTTAGGGGCTGCGTAACCTGACAGAAGGTATAGTAGATAGAAAAGGAGAAATTGCTTTTTTTCTAGGTGTCCCCTCACTCACCAGGGTTGCCCCTTGGTGACATGCTTCATCATTGGGGCCATCCCAGTCCTCTACGGCCTGGGGCGTGCTGCGACTTGCGAATTACGTTGGAGCACTTACAAATGACTATGTGTGGTGCAGATGTGATAGTGGAGTGGACTAAGTGATGTGTTAAGGGATCAATTTAGAAGCCGAGAGAGAGCCAAGAAATGCAGTCACAGTCAGAGAAAAAGGCAAGGGATACTGTATCTATGTGGTTGTAGTGGTCCTGTTGGAAGTGGTAAGTAAGTTGCCTGCAGAAAAAAAATCCTCCTATTAGCGGCACTCCTCCATTGCAGCCGACGCTTCGTCCATCGATGTTGGTCACCAGAAGACACCCTGTAAAAAAAAGCACAGCATAGACAAACAATTGAACATAAACAATTCTTTGGGTACAAACCTATCCATCAATCTTTGAAAGTGCATGCACTACTGCATGCATGTCAGTGAAAAGTAAGTAGTACATTCGACAACTGTGGAAGAAAGAATGCAACAGTAAAGGGCCTATGTGTAAATTATTGATAACAATATTCAACATAAGGTCTCTGTAGCCAGATACCCGAGAGCCTTGCTGGTCACTATAAATCCATTCACAACAACACTCAGTGGGGTTGGTCTGGAAGGTATAGTAGATAGAAAAGGAGAAATTGCTTTTTTTCTAGGTGTCCCCTCACTCACCAGGGTTGCCCCTTGGTGACATGCTTCATCATTGGGGCCATCCCAGTCCTCTACGGCCTGGGGCGTGCTGCGACTTGCGAATTACGTAGGAGCACTTACAAATGACTATGTGTGGTGCAGATGTGATAGTGGAGTGGACTAAGTGATGTGTTAAGGGATCAATTTAGAAGCCGAGAGAGAGCCAAGAAATGCAGTCACAGTCAGAGAAAAAGGCAAGGGATACTGTATCTATGTGGTTGTAGTGGTCCTGTTGGAAGAGGTAAGTAAGTTGCCTGCAGAAAAAAAATCCTCCTATTAGCGGCACTCCTCCATTGCAGCCGACGCTTCGTCCATCGATGTTGGTCACCAGAAGACACCCTGTCCACTGCCTGCCTGATGCTGAATTGTGGCTCGCTACTGTGAAGCCTGACTCCATCCTTTTTTCCCCATTGCAGAGACTGAAACCCGGCCTGTAATTATTCAACGAAAAACAGGAAGTGATATAATATTACAACACCACTGATAAATAAATATAAGGTATGTAGGCTGTGGAGTGCAAAAAGTCACAATTTGATTTTCCTAGTAGACAGTACAATATTTTTGAAAGTGCGTACTCTGAGTCACCTTTTGAAGGATAAATAAGTATGGGCAAATTAATGTAGCGGATCTTGCCCCTCAAGCTAGGTGTACTGTAAACTGTGTTTTAGAACAAAATTAGATCTTCCTAGCAGTGCTCCCACCCAGACCCTTACTAAAGCCAGTCGCAAAAATGTAGAAGACCCCCAATCAAATCTCAAAAAACGAGGCCTAGCAGAAAACTGGTGACAAAACTTACTTTGAAAGTAAAAGTAGGCCGAAGTACCCCCTTCCTAATTACCCATTACCCACCGTGGATTGCATTCAAACCACTTGCAAGCAACCAAGCAAAAGTAGCCATAGCCAGCATCGGTCCAAGACTCGAAATCCCCCCCACTCAAACACATGCAATAGAAATACTGCTAACCCTAACGAACCCTAAGTTAAGAATAGTGGCAAAGGCTTTCTTTAACTATGCCAAATCCCCCCTTTCCCACCATGGATTTTCTTCAAATGACTTGCAACCAAAATTACACATTCTCACGAGTGCTCTAAGACCCCAGAACTCAGTTGGAAAAATCTAGAACACCCCGAAACACATGCAATCCTGCTGCTAGGGCTAACCCTAACGAACCCTAAGTTACAAAAAGTGCCAAAACTAAAGGCTTTTCCGCGCGGATTTTGTCCCAACCACTTCTACCCGGTATTAGACCTTCCCAGGAATGCCCCAAGACCCGGCAACCCACCCGCCAAGAAGCATAACACCCCCAAACAGGCCAAAAGCAAAATCTCATACTTGCAATATTTCTGGGCCTTCGGTCCAAACGCGCTGCGTAGCTAGGCCATAAGTCGGGGTTGGCACGACGGATTTCCTGAAAAGCAAATGCAATCAAGATTAGAGTGTCCCAGCAATGCTCCCAGACCACGAAACTCACCCACAAACAGACGGAACCCCTCCTAAGAGCACCTCAAAGGCAAGCAAGTCATCAAAAACACAAAAAAAATTCCGCCTGGGATTTGGTCCAAAACACTTTTATCCGGTATTAGAGCTTCCCAGCAATGGCCCCAGAGCCGTCAACCCAGGAGAAAACGAGTAGAAGACCCCCAAACAGCCAAAGAGCAAAAGTACAAAAATGGGGACTTAGTCAATTTTTCACAAATTTCCCAAATCACTCCGCGCGCGCTCTGCAGCTAGGCCCTAAGTCCCCTCTGCCACCATGGATTTGCTTCAAACCTCTTGCAAAGTAAAGTATATATAGCCAGCAGTGCTCCCAGACCACGAAACTCACCCACAAACACCAGGAAGCCCCCCAAACAGGCTCCCGAAAACGCTACATAGAGCAAAATGTCAGATATAGCCAAAAAAAAATCGGCCTGGATTTTGTCCCAACCACTTCTACCCGGTATTAGACCTTTCCAGGAATGCCCCAAGACCCGGCAACCCACCCGCCAAGAAGCATAACACCCCCAAACAGGCCAAAAGCAAAATCTCATACTTGCAATATTTCTGGGCCTTCGGTCCAAACGCGCTGCGTAGCTAGGCCATAAGTCGGGGTTGCCACGACGGATTTCCTGAAAAGCAAATGCAATCAAGATTAGAGTGTCCCAGCAGTGCTCCCAGACCACGAAACTCACCCACAAACACCAGGAAGCCCCCCAAACAGGCCCCCGAAAACGCTACATAGAGCAAAATGTCAGAAATAGCCACAAAAAAAATCGGCCTGGATTTAGTCCCAACCACTTCTACCCGGTATTAGACCTTCCCAGGAATGCCCCAAGACCCGGCAACCCACCCGCCAAGAAGCATAACACCCCCAAACAGGCCAAAAGCAAAATCTCATACTTGCAATATTTCTGGGCCTTCGGTCCAAACGCGCTGCGTAGCTAGGCCATAAGTCGGGGTTGGCACGACGGATTTCCTGAAAAGCAAATGCAATCAAGATTAGAGTGTCCCAGCAATGCTCCCAGACCACGAAACTCACCTGCAAAGAGGTAGAACAACACCCCCACAAGTGCTGAGTCTTTCTTCATTGGGCGTAAACCAGCCCTCTGCTTTGATGGAAATAGGAGTCTGGAGGAGGAGGATAGAGGAGCATGTTCTTCTGAACTTGTGAACCTGAGGAATGCAGACTGCAGCACCTTCAAATCAATTAGCAAACAAGTGAAGACAGTTCTGCTGATGGGCTTGTTTTTGTGATTATCTGATTAAAGTTTGAATTATATTAACTGTGCACAACAAAGAAAGACAGACACAAAGGAATAAAAGTGAATAAGGATGAAAAAGAAAGTTATTGATTCGTTGTCTCATTTTCAGGGCTCGGTATCACGGTCCAGGAATAAGAATAAGGCTTCGTCATCATACTCTGCGAATTCAGGCAGGGTGAGCTCAGTGTCACCTGACAGAGTAGAAATTCCCTCATCTATGTTGCTGCCCACCTCCTCTTCATCCGGCACGCTCTCTCGTACTCTGAAATCTGGTGGTATGAGGTGCTGATTCATCTTGATCATTGTTAACCTCTCCACATTTTTGGGCGAGAGGCGGCTCCGTTTGGGAGTTACAATCCCACCAGCCGCACTGAAAACCCGTTCAGAAGACACGCTTGCGAGTGGGCAAGACAAGTAGTTTAAAGCCAGGTTGGTGAGCTGTGGCCACAATTCTTTTTTCCCATGCCAATACGCCAATGGGTCAGAATTAACATAGACCTCTGTTGAGTCATTCAGATAGTCCTTCACCATCGACTCAAGGTCCTCATCCAAGGTTCCTCCACTTTGCTTAGCTCTTGCTGTGCCTCTGACATTTTGAGAACCAAACCCACGCAGAGCTAGCCAATCCTCTTCAGCCTCCAATGTTTCTGTTGTCTTTCGTGCAGATGATCCGGTTGCCGGTGTCTTTAACGGCTGAGAGGTCACTTGTGCCACAGCCACAGGTGCAGAAGTGGATTGTTTTGACTGGGGATGGCCTGCTGATGTACTGCCATTTCCTTCAATTTCCAGCCGTTCTGTTTCAAACTTCTTGGCTGACAAGGCTAGCCAACGTTTGTACTTTGGAACATGTTCATCATCAAAAGGAAAGAATGCTTGGCCTGCCAGCGCCTTTTTGTAGCGTGGATCCAGAATAGTAGCACAAATGTAATGCTGTTCTGAGTGGATCTTTTTAAGACGTTCATCACCTTGTAGGAGCTCTAATAATTGCTCAGCCAGAAGCAAAGAGTCTTGGTTTTTATATTTTCCAAACACAGAACACACCTCCTTCAGTTGGTCCTCCAGCATGTACAACAATGGGATAGCTTTTCCCAAATTAGAGTCCTCCTTGCTGACTGCACGCGTGAAGAACTCAAAAGGACGAAGCATGCGTGTCAGGCTTTCAACTATGTTCCATTGCGGCCCACCCATCCTCAGCTCCTCTGCACCCTCTTTAAGGAAATATTGATCGAGTTCCGTATACTGCTCATACAGACGCTCAAGCATGTAGAAGGTTGAGTTCCAACGTGTTACCACCTCCTGGATGAGTGCTTTCACTGGCATTTGATGTTGATATAGCAGGCTCCTCAGCTGCTTCCGGGCCTTAAAAGAATGGCTGAAATGCTTGCACATTTTTCGGCAGGTGTCCAATACACTGTACGCTGCACTGCCTTTATTACCCAAGAATTTTTGGACAACCAGGTTTATACAGTGCGCCAAACACGGCACTCTGAAATAGTAACCGTCCCTCATGGCCTTAACTATATTGGCGCCATTGTCCGTGGAAACATAACCAACCTTGCGTTTTAGTGGGGACAGCCAGTTAAGGACCTTTGTGTTAAAGACATCCAAAATGTTTTCTGCTGTGTGACGTTTCTCCAAACCAAACATGGCTAGTGTTGCATGTTTCCGAGCACCTTTAAAAACAATGTTCGTGTCAACACCTGCGTTTAGCTTTGCTTTAGCCCCTGAAAAAGAGACCCAGTGTGCAGTGATGCACATGTAATCAGCGCCTGCGCCACTGGTCCACATGTCTGTTGTCAGATGTATAGTGTGAACAGCACTCTTCTGCAAAGCTGCCCCAATCACCTTCAGAACATCTTCATGTAGTGCTGGAACCGCAACTCGGGCAAAATAGAACCGGCTAGGAACCTTCCATTTAGGGCAGAGCGCTGTCACTAATTCTAGAAAACCAACCCCTTCTACAAAAGAAAAAGGGAGAAGGTCCAGAGCTAGCATTTTAGCCAGCTTAGTGTTATACAGACGGGTCATTGGGTGGTTGCGTTCATATTGCGCTTCTGTAAACAACATCTTTTTAATGTTGCCCTGGACCAAGGATTTACGGGATGATGATGATCTCTTCGACCCAGTTACGCTCGCTGATGAACTTTTCCGCATTGATGTCTCACTCTCTCCCACACTCTTAGTGTGGCTCCCATGGGGTGTGCTGCTGACATGGGAACTGGGTGTAAGTGAAGTGTTTGAATCGTCTTCTACCTCCTCGTCATCAGCAGATGAAAAATCAACGTTTTCATTACGTGCAATTCCGGCTTTCTTGACCGCCTCTAGGTGCGGAAACCATTGGACAGGGTGCGCTCTCTCAAGATGACCTCTCTGGCCTCCGGTACCATAGTTAGAACCAAGCTTACCACGACTAAATAGAAGCTTACAAAGGCTACGAATGGCTACGTTTTCCTTTTTTGGGCAAACACTAAAGAAGTCCCAAACTGGAGACTTGAAATGTCTTCGGGGGCCGGAGGAGGCGGCGATACTGGTGGTGGTGGTCCTGCTGCTAATGCCAGATGAAGTGGAGGATGTGGATTGCCGAACTTCAGTACGTTTTGCACTTTCACCACCACGAATTGAGGTCGAGGACGAGGTGGGTACCTTCTTGCGAGGAAGAAATATGGAAGCGGTAGGTTTTGGTGTACTACTTAACTCCAAATCTAATGATTCCATTTCCATTGCCTCCTCGCCGACATCATCATCACGCTCAGCAGCTTCTCGGGATAGGGTCAAAATGTCTCTTTGCTGCATGCCCGGTGGGGCTGCAGTGACCTTTGTGATGACTGGCTCGTCGTCATCGTGAGAGGCTTCATCACCAGCAGTATCTGTCACTTCTTGTTGAGCCTCATCACACTCCATAGGTTTGAGTTTTTGGACGACCTTCCTTTTACGCTTAGGTACCGGTGTCAGATCATGGTGTGCCTCACTGTCAGACCGCAGTTGTGGTTCCCAAGACAGATCACTTGCATCAGAACGAGGTGGGCTTGAAGAAGATGTAGACACCCCCCTTGATCTTTTCCTTGCTAGGGATGTGGAAGACAATGAATGATCATCAGGAGGAGTGGCTTCCAATGATACCTCGGCTTCATTGTCGATTTCCTGATGTGCCCCTACTTCGGGAGGAACAACTATTGTGGGCACTTGTGAACCTCCATGCACCTTTGCTTGCGCATCTCCTTTTGCTGCCTCTCCTTCCACATGTACTTGGGCGTGTACTTGCACATGGTGTTGTTGTTGCGGCTGTGGTTGTTCAACACTTGTCAGATGAGTTACAACAACCTGTGTTGATTCAGGGACATTGCTGCTACTTTCTTGCGATGAGCCAACATCACTGGTCGATGGTGATTGGAGAAGTACACTGACTGCCTCTGAAGCACTCAAGGTTTTGACTTAAGTTGGCGTGGTGGTGGAGGCACTGAACCCAATGGAGCAGGGGTGCTGCTCCCAGCTTGGTCCCCAGCAGATCCTGCTGCTGCAGGCGTACTTTTTTTTTTGCTCCCAAAAAACGTGGCGGGTGGCACACCAGCCTCCTTGGTAACTTGCTTCTTCTGCTCCTTACTAGCAACTTTCTTGCTAGAGGAGCTACGGAGAACTTTCTTTGGGGGCGGGGCCATCTTCTTCAGAGCAGGTCAGACAGCAGGCCGCAGTTGCACGAATTGTAGAGTTGTCTGAGGCCAGACGTGACGTCGCGTGACGTTATGCTGCACACACACACCGCTGCAGGACTTCTTCCTGGCACTGGTGGTTCTCTTGAGTCTTGTGCACCTAAAAAAAATGGAAGACAGAGGAACATCAGTTCAGTTATAGAGCACAAAAAAATCGAAAAACACTGCAAAATCAGCACAATACCAATCCATCCATGCCCTCCATAATGTTTAAATTCAAGACAACCCACAGAAAGACTAGGCCCATGCAAGACTCACTACCCCTGGGCATAAATAAAGGTTGAAAAGTAGGCAAAATGGTTGGAGGCCTAACAACAAAGCCTGCATTCAAAATGGCCACTTGCCTGCCAGCACATGGCCAGTGCCTGTAGCTGCACTCAAAATGGCCACCAGCCACATGGCATGTCCCTCCCCATGAACACCCCCAAAAATCGAAAAACACTGCAAAATCAGCACAATCCCATTCCATCCATGCCCTCCATGATGTTTAAATTCAAGACACCCCACAGAAAGACTAGGCCCATGCACCACTCACTACCCCTGGTCAAGGCCCCAACAACAGGTCAAAAATCGAAAAACACAGAAAAATCAGCACAATCCCATTCCATCCATGCCCTCCATGATGTTTAAGTTCAAGACAGCCCACAGAAAGACTAGGCCCATGCTAGACTCAAATACCCCTGGTGAAAAGGCCACAAGTACAGGCCCAAAAAACGAAAATCACTGAAAAATCTGCACAATCCCATTCCATCCATGGCCTCCATGATGTTTAAATTCAAGACAACCCACAGAAAGACTAGGCCCATGCAAGACTCACTACCCCTGGGCATAAATAAAGGTTGAAAAGTAGGCAAAATGGTTGGAGGCCTAACAACAAAGCCTGCATTCAAAATGGCCACTTGCCTGCCAGTGCCAGCACATGGCCAGTGCCTGTAGCTGCACTCAAAATGGCCACCAGCCACATGGCATGTCCCTCCCCATGAACACCCCAAAAAAATCGAAAAACACTGCAAAATCAGCACAATCCCATTCCATCCATGGCCTCCATGATGTTTAAATTCAAGACAACCCACAGAAAGACTAGGCCTATGCAAGACTCACTACCCCTGGGCATAAATAAAGGTTGAAAAGTAGGCAAAATGGTTGGAGGCCTAACAACAAAGCCTGCATTCAAAATGGCCACTTGCCTGCCAGCACATGGCCAGTGCCTGTAGCTGCACTCAAAATGGCCACCAGCCACATGGCATGTCCCTCCCCATGAACACCCCCAAAAATCGAAAAACACTGCAAAATCAGCACAATCCCATTCCATCCATGCCCTCCATGATGTTTAAATTCAAGACACCCCACAGAAAGAATAGGCCCATGCACCACTCACTACCCCTGGTCAAGGCCCCAACAACAGGTCAAAAATCGAAAAACACAGAAAAATCAGCACAATCCCATTCCATCCATGCCCTCCATGATGTTTAAGTTCAAGACAGCCCACAGAAAGACTAGGCCCATGCTAGACTCAAATACCCCTGGTGAAAAGGCCACAAGTACAGGCCCAAAAAACGAAAATCACTGAAAAATCTGCACAATCCCATTCCATCCATGGCCTCCATGATGTTTAAATTCAAGACAACCCACAGAAAGACTAGGCCCATGCAAGACTCACTACCCCTGGGCATAAATAAAGGTTGAAAAGTAGGCAAAATGGTTGGAGGCCTAACAACAAAGCCTGCATTCAAAATGGCCACTTGCCTGCCAGCACATGGCCAGTGCCTGTAGCTGCACTCAAAATGGCCACCAGCCACATGGCATGTCCCTCCCCATGAACACCCCCAAAAATCGAAAAACACTGCAAAATCAGCACAATCCCATTCCATCCATGGCCTCCATGATGTTTAAATTCAAGACAACCCACAGAAAGACTAGGCCCATGCAAGACTCACTACCCCTGGGCATAAATAAAGGTTGAAAAGTAGGCA
This sequence comes from Lissotriton vulgaris, assembly GCF_964263255.1. Lineage (NCBI taxonomy): Eukaryota > Metazoa > Chordata > Amphibia > Caudata > Salamandridae > Lissotriton > Lissotriton vulgaris. Next base: position 1,630,008,531 of record NC_141695.1, on the reverse strand, counting down.
AAATGGTTGGAGGCCTAACAACAAAGCCTGCATTCAAAATGGCCACTTGCCTGCCAGCACATGGCCAGTGCCTGTAGCTGCACTCAAAATGGCCACCAGCCACATGGCATGTCCCTCCCCATGAACACCCCCAAAAATCGAAAAACACTGCAATATCAGCACAATCCCATTCCATCCATGCCCTCCATGATGCTAAAGTTCAAGACAGCCCACAGAAAGACTAGGCCCATGCACCACTCACTACCCCTGGTCAAGGCCCCAACAACAGGTCAAAAATCGAAAAACACAGAAAAATCAGCACAATCCCATTCCATCCATGCCCTCCATGATGTTTAAATTCAAGACACCCCACAGAAAGACTAAGCCCATGCAACACTCACTACCCCTGGTGAAAAGGCCACAAGTACAGCCCAAAAAAACGAAAATCACTGGAAAATAAGCACAATCCCAAGCCATCCAGCCCCTCCATGATGTTTAAATTCAAGACACCCCACAGAAAGACTCAGTCCACCCACCACTGAGTACCCCTGGGCAAAAGGCCCCAAAACAGCCCAAAAATCGAAAATTCCAAAATTTTAATTGCAGCAACTGTAATGCCCCAAACAAACTTACTTGTAAAATTTCTAATCCAACAGTGATCCAAAGAAAGTCAAAAAGGCCTCAAATCCAAATATCCAGCAGCATCCACAAAAAGTAATCCTTCCAGCTCCAGACCCAAATGAAAAGTGACCAGGAGATGGACAAAGCACTGGGAGGAGCCTGCTGAACAGGAACAGGAAGTTGAAGACTGTGGGGCACTTCCTTCCTCCCACCCCCCTGCCCCCCTCCCCAAAATGGACTCCTCGCTAAAAAAGTGCAGGCAAATGTCAAACTAAGGAGTTATTCAGATAAAAATCATCATTTCTAGAAGGTTTATGCTGCTTGCTGGTGGATTTCTTGTGCAGAATTGCAAATTTATATTTTCGCTCGCCGCATCTCAAATCTCGCAATTGCGAAGTACCGCGAGACGTGATCTCGCCGTACTCGCGTTGACAAACTATCGCTGGCAAGCCGCGATGACGTAATCGCGCTCGCCAATTCCCGCGGGATCACACAGCAAGATCCAAAATGGCGCAGCACTCGCAAACTATCGAAAAAAACAACTCGGCAAACGATGATAAACGCCGCGCGCCGCAAAAATTGTATCACCAACGCCGCGCGCCGCCAAAAAAATCCGCTGCGTGCGAATTTGCGGATTTTGCGGGAAATTCGCAAATCTCGCGGATTGCGGATTTCCCGAAAATCCGCAAAATCCGCGAGCGTAACGGATTTTCCGCCCATGTCTCTCTGGGCGCCTCCACGACGGTGTAGCTCCATCTTCCTCCGTAGCCGTGAGTCCCAGTACTCCGCAGATGTCTTGTAGGGAGCGCAGTTGGTGTAGCACCCCGTTCCACCTAAAGATCAGACGGAAAGGGTGTCCCCAGGAGTAGGGCGTCTCGTGTTCGCGCAGAAAGTCAGTGGCAATCCTGAAGGACCTGCGCTTCTGCAACGTGATGGCGGACAGGTCTTGGTAGAGCGCTACAGGCCGCTCCCTGAAAGTTAAAGGCTGCTTCTTTCGGGCCTCCGCCATGATGCGTTCTTTCAGCGGAAAGTCAGGCAAGAATGACAAAATGTCCGGAGGGGGCGCCGATGACTGGCGCTGTCGACCCACTCTATGCGCTCTGTCAATGCGGACAGGGAAGTCTGCATCTTCCCCCAAGATCTCACGAAACAGGTCCTGTAGATAAGCCACCAAATCGGCCCCCTCGTCCGCGGATGGGACACCCCGCACCCGGATGTTGTTCCGCCTGGACCTGTTCTCAAGGTCTTCAGAGTGGGCCTGGAGCTCGACACATTGCTCCCGGAGGCGGAGAACGTCCTGTTGAAGATGGACTATCTCTTCGTCTCGGCGCTGGCTCGCCGTCTCTACTGTTTCAACTCGCTCGCCAAGGCCCTCCACCTCCCTGCGTACTTCACGGACTTCACTGGCCACCTCTCTCTTCAACGTTTGAAAGTCGTCCTTAAGTGAACTAAATAATTCCTCCATAAAGGACCTCGTGACCGGTGGCTCGCCCCCAGCCGCATCCGCCGAGGCCCGTGAGGATCCCGGCGACGGCTGTGTTCTGTCCCGCAGCTGCTGGGCCCTGCCAAGCATATCCGGCAGGGTGCGGTCCCCCTTCCTCGAGCCGCCTCTCCCAGTCATCGTGGTCGCTGCAGTGGACGAGGCCCAAGTCCGGCCGCTTCAGAGTCGCCCAGTTGCCCGCGGGCGCCAGATGTGGAGACCGCTCTGCAAGCCAGGGTGCTGCGTCACAAGCGACAAAATGGCGGTCCGGCCCGGGCACTACCGGTCGCGGCGCCCAGCCAGGGCGGCAACCGGGAGCCAAGCAAGGGTCTCTCGTCAGCACGGCCCCCGGGAAGTTAGTCCAGTAGCGGAGGCGACAGCAAGCGCCCGCCAGCCGAAGGCACAGACGGAGGCCGCCAACACCAGCTCTTCAGGGACAAGATGGCGGCAGGGCGGGGCCAGGTAGATCGGCCCGGGCTGGCAACACCGCTGGCGACCCCCGGGATTCAGCGAACAAAGAAAGTCCGCAGCCAATGTCACACAGTTCCACCGAAGGGCCCATATGGGGTGATCCCTGTGTTGAGGCCTCCGGTCGTCGTTCACGGGGCCGGGACCCGCTCAGCGCAGTGTGTCGCCGTCGCTAGTCGGAGGGCCAAGGCGCAAACTCAAATCCAAAGTCCCCCGTGTCACCCAGACACCGTCCGTAGGGCTCCGCTATCCTCCGGTGCGCGGCGGGTCCGATCCCCTCCGGATCATCAGCTTTCAGCACCAGGCCCAGCCGAGGCGCCTGGACAACACTGCAGTTCGCTCCGCCTCCCAGGCTCTCCTCCGTGCGTCGATCTTTGACCAAACTTTCGAAGTGCTTCCTCCGAGGCGATGAGAGCCAAAGTGGTATCAATGTGCGCACCAGGCACTCCGGCACACTCCTCTCGCTCGCTGAGCAGCAGCGGGGGGAGAGAAGCGTAGAAAAAGGGGCTCGAGCTGAGCCGGGCCGGAGGAGCTACGGGAGGAAGCGTCCGCTCACCCCGCCATCTTGGCCACGCCCCCCGTAATTTTTTTTTAATAACATTTTTATTTTTATTTTGCAAGGTTTTAAGTAGAAGAAAGGGAGGAAAAAAAAGAAAAGAAGGAGAATGAGAATAAAGGAACAGGCGACATTCCGGCATATAACCCCACACAGGGGGTGCTGGAGAACATTACTGCAAAGAAAAAGCCCAAAATTACATCAAAAGGGACGGCAATTAGCTGTGTCAAAAGCAACGCAAGTGTCATTGTTCACCAATCTCCATCGATCGGGAGGTGCACCCATGTCTCAGTGGCTAGTGCAAGGTGCTCAGAAGTAAAGGGTGTCCCAATCATGATCACAATCATAGAGGAAGGCCGGGCCGTCCGTCTTCATATGCGATGTGTGTCGCAACCAAAAGAAGATCAACAATCCCAACTCAACACCCCACCCACCCCACTTCCCCCCCACCCCCCGCCCTGACCCTAGTGGTGACGACCATCATGCATTCAGAACATCATCATACAGACAGGCGATTAAATTTGGAAGAGGTGTAACGCACAAAGTGCTGAGGGGCAAACTGCTGAAGGCAAACCTCGAGACAAGAACCTAACCAAGGGTCCCCAGTTGAACATGAAGTTTTTAAATTTCCCCATAAAGATATCTGAAAGTCTCTCCATACTCAATAGTCGCCACAACCGTGCATGCCATAAAGAAATGGCCGGAGCTGTCGGGCTTTTCCAAGCGGCTGCCAAAGTCAGTTTGGCCGCCCCCAGGCACAGCCATATAATGCGTTTATCAGCTCTCGTTTGATGTTCAAGCTGCGGATCCCTAAGTCCCAACAGGACAAATTCCATTGAATATGGGATTGGGTAACCCATCATATCCTTGATGTGGGAGAGGATCTCGGACCAGAATGGCCGGATGGTGGGGCAATCCCACCAGATGTGGCTGAAGTCACCCAACATCCCGCAGCCTCGCCAACACTTATCTGAGGTCGTTGGAAATATCTGATGCAATTTGGATGGATACAGATACCAATCAAATATAAGCTTCATATGAGCCTCTCTAAGATCCGTGGAATGGTTATGTGCCGCCACATCTCACCAGAGGCTCCTCCATTCGTTGTCAGAAATGTCCCTCCCTAATGTATTCTCCCAGTGGTCCATATATCGAGGTCGGGGGGACACTGCGGTGTCTAGTAGCAACCCATAAAGGAAGGAGATCGTCCCCTTCATGGTGGACGTGCGAAGAATAAAGGTTTCAAACTTCGTCAATGGTCTAGTAGCGGCATCCACCACCCCAGGTGACGTCGCCCAATGGAGGAGCTGAAGATGACGAAAGCGCTCAGTAGGCATAACACCATAGTCCCGCATACAATTGGAAATAGTAATTTTTAACCCTACGCTATCCAACACTTTCCCTACTGTTGCACTCTCTGGAGTGGGAATAGTAATTGTTACCCCTACGCTATCCAACACTTTCCCTACTGTCGCACTCTCTGGAGTGGGAATAGTAATTTTTACTCATACGCTATCTAAAATGTATTTTGGTTTTGTATTACTTTTATGTTGTTATTGATTGTTATTTATATGATTATTTAATGTATATAAATGTATTAGTAATTTATTATATTATTATTTCTTTATAAGTTATGAAAAGAATTAATTTAGAGTTATTATTCATGAAAAAATATTATGTTTTATATATTTATTAATGTTAATTTGTATTAAATTATGTATTAATTTTAACTATTATAGTACATTTTTAAATATGCTTATTACATTTATAAGTATATTTTTGTTAATATTACATAATTATTTTATATTAAAAAACGATATTTTACAAAAAACGATATTTTTGTCATTCTATATATTTTTTTGGATATATTTGTACTTACCTTGTTAGGGATAGGATTCCGATACTTTTGGCATCGACATTTTTGTTCCGATATTTTTGTCTATCGATAATTGTGACTTCGATATTTTGTCAGACGTTCACAGGAACAATGCCCAAAGGTTTTTTTTATCAATTATCAATTCTTAGAATACATGCTGCTCACCTAAAAAGTACTTGGTAAGTGCTACTATAGAGTTCATTTTAGGAATATATTATAAAAGAGTTTGCGGTGATGGGCATACTGGTAATCAAATTAATAGAACATGTGGTTCCATCAAATACACAGTGGTTGCCTGGGAATATTTAGAGTAAGGCATGGGTATCATGGTGAAGGTGATCGCACACAGTGGGTGTGCCCTCAGTACATGAAATAATAGTAAATTGATCAGTAAATATGAGTGAGAACTTAATTAGTACGAGGTGCACACCGGAACTCTGCAGGTGGTGGTGGCACAATTCACACGTGTGGATTAGACCTATGTGAATAGGTAATGATGAATAGAAGGTGGCCCATAATGTACAAATCTGATATGGTGCTATGTCTTGTATGTAAATTACAGCCTTGAAAAAGCCAGCGGAGGGCGAAACGCGCATCGGCTGTGACAAGAAAAGAATTAATAAAAGAACACTGAATATCAATGAACATTGTGGGTTTATATTGTGGATGAAAAAGAACACTTGAGATATTGGATTGACGTGGCCGGATGCCCATTGGATAATAGTGACTAAAAAGGATGTGCACTGGTGGTTGTTTGTAAATTGTATATGAAACTCTGCCTCACCTTGAGTGGGTAGAGGATCGTAGATTGGTGCTAAAAGGTGGATGAGCACTACATCAGAACTGCACTCCAACCGAGTGATATAATTGACATTGTATACATCCATAACAAGGGAGATATTCTATTCTATGATGTGCTGATCGTGCTAAGCAAATCCGGCACTTGTTTTTTGTCATATCCTCTGGGGGTGTTTGGAAGCAGTCTGGACACCAATCACTTAGTTTATGTTGCCTAAGCGCGAAGATCCTATATAGACTTGCAGGAACTACAAATGTTTGACAAAAGGAAATGCAAAAAGACAAGCAATAAAACAAAGATAACATTCAAAGTGGGCCTACATCTTTAATAACCACATCTATAATATGCAGAGCATAACTATATATATATATATTTTTTTGATTTATTTTTATTTCAATAATTAACAAGGCACAATCAGTATTTTGTAATACACGTTACATTTGAATGATATGGTCCACTTATGTTTATAGGATGTTGGAAATGTTATATGTACAGCACAAAAACCGTTTCGTTCAAGCTTTGACTTATACAGCATTACCGTCAGCATTATTGGTCATATTTAATTATTCACTTTCTAGAGGTATGGAGGGCAGTTCGCAGATATCTCCTCTATAGGTGTTCCACCTTTCCCATTTTTTGATCCATTTTTGGGACATCCCCTATCCACATACACCGTCTTCTCTGCCACCATAACAGTGTCCATGTCCCTACACCATTCTCCCAAGGTAGGGGTGGACGCCCCACCCCAGTGGCTGGCAATATTTCTCTAGTCTATCATGATATCTAGAGTAGCCCATGTCTGTAGCGTTGAATTTAAATCTGTTGCATCCCAAATATTAAGTAGACAGCATTTGGACTCCATGGGGACTAGGTTACCACTTACCCTCATGACCAGGGACATGACTGACGCCCAGTATGATACTATAGCGGGCATGTCCAGATAGTATGGAAAAATGGGCCACCCTCCCCACATTGTCGCAAACAGAGCGGGTTGTCAACTTTACCAATCTTACAGAGGGTAGTTCTAGTGTAATAAATTCTGTGAAGAATTTTGAGTTGTACTAGACATAGTTTGGATGTGATCTCTACCTCTCAGGGGGACGCAAGTGCCTCCTGACAATCTGTGTCATCCAAATTGCCCAGGTCTGCCTGCCATTTGTTTTTAAGCTTCTCTATTGGGTCTGACATGTTATTACCAATTTTATTATATGTTAAGGAGATTGCTCTTTTGTCCAAATAGTCCTTCAGCAATTTGTCCTCCAGTGGGGATGCCTCAGGCAGGGTGCTATCCAGTGGGAGTGCCGCTTGAGAGCTTGTTTAATCTGTTGATAACAAAAGTATTCTGTTGGTGCCAATTCGTATCTCAGCTGGAGTTGCTTAAAAGTAATCATTTTTCCCTGAACCCAGAGGTCACCCACCTTTGTTATCCTGATAAGGTCCCAGTTGTGAAAACCTGTTGCTCGTTTAAGTGTGTCATGCCACTCTAACTTTTTGTGCACTGTTTTCCAAATCTGGAGTGCATGGTTTGTCAGGCCCTTTATGGGATGGGTCTTGTTATAAAGTGTGCAATGTAACCCCATCGCCCCTATCAAGGGCATAGGATGGTTCTGTGTGGGGTACGTGAATCCATTGGTTCACCACTATAGGTTGAGTGGCCCAATTGTAATATTGTATGTTAGGAAGTGCTATACCCCCAACATACCAGGAGCAATATAATTTCACCCTAGCTATGCGGGCCGGTTTATTGTTCCATAGGAGTTTAGTGACTTCCGCCTCAATGGCCTGGAAGTTGGTTTGGGTTACTGGTAAGGGTGTGTTTTGAAGGGTGTAAGGGAACTGGGTGAGCACCATCATAGCGCATAACAATTTTGAGTACCTTATGTGTATTTGAACCATCAATGAAGGGTTGATAAGTTGCACAATTGACTGTCAACCCTCCCTGTTTATGGTGGAAGCTTACGACCATCTGGACAAAAGTTGACATAATCATTATTTTTTCCTTTATCCATCCTAAAACCTTTAGGGGTGTATTTACAAAAAAATGTCAGAGCACAGTGTTAAAATTGGTAACGCCACACTCCGACATTTTTTAAATGCAGGGATGCACCATATTTACAAAAATACAGCACACCCATGCATTTACCCTAACACTGGTGCTAAAAAAGCAGCCTAGGGCCAGCGCAGGCACCCTTGTGCCATGTTACAAGATTGCCTGTGATGCCGGGATGATTGTTTAAGTGCAGGAAGGGGCCCCTTCCTGTACATAAACAATATATGAAGGTGATTTGCTGTTTCTATGTGTGCTGCAGAATGCAGCACATATAGAAAGAGCAAGATATGAGGAGAAATGTATAATTTCTCTTCATGTCCCATGCTAAGGCCAGGTTTTATCTTGTAAATATGGGACAGCATCAAAAAGCAATGGGTGTTGCAGTGAAAACGCCCACAGCAACACACATTGCCGGCCCCTTTGCAGCAGCAGACTGCTGCAGTAAGGGACAAATTTGGAAGGAGACGTAACCACCTCGTAAATATGGGTCAGAGAGCAACGCCACTGGAGCATCAGAAAAGGTGACGCTCCGGTGGCGTTAGGGGCTTGTAAATATGCTCCTTATTGTGCTGATGCAAGTCACTAAGCAAATTCAACACCTTCTTTCTGCTGCCAGTTCTCCTCAGTTGCCACAAATACTGGCCAAATGCTTCCTGTCTCTTTTGCTTATTCATGCTCCCCCCCTCCACATTTGCCTTCTTCAATCTCCCCCACCACCCACCTCCGAAGAAAAGTTGGTGCTAAAAATTGTAGTTGACTAGGAAAGGCAGCACAGACTTACAGAAGGCTATCATCAATTTTGCTCTGATCTGAGAGAACAAGCACCCCATCACAATATAATTTTTACTATGTTATGTCCTCTGTTAAATGCAAATTTTTGCCTCAAATTGTGCTGGCTACTCCCCTTTAGCCAGCTTGCCAAGTCCCTTTTAGAGACCCACAGTTTTCCATCCCACTTAGAGTCCTGCCTTTGAGTGAACTGTGCAATAAAAACTAGAAAACAAGAAAATCGATCAGTGTCTAAACCGAGAGACCTGTTGACTGGTAAGTAGACATAATATCAAGTTTTTTATATCGACTGGACATAATATCGAGTTTTCAATTTCGACTAGACATAATATCGACTAGACATAATATAGACTACAAAAATATCGACTAGAAAAATGTAATATCGACTAGAATAGCAATAATATCGAATCAAAAATATAGAATGGACATAATATCGACTAGACATAATATAGACAACAAAAATATTGAATTTAAGGTTAGTTATTATTAATGTTTAATTTTTGTGTAATGTAAATCTGTAGCGGGTTGTGGGTTTATAGGGGAATAGGGTGGGAAGAAATTTAATTATAATTAATTAAATATGCTAATTATTGAATTTTTACTTATTTAAAATTAATTGTTAATTAATTATTAATTGGTAATTAATTTAAATATAATTGATGATTAATTTTAATTGATTAATTGATAAATATATAATTTTTTGTAATTTATTGTCTGTTGCGGGTTGTGGGTTTATAGGGGAATAGGGTGGGAAGTAATTTAAATATAATTAATTAAATATGTTATTTAATTAATTGGTAATTATTTCAAATTAATTGTTAAATAATCATTAATTGGTAATTATCTAAAATATAATTGGTAATTAAATATAATTGATTAATTGATTAATTATTTATTTTTAGTAATTTATTTTCTGTAGTGGGATGTGGGTTTATAGGGGATTAGGGTGGAAAGTAATTTAATAATCAAGAATTAAATATGTAATTTAATTTATTGGTATTTATTTCAAATTAATAGTTAATTAATTATTAATTGGGAATTAATTACAATATAATTGGTAAATATATTTAAATGATTAATTAATAAATATGTTAATTTAATTAATTTAATTTCTGTAGTGGGCTGTGTGTTTATAGAGGAATATATTTTGAAGTCATTAATTTGTAAGTAATTACATTGTTTAAATAAATATATTGAGTTTATTTTGTAAAATATTTAAACATTTTAAATTAATTGATTGTTAATAGGTAAATAATTAGTATTAGTAGGTAATTTATATTATTAAATAATTTGTATTAATCATTTTAATAGAATATGTAATATAATGTACAAAATTCTTAAGAATTTAAATTAACTTGCAATAGATTTTACTATTTATGATATTTATATTTATATTAGAAGTATTTACTTTCCTTACTGTTGCACTCACTGGAGTTGGAATAGTAATTTTAACCCCTACGCTATCCAAAGCTTTCCCTACTGTTGCACTCACTGGAGTTGGAATAGTAATTTTAACCCCTACGCTATCCTATGCTTTCCCTACTGTTACAGTCTCTGGAGTTGGAATAGTAAATTTTACCCCTACGCTATCCAATGCTTACCCTACTGTTACACTCACTGGAGTTGGAATAGTAATTTAAACCCCTACGCTATCCAACGCTTTCCCTACTGTTGCACTCTCTGGAGTTGGAATAGTAATTTTTACCTCTACGCTATCCAACGCTTTCCCTACTGTTGCACTCACTGGAGTTGGAATAGTAATTTTAACCCCTACGCTATCCAAAGCTTTCCCTACTGTTACACTCTCTGGAGTTGGAATAGTAATTTTTACCCTTACGCTATCCAATGCTTGCTCTACTGTTACACTCACTGGAGTTGGAATAGTAATTTAAACCCCTACGCTATCCTTTTTTTATTTTTTTTTATTTAATTGGTTCACGGCATAAATACATCGTCATAAATAAAAATGAATCAAGTACATCTGGAACATGGCTTACTTCATCCAAAACAAAACCATAAGATCGTTTATATGCAGAACATCCATAATAATAATTATAATCACATTTAAATTAAATGGCATACCTAGTCTTCATAATAATCTGAAAAAGCCCCCCAAATTTTCAATCCGATTTTTTTCTTTTTCCTAGACCCAGAAACAGAAAAAAGACCCCACTCCAATTTATATAAATTATACATTTGTGCTCGCCATTGCTGAAAAAGCGGTGGATTTTCCTGGAGCCACTCTGTAGCAATAAATATTCGTGCAACAGTCATTGTAAAAAAAATAAACTGACGGAAACAATATAGTCTATCATCAGGATTATCATTAGAAATCTTCCCCAGCACCAGCATCGAAGGAGTGATCGTTAGGCGAAAATTAAGTACTAAAGACATTAATTTTTCAATATCTTCTATAAACCCCGCCAATCTGGGACAAGAAAAAAAAAATATGTAAACTATCTGCATAATCAGCTTTACACCGAAAGCATTTTCCATCAAAACCCTCTCCCCCTTTTGACATTCGTTCTGGTGTATAATATAAATCAAATAAAGTTTTGAAAAATTGTGCTTTTAGATTAGCCGACATTAAAACTTCTTTGGAGAGCAAGATGAGATCTTCCACATCTACCTCAGTATCCCCTAGGGTATTGACCCATTTTACCCTTATTTTCTCAAGGTCATCTGTTTTTTTCTCCACAAGCATTCTATACAGAATACCAATTTTCACTTGCCGACCAATCCCCTCGATAACTTGGTGCTTTTGTAAACTTAACTTTTGTTTGATAAGAAAATCCCTGATTTGTAAAAAAATTTAAAAAATAGCTTCTGGGTAAATCAAACTGATCACTTAATTCAACAAATGATTTACACTTGCCATCCACCAGATACATATCCCCCAACCATATCACCCCCTTTTTTTGCCATTTTAAGGCCATTCCGTCTGAAAATATAGTAGACAATAACCTTGATGAGGTAAAGGGAGTGTAATACGACAACTTCCCAATTCCAATTGTTCGAGTCAGCCATCTCCAAGACTTATAAGCTCCTATTAATACCTTGAATCGGGTTCGCTTGTAATAACTACCATCAATTTCAATAAAAAACTTTGTCTCACATGTGACCCCAACAAAATCTCAAATATTGATGGGTGATTGTACATAAGTTCCGTTGATTCCCCTGTAATCAATACTCTCATTCTTAATAAAAACAAACTGTAAAATAAAGAAAAACATCTGGTACCCCAAACCCTCCCCTTTCAAATGGTAGCATCAGAAATGTCATGGCCCGTCTTGGTTTCCGGGGCTCCAAATAAATTTTCCACATAAAGATTGTAAAGCTTGTAACCCCTACGCTATCCAATGCTTACCCTACTGTTGCACTCACTGGAGTTGGAATAGTAATTTTAACCCCTACGCTATCCAACGCTTTCCCTACTGTTGCAATCACTGGAGTTGGAATAGTAATTTAAACCCCTACGCTATCCAACACTTTCCCTACTGTTGCACTCACTGGAGTTGGAATAGTAATTTTAACCCCTGCGCTATCCAACGCTTTCCCTACTGTTGCACTCTCTGGAGTTGGAATATTAATTTTTACCCCTACGCTATCCAATGCTTACCCTACTGTTGCAATCACTGGAGTTGGAATAGTAATTTAAACCCCTACGCTGTCCAACACTTTCCCTACTGTTGCACTCACTGGAGTTGGAATAGTAATTTTAACCCCTACGCTATCCAACGCTTTCCCTACTGTTGCACTCTCTGGAGTGGGAATATTAATTTTTATCCCTACACTATCCAAAGCTTTCCCTACTGTTGCACTCACTGGAGTGGGAATAGTAATTTTAACCTCTACGCTATCCAACACTTTCCCTACTGTTACACTCTCTGGAGTTGGAATAGTAATTTTTACCCTTACGCTATCTAACGCTTACCCTACTCTTGCACTCACTGGAGTTGTTACAGTACATTTAACCCTCTTGCTATCGTACGGTAAAAATATTTTATATGTTTTGTTAATAATATGTAGGTATATATATATATATGTATTAAAACATTTTTTTCTTTAAGTTACATTACTTTTTCTTAATTATACGTTTATTTAAGTATTTTAAATATGTTTATATTAATTTAATTTAATGTTATATTACTTTTAAGTTACTTTTAACATATTTAAAAAAAATCGATATTTTGACATTCTATATTTTTAACACTCGATATTTTGGAGTCAATATTTTTGTACTTACCTGTTTGAAGATAGGAAGTCGATATTCTGTCAGTAGATATTTTATCCTCGATATTTTGGCATCTCGATATTTTGTCAGTCGATGTTCTGTCAGTGATCCCTGTGCACTGAATTTCTCGCTTCCAATGATAATGATGCTGTGAAAGAAAAACATAAGCAAGTAGCGAAATTGCCCAAGAATTGAACCACTAATACAGAACCAATGTGTGAAGCCCCTACTTGCTAGCCAAAAATTTCACAAATTGTTTATGAGATAGAGCCCCTACTACCACATCTTACAAAATAATATATCATTTAGCATGAATGAGACAATTTGATATTGAAATTAGCTCATTGGGTTAACAAATGATCATGCACCTTATGACCCTGTGCATGTTTGTTTTTCAAAAAACACCATTAAAAATGTAAAACAATGACTCAACTGTTTTTCAGACAATTATTATACATCTTAATTAGAGGATCAATTTTTGTAACCCTCATTCATACAGGAGCTCAATCTTTTGGAATCAGTGATTCCCCCATGGAGGTAAAGGAGGAATCCTCTTATTGTCCCATAATTGACCCTACTTTTTTTATATAAGATAACATAGTTAACCAAACATCGTTGCATACTCTCTCGAGGAAATAATTAATGTGTTTCGACCTTAAAGGTGGAGTGTGCATACTCAATTATGTAAAGTCTTCATCAGGGCTGACATGATCCTCAACAGTGGTCTCTTCTCGTTCGGAGTTGTAGGATGTGCTGTATATGCTATCCTTCCCAATAATGTAAGAAATTGCCAGTTTTTGTGTATGTCCTAAGTGGTATCGCCCTCCATTTGACATGCCTTTTGGTAGGGCTTTTTATGGTTGTAATGTAACAAGGAATGGTTTTTGTAGCAGATACAGGGCAGCAGCTACCAACGGCTCTTGTGTGTCTGTGATTTAATAGAGTGTCTCCTATTTGTTGATGTGTTGTGGCTCTTGCTGCTTACCTCCGAAACCAGGATGATGGGCTCCAGTCACTGAAACCAAAGACCACTCCAGGGCTGTTAAGATGCAAGACAACGGCTTCTAGAAATGAACAAGTATGTCAATCTATTGGAAAGGTTGTTTAAGCAATAAGTTCACCTTTGATGACCACAAATGTATCTCGTTCTTCCAAGCCAGCAGGGCTACAGGTGCCTTGAGGCTCTTGAGAGAGAGAGAGAGAGAGAGAAGATTGGGCATGCTGGTGGTATTAATCTTGTGGATCTCCACAGAGTTGGGAAGTTTCTTTCACAGAAGTGTGAGGAAAATGTGTGATTTTTAAATAAAATTGAGGTTTGCAGAGCACTGTGGGTAAGAAATGTTATTGGAATCCACGCAAGCCATACCACTTTGGATTCCATTGGGTGTTAAGTTTTAGAAATGTCTGGCTTTAGGAAGTTTACCTGGGTTATCAAGATCAAGCCTGGACCCCAGTTCTGAAGGTACCCACATTGCCAAAAACTGTCTTTTGCCATGTCAAAAAGTTGATGTGTCTAGGTCACGTTTTGGGGCCTTTCCTACTGCGGGTAATAGGCTCAGCCACTTAAGTATGCACCCATTTTTTTACTGAGAGAAGTGTGGGAATACAAAATATTATGAGTATAACAATTGTTATTAACAATTGGATTTTTCTCAGTTTTGAGTTTCAAAAGTAAGCCAATGTATAAGAAAGAGCACATTTTGCAAACTGTCCTCTGAATCACATGATAGTAGCAGCAACCCCATTACTAATAACCATTATTCCTAAAATCCCTCTCTTCAGCACATTTAAAAAATATGTAGGTTTCCTTCATACCCATTTTTCATTCATGAGATTTCACCATATGAATTGCTTCATGGTTTGTACACAATTAGAAATCATAAGCTGCAGCTCAGTTGTTGAGTATCAGGCTTTTTGGACAACCAACAAACATTATACATTGCTTCAACAGAATGATCTGACAAAGAAAATGGTGTACTACTTTATAATCATCCACCAAGTCAAAACAAATTACATATAAACACATTGTCACCAAATGCTATTTTCCTCTCTAATTTTCATTATTTTTTATCTCAACGGTTTGTTATTCAGGAAATCCATAAACAAGCTACATGAATGAGCCCTTGCGGTATTTGAATTTTATCCAGTTTTTAGAACATCTAAATCTCTCTGGGTTAACCAATGGATCTCACATCTGTTTCCACCACAAACAGCAAGTAGGTTGAAACCACAAAAAAATTGAAAAAATGGACTGCCACATCAAAAAATCCAAAAAAACACAGTTACAAAATAGATTTTCTTTTACAACTCTGCTTGTTCCTGGGAGCTTGGAAGACAGTGATTCTACCACAGAAAACCTTTTGTTGATGCCACATTTAGACAAAATGTAAATTTCCTTGCACTTTTTCCCCATTTTATTTTTAAAAATTACATTTTTATAGATTTTGACACTTTTCCCTGTTCTCTCTAGGGGAATCTGCAAACCACACAATCATTTAGAATACTCAGAATTTAAAATAAATGACACACTGTTGGCTGGATATAATTAGTGAAAAAGATGCTATGAAGGCTTAAGAGTGAAGTGCCCCAAACATAAAAATACAGGACTTGGCACGGGGGGGCAAAAAGTTTCAGCAGCTAAGGCCAAATATGTTTGCTTAGCTGCAGCACACTGGTCTACAGACATATAAAGGTCTTGATATATTACTTGAATTTAGCCAGGGAAATGTTGGTTTCTGGGCTTAAATAGTTTTGCTATATCCTCAATGTTTGCTGTTTTGAAAGCTTTGTTGACTGCAGACAGAGTGAATTCACGTGGTTTGTTTTGCATTTTATATTAAAAAATATGGTTAAAGTTTAAAATATGTGTATAATGCAAAAAGTACGTACTAATTAGAAATTAGATATAGCATTTGAACAATGAAGGTCTGTGCGAGTATAAAGTCTCCTGTGATTTGAGAACTAATGTATTTGTGGATTTGGATTTTTTTTTGGGATTCTTAGTGAATGCAATTCTGTGAATAAACAACATAATACTCTGCAACTGTACTTTGAGGCCAATAATGAAGACAGAATTGTTTCGGCAGCCTTTGTATGGGGATTTGAGACTATTACATTGTTCAACATAGGGAAACAGAGAACAGTAGCAAAGATCTGGCATCAGCCATTGGTGATAATAATAAGAAGGAACAGCCAAAGGGAAGTCCCCCAAGGTGTTTGCAAGTAATTACTTACAGTGTTTCCGTTCCATTTAATTAAAATGTTATTGATGGATAGAAATATGCATATAACAATATGTTATTCATTAAGTATTGGAATGTGGGCTTAGATGAGATGGCAATACTAATGCCTGGGGCAAATGCTAGTTTTTTCCCTGAAGATGGATTTTCACCTTTGTATGTAGCTACACTGTTAGGCTATTCATAAATACTTTGGGCCTCAATTACAAAAAAGTGGCATGGTGCTGATAGTCATCTTGCTGCACTGAGTCGCGTAATTTTAAAAGCACAAGGATGCATCATATTAACAACAATACGATGCATCTGTGTGCTTTCCCCAGCGCTGGCGCACAATTGGCTGTCATGCGCCAGCGCAGGCACCTTTGCGTCATGTTGCAAGGGTGCCTGTGTTGCGGTGATGACTGTTTTTAAGCAGGAACGGAACCTTCCTGCAAAAAAGCAATGATTGATGGCATTTTCCTCTTTCCATGCGTGCTACCACAGAAAGAGGATAAAACAAGGAGAAATAAAAGTATTTCTCCTTTTTGCATCACTCCTACGCCTCATCTGGGGAGGCTTAGGATTCTGACGCATTCCCATCCTTACAAAACATTGTAAATTTGGGAATGTGTCAGGTTCCATGGATGTTGCATGGGAACACCCACAACAACACCCATGGATTGCCCCATTCACACAGAGTAATGCATGAAAGGGGCTCATATTTACAAAGCCATGAAAAGTCATTCAGGGTGACTTTACGTGGCCTTGCAAATATGGGCAAGCCCATTGCACTGTCGGTGCATTAAAAAAAGTGACGCACCAGCGCAATGGGCTTGTATCGGCTTTCCTTTTGTTTACTTCTGTTACTGTTATAGGGCTGAGTTCCTAGACTTCATTCTGTCTAATTTGAGCACTTGTGTTAGCTGTGGTAATTTTTTGCTAGGGCTGTTTGCATCTTCTGTCTAATAATTTTAACACAATCCGTGTTTAAAGATTTTCAAGCATTGGCTAAATTTAAAACTAGGTGAAAATGAGCCCTCTACGCTGGAATCATCAAATCCCTGCTATGCAAACTCCAGACCATCCAGAACACTGCGGCCAGACTCGTCCTTGGCAACCCATTACATGATCACATCACCCAACACCTCCGAGGCCTCCACTGGCTCGCTGTCGAGAAGAGAGTAACTTTCAAGCTACACAACCATGCCTACGAATCCCTCCACAACACCGGACCCAAATACCTCAACAAAAGAGTCTCCTTCCACGTACCCAAGAGAAACCTCCACTCCGCCAACCTCGCTCTAGCAGAAACCCTGCGCATCAGCAGAATCAGAGCGGGAGGAAGAGCCTTCTCCTACGTCGCAGCAAATGCCTGTAACGAGTTCCCGGTCAATACCAGACACTCCCCCACTCTGCACACCTTCAAGAAAAGCCTTAAGACGTGTTTCTCTGGGGCCAAGGGAACACATTTGCAGGACAAAAATGTTTGCAACAGGTATTGCTAGTTAGTTGCCCCTGAAACTTCAGAAACCAGATACTACAATGAGCACGTTTAATTGCCATAAACATTTCTGTTCTGTGACACTTGGTGAGATGGGTGGACAAGCAGTCAGGTTTTTTGTCCAAGGGTGATACAGGTTTTGAGAGTCAGGGCCACAAATATGAGTTTGGCACTCGCAGGTTCCTCCCTCGGAAAATTGATGGAGTACCCTGTCTATCAAATTCTTGGTCCGCCCACCACATTTAGAGACTATCGAGTATCAAGCTTTTCACCTTTCCATCAACAGAACCCCAGTTGGCTTGGTTGACAGAAAGAGTTGTTCCAGTAGCTCGATGGAGTAGTCATCGTCAGAGGAAGGGCATTTCAAGGTGGATGGTGTAATGTCCTTTTTTAGGTCGAGCAGACCTACCCTCAATGCGTGAGCATTGAAGGTGTCTGCTTCAGACCTATTGTGGCCCGTATTTAGGAATGTGGACAGCTATCAGACGCGCGCTTTGACAATGTCAGATTTCACCTCGGGAGCGCGCGCCTGAGCTGCGCCTGCGCGGAGCAAAGCCCTTGCTCATACACAGACACAGGCAGCCCCCACCCCTCTGCATGCACGCACACACACACACAGGCGCGCGCATGCACACGCAGGCACACGGCACACATACAGGCACACGGCACACTATCCCCTGCCTCGCATTCTCTCTCAATCACACACAGTCACGCATGCGCACACACATTCCCTCGTGCACACACGCACACACGCACGCACACGCGCACACACTCCCGCCTCCCCCACAGGCATACACACAGGCACGCACGGACTTCACATCAGCCCTGGGCCCCACTCACCGACTGCGCTCTTCCGGCGGGGCTCCTCTCGCGCTCCGCTCCTCACGGCGCGTCTCCTCTTCTGAATCAGGGCTCCCTCAGGTCAGAGGAGCCCCGCAATAGGCGCCACACTCCTCCTTCTCCCCGGCCCCCTCCTGGGGACCCGGGCTACCCAGGACCGGCAGGGCGCTCCATGCGCCGGCAGGCCTTCTCACGGACCTCAGGAGGCGGGACTTCCGGTTGGCCGCGAGCGGATTGGCCGGCCGGCCAAGAGCTTCCGGATCGCCGCGGGCAGCGCAGCGGCACCCTCCCGATCACTACGAGGACAGGAGATGTGCACGCGAGTGGCCGCTGGTGTCTCGCGCTTTAAATTCTTGACTTTAATAATTCTAATTTTAAAATTAACACATTTGATTATGTTACTGCACTAGATGGATGCGATATGTTTTGCTTCGATGTTAAAATCAAAATTAAAAAAGCCACCCCCCCCCCCACCACCACCAACGCCCCATAAGAATATGGTATATGCAGCCTGCAAAGGGAACCACATCATGTATTTTTATTTTTACCTCTCCTCGCCCTATGTGCGAGCACACCTGGGAAGGGAAGTCTAGGCATGGTTTAGTTGGCTGGCCATTTGCCATTCTCTGCACACTGCATTATTCTCGCTAAGGACAGACACTATAACCTTTGTTTGTGCAGATGCCCCGAGATATTCTCTCTAGGGCTCCTGATTAATTTAACGTGGCATGGCGGTGGCTTCAGGTCTGCCTGCTCCCTTGTGATGCCAGACACTGGATAGGCACGCTGCTGATCTCTTCTGCAAGGCAGCACACACTTACATCAAGCAATCGTGAATCCATATCACCACCTCTCCAGTAACACAAGTATGTGGGTCAAATAACCACTCGCATCAACAAAGCAAAGTCCCGTCTTGAGTCCTACCATTCCAGAGCATTCGGATGCAACTAAACTATTCACACTAGAAGGCGTCTATCTAAAGAGGCAAGGAAGTAACACTAGTCATAGGCACTTTAGGACAGGGAAAAGCCGCAATAATTGTAATAGGAGCGGTCACGCCCACACGTGCGACAGTAATTCAGTGATGTTATCAGTCGAGCAGCTGATTAGTAAGTATAACAACATTCACTGAGAAAGGAGGTCATATAAATGCCCAGTCACTGATGCAGCATTTAGTATGTGGTCACTATTATGCAAAAAAAAAAAAAAAAGAGAGATCTTTGGCACAGTGAGGAGTATTCGGTCTAAGAATTTTGCAATTTCATGACGTGCAGAATGTCAGACTGGGGGCAAGCTCCTTTTCTTTAATGTAACATTTTGTGATATTATGTGGATGCTTAAAGAGTAAATTTGCCAGAAAAATTCACAGGACACTTCCTCAGAAACGAACATATAAACAGAACAGTGATATATTCTGTCCTCTGCTATACTTAGAACACAGGAAGTTAAGAAATAGTGATTTGTAATACAATTATCAAAGCAACATATTAAACAAGCCAAATATACCACAGGTCCCTAGTGTTTTTTTCATTCCCCTGGTATGTTTAGAAGTACCATAATTGAATTTCGGCATACTTCGTAATTAGAAAGTTTGCATACAGAGGGCCTATTTCAATACTAAACAAGCATTTACAGTGCAATAGGTCTCGCATTATTAAAGTTTGAGCTATTGGCATTGTAAATGACAATACCTTTCATTCATTTGTTTTTAAAACCTGCAATCAGTGCATAAACACTCACTTTGAACGTATAGTCCTTGCTTACGATGAGCAAGGCTGGCAGTAAAAGAGACTGCCAGCCTTGCTTCTCATACGCATGGACTATAAGTACAAAGTGCTTGTTTACGCACCGATGCAAATTAATAAAAGGCATTGTCATTTACAATGCCAATAGCTCAAACTTTAATAATGCGAGACCTATTGCATTGTAAATGCTTGTTTCTGTCTGTCACCAACAGCAAAATCCTGTTGACAAAACGTAATGACCCAGCACCCCCACTCCTGCCGCCCCCACCCCCCACACACCATAGGGAATTGAGTAAATTTCATTAGCATTTTGTTTTTTCAAAAACAACTTGAGCAGTTTTTTTATGAAGAATAAAAAGTGTTAAGGGCTTGGTGTATGGCCAATAAAAACTGGTGGTAGCCGTCCACCAAGCTTGTTCATTGAAGGAAATGATTTAATGGTGGTTCCTTTCAACATACAGAGATGACTGCTTGGCTGATGATCACATCAACATTTGGAAAACGGTAGTCCAACAGGGTAGCATAGGTAATGTCCCTCTCCACCTTGACAAACTGTACTCCACCTGGCAAATTCTGTTCTATTCTATGATAGGATTTGTAGAGCGCATGGTGACCCAGAGGCATCCTAGTGCTAAGAGAGAGAGGGAACACAGCAAGCCAAAGATCAGGGGAAGATCAGTCTTCTCAAAGGTAAAAGAGCCAGGTTTCAATGGCTTTGTGAAAGTGTAGCTCATAGTCCAGACACCTAATGTCCAAGCAGAGAGAATTCAAAAGCCTGCCAACAATTAACCAAAAGGAACGTCCTCCTTTCCTAGCTCTTTTAGTTGTAGGAACCATGGCCAAATGCAGTTTGGAAGAGCGAAGAGCCCTATTAGGGGCATAATGAGTAACAAGGTGTTATAGGGTGTGAGGGCCTTTCCTATGGCGGCCTCTGTGGGAAATGCACAGGGACTTAAATTCAATTCATGAGCAATATGGAGCCAGTGGAGATCCCTCAATTCCTGCCAGGCCTATTGGAACCTGGGAATACCCAAAAGCATACATGCAGATTCATTTTGTACCACTTGAAGTAGTTCAATGGCAGCTTGGGGGGAACCCAGGCTAAAGAGTCGCAGTAGTCCAGGCAAGAAAGAATGAATGCTTAGACTACCACCAGACTCGAGGTCTAGTGGGGGAGCAATGGCAGGATCTTATGCAGCATCAGCAGCTGGCCAAAGCAACTGGCCGATATTTTGGTGGCCTTGGCTACCATCATCAGAGCATCATCAATTCACATCCCCAGACTTTTTATAGTTGTCTGATTAGCCGGAGAAGGATGACCCAGGGGCGTAGGCCAGCCCAGGTTGCATTGGGCGGGAGCCCTATTCCCTGGAGTCATTAGATCGGTTTTAGATCTATTGAGCTTGAGCCAGTACCCCACAGGGGACAGACAAGATGTTTGCTGTACAGCCTTAATAAAAAACCTGAAATGTATGCCCCTTTAAAAAGGAACTTACCCAGTCCAAAGCTTTCCCTGTGACACCAGCCCTACCAATTCTGTTAAGAAGTATAGGGGGGGTCAACAGTGTCAAAGGTCTCATGGAGATCCAGGAGTACAATAGCCACCATTGCCCCTAAATCCACTCGCTTTTTGGCTTCTTCCACCACCACCAAAAGGACAGTCACAGTGTTGTGTCTGGGATGAAACGAAAGACAGTTTGGGCTCTATTACAAGTATGTTTGTCATGGAGATGGGCCATGCATTTACACTGTGTTAAGTTAGCATGAGCTTATTAGACGTTTAAACGTCATTTTTCCTTTCTACTGCTTTTGCACACGGCACACATTGTTATAAATGTTTAGTCTAGCGGACTGTTTTGCTTCACACGAGAATAATATGTTTTCATATAGTAGCAGCCTTGCTTGGTAAGCTTTGTTTGAATAGTGAGTGCCGAGGACTTCAAGGTTATTTCAACACAGTGGTTGTTGTTCGGTCTGATCCGCACACGTTCTACATAACATATATGCCGCTGTGGCCCCCTCTGATTTTGGCGGATTTAATAATGCACTGCGCAAGGCATGCAAGCACACTTTGGAGAACATTCGCATGCAGAGAGCTGGTGTTAAAAATGATGTGATCCATTTCTACTAGGACCACAGGTTTGGGGCCACCCTTGTAATCCCAAGAGACCTTCTATAGATACAAAATAATATACTAGCAAGGGAAGGTAAGATTTAGGTGCAATGTAGCCTTTTTCCATTTAGCATTTTAAACATGCTTTCTCCCTTTGTATTTTATGGAATAGTAACTATGCTGATAACCTTGTTGCTTATAATATGTATGCTTGTATTAGCTAAGATACTGCGCCTGAGAACACGGCATTAGAAATAAATATTCCAAACTTGCACGTGTCTTCTTTTACTCCCCGTTTTGGACTGATATGAGAGTATAACGAAAGAGTGTTCATGTGTTCCACGTTTCCTGAGGTGTTCTAAGTTTCATGTTCTGGGTTGTCTAATCATTGATGGGTATAGAAGAACCAATGAGACACTGATTGCTAGTCTGGTAGGGATTTTGGATACTAAGGTGAGTTTTGGTACACCCTAATTCACTGAGGTTCCAAGTCTCTATGCACAGTTCTGTATAGGAGCAGAATCCCTGTGACATGTTAGTCCACAGACCACCAGACTCGTGGGGGTAAGGTGGTGGTGGTCTATCGACTGCCCCTTTATACAATTAGAATGGTTGGACTGCCATTGCTCAGCCACAGCCACCAGGGAATCGTCGTTCCCCAGGGGTGTTGCAGCGGTCAAGAGGCTGCAATATGCTTGCCAGGACGCCGTGGTCCCGCCAAGCATATTGCGAGTTTGCTCTCCACCACGGTTTCATGGTGTTTTCTCCTCCATGTAAACCATTGCAGGAAACATGTGCCCCTCTATGTGCATGCATTACAGTTCTGTTCATGCATTACGAGTTTGCTCTCTGTCATGGTTTTCATGGTGGTTTCACCACCATGAAAACCATGGCTGAGCCTGGGGTGCATGCTGAGAGGTACCGCATGTGCCCCTCTGTATGCATGCACCACAGTTCGTTCCTGCACGGCATGGACTTTACAGTCCATGCCGTGCAGTAACTTCTTTTAGCGGTCCCATTGTGGTGCCCATTTTCAGGTCACCACCGTGGGAACATAAAAAAAGTCTCATCTGACACGAGAAATACTCGTCATGTGGCGGGAGGCCCAACCATGGGTTTGTCGGTGGGTTGGACCCGGCGCCACACCGCCAAACTCGTAATTAGGTCCTTTGTGCTTGATGGAAAAAAAAGAGTTGATTTCCCCAAAGTCAGAAAAAATATCTACTGACATGATTTTCTGCCACCTATCTAAAAGCTAGTAGAAGCGAGATAGGGCAGAAGTTTCCCGAGCAGATAGGGTCATGGTTGGGTTTTTTCAAGATGACTTTGACCATCCCATGCTTACAGGGCTGAGGTACAGTTCCTAATTCCAGAGACAGAGCAGAATGGGGAGGATAGTATCAAGAGAAATGATCCTGGGGGGAACCGGATCGAGGGGAGAACCTGATTTTGTTTTGCTTAAGAGGGCAGTCAATTCCTCAAATGCGGAGGAAGGTAACTGAGAGAGGGTAGAACGACAACTTTCCCTGCTATTGTTGTAAGGTGTGAAATTTTTACATTCAAGGTCTTTTCCAAAGGACTGATAGATATCAAAGACTTTTTTATCAGAAGAAAGAGGCCAGAACATTGCAACTATCAGTTAAGGGTTCGGCTGTAGATGCTTTTGAGGAGTCCAACAGCATTTTGGTTATTTTAAACATTTCTCTGGGGGAATTACTGGCCTTATTTATTCTTGTTTCAAAATAGGATGCCTGGGCAAATCCTATGTCAAAAGCTGTGATTTAAATAATTGATTATTCGCATTCAAACGTTGGAATGTCCAGACAGATTTATGACTTTATAAAAAGTATAATATGTTTGTTCACTCAGTGTTAGTGTTTTGTATGGTGTAAGCTAAGGAGCTGGACCCAAAAGACCAACCCAGTTCTGGCAGAGGTTGTATTGATCTGAACCACAGCAAAACAACAACCACAACAACAATCCACCTTTAAATGTCATTGAGAGGAAAGTGCTTAGCAGAGGCATGCAGGAGATAAAGAGAAAGGGTTGGCTAGGAGCTTATGCTGTCTAACATGACAACCCATCTCCCTGAAGCTACTCTTCTACATGGGGTCCCCAGGTCAGGAGAACTACTGAAGAACCTCAAACACTAAAGCTCTGACAAGTATCTAACACTTTCTAATATTCAGTGGGAATGAGGGGGGCCAATAAACAGTCTCCCCACGGGGTTGCAGCTAAATAATCTTGCGCCCCCTCACTATCAGTTCTCATCAACCATTAGTCATGCCATTACTGTACCATAAACGGAGTCTGTGGGAAAACTGCCTCTCAGAACATTACTGTATTCCCTGTAATAGGTGACAGGTTCTACTATGCCCTACATTTGAGATCTATTTACCACATAAAGTTGAATTGGAGTGCAGTGGCACTGCACAATATTTGTTATGGAGATATGTGATGATTCCTGTGATTTTTATTATCTGCTGCATTTCATGCCCTATGTGTGTCTGGAGGTTATGATGCATGTCGTTGTCTAGGACCACAAATACTCCCCAAGTAACTACATTGGATGCACAGTATTTGTAATTCATGGTCTACTTATGGGATTTATGACATTTTAATCTTAGTTTATTCAGGTTAACAAGTACTGGCTTGATATAGATATAGCTGGAATTAAATTGCTGCACTTTAGGAGCTTTCCTACGATACTGCATTATTTACTAAAGTTCTTACCTGATTTATTTAGTTTTGGTCTTTGCTATGAACAAAATACTGTATTTATGTGTAATATTTTGTGGATTCTCTTCTGTGGTGTAAACGTTGTCACTGGTGTGAATGTTTGCACAAACTCTTTAAACAGTGCCTCTGATTATAAGCCTGAATTCTCTGCGCCAAGCTACCGGAGGGTGAGCACAGGTTATCTAAGATGTGTATCTAACTTACCCTGACTAGAGTAGTGGGTTCATCTTGGCTTAGATGCCAACCCTAGCCAACCAAACACTCAATTTCTAGCAGGGTTCACCACAGACTTGGTCAGAGCTGTGAATGCGATTCCTGATGACACAAAACATCCTGCCAATGAGGGTAAACTGGCTTTCCTTTTGATTTTTTGGTTTACCATTGATAGGCTGGCACATGCTGAAAGGCCTTCTTCAGGGAAATGCATTCAATATGTGTGCATCAATTATTCGGACATCAGTGATACATAAAAGGTGAAACAAAGATAAGTAAAATGATAACAAAATGCACAAAATGTTGCAAAAAAGAAGCGGTTGGAAGCAGGAGTCAAATAATTGTGAGAACAACTGTTCCATACATAGCAATGGGAAAGTCAAGCTTGATTAAGGTCAATGAGATGTGTTTGTCTGGTATTCAGGGTAGCGTGACCAGTCATCTTGAGTTTGTTGAACAGTCTGTTTCCACCTCTGTCCTCACCTGGGGAATTACAGCAAATTTAGCAAGCAGGTACCTGTTTTCAGGTGGGAACAAAGGAGAACAAAAAGTGGATATTTTTCATGTGCTCCAGAATTAGTTAGCACCTTCTAGCATAAGGAAATTCGGTCAATGCAGAGCATACTGTGGCAAAAGTTGACTTTGATTTGCCTTACTGCCACTTTCTGTGTTTCCATGGTGATGAGTACTGTAAATTAAGTTATTTTGCACCCCTTGGTTGATGCTAAATAGTTTTTGGAATGTGCCAGTTTTTATTTTTCAAAATCTGGTCACCTTAATTCTGAACACTTTGAACTGACCTGTGAAAATAGTCAACCTGAACTTGGTTGCTGAGCTGACCAAAAGTATTTACCTTAGGACTTTAAACATTTGTTTGAAATAAAGCATAAAGGCGGGTGCACCTGAAGGTTCTGTTCAAGAAAAGACTGAGGGGAAAATTGGCAAAGCTGAGTATGCCAAGGTTGCATCTACTCCAATTTGAATTTATAGGTTACTCTCGATCCTCCAGTACAAGTTTACACAAAACCTCTTAGGGGGTTCTGGTAGCAGTGCTGCCTTGAAGAAAAGACCTCTCAGTTTCAGGACTGGCTCTATGGACTCCTGTCCACTTTTTTCAGTTGAAAGGAGGTCCTCAATATCTTCAAGGAATGTTGACTGCCAACTGGAATTCCTGCAAGATGGTAACAGTTTCCTGTGTCCCAGGAACTTCTGCATCCTTCAATCTCAAGTGGGAAGTTCAACACAGGGAATCCGACTTCAATGGCTGCACCTCGCTCAACCGGTGATTGCGCCATCAGTCCTGCTGCAAAGTCTTGAAAGTAGAAACTCTTGCAGAATCACATATTTTTCCAATGGTCTATGGTAGGCATACCTTAATATTAAGGGTATGTATGTTCTAACATCTGAATCTAGTATTTTATTTTTCAGGATTTCCTTTCTCTTAAAGTTATCCCAAGATGCAAGAAAAGTCACTGACTCACAAAAAAAAAAATCAGGTGCACAGAGAAGAGAAAAAAATCAATAACAGGCAACATCTGAGAATCTTATGAGCTCTGGGTCTGCTTTGGAAAGCACTGGCAAGCATAACTGTTTACAGAAATGGGAACTTCATAGTCCAAGCCTCTGAACAAAACGATACATCTTTGACCTTCACTTCCCTATGCTTTGCGCCTCCTTACCTTCTGGTCCCACCTACACCCCTCTCGCAGAGAACCAACCCCTCAATTGTCATTCGGTCACACTCCCTCCCCTCTCACAGAGAATCAACTGCTGCACCCTCTTCCAGAGAATGAATGCATGCACCCACACCTCCACCAGCTGAACCTTCTACTTCTACTACCCATTGCACTTCCTCTGCTGCCACCACACTTCAGCCTCCTCCACTAACAGACATCCTGACATTATGTTTTCGCTACCAGAATTACTTTCTCTATCCCCATTGCACACCCCTACTGCTTAGCTCGAAATATCTTCCTAATCCGTATCCTCTCAGTCCATCAACCTCAATGAATTCAATCCTACCTTAGCCTCCATCATAGACGAGCTCCATCACTCTCCCCTCCCCACTACAGTCCCAACAGTCTCTCAATTGATCCCTGTAATAGCCTGTCTAGAGGCTAAAATTAAAACTATTTTGGAAGATCTTTCGTTCACATAGATGCAAAGACTAACCACAGCCGGCCCCAACAAATGCTTCTATAAGGAACACCTATCCTGGCACAAAAACTTGTTTTGACCCCCAATTCCTCGCTCCTAACCAAACCATCCCCTGTACTCCTCACCAACTCAATCCTAGACATGCCACAACTGGAAGCTGAGTTGCTGAGCAACACCTATGAAAATACCCCAAACCAACCATGCCGCCACAAGATCATGGTAGTCCTTAGCAAATATAGGACCCTGAACATCACTCTCCCTCCCAGGCTGTCCACCCAACTAACTACCATAAAACCCAGCCAGCCTGCTACAAGATCGTCATCTTTGCACTGATGCATGTTAATAACCTGTCGATCAGCAGTCAAGCACGCCATTGATATGGCTGAAATTATCTTACAACACAATACTGACATCTGTTTTCTAACTAAAACTTGACTTACTACCACTCATGCCCCTACATAGACCTCCTTACCACACCAGGCTTCTTAATCATTTGCAGCAACCGTAAGGATCGCAGGAGTGGCGCATTAACCATTATACACAAAAATGATCTTTGCCTTACTTACTTCTGCACTACAAATACTCTTCCTTTGAATACTGAGGAGTTCAGCTTTCCTCGAAAGCCCCAACCTCATCAAATTTCATGTCATCTATTAACCTCCAGGTGATAGCCCACAATTCCTGGAAGACCTAGCAGACCTCCATTTAGCTGAAAGAAACTGGAAACAACAACCATCGGAATCCAATCTCTCGATGCTCATGGCTGAACGCCTAAAATTCAAAAAACACATTCAGAGAAAAATCCTCTTTTTTCAAGAACAAGTGGACCAGTTCAGGAACAGACTCAAAGACCTTTTCAACATCATGAAACAACAAACCCTCTTTCCCTCTACATTCAGTTAAGAGTGCCACCAAATGCTTTGAAGACTCTGCAACATTTTTCTCTGAAAAAATATCTAACATCAAACTCTGTCTTCAGCTAACCACCCCCCTATCATGCATCAAGGAAGCCTCATGCGAAAAGGGCCCATCAAAGCTCTACCTCCAAATGATGGCTGTTGTCCCTTCTCTACAGCACAGTTCACCAACTTCAACCCCTTACTATTGAAAAACAATGCAACCTAGTCTGAATTCAACCAGGTCCGTGAAGAAGAGGTCCTCAAATTACTCGCTAGCATGAAGCTAACATCACACATCTTCAACCCCCTCCCTGCGGCACTTGTTAAAAATCTCAGCAACCTCATCTCTCCTATATGGACCAAAATCATCAACTTCTCCCATTCAAGTGGCTCCATGACTGCCCCCCACAAACTCAGCCAAGTCTCCGGCACATCAAAAAAACAGACGCTGACCAGAACAACCTCAATAACTACAGAACTATAACCAACCTCCTGCTGCTTGCCAAAACCATAGAGAGATGTGTGCTTGCACAACTCAACACCCATATTAAAAAATACAACTTGCATGACGCCTTCCAATCGGGGTTCAAGAGAGGCTGCAGTACAGAGACCTCTATACTGAACAGTGTAGATGACCAGCACAGATCTCTGGATGATGGCCCGGCCTGCCTCTAAGTCCTCCTGGACATCTTGGTCACCTTTGATACTGTCAACCATGACATCTTCCTAAAAACCCTCTTACAGCGTGCATGTATCAGTGGAAGAACCCTTCAGTGGTGTGTCTCGTTCCTCGACCAATGCTCACAGCTAATAAAACGAAACAGCTCCACCTCAAAAGCAACTCCAGTCTCACAAAGAGTCCCTCAACGGTCAATCCTGTCTCCTGCCTTATTTAACCTATATATGGAACCCCATGCACTGATCTTGAAGCAATCTAGAGTTGCCCACCATCTCTGTTCAGATGACACCCAACTCTTAATGAAAATCCTGTCAATCAAAGACAAAAAGCACCTAAATAACACTCTCTACACAGCTCAATTCTGACTGACAAGCAACCGTCTTAAACTCAACCCCAACAAAACGGAACTCCTTTTCATCCAACCTAAAGAAAAATAATTTTCGATAGATTTCTGGCATGACAACCTCCCTGCATTCAATTGAAATCTATATCTCCAGCCCTGTCATTGGTATCACTCTTGACAGTCACTTGAGCATGAAAGAGCATATTAATGCCTCAGTAAAAAGTGCCTTCTACATGCTGAAACACCTGAAAAAAAGTAAAACCCTTCATCCCCATCGAAGACCTAAAAACTGTGGTGCAATCCTTAATCCTCTCCAAGCTGGACTACAGTAACGCAATGATTCCAGGCGCTCAAAAACATACCTAGCACCTCTGAAAGCAACACTTCACGCTGCGGCTAGACTTCTATCAGGGGAGCAGTGCTTCGACCACATCACTCCCACTCCCTAGCAGCTCAACTGGCTTCCAATCGAGGCAAGAGCTATACACAAAACTGCTAGTATAACTAACAAAACTCTCTATATGAAGAAACCAGCAGTACCTCCCACTGAGCTATCAAAAGCTTGTCAAAAGAGATCTCTACAAAGCTTTAGCAGTCTACTCCCGATTCCTCCAAAAATTAAGAAACAGAGGGGCATATTACCAACAACTAGCGATAATTATCGCTATGTTGGTTTAGCGGCGATATTTTTATCGGCGAGCTGCGGCGATTTCTATCGCTTAGGAACCTTGCTATTTTCAAGGTTTATCTCCTAAGTGATAAAAATCGGCCGAAATGCATGAATATCGCTGAAAAGTCAGCGATATTCATGCATTACCGAGCTAATGCTCTTAGCCATGTTATCCACCTACCATTGGATAACATGGCTAAGAACTGCTCAGGGGCAGGTGTTAGCTTTTGGAGCTATTCGCACTTAGCGCAAATATCTCCAGAAGTTGGTAATAGGAGATAGCGATGTTAGCGACTGTTTCCAGTCGCTAACATCTTGGCACTCCCACTTTGCATGTCATTAGTGATAAATATCACTGACATGCAAAGCGGGGCCCAAGATGGTCGCTATCTCCTACTAGCTGTCGCTAACTGGTGTTAGCGACAGCTAGGTAATAGGGAGATAATTTTATCTCCGCTTTCTTGGCTTTTAAAGCCAAAAAAGTGGAGATAAACCCCCTTGATAATATGCCCCAGAAATCTTGCACCTGCTCCTTCTCCTGGGAAGGTCTCATATTCTGGAATGCACTTCCCCAGGACTTACGTGAGAATCAATCTTTCACTCACTTCAAGAAGAAACTGAAACCTCTTCTCTCCAACAAATATCTGAACCTACCCCATTAAAGATCTTAACTGGCTTGTTTGCTCCCACCCGCACTCTAAATAAATCTGAGCACCGCTACCTCAGGGAAGACTGTGCCTCTACTCTCCCCACCAGCAAGACGCCCTACCCTAACTACCGCAGAACTATATTGCCAATCTATTCTGCTGTCCATCCTAATTTTCTCTAATATTCTGTTACTATGTATTTTTTATATACTACATGTGTAATAGTGCAACAGCTGCTGTTCTCTGTAAAGCGCTATATATAGGCATTAGGATAAGTTGCCAATACAGTATCAAGGTAGATACAGCATATATATATACTGCATTGGCAACTTATCCTAATGCTTTTATATATTTCGTTTACGTACTGTCACTATGTATTTATACTAACTTATTTACTGCTATGCAAACTCTGCGAAGCATTCTGATACCTTCAGGTCAAGTTTGCGCTATACTAAACTCAATGAAAAAATAAAAAAATAAACTTGAGTCAAAATCAGAACATTTTTATTTGACACCTGTCCAAAAATGACTTCCATATCTCATGAAACTGGGAAGTCCTGTTCAGCCCTCGCAAAACTGTGCTTTTGCTGCCTCGTTCTCACAAATATTCATGTCTGCTGTTGGTGTCACTGCAGGTTCTTTGTTTTTGTTATGGAGGGTCTTTTTCAGCAGCCATGGTGGTTGCTTGATGTGATTAACCGCTTGTGTCCTTCGGACGGCCCCCTGCCGTCCGACGTTACAGTGGGCGTGTGTGGAGGATGGCCGGGGGGCGTCCAAACTCCATCCACTCAATACAATGCCTGCACAGCGTGAAAATTTGTGCAGCGCGGAACAGGTTAAGGATGCCATGATACGGTTCTGTTGCCTTTTCTCATGGTTACTAATAACCAAAGTTGTCCTATGGTAGCAGGCATGAAACTTGAGATCCCTTGTCAGGATCTGGGTCTCTCCTGGGCTTCAGTGAGAAGGGTGTATGCAAACTCTGTATCTTTTTGTCAGTCATATACCAAGTGGGACCCACCAATCTTCATTTATGTTGCAGTTGTTGACAGTTTATTTTGCTTTGACACTATTTCTGCACCTTCTAGCTTGAGTACCCACATGAAAGGAGCCCTTTTGAACCCCAACGACTGTAAGAGTTATAGACCAATTTCAAACATTTCATTTCTGCTCAACATTCTAGAGTTCATTGCAGCAGTTGATCAGACGTGTGAGGGGATGACAACTCCCCAATTGTGGGGAGTAGTTGTGTTATAGTCAACTTTAAGTGGTGTATTTGTTTTTTTCTTAGAAGGTTCACGTTTAGGGGCTCATTAGGATGGCGGACGGAAGTGCCTCCGCAGACCCAGAGCATGCGGAACATGCCTATTTTCCGTGCGCCCGTCGCGGACACTCCGTCCGCCAAATCAGGATACGAAATACGGGCCAAAATCCGTCCGCGGTGGTAGAACATGGTCCGCCGCACCACCACACCCAACCACGCGGCGGACGTAACCTATCCAGAGACTCCGCCGTACGGACTGACGTCTAGGACCGTCCCCCAAATCAAGATGGCGGAAAATACACATAAAAGCGCTGCGGAAAAACAACCTGCCTGAACACTGCGGATGCCCCACAGCGACCATACCCACCACGAGCCGCTCGCCGACATGGACCCTGCACTACACGCTTACCCGATACTCTTCGCGATCCACTACGTCCTAGTCTTGGCCCACCATCGAGGACGACGCAGGTAGGCTACAAACCATTCGCTGTCTGGAGAGGAGTACCTGCAAGGGCCGTGACGTAGGGAGGGGGGAGTGACATGTCCCGGAATCAACATATTCTTGTGTACGGCAACGCCTCCAAGGGTCGTGACCCAGGTAGTGGGGAGTGACATGTATCTGAACCCACCGCCCTCAAGTAAATACAAATCCACACCAGCATCACACACGCAAGAATGACTCCGACAACCCACGACACATGATTGACAATTTTATTCACGCATAATCGGAGTAACATCACAGTCTAGGATCGAGCATGGGCAGTGTGGACACCAGAGCAGGTACATCAGAGGCAGTACATCACTATGAGAATAGCAACAGGGCAGTGTGGACACCAGAGCAGGTACATCAGAGCCAGTACTTCAGTATGAGAATAGCAACAGGGCAGTGTGGACACCAGAGCAGGTACATCAGAGGCAGTACATCACTATGAGAATAGCAACAGGGCAGTGTGGACACCAGAGCAGGTACATCAGAGGCAGTACATGAGAGGGCATACAGCAGTATCAGAACAGCAACAGGGCATAGTGGACACCAGAGCAGGTACATCAGAGCCAGTACATCAGTATGAGAATAGCAACAGGGCAGTGTGGACACCAGAGCAGGTACATCAGAGGCAGTACATCAGAGGGCATACAGCAGTATCAGAACAGCAACAGGGCAGTGTGGACACCAGAGCAGGTACATCAGAGGCAGTACATCAGTATGAGAACAGCAACAGGGCAGTGTGGACACCAGAGCAGGTACATCAGAGGCAGTACATCAGAGGGGCTAAGTGCACCAACAGTCCATGGCAAGGCACAGGTCCATCAGAGGCAGCACATGAGAGGGGCTAAGTGCACCAACAGTCCATGGCAAGGCACAGGTCCATCAGAGGCAGCACATGAGAGGGGCTAAGTGCACCAACAGTCCATTGCACTGAAAAGGTCCATCAGAGGCAGCACATGAGAGGGCACAATGCAGTATGAGAATTGCAACAGGGCAGTGTGGACACCAGAGCAGGTACATCAGAGCCAGTACATCAGTATGAGAATAGCAACAGGGCAGTGTGGACACCAGAGCAGGTACATCAGAGGCAGTACATGAGAGGGGCTAAGTGCACCAACAGTCCATGGCAAGGCACAGGTCCATCAGAAGCAGCACATGAGAGGGGCCAAGTGCACCAACAGTCCATGGCAAGGCACAGGTCCATCAGAAGCAGCACATGAGAGGGGCTAAGTGCACCAACAGTCCATTGCACTGAAAAGGTCCATCAGAGGCAGCACATGAGAGGGCACAATGCAGTATGAGAATAGTAACAGGGCAGTGTGGACACCAGAGCAGGTACATCAGAGGCAGTACATCAGTATGAGAACAGCAACAGGGCAGTGTGGACACCAGAGCAGGTACATCAGAGGCAGTACATCAGTATGAGAACAGCAACAGGGCAGTGTGGACACCAGAGCAGGTACATCAGAGGCAGTACATCAGTATGAGAACAGCAACAGGGCAGTGTGGACACCAGAGCAGGTACATCAGAGGCAGTACATCACTATGAGAATAGCAACAGGGCAGTGTGGACACCAGAGCAGGTACATCAGAGGCAGTACATGAGAGGGCATACAGCAGTATCAGAACAGCAACAGGGCATAGTGGACACCAGAGCAGGTACATCAGAGCGAGTACATCAGTATGAGAATAGCAACAGGGCAGTGTGGACACCAGAGCAGGTACATCTGAGGCAGTACATCAGTATGAGAACAGCAACAGGGCAGTGTGGACACCAGAGCAGGTACATCAGAGGCAGTACATCAGTATGAGAATAGCAACAGGGCAGTGTGGACACCAGAGCAGGTACATCAGAGGCAGTACATCAGTATGAGAACAGCAACAGGGCAGTGTGGACACCAGAGCAGGTACATCAGAGGCAGTACATCAGAGGGCATACAGCAGTATCAGAACAGCAACAGGGCAGTGTGGACACCAGAGCAGGTACATCAGAGGCAGTACATCAGTATGAGAACAGCAACAGGGCAGTGTGGACACCAGAGCAGGTACATCAGAGGCAGTACATCAGAGGGGCTAAGTGCACCAACAGTCCATGGCAAGGCACAGGTCCATCAGAGGCAGCACATGAGAGGGGCTAAGTGCACCAACAGTCCATGGCAAGGCACAGGTCCATCAGAGGCAGCACATGAGAGGGGCTAAGTGCACCAACAGTCCATTGCACTGAAAAGGTCCATCAGAGGCAGCACATGAGAGGGCACAATGCAGTATGAGAATTGCAACAGGGCAGTGTGGACACCAGAGCAGGTACATCAGAGCCAGTACATCAGTATGAGAATAGCAACAGGGCAGTGTGGACACCAGAGCAGGTACATCAGAGGCAGTACATGAGAGGGGCTAAGTGCACCAACAGTCCATGGCAAGGCACAGGTCCATCAGAAGCAGCACATGAGAGGGGCCAAGTGCACCAACAGTCCATGGCAAGGCACAGGTCCATCAGAAGCAGCACATGAGAGGGGCTAAGTGCACCAACAGTCCATTGCACTGAAAAGGTCCATCAGAGGCAGCACATGAGAGGGCACAATGCAGTATGAGAATAGTAACAGGGCAGTGTGGACACCAGAGCAGGTACATCAGAGGCAGTACATCAGTATGAGAACAGCAACAGGGCAGTGTGGACACCAGAGCAGGTACATCAGAGGCAGTACATCAGTATGAGAACAGCAACAGGGCAGTGTGGACACCAGAGCAGGTACATCAGAGGCAGTACATCAGTATGAGAACAGCAACAGGGCAGTGTGGACACCAGAGCAGGTACATCAGAGGCAGTACATCACTATGAGAATAGCAACAGGGCAGTGTGGACACCAGAGCAGGTACATCAGAGGCAGTACATGAGAGGGCATACAGCAGTATCAGAACAGCAACAGGGCATAGTGGACACCAGAGCAGGTATATCAGAGCGAGTACATCAGTATGAGAATAGCAACAGGGCAGTGTGGACACCAGAGCAGGTACATCTGAGGCAGTACATCAGTATGAGAACAGCAACAGGGCAGTGTGGACACCAGAGCAGGTACATCAGAGGCAGTACATCAGTATGAGAATAGCAACAGGGCAGTGTGGACACCAGAGCAGGTACATCAGAGGCAGTACATCAGTATGAGAACAGCAACAGGGCAGTGTGGACACCAGAGCAGGTACATCAGAGGCAGTACATCAGTATGAGAATAGCAACAGGGCAGTGTGGACACCAGAGCAGGTACATCAGAGGCAGTACATCAGTATGAGAACAGCAACAGGGCAGTGTGGACACCAAAGCAGGTACATCAGAGGCAGCACATGAGAGGGGCTAGGTGCACAAACAGTGCATGGCAAGGCACAGGTCCATCAGAGGCAGTACATCTGAGGGCACACAACAGCAACTTACATCACACTATCAGGTGGATTGCGTGAAGTACCCGCATCGGACAGACTGCCAGCACCAGAAACTGGAGTGTGACACACAGCCACAGATGTAGTGACTGACACGTGAGCCACAGACCCAGATACACTGCCAGCACCTGATACATGAGTGTGAGACACAGCCACAGCCCGAGTGACTGACACATGGCCCATAGACCCAGATACACTGCCAGCACCTGATACAGGAGTGTGAGACACAGCCACAGCCCGAGTGACTGACACATGGCCCATAGACCCAGATACACTGCCAGCACCTGATACAGGAGTGTGAGACACAGCTACAGCCCGAGTGACTGACACATGGCCCATAGACCCAGATACACTGCCAGCACCTGATACAGGAGTGTGAGACACAGCTACAGCCCGAGTGACTGACACATGGCCCATAGACCCAGATACACTGCCAGCACCTGATACAGGAGTGTGAGACACAGCCACAGACCGAGTGAATGACACATGGCCCATAGACCCAGATACACTGCCAGCACCTGATACAGGAGTGTGAGACACAGCCACAGACCGAGTGAATGACACATGGCCCATAGACCCAGATACACTGCCAGCACCTGATACAGGATAGGTCTCGACTGATACCCTGCCACTAACAGACACATGCGAGTCAACTGCACCAGCGCCACTGGGACCACTGAAATGATGAGCCACAGGGCTGTGTGGTCCAGGAGGCAGGGTGGCTCTGGGAGCGGGGGATAGTTGCAATTGTCCGACATCGGATTGTGCATGTGTCAATGCTGTGTGTCTACGTTTCTTTTGGACATGTGCCTGCACCCTGGACAGGACAGGACTGACAAGTGGGCCGGACTGAGAAGAAATTTCACCCACCATGGGAGGTGCATCTGCTGGGGGGGGTGCTCTCTGGGGACGTGCTGGAGCCTGCTAGTCGTTTGCTGTGTGGCTGCCTTGTGGCCTCTGCAACATGTGTCATGGGGGATGCTACTACAGGGTCCACCTGCATCCGTCCCTGACGGGCCCTGATGTCAATGCACATGGCAGTTCATGACCCCCCTTACAGTGACATTGCATCAGCCAGCCTACACCGGCCGGCCCAGCCCTGCCCATGACCGCCGTGCCGGCCATGCCAACTACCGCTGTTTCAGGCCCCCTCCACTACCGCCGTTTCAGGCCCCCTCCACTACCGCCGTGCCAGGCCCGCCAGGGCGGTAGTGGAGGGGGCCTGAAACGGCGGTAGTTGGCATGGCCGGCACGGCGGTCATGGGCAGGGCCTGGCCACGGCGGTAGTGGAGGGGGCCTGAAACGGCGGTAGTGGAGGGGGCCTGAAACGGCGGTAGTTGGCATGGCCGGCACGGCGGTCATGGGCAGGGCCTGGCCACGGCGGTAGTGGAGGGGGCCTGAAACGGCGGTAGTGGAGGGGGCCTGAAACGGCGGTAGTTGGCATGGCCGGCATGGCGGTCATGGGCAGGGCCTGGCACGGCGGTAGTGGAGGGGGCCTGAAACGGCGGTAGTGGAGGGGGCCTGAAAATGCGGTAGTTGGCATGGCCGGCACGGCGGTCATGGGCAGGGCCTGGCACGGCGGTAGTGGAGGGGGCCTGAAACGGCGGTAGTGGAGGGGGCCTGAAACGGCGGTAGTTGGCATGGCCGGCACGGCGGTCATGGGCAGGGCTGGGCCGGCCGGTGTAGGCTGGCTGATGCAATGTCACTGTAAGGGGGGTCATGAACTGCCATGTGCATTGACACCAGCTTATGGATGTTTTGGCCTGCACCTCCCCCGCCGAATACGTGCCCCGCCATGGTGGCGCCACTGTTAGTACTTTGTTGCAAATGATGCATTCGTCCCGGTGTCTAGCACATGCACTTGCCGGTGTGTGAGCGTGACGGTCTGTGCACATGCAGACAATGGGAATGTTGAACGCGGGCCGCGTATGGCCAGACGTAAACAGCGGAAGCAGTGCACCGCCATGGCGGGGTCAATGATTGCATGTCAGCTGACGATGCACCTAGTTTCATTGTCTGCAGCTGCATGATGACGGTTGTGTGCATGATTGCGTGACTCCACACTTCATGCTCTATCCCATGTGTGTCCATACCATGCCCATCGGTGTGCCACCAATGTCCATCACATGTGCATGTCGACATCAGGTATTTCCCTACACAAGTTTGTCGTACCTCACATCTACACAGTAGATCCCGGATGTATTGCCACATTGTGATTCAGTTGTCTGTGACTGGTATATGTGTGATATTGACTATGGTGGGGGTTCACTTGTGTTCAGTGCATGCGTGTTGCCTATTGGGTCACCATGCATGTGATGTCCGTTTGGTCACCATTATTGGTGTTGCCATTGGTGCATCAAGAAATGGTGTGTGTATATTTTAGTTTGTGTGCATGCACTTGCATGTGTGTATGTCATGTTGCGCCTACGCATGTGGGTCATGTCACATGTCTTGTTGGCAGTAATGTTGAGGTGAGACAAAGTGCATTGCACATGTTGCAACAAATCATGTAGCTAGTGGGTGCACATTGTTGCTACGTCAATCCATGTTGTTGTGACAATCAGAGATGTCACACATATGCTAATTGAACACTGCCTATTACATGTTGGATGGAGTGGGATGACATGTGAGTGAGTTGCACAGACATGCGTTGTATGTGAATTTACTTCCATTCCATTTTCTCCCACACAGGAGGGCTCAAAATGTCCATCGCCCATACACTGTGCTTGAGGATATGGTGGACGAGGAGGTGATCAGGAAATTCAGGCTTGATCGACGTCGATTGCTGGAGCTTGTGAACCAATTGTCTCCTCACCTGCAGCCGTGAAGAACCTATCCAGGCTCCATTTCACCCACCCAAAAGGTGATGGCGGCACTCCATTTTTTTTGCAACAGACATATTTCAGTACACTGTTGGACATGCCGGGGGAATGTCACAGGCCATGTTCAGCACGGTACTTCGGGATGTACTGACAGCCATGATGCTGTACAAGAATGACTACATACATTTTCCACAGGCGGCAGAGTTGGCAGCGGTCAAAGCAGACTTCTATGCACTGGGTCGCATACCACACGTTGTGGGTTTCATTGATGGCACGCATATTGCGATCATTCCACCACGGGCACATGAGCAGGTGTTTAGGAATCGGAAGCACTTCCATTCACTAAACGTGCAGGTGGTGTGCCAGGCCGACAACATAATCTCACATGTGTGTGCAAGATTTCCTGGCTCTGCACATGACGCCCACATCATGCGGAGCAGCATTGTCCCCCAACTGATGGCAAATCTGCGTCCGGCACAAGCGTGGCTTGTTGGTGAGTATGCTGTGGTGACAGGAGTGATATCTGTGTGGCTTGGTGTGCCCACATGTTCAGGTAGTGATGTTTCTCTCTCTCTCTAATTTCCACAAACACAGGCGACTCGGCTTACCCAAACAGGCCTTGGCTTCTGAGTCCAATACGCAATCCCACTACAGCGGGAGAAATGCGATACAATGATGCCCATGGTAGGACACGTCGAGTGGTGGAACGAACATTTGGCCTGCTTAAGTCTAGGTTTCGGTGCCTGGATAAGACTGGAGGGGCCCTGCCTTACTCACCAGGCAAAGTATGCAAGATTGTTATTGCCTGCTGCATGCTCCACAACCTGGCTGTGCGCAATAACATTGAACTGCTCTTGGACCCAGATGAACAGCAAGTTCCTCGCCCTCCCGACCCACCCATGTCGACTGATGAGGATAGTGGTGAGGAGGAAGGTGTGGACCAGAGGCGCCAGCTCATTGAATGCTACTTCCCTTGATTGTGAGTGTGCCCCTCTTGTGCTGCTTGTGTATGCCCTGTGTAGGTTTGCTGCTCTTGTGCCATTGTGTTGGCCATCATCTATGTGTTTTGTTATGTGATGTATGCATGTGTGTGTGTCTCTTCATTTATGAGTACATGCACTTCTCCATGATGTGTGTAGTCTCATCCATTCCTGTAGTGATGTGTGTGGTTTGTTGAAAGTTGCACTGCAGTGCGTTGGGATGAGTGTAATGGTGTTTCCTAACGTGTGTTTGCGTTTTCTATGTTTCCCTAGGTAACTCCCTTGCGGCATGATTCTGTACCAGTTGGATCCCTGAACCTGGTTATGTCTGTTTCTGATGCAATCATGTGAATAAACATGGAGGCAACACATCATTGAGTGAGTAAGTGTTATTTATTTACAGATTGTGCATAGGTGTAGGTGCATATTTACAAATGAGTGAAGGGGTGGGGGAGTGAGAGTCAAAGGTTATGGCCGATGAGATGTCCGTGCAGACACCACATAGGGTGGTGTCTGCCTAGTGCAGCAGGCGTGTGCCAGGTGGGACCGGATAGTTGGCAGGGTGAATGGCAGGCTCAGGTACTCAAAAGAGTCATTGTCGGCTCCTCTTGGAGCATGTGGCAGGAGCTTCAACACTGCTCTCGCCCACTTCCAGCCTCGGACGGCCCCTCCGTCTTTGTGTCGGGACGGAGTCAGCTGGGGGCGCTGGCTGATCAGGTGCCACATCCACCGCCTGGGGCGCAGGTGGCGGTGGCGTTGTTGTTGGTGGTGGCGTTGTTTAAGGGGGTGTGGGGTGGGTGGTGTTGGCGCCTCTCGATGGCCCCCAACATCGCTGTGTTGTCAACAAAGTCCTGGTGGGCCCGGTCTGCCTGTGCCTGGCCACGTAGATAGTTTTCCTCCACCCTGGCTAGTGCTTCTAGACACTGTTGCATGGCATTGGGTGTAGTTTCATCATGCCTTCTTTCTGCTGTGCTCCTGCCTGCAGGATCTGGCCTTGCATTTGTGGTTTGCCTCACTCTCTCCCTGCGTGGCTGGGATGGCGCTGGCCCAGCGTTGGGCGGTGGGTTGGGCAGGGTGGCAGGGGCAGAAGTGGTGGTAGTAGTGGTGGTGGAGGTGGTGCTGGAGGTAGCTGTACAGGTCACAGTAGCCGGTGTTGTGGTAATGCCAGAGGCCGTAGTAGTTGTTGGTGCAGGTGTGACCTGGGAGCCAGATGTCCCTGGCTGGCTGCTTGAGCCGGCACCATCCTCAGCCCCGGAGGTGGCTGGCCAATCGTCCCCTGAAACTTCTGAGTGTGGGGAGGCTGGAGGCCTGGTGTTTATTGCAGCTGTCAGATTAGGATCCCCTGCAAAACAAAAATGTGAGGATGAGTCATGTGGCCATTACGTGTACATTTATTTATATTTGACTTTCAGTCGGCAATGGCACCCACCCCACCCACCACCACCACCACCCTCCCTATGGACATGGGGGCCTGTTGTGAGTTGTAGTTCCGTCCCCTCACACACCCCACCCACCACCACCACCCTCTCTATGGACATGGGGGCCTGTTGGGAGTTGTACTTCCGTCCCCTCACACACACCACCCACCACCACCACCACCCTTTCTTAGGTAATGGGGGCCTGTTGGGAGTTGTAGTTCCGTCCCCTCACACACCCCACCCACCACCACCACCCTCCCTATGGACATGGGGGCCTGTTGGGAGTTGTAGTTCCGTCCCCTCACACACCCCACCCACCACCACCACCCTCCCTATGGACATGGGGGCCTGTTGTGAGTTGTAGTTCCGTCCCCTCACACACCCCACCCACCACCACCACCCTCTCTATGGACATGGGGGCCTGTAGGAGTGTTTTAGACGTTGGTGAGTATGTGGACTGCATGCATGGCTTGGGGTCTGGGAGATGTGTCTTCAGAGTTGTGTGAGGCACACTGTGTTGTTGTGTTTGTGGTGCTTGGTTGGTACTTACCAGCAGCGACGGCTCGTGGAGGGAGTTACGGTGGGGCAGGAGGGTGGGGAGGGGGAGGGGCAGGGCGGAGGTTGCTAAAAACCGGCATATGGATAATTGCATGTAAGTAAACAATTTAATTAATAAAACGAATTTCGTAGCTCGCACTGCATTGCATTTTGCGATGCAAGGTGCACTACGAAATTCGTTTTATTAATTAAATTGTTTACTTACCTGCAATTATCCATATGCCGGTTTTTAGCAACCTCCAAGCTGCCCCTCCCCCTCGCCACCCTCCTGCCCCACCGTAACTCCCTCCACGAGCCGTCGCTGCTTACCAGCCTCTTCTCCCTCATCAAGTCCATCAAGGGTCTCAGGGTGCAGGATGGTCAGCACCTTCTCCTCCCACTCGGGGTACGGTAGGGGCTCCGGGGGGGTTCCACCGCCTGTGTGGTTGGCCCGGAGAAAGTTCTTGGCTCTGATGGATTTCACCCGGGTCTTGAGGTCGTGCCACCGCCTCTGAATTTCATGCTTCGTCCTCGGGACGGTCCCGGAGGCATTGACCCTGGTGACGATCCGGTCCCACAGGCTGTTCTTCCTAGCTATGCTGGTCTGCTGCACTAGGGACCCAAATATGTGGGGTTTGACACGAATAATCTCATCAACCATAACCCTTAGCTCGGTGTCGGTGAATTTTGGGTTTTTCTTGGGTGCCATGGTGCTCGGGGTGTGTGTTTGTGTGAATT
Source organism: Lissotriton vulgaris (assembly GCF_964263255.1). Classification (NCBI taxonomy): domain Eukaryota; kingdom Metazoa; phylum Chordata; class Amphibia; order Caudata; family Salamandridae; genus Lissotriton; species Lissotriton vulgaris. The sequence goes on along the minus strand of NC_141695.1, from coordinate 1,629,966,237 downwards.
AGGAGGTGCTGGTGTGTGGTGTTTGGGGATGGTGTGGTGGGTCTTTGTGTACAGGGTGTGTTTGGGTGTGGGTTATGTGTATGATATCTGTTTTATGCTGTTGGCTAAGTGGTGTCTCCTGCTAGCAGCTATGCTGTGATGCAGAGGATTTCTGGAGTGGGTGGGAGTTAATTTATAGTCTGTGTGTTGGCCCTGTGTGAATGTTGATTGGCAGTCAGGTGATAGGTGGGTGTATTGGCAGGTGTGGTTTATGCGGTTCTTGGGGGTGGGTCATTGTGTCTTGTGTTTGGTTTAGATGTGTCAGGTGGGTGGTCGTTCATTTTCCTGTGTTTGGTGATGAATTCTGTCGCAATGTATGGCATTGGTTTGACTGTAGGGATGTTGGACTTCCGCTGTGGTGCACGGTTTCTCGTAGCATTGGTACCGCCGCGGACGTGGATCACGGTGGCTACCGGGGTACTTGCGTAGTTATCCTAATTGCGGACACGGACACTACGCAGGTATCGCGGGGGAGGTTGTTGTTATCCTGGTCATGTGCGTACGCGGCGGTCGGTGTTATTTAGGTTCCGTCCGCCTGCCGCGGCCTCAGGTGTACTTCGACCGCCGCGGACGGAGATTGTTGTGCTCCGTCCGCCGCGATCGGCGTTTCTATCAGATTTGATCCTAATCGCTATTGCGGTTTTTCCGCGGACAGGTCTGGAGTATATTGCCACCTTCCTCGGCGGACGGAACACGTTTCCGTCCGCGATCCTAATCGACCCCTTAGTGTGGATTATGAGCTAAAGAAAAAGTAGCCCAGAAAATGACCCGATAATACCAACCCCCTCCGATCAACTTTGCTCCACCTGCTCCATCACCCGCTCCCTCAAATCCAGCCATAAAGTTTTGGAGCGCCACCACATCCAATCATTTTGCTTAAAGGGGCTCTGTTCTAGAGAAAGAAGTCATATAGGGCTTTATCTGCGTCTCTTAAGTAGTTGCTTGTTGAGTGACTTTCAGTCTGACTTTTAGGAGAATGGGGATTGAAACTGTCTCTTAGGCTCTGTTTACATAACCCTATGTGTTCACTTCCTGCGCAGACGCTGTAGGTGTCCGGAATTATTAGTCATGTGGCTTTTATCACACCCAATAATTAATGGGTGCGATAATTTTTGGGTGCCAAGTCAAATTGAACAACATAAAAAGGCCCAGTAGTTAAAGGAAAATGTAGATTTTGGTGCAGCAAGCACCAAAATCTGCATTTTATTCGCATTATGGAGGAAAAAAATGTAATAGGTGCTCTTTGTCGCACTCTTCTCTGGGCTACTCACATTTAGGTCTTTCGCACACCATTCATCTTGAGTCATGATCTTCCACAAACAAATACATTCAATTATATCTTCTTGGAGCTATTATCTGACAGATCCTATCCACTTTTGCGCTTTTTAATTCTGGCTACAGGACGGTTTAGCTGTTGCCACTTCTTTTGTTACCAATCCTTCATACTGTAATTAGAGTGTGTCTTGGCTGCGCACTATAATGCCTTCGGGTTGTGTCAAGTTCGGCCAATGTAAAAATGTTAAAAGATAAAATAGGAAATAGTGCCTCAATCACAGCGTGAGCAGTGGACCGACACTACTTAGGATAAAGCAATCTGTACTTGATCCATGCTTCACACAAAGAAAAGGAAATGGTGCCTCACATGTACTGCTAAATTAGAAGGCAGTGAAAAAGAGATTGCAAATGAATGGTAAGTAATGGTAAGTAATGAGCCTGCCAAAATAACTTTTCAGAGTTTTTTTCTAGACAGAATAGATCGTTGCCAAGCAACAGTGCATGCTTGCTCCCTGAAAGTGAGACCTAAAAGACACCATTGGCCCCACCCCTAAAGCACCATCCAAACCACTACCACAAACAATACCACCACAAAAACAACAACCACTAATATCAACATCATCCAAAATGTCCACCATCAACAACAGAACCGCAACCATGACCACCATCAATACTACCACCATCAACATTAGTTGCATACCACACCACCGCCATATAACTAATTACGCATCATTAGCAATATCACTACGAATAGCACGCTACCAACAAACACCACATACTTCACATGTCATCAGTACGAGACCAACACCAATATTTTCTGCACCATCATTATCTATAATACTCCACCACCAGTACCACAACATCATTACCACCAACTCCACCATCCATAAACAACAACCATCATTAAAGTCACCAACAATACCCTGATGGCCTCACTGATTTCACCATCACCAATAGAAATGAGACCAAGACCAACAACAGCACCACTGATATTACACCAAAATTACCACCGCAATACCAGTACTAGCACCCATTGCACCACCCTCACCAACCATACCACTACCAATACAATCATCAATGCTACCGCCATCCCCATCATTACATCACTGCCAAGCACTGGGTAAACCGACAGACCTTTCTTTAATTTTCTATCGCATGAAAGCACATTTATTCAGTCCTGAATTTGCATGTGCCAACCTGCCTGACATATTGTCTTCGCCATACATAAACCTAATACCTATGAATATAATACAACATTAGGTGTATGCCAAACATCTTAAGATGTGTCCATATTTCACCTACACTTAAAAACTGCTGTGATTGTGACTACAACAAGGAATATATGCCCTGTCTTCGAATACTAGGCTCATCTGTTACAATTCCAGATGTAATTCATGTTTTAGTGGAAAGCAACCCAGAAGGAAAATAGCTTTTGCAGAATTGACATCCTTTGTACACAATATTAATAAAGTGTGACATTCATATTTGCATGGATACCTGACACCACTGACGTACCAACCTTTATGAAGCCTTTCGATTGTGCCTTATCCCTTCATCTTCCTTTTCCTTTGTGCGCACAGTTGTCTTTGATGAGGTTTTCTTGGTGCTTTACAAAAAAACAGATGAAAATGAGCTGGGTGGTTCTGTGTAAGATGAATAGAATGTACTGAGCTTTTAGTGAAAATGGCAGCGATTTCTGATAAGTGACTGCTGTTAGTATTTTTCACCTTGGATTTACTTTCCTTGCTTGTAATTTAGTACAGTACTTCTTTGTGTGGTAAATATTATCCATCCATAACTTACTTTTGCAAACATTCTCAAAGCACCTTTCATAAAACCACAAAGTAACTGTATTCTTATCAAGCATTTGCAATGTAATTGGTCTTGGAATCAACAAAAAGGAGAGAGGGTACCAGGAGCTTCTTGAGGTCCAGTGTCCGTGCTCCTCAAATGCTAGTAAGATCAAATAGGACACTGTTCCGTGGTAAAGGGTGCTTGTATGTCACCCTAATTGGATGGGAGGAGAAATACTAGAATAGAGGAGAGGTAAGAAAAGAGGGTGAAAGAAGAAAAAGAGGCAGATGTATATCTCCAGTATCAAGGATCCAATCCCGAAGGGAAGGGCCAATTCTTGCCTCTTATTCGCCCTCACACACCCAGAAGGATGTCATGCTTCATCATCTGGCTTTTTTTGCTCCTCGTAAGGCCCGCGCTGCAATGGCTGACGGGCCCCCGAAGGGTCTCTTTAACGGAGATCTTTTAAAGAGAAAAAGCTGTTTGATGAGTGCGAGGGTGGGGGCGGGGAAAGAGAGAGAAGGGATCCAGAGGGGTGGTGGTATAGTACGTGCAAGGGAGGTTAAAACTACCTAGGGGTATCCACTATTGGGTGATTTATTCTTGTGGATCCCCTGGTAGGCTAAAAAACCAAAAGGTTGGTGAGTTACGTTAGGGCTCAATGTGCCAGTCTAACTAAACACAAGGTCGAAATGTTTCACGCTATGAAAGTCTTAGTGATCTGTAGCGTTTCTTCAGGACCTAGAAGGTAAGTGCCCGTAAGTGAGGAAGAGATGGTTCGAGGTGATAACCCCGTCAAGTGTGTGAGGTAGCTCGTAGTGGACCCTAGGAAGAAGTACCTAGAAAAGCCTTCCAGGCAGCCGCTGGTGAGGGTAGGTGCACAGGAGCGAGCACCCATCTTAAACCTCACAAAGATGCGGACACAACCAGCGAAGCCTAGCCTTTAGAGACTTCCCAACCTACATGAATAGGGCATCACATGGACAGATCGACTTATAGAGATCTTTTGACTTTTCTAGGTACTTCTTGTTATAACATTAGACATATTGTCAAATATACAACTAGCGCTACTGTAACTATTCCACAGCTTTGACTGCCAGTGCCAAAGCAAGCAATCTCACTCCCTCTCTTTCTTAATAGAGGCCCTAGAAGCATTTCTCACAGAATCTACCCGTTTCTCACAAATAACTTCTTGAATGATCTCTAAAATCCTTTATCAGGAATAAAATAAGTCACTTCTCCTTTATGAATAACTATGTAAATACTGTATTTGACACAGAATAATCTCTCTGTTTCTTGTTAATCACATCTAGGTACACCTCAGAAGTTTATTTTCATAAATGTAGTAACTCTGCAATTTGTGATTGCTAATTGCTTGTGAGTGGATGTCATAAGCATCTTTCTAGAAATTCAGGGGCAGATTTACAAGACCCTTGCGCCACTTTTGCATCATTTTTAACATGGGAAAAGTGACGCAAAAGTGGCGCAAGGGCCTTATCTATCTATCTATCTATCTATCTATCTATCTATCTATCTATCTATCTATCTATCTATCTATCTATCTATCTATCTATCTATCTATCTATCTATCTATCTATCTATCTATCTATCTATCTATCTATCTATCTATCTATCTATCTATATTTATACAAACAAGCACCAAAACCCAATTTACATAAACACCCTTTCCCACTATCCACCGAACCTCCCTTTACCACTACCCGAACCAAATCCCCAAATTTACCCTTACCTCCCTTTACCACTACCACCTTCTAAACCACAAAATTCCCTTTACCTCCCTATACCATTACTCAGAGCTAAATCCTAAAATTACTTCCCTTTACCACTGCGTTATTTAAAAATAAATTACTTACCTGCATGGTAAAAGCACAAATCCTTACCTATGTGGTAAAGGCATGCACAGTAAAGGCAGCATGGTAACCGCATTGTGTGGTAAGTATTCATTACAATTGCTGTTCCCCTCCTCGCGTGCCATACTTTTTATTACCCCTTCTGCCTCCCTTTGCCACACAGTAACTAATGCCTTCCCTAACATGATGTTTTCCGAAAGCCACACTTGCTCACTGTGCAGACTGAGGTCCCCCATAACTTTTTTCCATGGGCATAGCATTGTGAAAGAGAAACAATTGCATGTGAAATCTGGGAGCCCTATGTATGCAAGACCTTGAAAACGGGATCTTTCTTTAATTTGCAGTAAAGTGTGTATTCCTATCCCTGTTTATGTTTTATTTTGGTGTACTTTGAGAACATGTTCCTGCTGTTTATTTGGCATCCTGCGGTAACATACAGCAACGTTTATATTAGTGTTCTGTTGTCATAGGAGTATTAGGGCCAAGTAATGCTACAATGTTTATTGCCCTTTGAATGTATCAATAAACAATTACTAAAAGTGAATGGCTGCCAGTAAATACTTGCAAAGCAATACAGAAACTTCTTTTTGGCTGTACAGTCTGTACCATAACACTTTTCCCAAGAAGTTGTACTGTCTACAGTGTGTGATAAATAACAGCTTTTACGAGTTTGTGGGAAATAACATGCTGATTTTGATGTTTAATGCATCAAAATCTGTATTGTAGGTAAATACTGGATGGCTTTCTGTAATAAAGATGAATCTTCAAGGCGAAATTAAAATGAAGTATTTATTTGTTAATTCATATCCACTCAGCATCAACGAACCAGACCTTAGTCTTCTCAGTTCCAGAACTAACTCTTCAAAGATTCTATTTTACATAGCATCACTATGCTGTAATGTCATTAACTTCCACAAGAAAATTCTAAAACAATCAAAGGTAAATACAACACATCCTCTTTACTAATAAAAAAAATAATGGAACAACAAATGAATTGAGAATAAAGATAAAATACAACTTAATAATTAAAACAAAGAGGAATAACAAAGTGATTAGTTTAAATCATAGTCCTTAAATTTCGCTGGCATGTTCTTAAATCTACCAGAGAATCCTCTTGAACATTCTGTGTTATTAGTCTCAGCTGGTATACCATCTTCCATGGTTCTAGATTTAGAATGCCTCATGCATTTCACTAACCTTAACATACTCCACATACACCCTGCATCGTCTTTTACCACATTCTTCTTTATGGACACAATTGTAAATGGACCAATAAAGGAACTCCTCCCCTTTAAGGTATGTTTGGGATTCTTCACTAAAACTTTATCTCCAATGTTCCATTTCTTAGTTTTTACATGCATCCTGGAATCATATTCTTCCTTGTACTTACATTGATAATCAGATATCCTGGAGTGTCGCTCTTCTTGGGATAATCCTGAACTAGAACATTCAGGCAACCAGCTTGAATTAAGTTTTGAGACAGCCTTTCTGCCTCTCAATGCTTCAAAAGTAGATCTCAAGGTAATAGCATTGGGTGTAGTGCGGTGTGCCCACCAAGTGTCTCTCAGAATACTACTAAAAGAGAACCTTGTGTTAATAGCACGTTGTGCACACTCTTTAACAATTCTGTTCATCCTTTCAGTTAAACCATTGGCTTGTGGTGAGTACAATGCAGTATTTTGATGGATGATATTGTTGTCCTTAAGAAATCTACTCATCTCGTGAGATGCAAATTGCACACCATTGTCAGAAACTAAAAATCTGGGTACCCCTTCAGAAGCAAAAACTTCTTTAAGGAAGTCTACAACAATTCTAGTACTTACAGAAGCAACACAATTGGTAACATTTGCATAACATCACTATTCTGTGATTTCATTAACTTCCACAAGAAAATTCTAAAACAATCAAAGGTAAATCCAACACATCCTCTTTACTAATAAAGAAAATAACGGAACAACAAATGAATTGAGAATAAAGATAAAATACAACTTAATAATTAAAACAAAGAGGAATAACAAAGTGATTAGTTTAAACCATAGTCCTTAAATTTCGCTGGCATGTTCTTAAACCTACCAGAGAATCTTCTTGAACATTCTGTGTTATTAGTCTCAGCTGGTATACCATCTTCCATGGTTCTGGATTTAGAATGCCTCATGCATTTTACTAACCTCGACATACTCCACATACACCCTGCATCGACTTATACCACATTCTTCTTTATGGACACAATTGCAAATGGACCAATAAAGGAACTCCTCCCCTTTAAGGTATGTTTGGGATTCTTTACTAAAACTTTATCTCCAATGTTCCATTTCTTAGTTTTTACATGCATCCTGGAATCATATTCTTCCTTGTACTTACATTGATAATCAGATATTCTGGAGTGTCGCTCTTCTTGGGATAATCCTGAACTAGAACATTCAGGCAACCAGCTTGGATTAAGTTTTGAGGCAGCCTTTCTGCCTCTCAATGCTTCAAAAGGCGATCTCAAGGTAATAGCATTGGGTGTAGTGCTGTGTGCCCACCAAGTGTCTCTCAGAATACTACTAAAAGAAAACCTTTTGTTAATAGCACATTGTGCACACTCTTTAACAATTCTGTTCATCCTTTCAGTTAAACCATTGGCTTGTGGTGAGTACAATGCAGTCTTTTGATGGATGATATTGTTGTCCTTAAGAAAACTACTCCTCTCGGGAGATGCAAATTGCACACCATTTTCGGAAACTAAGAATCTGGGTACCCCTTCAGAAGCAAAAACTTCTTTAAGGAAGTCTACAACAATTCTAGTACTTACAAAAGCGACACATTTGGTAACAACCCACTTTAACGTGTAATCAACCAAAAGAATCACATAGCGTTCATGAGAAGGTAGTAAATCAAAGGGTCCCATGATATCTAATCCAAGTTTAGACCATACCAAATCTGGTACATCAACCGGAGACAATGGGGTATGATTAGTAATCCGGGATTTATCACTCTCAGCACAAGTCACACAATTTTTCACCACATCCTCAATTACACGATCCATCCCAGGCCACCAATATCTTTCTCTCACCCAAGCTTTGGTGAGGCTCCGGCCAAGATGACCTTCATGAGCCGCATTAACAATTGTGTTTCTGAATTTAACTGGTGGAATCACCTTTTCACCTCTCATGAGGTTTCCACTAGTAGATGAAAGTTCATCCCTCACAGTCCAATAGGCTTTGAAATCATGTTCAAGAACCTTGTACTCCGGCCAACCTTGATTGACCCACATTCTCAACTTTCTCAAAACGTCATCCTTGTATACAGCATCTGACCATTCATCCTTGGACAAAGCAGGTTCATTCATCCAGAACACACAAGACTCACTTATTCCATAAACGCTCTCAAACTCACCAACTGTAGCTTTTTCCACAATAGGTAAGCGAGAGACACAGTCAGCAGATTTGTTGTTCGAACCTGATATGTACTGTATCTTAAAATTACAGTCTTGTAAACCCTCACTCCAATGTTTAATTCTTGGTGTAATATGATCACTGTGTCTACACGAAAAAATCTGTACCAGAGGACGATGATTAGATCTCACTAGAAAAGGAATTCCTCAAAGATAAAACTTAAAATGTTGTAGTCTTCTCCTCTCCGTCAACTGTCTGTGAAAGTACTGCGCCCAAACCTTTAAGATTAGCATCAGTAGTCAAAATGGTTCTTTTGTTGACATCAAAATGTCCTAAAGTAGGCATTTTACCAATTTCTCTTTTAATGGTATCAAAAGCGACCTGACAATCTTCCGACCAGGAAACCTCTGAACCTTTCTTCAACAAAGTCCTAATAGGCTCAGTCACACTAGCAAATCCACGAAAAAACTTCGAATGGAAATCAGCAAGTCCCAAGAATGATCTCACTTGTTCTTTGTCAGTAGGCCTGGGGGCATCTTTTACACTCTGCGCAAGTTCTAATTTAGGCTGTATCCCTTCTCGAGAAATGATATGCCCCAAATACCCTCTTTATGGAAACAGGCACTATTGATACCCATTTTAAAAAAAACAGGCACTGACCCACTATTCTTTAACAACTACCACCCCATCTCACTGCTCCCCAAGCCTGCAAAAGTGTTGGAGAAAGCGGTACAGGAGCAGCTGTCTGAATATCTAGAAACTAACCACCTCCTTCATGACACACGGTCAGGATTTAGGCCTGATTTTAGTACAGAATCAGCTTTGTTAAAAGTGTCTGAATCTATTCGCGAGTGTGTGGATAGGGGCGAGGAGGCCATGCTGGTCCTCCTCGACCTATCCGCTGCATTTGATACCATCTCACATGACACTCTACTGATTCGCCAACAGGAGGTGGGTGTTGGAGGTACTCCCCTGGCTTGGGTGAAATCTTTCTTGTCAGGCAGATTTCAACAGGTCTCCCTCGGACCCTTTGTTTCCTCCAAGAAACCATTGAGATGGGGGGTTCCGCAGGGATCTGCCCTCAGTCCTCTCTTATTTAATGTATACCTAAGGCCACTGGCGGAGTTAGTCGAAGCATGGGGCGTCAGAGTGATCTTTTATGCTGATGACACTCAGCTTGTGTTTTCTTTTAAGGATCACTCTGACAGCTCCATGGCACACTTCCGCCACTGTCTGGTTAACATCGCCTCATGGATGTCCACCAACAATTTAAAATTAAATACTGACAAGACTGAGGTGCTATTTTTTAATCAAAAATCTGCCATCCCCTCTAATATTTGGTGGCCATCTCAACTCAATCCTCCCCCTGTGCCTGTGCAAGCTGCCCGTAACTTGGGCTTCCTATTTGACACAGCACTGTCTTGCAAGACCCAAATTAATAAGGTTTCATCAGCTTGTTTCGGAAAACTCCGAATGATTAAAAAAATCATTCCTTTTTTACCTTTCGAGTCCTGCAGAGCAGTAGTACACGCTCTAATAACATCCCATCTGTACTATTCTAGCAGTCTATATGTTGGCGCCCCTGCATATCTCATTAACCGGCTGCAACTGGTACAGAATTCAGCGGCCCGGCTGATCTGCAACATCCCTTATCGCCACTCGATTTTACCCCACCTGGCCAAGCTCCATTGGATACCTGTGAGATACCGCATCCAGTTCAAGGCCTTGGTCCTTGCCTTCAGAGCTCTCAATGGTCGTGGCCCGGCATTCTTAAGGCTCAGAATCAGGCGATCTCTTGCCACAAGGGATCTTAGATCCAACCATCTTGGGCTTATGTTCTGTCCACGTTTTCGTCTGACTCGCACAGGCGGTAGAGCATTTGCCATGACCACTTCCAGATTGTGGAATGCCCTTCCAGTAGAACTCAGATTTCTTTCATCCGAGGTTGCTTTTCGCAGGAAACTCAAAACCTGTTTTTTCTCTCAGATCTAGCCTGTTGGAACTCTCTGTTGGACCCTCTAGGACTTCACACGTTGTCAGCGCCGGGACACCCCCGTTGGGGGTAGCTGTTCGCGCTCTACAAATGACTAAAATAAATAAATAAATACATAAATAAATAAAATACGACACACTTGTCACCCCAATGTGACATTTTTCTTTTTTTACAGTCAGTCCATTAACTTTCAACACCTCCAATACCTCCAAAAAAGTATCACCATTTCATTTTCTCCATAGATCAGGATGTCATCCTGAAAGAACATTATGTTTCTCACACCCTCCAGCACTCTCTTCATAACTCGTTGGAAGCATGCTGCTGCCGATGCCAGCCCAAAAGGCATTCTCAAAAAACAGTATGCCCCCAGAGGTGTTACGAAAGAAGTAAGGTGTCTCGAATCCTTGTGCAGAGAAATCTGGGTGTACGCAGACGACAAGTCCAAAACGCTAAACACACAGGCACCTTTGAGAGTACTGAGATGAAATATTAGGCGACTGTTGCCGGTCAACCCAAATCCACTCGTTCAAACTCCTCAAGTCCACACACATTCTGACGTTGGTCCCACCATCCTTAGGGGCCAAAACAATCAGAGCCAACCATTCTGATGCTTCTATCTCCTTGATAATCCCTAACTTCAATAGCCTGTCCAACGTATCTTTCTTACTTTATGCACACAGGGTACTGCATTCTTCTTCAGAATTATACGGTGCTCAAAACCCTTTAGACAACCAAGATCATCTGTGAATACTTCAGGAAATGTTGTACAATACAAATCTTCCTGATCACCCAGTGCATTGATTAACATTGCTTGATCTTTGGGGTTCTTAGCACAAGGGTTCAACATCATCCCTAGGTCGCGATGATGGCTCCATCCTAATAAGTTATCACCTCTTTCCGTTACATATATTTTACCAACCGTCTTCCTGTATTTAAACTGGATACTAACCTCAACATAACCTAGCACATTAATCGTTTCACCCCATAGTTAACTGGATTTATATCAGGTTTTTTTAAAGTCATGCTATCTAAACCTACTAGCTCATCCCATTGCTTATTACCTATCATAGTAAATGGAGACCCTGAGTCGGCAAGAACTATGAAATTGAAATCATTGACAAGTATGTCACACTCAGGCATGGATATTTTATCTGTATCCATACCGCCATCATCATCACCTACATTCATAATCACAGTTCGTACGATCTCTGTATTCTTACCCACACTTTGTGTTGACTTGCAAACACGAGCATAGTGTCCCTTTACTCCCCATTTCATGCAGATTGACTCTCTTGCATAACATTGAGGGTAACTAGAAAAATGAGAATAACTTCCACATTTTGGTTTGGACAGGTCCTTAAGATTCTTCTCATTCCCAGAGTTTCCAGAGGAAGAGCCATAACAAACCTCTCGATCAGGTTTGACAAAGGGAGGTTTAGATTGGCGCATGCGTGGATCTTTGTCTGGTTTCTTTGACTTTTCTGCAGGAGAGATTTTAGCTACACTTTTCTCATAACTTTCACCTTCAGTGAGTACATGCACATTACTAGAGGATTCTTTCTTGTCTTCATGACTTTTCTTCATTTCCTTAACCCAGGAAGAGGTATTCTCCATTCCTTCTACAATAGCAACTCCCTGAACTAAACTGGGATTTTTTGATAAGAGTTTTTCCTGAACCCGGGTGCTATTAGTACATATTACCATCTGATCTCTAACCAATGAGTCAGAAAGATCTCCAAATTCACATGTTCTTGCCAGTGTTTTGAGAGATCCAACGTCACTTTGACTGGCTCATTCGGTCCTTGTGTCCTAGTGAAAAATGTGTGCCTTTCCAAAACTATATTAATGCGAGGACCAAAATACCTCTCTAACATCAACATGGACATCTCATACACATCATTGGCTCACCATCACCACTACCCACAGTTATGAGGTCCATACTGTCGTAAACATTGCGCCCTTCCACCCCCAGATTATGCAAAAGTATGGCTTGTTTTCTAAAAGCCGAAAACATTTCACCTCCAATGGCTACAATATATGAGTCAAACAAATTCCTCCACCTCTTCCATGGGAGAATTGGTTCACCTTTTTCTGAAAGAAAGGCTGGAGGTTGTGACATGCTGGTGGAAGAAGCCTTGACAAACTAGAGATTAAATTAGAAATCAAACTAATTAAACTACAATTATTGAGCAAAACAAATAAGTCAAAATAAGGAATGTAGTCACCGTTGTCACCGTAGTCACTGTTGCCAACTTCTCAGAGTAAATAAAGTGCTGTGTAGAATTGCCAGTCCAATGGTTAGTCAAAATATATAAAGTTTCTTGTAGGAATGCTAGTCCGATGGTTGGTTAGAATAATACATTGTGAAATTTCAAATCTGTAGTCTCCAAATGTCTTTACTAAAGTCAACTCTATAAGGATCTGTTAACAGTCTAATGTTATTGTAACTCGAATAGCCTGCTCGTAACTCAGTAGTTCACAAATGAGTTATCCAAGGAGAAATATTTATCGAAACTCAATATAATTAAAGTCGGAGTCGGTTTGCTTTGAATAATGTATTAAATTCCTTGCCGAACTTACTTAAGTATCAAGAGAGCGAAGTTCTTGGTTGTCCAGCAAATCTCTGTGGAAAAACAAGGGTAAATCAAAATGGCAGGCACGCCAGGTCACATTGCATGACCTTGCGTCATGATGAGCTTCCTGACGAGCTTCCTGATGATGATTACACAGAAACAAGGAATGTTCAGGGAAAGTTCAGCAGTTACATCGCATCAAGCCACGAGCAAGGTCGCGAGTGAAACCGTTGAAGGCAAGTTAAATAATGCGTTTTTTGAACGATGCCTTTTAACACTGAATACACAACTGCCCAAATAATAATGATACAATTGATGAAATACCTCAAGGTAGAAGAATCCTCGACCTTCCGAAATATTTGTGACGCGAGTATCAATTTTTGTGAGCTTCCGTCATGTTCTTTTGTGTTAACAGAGGTCTTGGTGCCTATCTTGCCATTCAACAGTTAGTCCATAAATAATCAAGTTCAAAGTAACATGCCACAAATCAATCCTTGAAATGTTGAAGTTCAAAGTCATAGTAGAGTTGAAATCTGGAAAAGAAATAAAAAATCAAATCCAGTAAATCCAGAGTTTAAAGTTCAACTTCAGTAAATTGTCCATGGCAGGGGAATTGATGCTGAGAAAGCTTGTCCCCAATCAAGCAGGGTCCCTCGTCGCCAGTGTAATAAAGATAAATCTTCAAGGTGAAATAAAATGAAGTATTTATTTGTAAAGTCATTTACACTCAGCATCAACGGACCAGACCTTAGTCTTCTCAGTTCCATAACTAACTCTTCAAAGATTCTATTTTACATAGCATCACTATTCTGTGATGTCATTAACTTCCACAAGAAAATTCTAAAACAATCAAAGGTAAATACAACACTTTCCCATGTTAAATTTCTGCATGTTTGACTTGCCAAAATCTAATACCAGTTGAGGCATTTAACACATCCGATAATTATTGGATGCATTAAGTACGAAACTCATAATTTCGACCCATGTGTAAATAAGAGTTTACACATGGGTCGGAATACAACGACCACAATATTTTCAGGCCCTTAGAATTTGACAGGCGAAGAAAATAAGTCGGTATCAAGCAGAGTACTTTTCTCCCACCATACTGAGGGTTGTCCATCCGCTAAATCTGGAGTTGTCGACCAGCCCTGCAGACAACTCTAAACTTTAGCAGGGACCGCCGTCATAGCGGTTCCTGTCAATGTATTAAAAGTTTGATGACGGTACTGTCAGAATTACTGTACCATACATCAATCTTTTAACATGTTTACATTATTTCAAAACAAATCCCAGAGCAGGATTTTGTCTTTTTAAAAATAAAAACTAATGACTCCCACAGTGTGCAGTTCTTTTACATTTTTGTACTTTCTCCTTCCTCCACGTTTTTCATGGGAGTAAAGAAGAGTAAAACCTGTACAGCCTACTGTCTACTCTAAATCAGGCAGGAGGTTGAATAACCAAAGCTCTAACAGACCTTACTCCATCGGGCAATCAGAGGAGAGAGTAGTATGCCAGTGAAGGAGAATGAGTAGTTTCTATTGCTGAAATATGTAAGATCTACCAGTCTTTAAATCAGGTGGGTAGACCTTTAAGTTTGGCACAAAGGGTATGGCGTCACCATTGCAATAGAGTACCCTCTCCGCCAAATACGTAATCAGTCAGAGTGGAGGCTTTTGGACAGTCTTTCCCAGCTGGATGTCCTGAGTTAATTCCGTAAGTAGCATATTCTCCAAGTTACTCTATGCACGGTAGATAGTTCCTGATTTAATAGCTGGATTCCTATTCTAAAGTTGTGTTTCGTATGTGCACAGGCACAGAATTAAGGCATTCACCAATTCTGAAAGAAATTGCAATGTACAGAGTGCGTGCACTAACTCAGGAGCTCCTTGAGTTAGTGCATGCTCTACAGACTCAAAACTTAGTTGCTTGGAGTTTTTGCACTGACGTAAATTTACAGAGTGAGTTGATACATATGCTTTACACAGTGCAGTGTGTTGGAAAATGTCATCCCGAAGCCTAAGGATCCAATGTAGTATGTTTTTTTACAATCGCAATGACTGCACTATGTAACTTGCCCCAACTCACCCATTCTGTGGGCCAGTGCCCATCCAAGAGTCTGCAACTAAATTCTACAAGATGGCAAATTGGATGGTGGTCTACGCCTTTCCCATTGCTCGAGTTAGTAAGAAGAGACATGTCTCTTTCATGTGTGGAAGTTGCTGTAGCTAACAAAAACCAAGCGAAACCACTTGACCTAATGCGCACTGTTGCACTTCCTGCTGGAGTGGTACTGTTCAATTTATCAACATAAGTCTTTACACTTGTTAGACAACAGAACCATTACATAATTCAAACAATCATTGCATAATTTCCTTCATTATTGTTTACTTGTTTTTTCAAAAAATATATCATTTGTTAACCAATTGTAAGCATCATTGGACTACATTTTTAACAATCCTAGTTATAGCATTGACATTTTTAAACTTGCTTTTGACGCCCTATGCATTTCGGGCCCCTTGGCCCTTCCTCAGGGGCTGTATCTAGAAAAAATCTGAATAATTCATAATGTTTGTTGAGGTCCTTCAAATATGTGGAGTATGCAGTCAAAGAATATCAAACAGAATAAATCTGTGTGCAACTACTTATATGCATGCCATTAATGTGAGAAATAACTGAAGTGGAGAAATAGAAAGGTTGAAAATGGCCGAAAGTGAACAACTTTCTACGTCGTATTTTAATGTGACTAGTGAAAAAGAAGGAAAGAAGGAAAACCTTATGCCATACACTGTGCCCTCGTGGCCCAAGGGGATATGTATGCTACCCGTGTCACACATTCATGACTAGGTGTATACCCTTGCACTCTAATTACTAACCTTAGCTCTATGTAAACCTGGAGTCAATAGTACTTCACTGGGCGCGTTCTAGTATCCGAGCTGGTGCTGAAATGCATATATAATACCACTAAGTTGTCACTTCACGGTTATTTATGCTTCTTGCTACCGAGATGCTTCAAACCAATCGTACCTGGGTGTTTGCGTGTTGCTCTTAGTCAATCTTAATGGAAATGCCGTGATACATCTAAGGACGCTTCGTCGGATTAATACTCGTGCTAAAAAATACAGAGGACAACGTTGAGTGACGGCTCTGTAGATAGATACAAGCTCTAAAGTCTAAAGGGATGTGGCTTACCTTTCACTAGTCGGAACACTACGTGGAACTCCGCCGGGAGACGCCGGAGTTCGTACTGGCTTCTTGGTGAAGGCTCACGCATGCGTATGCGGTATATTATAATCCGATACTAAAAACGGACTAAAAATGGACTCAGGCTGATGCGGCGGGGTTCTAGTGTGTGTACGCCCGCCATATGTAAGCAGGCGAGGTAGCTACAGAGATAGTATGTAACTGCTATGAAATGGACAAGGGTTGAAAATAGAAATGGAAAGAAAAGTAGTTTTAAAGGTGTGTGTTGTTTGTTGCAATTTACATAAAATATAAGTCAACATTCAATACCATGCATAAAAATATTTCGGAGCTCATGACATTTCAGCATAATTACATTCTTATAATTTCCTTTACATGTAGAACACAGGTCGTCAAAAGCAAGTTTAAAAATGTCAATGCTATAACTAGGATTGTTAAAAATGTAATCCAATGATGCTTACAATTGGTTAACAAATGATATATTTTTTGAAAAAACAAGTAAACAATAATGAAGGAAATTATGCAATGGTTGTTTGAATTATGTAATGGTTCTGTTGTCTAACAAGTGTAAAGACTTATGTTGATAAATTGAACAGTAGCCCTCCAGCAGGAAGTGCAACAGTGCGCATTAGGTCAAGCGGTTTCGCTTGGTTTTTGTTAGTATTGCAGATGAGCACAAGATGGACATTGTGCTAACCTAAGCAGCACGCATAACTAGAACTGTGTAACTGAGTTATATAAACCTAGAGAGAAGGTGTGCCCAGCCTCCATTTCACAGAGTTGCTGTAGCTAGCCATATGGTTCAAATTGAAATGTAAGTTGGATTATATAACTCAGAATAGAGGTGACTCATACTTTGCTCCAAGAGTAGACAGGAAATGTAAAAACTTGGTGTAGATAGGAGGCCTCTATGACTTCTCGAAGTCGTTGCTGCAAGCGGGACGTGCCCTCCACTGAAGCAGTTCTATCGTTCTACCAATTCTGGGCATTAGCGGGAGCCGGCGTGCTCTAATCAGTCTCTCCTGACTTCTTCGCCTGGTTTAACTGTGGACATCAGCGGGAGCCGGCGTGCTCCATTCCTGGTTTTCCTAATCCGGTGTGACCAGAGGACTCCCACAGCGCGAGCGGGACTGCGAGGCCCACAGGTAATTGCGCCGGACCAGCGCGCACACCTGCTGCCTCTTCCCGCTCGCTCCTCCCTGAAGCCTCCTAACACCCAAATACGACTCGCGGCCACCGCTCCGCGGGTGCCGCTCGAAGTCGTTGCTGCAAGCGGGACGTGCCCTCCACTGAAGCAGTTCTATCGTTCTACCAATTCTGGGCATTAGCGGGAGCCGGCGTGCTCTAATCAGTCTCTCCTGACTTCTTCGCCTGGTTTAACTGTGGACATCAGCGGGAGCCGGCGTGCTCCATTCCTGGTTTTCCTAATCCGGTGTGACCAGAGGACTCCCACAGCGCGAGCGGGACTGCGAGGCCCACAGGTAATTGCGCCGGACCAGCGCGCACACCTGCTGCCTCTTCCCGCTCGCTCCTCCCTGAAGCCTCCTAACACCCAAATACGACTCGCGGCCACCGCTCCGCGGGTGCCGCTCGAAGTCGTTGCTGCAAGCGGGACGTGCCCTCCACTGAAGCAGTTCTATCGTTCTACCAATTCTGGGCATTAGCGGGAGCCGGCGTGCTCTAATCAGTCTCTCCTGACTTCTTCGCCTGGTTTAACTGTGGACATCAGCGGGAGCCGGCGTGCTCCATTCCTGGTTTTCCTAATCCGGTGTGACCAGAGGACTCCCACAGCGCGAGCGGGACTGCGAGGCCCACAGGTAATTGCGCCGGACCAGCGCGCACACCTGCTGCCTCTTCCCGCTCGCTCCTCCCTGAAGTCTCCTAACACCCAAATACGACTCGCGGCCACCGCTCCGCGGGTGCCGCTCGAAGTCGTTGCTGCAAGTGGGACGTGCCCTCCACTGAAGCAGTTCTATCGTTCTACCAATTCTGGGCATTAGCGGGAGCCGGCGTGCTCTAATCAGTCTCTCCTGACTTCTTCGCCTGGTTTAACTGTGGACATCAGCGGGAGCCGGCGTGCTCCATTCCTGGTTTTCCTAATCCGGTGTGACCAGAGGACTCCCACAGCGCGAGCGGGACTGCGAGGCCCACAGGTAATTGCGCCGGACCAGCGCGCACACCTGCTGCCTCTTCCCGCTCGCTCCTCCTCCTTCTTAATCTCGCTCACCCGCGCGGACGCGGGACGCGCGCGGGCGAAGACCGGGCAAAGAGCGGGCCGTTCTAGGCCGTTAGAGGCCGGGAGAGACCGGACCGGGCCCCCCCTCTAACGCCCCCGTCAAATCGACCCATCATTTACCTCAATATGGCATCTAGAGCTTTAAGGAGTAAGTCTGTACAACATGGCGCAAGCACTTTGGAAAATTTTTTCCCCAAGGCGAGCTCCCAAATCAGCAAGTGTCACTCATCCACGGACTCTCACCTTGAGATGGGTCCTGAAAGTGTGTTTCTGGACCTTGGGGAATCTGTCTCAAATGATGCTAGTACACCCATCACTACGGACGCTACCCATATGTCTTTACTGGACAGCATTGACCAGACTATTGAGTCGGTACTCCAACAGCTAAGAACTCCTGTTACGCAGAGGGATCGGGATTCCCCACGGCCAATGGGGATTTCTGACCACTCTGCTGTCCCGGATAACATGGGTCTAAACACGTTGGAAGCGGGTCAAGCGGCCCTGTTAACATTCCCTGTAGGTAGTGGGGTGGCACAGCCTCTAAAAAGAAAAAGGCCTGCTGAAATAAAGAGGGCAAAAAGGGCAAAAATTGTTGAATCTGAATCAACCCTCGAAGAAAGTACAGATATTTCGGTCTCCCCTGAGCTCATTCTACCTGGGTCTGGGTTGGATCTTGTGGCCTCGCCAGCTCCTGTGTTATCACCAGCGGCGGCGGGCCCATTTATCTTTGGTGGGTTATCTTCCAATAGTTCAGATATAGTAATTAATTCCCTCACAGCTATTATTAAGAATCTGTTAACCCCCATCTCAGTTAGATTAGAGGCTATAGAGAATCTACTCCAGTCCCGGGAAAACATCCATACTAGGAGAAGCCCTGGTGTAGCTACAAACGCCCCCCTAGCCACCGGGGAACCACCTGGGAATAGCTTACCTCCTTCCACATTGCCCCAGGTTTCCAGTAGGGCATTGCCTAGTGCAAATGGTTCGTCTATTTCTCAGATGCGCACTTTGTTACCTCCAGCGCCTAGGCCCCCTGTTCCGGCCCCCAGGAGATCTAAGTTACCCCCTGCGCCGCGGCTTGCGCCACAGTCAAAGGCGACAGTGGGTCCTACAAATGTCCCAAGCGATGGTTTTGTCCCTCCCCCAGATAGACGCAGGGAGGTCAATCTGCCCCCAGAAGCTGTTCCATATACGGCAATCATGGTGGGAGTTCCTGAGCTAACTGGTGGTGTTAGGGAGTCTCAAGACTCCCTACGCAATAAGGTCATAAGCTGGCTCAGTATTAATAGACCGCTGCCTCCAAACCTGATGGGTGAGGTTCTGATGGTAAGGAGGATCCCATGGATTGGCCCTACCAAAAAGAACAGGTCAGGGGATTGCATCATCTTAAGTTTTAGGAGCCCACACGTTGCAAACTATATCTGCAACTGGCTTGTAAGGCCTGACAAGTCCACAATAGATCTTGTACCCCTCTCCTATTTTTATCCCAGTGGTAGCAACAAGGTGGGAGGGAGTGAGAAGGGATGGACCAGGGTGGGCTTTGCTGTAGATGGCTCCCGCTACAGACCAAGGCACTCCCTACCAACTGCTCAGGTAAACTTCATACATCAAAACAGGTTTTCCTGTCTGGACCAGGTCGATTGACCACAAACCAGGCCAATCCTGTCTGGTCCTGAGATTAGGGTGGATGATGTGCAAGGTTGTGTGGGATTGGGTGTGATCCCTATGTTGGAACCAACCCGGTTGCAGGCGGCCAATGAGCGAGGGGCTGACACGGTCGACAATCTGTGCCAACTGGGTCCCCCACTTAGCACCGGGTCTGACCATATTCTGCAAACAGGGGCAGTGGAGCGGGCTGGTCCTGCTGCCACCGCTGTCGGCGGAACCGGTGCCCTAGATGTTGGTTTACACATGGCTACCCCGCAACCTCCTGCTGGAGTTCAGGGCAGCCTGCCACTCGATCCAGGTCTGAGAATTCTCTCCTGGAATGTGGCAGGAATTGCGAACAAGGAAGGCTCTCCTGAATGGGACTCCCTGGTTGGTGGATGTGATATACTTCTCCTTCAGGAGACTTGGGCGAGGGCCGCTCAGGCCAGGAGAGGGTTTGAAGTATTTGAAATCCCTGCCAAATGGGCTGGGAGGGGGATGCCATCTGGTGGCTTGGCAATCTGGATTGCGAGTCACACTGGGTGCCAGGCGGAGCAGGTTCGTACGTGTTCTCAGGACATCCAGTGTGTGCGGCTCACTTGGCCTGGCAAAACCTCGTGGGCCATTGTCAACGTCTACTCGCGCCCGGTGGCCTCGCCAAGTGAATCACCTACCCTGAATGATCTGGCTTCCTTCTTGGGCCAACTTCCGGGTGACTACAAGGTGGTACTTGGAGGAGACTTCAATTGCCACTTTGAACCTCTGGAAGGTCTACTCGATGGTGTCCTTACGGCCGAGGACGACCACTGGGGGGTTCCACCCTCTTCTTCTCCTCACCCTAAAGCCTGGTCCCCTCTAGCCTTACAGCTCATGTCCCTTACCCTGAATAGCGCGCTGAGGGCGTGTAATGGTCGCACCCCTTCCGATACCCCCTCGGTGTGTACTTTCAACAGGAGGGGCCATGAGTCGAGGCTAGATTACATCATGGTGGACATTACACTTTGGCCCAAAGTGCTGGACTTTAGGGTAATTAAGAGGTCAGACAGCGACCATAACGCCCTTTGCCTAAATATCTTGTGCCCTCTGCCCCTGACGGACTCATCCCCAGTTGGCCAAGGGGTTGATATGGGGGATTTGCTCCTGACCACAAACAGGCGCCGGGTTAAGTGGGGAAAGCTGGTGAGGTCGGAAGAGTCCATCAAGAAATTATATGAGCTGGCACTTCCAAGCTTCACGGAGGTGGATGCTCTCCTGAATGAACCAAGAACCCCCGATTACTGCGAGAAACTGGGAAATATTCACCAGGTTTTAGTGAGGGACTTGGCTGAGGTATTCCATCCGGAGGTCCCAATCCGAAAGAAAAGGACCCCTGTCCCCACCTGGTACACCCCAGATTGCAGGGCAGCAAAATCTGAGCTCATTGCAGCCATAAAAGAGGGGTCAGACAAGGCCAAAGTACGTGACCTAAGGAAATACCATAAATCAGTGCTGGCGGCTGCAAGGACCGAGTGGGACTGGAAGCATTGGCAGGACCTCTACGATGCCCTCAAATTTAGGGACTCACGGAAATTTTGGGCCCTTGTAAATAATGGGTCAAGGGAACTCAGTAAAGCAATTGAGTCTAACATAGCCCCTGCGGTCTGGGAGGCCCACTTTGGGGCTCTTTACCAAGATACTAGTTCCTGCCCGGCCGCAGAGCTGCAACTGCCCTTGGGTTCTCAGGAGTTGGGAATGGAACTATCCCTGGGGGAAGTGGAGCTTGCTCTAGAACGCCTAGCAGTGGGGAAGGCGCCAGGCCTGGATAGGTTACCCGGGGATCTATTTAGGCACCACCCGGATATCTGGGGCCCATACCTTCTTGTTCTGTTTAATGCCATTCTCGGAGGTATGGCGATCCCTGGGTCGTGGTTGGGGGCAGAGATTGTGCCCATCCATAAGAAGGGTTCTACTCTGCTCCCTTCCAATTACAGGCCTATAAGCCTTATAGATGTGCCCCAAAAGCTTTTCGCGCGCCTCATCTTGGACCATCTCCTAGACTGGGTCGAGGTCAATGACATCTTGAGCCCCCTTCAGGCTGGCTTCAGGAAGAACACGTCGACCATGGACCAAATCTTTCGCCTCCTTCTCCTGTACTGGAAGACGGTCACGCTAGAGGGAGGTCGACTGTACATGGTCTTCGTGGACCTGAGGTCAGCCTTCGACCTCGTCCCGAGGGGGAAGTTATGGGAGGTTCTGCAGAAGCTAGGAGTTCCCCCCCACCTCCTTAGAATCATCATTAGGCTGCATGAGAACAACTTTGCGGTAGTGAGGTGTGGGAGGGATGGCAAGCCCTCGGGTAAATTCCCGGTCCGCCGAGGTGTCAGACAGGGCTGTGTCCTTGCTCCGACACTGTTCTGTCTGTACATTAACAGCGTCATTCAACACCTTGACGCTGTCGGGGATAATGACGCCCCGGTTTTGGCAGGAAGAAGGGTTCCGGCAATAATGTTTGCCGATGATACCCTCCTTCTTTCCAAATCCCCTATGGGGATCCAGAGGATCGTGGATGGTTTTGGTCACTTCTGTTGTCAACATGGGTTGGAGGTGAACACGGAAAAAACTAAGTTCATGATCTTCAACCCTCCGACCAGGACCAGACCCAATCCAAAACTGGGGGAAACTAGTCTGGAAAGGGTTTCTACCTTCATATATCTGGGGGTTTCACTCCAAGAAAATCTGACATGGGATTCCCAGGTGGCAAGATCTAGGTTGAAACTCTCCCAGCTATCGGGCGCACTACTGAGGGTATCCAATAAGTCCACCTTTAAGCCTGTCAGTCCGGCCCTGGAAATGTACAGGACCCAGGCGAAGGCAGCTGCCTTGTATGGGAGTGAGCTGTGGGGCCATAAAGCTGGGAAGGTCATGGCAGGGGTGGAAAACTGTTTCCTCAGACGTCTTCTAGCTCTCCCGCAAGGCACACCACTCCTCCCCCTAAGACTTGACCTGGGCCTTCCGTCAATCGCAGAGGATCTGCGGTCGAAACCGGTGAAGTACTGGCATCGGCTATGGTCCACTGAGGAACTGCATCATTATAGGCAGGACCTTATAAACGTCATGAGGCTGGATGGTAATGGTAAGATCCCTTGGCTGGCATCCATCAAGTCGGAATGTTCCAGCCTGAAAATGCCAGACCTATGGGATGACCCAGCTCAAGGTTGTAGAAGGATTTCGCGCAAAACCCTGGCACAGCTCTATAAGAACAAAACCCTCGCTGATATGGACAATGCCCATGACAGTGGCACCCTGACGGGACGTTTTATAGTATCCAAAAATTCTTATGGTTTTGAACCTTTTATGGATTTTATTTATCCTCTTTTGGCGAGGAAATTGTTCCTGCAATGGAGGTTTGGTACGTTCCCTACTAAAGTTTTTACCCATAAATGGTTGCAAGGGGGTGACAAGCTTTGTCCATGCTGCAAAGCTACTGATGAGGACGACTTGCACATAATGTTCTGTTGCCATGTCTATCGGAGCCCGAGGAGGCGATGGCTAGCCCCTCTATGTCGGAACCTGGGCTTCAGGAACTATTTACAGGCCTACAGGGTTATGAAAACTAATACCCTGGGCCACATTGTGTTTGCGGTTTCCAAATTTTTAATGGCAGCATGGATAATAAGGAAGAAAATGTCTGGTTAACTTATATTACCTTGTATTTTCTAACGTTGCAGGTCCAGTTGGCTTTTATTGTATATATTGTGTTTTATTCATGTATTTTTACTGCATCTTTTATGGCCCATGTGGCCGAAATAAAGAATTTTTTGGATTGGATTGGACTTCTCAAAAGTCATAGGATCAGTAAAGCTGTTTGTAGCACTTAAAGCAGAGCATGACCATCAGTACACATAATTGTGTATATTTCAGCCACTAATGCGTGAAAAGAGGTGTGACTTGAAACAAGTGAGCTCATTGGTCGCTTCTTGAACAGACCCAAAAGGGTAATGTATCTAGGCACTAGAAATGGGAGATATTTTTGTAAAAATATAAAAACTGGTGAGATGTGCCATAATTTTGTTTCACCTACGGAAAGGTATTAAGGATACTCAGCAGGCAAAAAAATCACTATGCCCAAGTCCAACACAGTTTCTTTAAAGAGTATTATGAGGGACCGGACGATGTAATTACCTTAATACAAATTGTTTTAAGGTGAATACATTGGTTGGGCCTGTAATATCGGTGTTGAAAGCAACTTCCCTTTAAGGAAGCCTGCTTGTGGTTGTTAACACCCAAAAATTACATAAAATTCATAGGCATCCTGCACAACTTTAGATTGTAATAGAATCGGTCAATTGCTTTTAGGATTGAAACAATATCTTGATGAAATGTATTGTGCTTAGTAAAGAAAGCTATTAAACAATTGGATTTTCACTTAACAGATGCATGTCACCAAACATTCATTTTCTCAGCTCCAGTAATACATGAATCGATGTAACTCATGGCTGATTGTCTTTGCGTGGTCTTTTGTGGACTTTCATTGAAAGGTTTTTGCTCATTACTGTATCTTACAAATTATGAATAGGGTTACATGATATTTCTTTACCATACATTTTACTGTGTATCGTATTCTCTGTTATATGCAGCTCCAAATCCAAAAATTGCAGTCCATCCCTTTGAAAATGCACTGTAAAATGTACGTTATAGGGATTCTCATTCAAATATTCATAATAGGTTTGAATTTGTTCTACACTCTCGGTCCTTCAGACAATACCATTGACAGTGAATCTTCCCCAGAAGAAATTGTGGTTAATTCATGTTCCAGGATGTTTACCACCGCATGCTCCCTTTCAAGCCAACCCATAAAAAGGTTAGTATAAGAGGGTGCATTGTTGTATAAATATAATTCCCAGTAACTACTATCTCAACGTTTTCCAGATGTATAGATGTGTGCTTAAAGTAGTTTGCTTTACATGTAGAGTTCTATATATTTAGTGCTTTTAAGCCACATTGGTCTGTAAAACTTGTGTGATGACTTGTCACATTCAGTGTTACAACAACATGTCACCACTGCTCAGACGAAATAATCCAAATTGTTTAGAATACCTTTACTATCACAAATGTATAATGACAAATTGTGAATGAAAAGCTAAGTATTGGTCAAAGGTTTCTGATATGTGTACAGAAGAGGAACAATTGCCTGAAATTATTTGTCTCCCTGGGGGAGCAGGGATGTCTAGGCGATTCTATGTATAGATATCTATACTCAGTTTCTGATGATGACCCTTGTTATTTCATGTCACTTAGTTTACACTTTATGTAGTTACTGTCTCAATAACAGCATTGTAGTTGATTTTTATGTTGGCGTTGGTTTCCTGTAGTTGTCTCAAAATGTCAGCATTGTTTCCTTTCTATGTTCTTGAGAACAATATTGCCTCCTTTATCCACTTCCTCAATGATAATATAGTTATTTTTATCGGGGCTCCATAAGGTCATATTTTCTTCTCTTGTCAGGATAAAATTATAGTGTCTTAGTTGACAGTAACTGTCCTCCATACAAATCTTCTATTGCTTTAGACATAAATAATTAAATATTTGTGTCTTGTGGACCAGGAAGTATAAATTTAGATGGAGCGTTGAGTCCACTATCTTAGATCACATCTTCAATATTGTCTAGTTCAGTCATGGTCTTATTTATAATATTTTCATATTCACAATCATTTATTGACCATAGAGTCACGTGGGGGAGATTTACTAAGATTCTATGCAGTGTTTGCATTACAAAATTGCAAAGTGGCACAAAATGATTTTTTCCAGTTTACTTTCCAGCGCTAACGCTCAAAATAACATGAAAGTAATGCGAAACAGCACAAAGAGCTGCTTTACATTACTTATAACCAAGGAGGCGTACTTTGGGTGGTGCATGGGCGTTCCCATGCAACCACTCAAGGTTTATAACGCCAAACCCAAAAAGGCTTTCCTACCTACATCATAGGTTTAAAGTCTGACTTCCTAATTGCAATGTAGGTGGCCCAAGTTTAAACTGGCCGGTATGACTGGCTGGCTTCTCGCAGGTTCAAGGAGGAGGTTGCACATAATCCCCTATAGACGGATTTTCCGCAATAGGGATTATGATGTTGGTTTCTGTCAGGCTTTCTGAGATGAAAAGCCTGTTGGAGAGAGACTTTGGGGGCCTCTAGTAGGTCCTCCATCCCTCAGCGGCCTCCAGTGGTTGAGGGCTTGCGGGCACCTATGGTGTCCCCTTGTTAATTCCTGCACCGCGTGGCAGGCACCTCATGTTGCCTGCCAAACGGTGCAGGGATTAACAGAAACTCCCATTTCTCTATGGGAGCTTGTGCTGCAGCTGGTTTCTGACCGCATGCAGCAGAAGCTCCGATAGAGAAATGGGACCTTGTGACCACGTGCAGTCACATCCTAATTGGGGAGTCAGGGCCGCGGAACAGAAATCGGTCACTTTTGCATCTGCGGCGATGTCGGTTGGAGTTGCATCGCAATCAGACCCTAAGTCGGAAAAGGGTTGAAGTCAGTTTATGCATGGTATTTTGTACAGGAAGGGTACCCTTACAGTACAAAACCTATGCTAGACTCAATGAGACACCCTTGCACCATGGCTTAAAGATGGCGAACGGCAGCTGCTTTAAGTGCCAGCGCTAGGGAGAGGGGAGGAGTGTGCCATATTTCAATAAATTTGGTGCTATTCTCCTCTATCCTCATGCAACTCAGCATTTACAGCTGCTGCACTGCCCTGTATGAGAACTCACTCAATAAATCTGTCCCTAAGTGTTGTATTTCTGCAATTATATGAGAAGATGATTCGTTATTATACATAATGACACTGCATGTTGAGATATTTGATCAAAGTAGTCCTTTAATTTGAGCTTTACGGTAAATTTGAATAGACCAATAGACCAATATGGACATCAGTGAAATAATTTTATAGAATAGGACAGAACCCCAAACCTTTTCTCTAAACATACATTCATCCTAATTCAATTCTCTACACACCAAATTAAAAAGTACCAGGTTAATGTATTGGTTAAGCCAGAATTTTCTTCAATATCGACATAATCCTTAACAGACAACTCAGCCTATATATCAATACTATATTTCCTTCTTTACCTGAAATCTTTTTCGGACACCTGTTTTTTTACTTCTTTTTAAGCTTCTGTCGACCTTCTACAATTGCTCTCAATGTGTCTTCCTTCCCCTCCCGTTGTTATTTGTTTGCCATTTGGTACCTCCATACGTCATCTAAAAAAAGACAAAGAGGATGCCTGTTTTGGTGTGAAAGTGGACATGCTTGGTCTCTCTTCTGTATCCCCTTCAATAGATTACATTGAGCTGCTACTCATTGAGGTTATGTGCTTGCTCTGAAGTTTAGGATTACTCTTTTCTCTGGAAGTTATTATGTCATTGTATTTCCTCACAAATGTAAATGTTCTGCTTTCTTTATGGTTACATTGATCCCTGTTTATCTTTTTGAGCTTTTTGTCTTTCAAACAAATCTGATAATCAGCTATTACCTTTTTGAGAACATCAAAATTAAATCCTGCTTGTTGACTTGCAAATTCATATTTTTTATCTCTCCTTCTAATTTATCTATCTCAGGTTATTAGAATTTATTTCAGCATGTTTAAAAAAAATATGCATCATTGTATACAAGACAATATAGAAAGTCTTTCCACTCCTCTAGTAAATCATCCACTAGATCCTCGAAGTTGGAGGATATGAATATTCCCAAACAACGAGTACCTTTTTGTTTTCAATATGTGTCTTCAGGGTAATAATGTCTCTCCATTTGGACAGTTGGTATTTTATAACTATAACTGTGGAGAAGTGTGGCTCACTGGTTAGAGGAGGCAGACCTGGAAGCAGAGGTCAGCCCGGGACCAGGGTTCAATTCCTGGCTCGGCGGGGTCTTGAGTCCTAAAATGTCCATGGACTCGACAATTCTCGCTCCGGTCCCTACTCGATTTACAGGGTTCACACTCTGCGACTCTAGGCAATAGCTTGCTTAATCTCCACAACGGCCCCTCGCGGCGGGATGCCTGGCTTTCACCTTGTGGATACCCTGCCAGGGTTATCTCACAGGGGAATACCAGGACGGGCTCTCTAAGCAAGCGCTTAGAAACCGCTCGGTGATTTGCGCTATATAAATTCCTGTACATTTACATATATGAAAAAAAGTTTTTCAAACCTTCATTACAACCATTGTTTATTCTTAAGTCTTTGGTATTACTATGCTGGTTATTTAAAAGATCACCAGCTAATTCCCCTCTTCAATTATACAAGTTCATCCTTGTACCAATTTGCAATATTGTGTACAGAAATAAAACAGAAGTGCAGATAAGGCCACAAATATAGAATATAAAACAACAAAGAGCAGTCACTAATGTTTCTCAAATATGTATCCTTAGGTAAATCAAACACTTTGGTGCAACCCGCTACAAGGATGAGCTGCAATACTCTTTCCTAGCCATGGGATGTCAGAGACCGCCTTATGGGCAGAAATCCAAAACAATTGCCTTATATTTGGATATGAAATAGAAGTAATTTGGAATTAAGCCTTTACCAACAGATTAGCACTTTATGTTTTCTAAATTTTTTCATTTTTCGCTCAGATGATTGATGAACCACGTCTCCCAGTAGGTGATGGGCAATTCTTGCATTTTAACACTACTGACAGCCAAAGCATTTCATTCTATTCCTGAATGTCTTGGATTGTTACATCTATTTTTAAAATACTATATAATTATTTAAGAACAACAACCTCATCTTATTCCATTTCAACAGTGTGTTGCCATATATGACAACAGCAATGGTGCTTACTAGTATTCTGTTTATGTAAACATCTATATTTATTTGTTGTATTGCAATATACACTTCACATTTAATACTTTTATCGAACAACTGTTTTCCAGTACATGGTTGTATCCTCATTTGTGTGGTTTTTTGTATGGCAAGGCAGCAAGTCATCTTCTTGTGCTGCCCTATGTCAAAGTGAAAGGCTCAGAATGCACCATATTTATGCAATACGGTGCATTCCTGCTCTTTCCCCCTGCACTGGTGCCGTTTAAAACCAGGAAGCAGAAAGGATGAAGATAAGATGGGAGTGCAACAAGCCATCTAGTGGTACAAAATTGTATCTATGAGGATTTATGAGCTAACAGGGGCCAACACTGGTTGGATAACAACATTGGGTTATTGATCAAGCCCTGATTAAGTCCCACAGGGACGGAACGCGTTAGCTGGGCTGAATGGATTGCTTCTGTCAAATTGGTATTTTTTAATAAAATTGGAATCAAAGTAACTTGCCAGACTCCTGAATAACTTTTATTCCTCACATCATGACTATTTGATCTATTGCAGGTGAACAGTTTACTCAACTGTTGATTTTGTAACCAATACTCCTGTATAGAATAGAAAACTCCTTTTCATTTGTTATTTCTTGACCTTGTGTTGGGGTGGCCTCTTGGCAGTGGGGTCACAGAGTGGTGGGAGAAAACAGAATTGGTATTAATTACACACCAGTGTGCCATTTGGAACCCACGTTGTCAGTGTGCTTTTTTTCTGGTATTTATGTATAAACAGAGTAAAGATTCATATTTGATTTGATTTGACAGGGCTCCCCAGCTCCAGTGTATATTAACTCTATGATGACAAACATGTTATCATTGCATATTCATCACCACTGCACAACACGTGCTCAGTGGCACACAACTGGGGTTATGACGATAAATATATATATTCTCATTTTTGGTTTGTTTTTTAGAGGTGCTGAAAGGAAGAATGGCAAGAGGCCTGGGCTTCTGTGGCAGCATTGGAGAAGTGCAATATTTTGAGGTATTTCCTGCAGCGGATGACATAGGCTAAGGAATCCTCAGGGGCTGCTTGATGTAAACTTTGGCCATCAGGAGTCTGAAAGTCATTTAGTGACCCCTGTTGTGTGTTTGCTTGGTCTTATCTTACTAGCTTCACTATTGCCTATAATTGTGAGATTATATATGTTTGGCTATTTTAAAGTTTGATAAATGAAACAAAGGGAATGGCAGTCCCTGAACCTTACACTCTGACTTTTCTGCTATACGCCTTTGTAGAACGGTCCATTCATTGTGTCTTGAAATGTGTACATGTCAGATCACTGTTATCATGGAAATGAGTGCCAGAAAGGTTTGTGAGTGCACACACTCTGTCAAGTTTGTTCTCAACGTTTCAAGGACGTCCCTGCTGTGTAACATCAACTCTGGGGATTAGCGCAGATCTTGGCCCTGGAGTAATAATTATGCATGCACAAAATTACTCTTCATCTGGAAATTTTGCTCTTAAGAAAATTATTTACAAATTCACGGTCACCAGCTGCAAACACCTTGTATCATGTGTTGAGTCACTGGCAAATGTAAGTTGAACATGCATGTGCAAGTTACCTGAGTCAAGCCAGCTGAGTCTGCCTTCAGCTTTCCCTTTTAAGTAACTTTTGATATCTTTCCACAAAGTTTTTTTTACATTCTACGTTCTATATATTCTCTCAGCATGCATCTAGAACACCATGTGCACAACATTTGGCTCTTTCCAGGTTGCTCTGGAACTACCTATCAATACTCCAAGTGACTGCCTAATTGATCTCCAATGCTAACAGTAATGCTCAAAAACATACTTTATTATGGCTTAAGCCAAACCTATCTTTATCTGTAGATCTCTTTTTACCAAGATAAGTAGTGAAAAACAATTAGTTACATTACAAACTTGAATTCTAGTCTCACATGAACTTAGAATTCTACCATGTCAAATGTCAGACTAAGCCTTTGACAACATCAGGTAACTACCTCTTCCTCAAAACGTCTTCCTAACTTAAAGGCATATTTACAAGCCCCTTGCGCCACTTTTGCGTCACTTTTCCCATGTTAAAAGTGACGCCAAAGTGGCGCAAGGGGCTTGTAAATTTCCCCCCAAGAGTCTGCCACTAACATTGTAAGAGATTACTATGTAAACAGTGTTTTGTTTCCCACCTCTTGCTCTGCTATTTGGCATCAAGAAAACTATCAACAAGAAGGCATGCTGACCATGGACATTTGGCCAAATAAAACTACACAACCTCCACAATAAACATCCACAGGTTTAAATGACTACCATAATCTTATTGACCATGATCATTCAATCAAATTCAACTATTGGTCTCCATGAATAACTTAATATCTTATTTACAAATCTGATTGAGGTCAGCATTACTCAATGGAACAAAATGGTCCCTCTTTACTATAATATCTAGCCTTTTCTTTAATTTCAATATTAGACCTTCTTTGAACTGACACCTGCTAAAGATTTGGTCCTCTTGTAGAACTTTTGTGGCCCCTAAACTCATGGAAGTAGCCTGTGGAACCATGCTCCAGGGAAAACAGACTGGTGTCTCACTCTCCTACCAAGTGACTATTTCACTGGTATGGGATGGTCTGTAGACTGATCAGTCCTGCTAGAGACACTAGCAGAGTTTTTTTGGGGTGGCCTGCCCACCTTTTTGTTATCAATTATGGTGGATCTACAAATCTATATTATATGCTAACCTTGTATATGAAAATGTCATCTTATTATTGCACCGATTATCAGAGCTTTAGCAAAGGAGAATAATAAAAACCTGAGCTCAAAAAAGGTACCTAACTTTAACTTTTTAAAACACCCCCACAATAAGGTCTGCCGTTCTGAGGAGATCTGCCCAATTGTTATTCCTTCAGTCCATGTCTATGGGCACATCTCAGATCTACTTTTCATGAAAAAAAAACATGAATAGCTGTTGCTTTTCAGATTGTTTGTGAGAATGGGAATGAGCCAGGATAATCACAGACGCATAAACAACTCTAACAATGACAATTCTGTTCCCTGAAGTGTCCTACATACAGCCTAAACATATCACTGCCAAAAAACATTAATAATATTTATATGTAATCCATGCAAGCACATAAAAACAAACAGAATCTGCAAACTTTCAACAACTAAAAAAAGATCCAAAACTCACATTGTTCCAACCCACCAAGGCTTTAATTATTATGACTTGAACAGACTGGTATCTCTTGGTGGGGTATCTCACGGTCCAATTACAACTGACCCAATGTTCCTGCACACAGATTTCCTGAGTACAGGAACACTGATCCTGATTTTACCAGCTGGTAAAACTGCATCTGTTTTAGGCAGCAAGCACAACCTGATCCCATCCCTACCACCTTTTACAGCACCAGGGATCACAAACTGCTCACCAATGACCGTCACAGACTATGTGGCTCTGTTAGTTAATTTAATAATTCATAATAAACAAGAGGATTGCATTAAAACAACCTCAAAAATATTCCAAGTATTCTAGACCCAAAGAGTAAACTGTCCTAGGGACAGCTCACTTTAAAAGCATGGCGAAGCCTGTAGCATTTCAAAAGAATAAGCAAAAGTAAAGAATTTAGGGACAGATGTATCAAGCCTTTTGCGACTCGCAAAGGCCGAAATTTGCAGAATTTCTGCCTTTGCGAATCGCAAAAGTTATTGCTGCATGTTTTGGCATGCATCAAAAATTTGCAAAATAAGAAATAAGAAATAGCAAAAATTTGCGATTCCTTATTTTGCCATAGCATTTAAGGAATCGCAATTTTTCGATTCCTTAAATGCTATGTATGTAGCATTTTTGAATTGCGATTTTTGTTTAAGAATTCGCAAATTACCACCAAGTTGTAGTTGATGGTAATTTGCATTTAAAAAATGCACAATTTAACATTTTTGATGGTGGCATGGGACGCACGCACATGCGCCATATGCACACACATGTACATTTCAGGGGTGCAGCAGGGTGTCTTTGAGACACCCACCAAACTAGTTGGTGGCATGCTTCATCATCGGGCCCACCCAGTGACACCTAGTATGTCCCGGGTGTGCTACGACGCCTGATTACAGCGGAGCTGGTATATTGCTGAGAGTGCAGTGAGGTTGGGTGAGTTATGATTTAAAACGGCTTGGTGGTGGTCCCAGTACCCGAGGGTAAATTAAATTTTAATAACTGGGCCGTCACCAGCGGTTAAAAGTAAGGCTACAGGACGCGTGAGGGTGGCGAGTTACTGCCCCCTGCGTCCTTCAGATGGTCGACATGCTTCAGCCAGTGCCTTAGAGTATTCTGGCTTTCCTCAGGACCATTTTTTAAAAAGGTGTGGTGTGATAAAACAGACTTAGTGTTGTGGTACAGACTATGTGATACACTCACTAAGGCGTTTTTCTATATGTGAGAGGGGGATTCCCTTCTCATGCATACGCTTTGGGTTATTAGCCAAGGCTTCCTGGAGGGAAACGGTAAGGTTGGTGGGTGAGGGCTTCATGAATACACCAACAAGGTGCCCGTGACAGAACTAATTTGAGTACTGTAACACTTTGGTCAACTTAAGCTAGTCCTCTTTGTTTAATCACATATAAACCCTCGGGGACTCGGACTAGCTAACTAGTCCTCTCTCCCCCTCTTGTTACATGCATGTCTTTGAGACACCCCTGCACCCTTTAAATAATTCTCAAATTGCGATTAGCAAATTGCGAATTCGCAATTTGAGAATTACTTCACAGTCTTTCCTATGGGCCTCCTGGCCCATAGGAATGCATGGGAAATTATTCCTTATTTGCGAATTCGCAAAATGTGAATTCGCAAATAAGGAAGATTAAGGAATCGCAAAAATATAGCGATTTTTTTCATACATTCCATTTTGCGAATTCTAAATAGCGATTCCTTAAAAATCGCGATTTAGGAATCGCAAAATGGAATCTTGATACATCTGCCCCCTAGTAACTGTCTGACATAGAATCTGCTTGGGATGAAAGCAAATAAAGGTCTGGCACACATCCCAAATAAGGCACTTTTTTATAGTTGCATAGCAGTAGAGAATCATGCCCTCTTCATAATGTCAAGTGATGGGATAGACTGACTATACTAAAAAAAGTTACATGATAGCAAACAATCATCCTTCCAGAAATGATGTTGCATAAAACAAGCTACTCTAGAAACAATCCCACAAATGAATAGGCAATGAGGAGCTCTAACCTACATACAAGGGGAAATGACATTACGTGATTGAACAATTAACGATTAAACATTAATGAAAGCACAGTTAAGACAGCAGGCAGCTTAAACCCTGAACATTTTCAACACTGCATCATCAGTTGATACAACATGAATAAGCAAAACCATGACACAGATCGCATTTTCGTTTAATTTATCAAAAGATGAAAAACAGAATGAGAGTGAAATAATGCATGCTGTGTAACTTTTTAAAAGCCTTGTTTACAAGTTGTGTGGGCAACCAGACCGGGAGGCCCAGTAAATTAGTTTTGCAGCCTTGGTGCGCTAACTTAAGCACATGAGAATGAGAATGAACATTCATCTTTAATAAAAACTCTGCTCTAATACTATTAGTTCCGGGACTACATTCTATTTGAGAATAACCAGGGACAAAACAAATAATAGCCAGGTTTAGGTGTTGGGATACTGGTCTGAAAAATGAATTGCACCCACTCGGTATTCCCACACATGAATTAATCTCACTCATAAAGAATGATTGGAAGTCACAAATCATAAAACCTTGCAACACTTGGATCTAGTGTTTGTTTTTCAAAACTTGTGAATTTGTTCTTCCAAATGCTCCTGGATTGACGTCTTCTGCCCAATAAAAAAAAACATTAATATTTAAAATATTTTTAATTTAGCATTTACATTTGCCACTACATATGCAAAACCTTAGAATACTTTTCCATTGTTGCGATAGAATAACTGAACTGAGTATTTCCAGTCTGTCTTGATGCTCCTTATCTGTATCAACCCTTTTTTGTTACTTTTTGTGTTTATATGCTATCTATACTCCACCAAATCCTCAATGCGCCTGAAGAGGAACACAAGTACTTTTTCAAATATTGAAACAATTTTAATATTTAAAATTGATATTCAATCACAGCCCCCTCCTTCTTACACAAAACAAGTTGGCTGGGTTTTTATACTGCAGAAATGGCACAAACTTTTTAAAACTGATGGGGCATGACTTATACCTGCAGTTGTTACTCTGTCCATCAGGGTGGTAGAGATTACATCTGCCACTCTGAAAAAGAGAGGACCGCCATATTCAGAGATCTCCACCACCTCTCAATGAAATCAGTAGCGTGAAGAAAGTCGTAATATGCTTGGTGGGACAGTGGCCTTCCTACCAAATAAATTACTGCCTAAAGACTGCTGCACCACTGTCAAGGAATGGTGATTCCCTAGTGCAGTCACCTGTCCTAGGGCGGCACGACAGACAAGGTTGGAATGTGGAGGTCCGAAGACCACCACTGCCTCCCACCACGAGACCGAGGACCGCCAAACTTGTAAGCGGGCCCTAAGTGTTCTCAGGAACCACTGCCAAGGCAGCTACTGTGAAGGTACTGAAAGTTTGGTGAGCAGCCACCATGGTTTTGGCAGCCGCTCACCAAACATTTTGTTTATAAAAAAAGCTCCCAAAATGGGACTTTGTTTTTGAAAAGTTAACTACCAATGACCTTGACGCTCTCGGAGATTTCTCCCAGATTGTGCGAGCCATTAGTAATTTTTGGTCAGTTTGGGACCACCAGATATTCCCTGGTGGTTCCCAAGAGAAAAAAAGAACATCAGCAATTCTGCTCTAAACCAGAAGGGGGGTCTAATGTTCTTATACCGACAGCCTTCCTACTCTGTCAGGTTCAACTGAGTGCAGTTAAATACTAATTTTGCTTCTCCAAAAGCCATATTGGGGGTCTATAAAAAAATAATTTATGGTGTACAGGGCGTAGTACTACAGTTAAGCACTTTTACATATGCCTACATGCCTTTGCTAATTATTCTAACCAGCCGCGGGTAGTGCAGGTAAGCGCAGTGGAGTAGTGGGGGAGGGGTGGGGTGGGCCGTGGCGGGCGGGGGAAGTCGACAGATGACAAAATAGGTATTATTTATTTCATTTTACCTAGTTCATCTGTCGGCTCCATTCCCACTCCCCTACCCCTGCCCCACTCCATAGTGCTTACCTGAGCCGGCCGCAGCTGGTTCTAACACATCCATCTCGTTATCAGTAGAAGTCCAAAGAGGACACAACCTTTGTATTTCTACTAATTGAACAAACGAAGCCCCTCTCATTCCAACTTTGTTCCTATTTGAGATGCTTCAGGGCCATGTAACAGTCCATAAAAGAGTACTACGAGAGTATTGTATCTTAATTTTGTTTGTGAATAGACCATCAGTAAGTTCACTTCTCAGGAAGTGAGCTCCAACTTGCAAAGAAGTACGTCACAGAAAAGTTTAATCTGTTGCCAGAACCAGCTTGGGATTTTTCTCTCCTCTAGTCAAGCCAAAGAGGTCACGGAGCTGGAACTGGCTCTACCTCTTCATGTTGAGGACATACTCTTATCCTTTATGCTTCAATGAGTCATTAGTTACAGGCAGCATGTTGATGCCATATAATGTACCGCAATAGAGTGGTCAACCTAGAAACATACTGCCAGCCCATCCTCCCTTAAGGCAACTGTTACCCACAAATGTTTTACATGACACTCTATAGTTAATTTTATTGAGCCTTTGGATATGAGAACACTTAAACCAGTCTCTCACTCTGTCTCAGAAATTGCTCCCAAAGAGAAGACATCTTCTACATCAGAAGTAAAAGGAGTTTATTGCTTTCAAAGATAATGAAGATGGAGGAGGAGCCAAGTGGTCCTCAGACGTAGAATTCTCCATTTTATAAAATAAACACCTTTAACTACTTTAAAAAATTCATGAAGGGTGAAGAAGCTTTAGACACTCTCCAAGATAAACGTAGTAGGAGGGTACACGTTCTCATATAGACACCTACTAAAGAATAACTTTGTATTGAAAGATAACTCATTTTGCTGTTGGGGAGTTGAACCTCAAACTCAGAAGAATTTACAAAGGATGTATGTTTTTCATTTGTTTAAAGGATGTTATTCCTTGTTGGTGCTTGTTTAAATCAATCCTTTTGGCTTGGTAACTTAGACCCTGATTTATAGTTTGGCAGATTGAGTAACTGCCATTGGCATGGAGGAATACTTTACTCCCACCATGTCAAGGGTATTCTACCCAACGACTTTAGAGATGTCTGTCGACCCAGTGCACATATCTTCCATTTACAGGAGCCACAATCATTGTTGTTCCTGTAAATATACAAAAACATGACAGAGCTGTACAACAAATAAACCATGACCCCCTCACCTTGGAAGTG
This sequence comes from Lissotriton vulgaris, assembly GCF_964263255.1. NCBI lineage: Eukaryota > Metazoa > Chordata > Amphibia > Caudata > Salamandridae > Lissotriton > Lissotriton vulgaris. Next base: position 1,629,928,994 of record NC_141695.1, on the reverse strand, counting down.
TTCTCCCATGGTGTGGTTGTCATTTTGCACTTTGCACTTTTACTTTCAGGTTACACCTGACGGTGATGGACAGTGAAAATTGGTCATGTGTTTGCCCACTCTAAATGGGAAAGGCAGACAAATGACTAAACCACGGACGACTCTCACTTCATTGAGCTGTCGACGATGTATGTTGGTGGCAGAGGCGCAGTCTCCACCGTCTACATACTGAAGTTCCGCCCTACTCTAAATGAGGCAGTCGGGAGTTCGATTTGGTGGAGAGGGTGTTCCATCACAGTTCTGACAGAGTACCCTCTCCACCAAAGTTTAAATCAGGCCCCTAGAATCCTTTCAAACATAGTTTATCATACTTCTTATGAAGTGGTGGAACAGGAACCAGTGCAGAACTTACGATCCCCATGCTTTTCTACTTTTTCAGTTTCAATAGTATTATCTTAGGGTTTACACATATTTAATAATGTCCTGGAATCTTTGTAATTTAAATTCTGCTCTACTGACCAGTTTGACATTGCTTTGTAGCTGTCCTTCATGAATTAGAGTGCATGCCAGTTTATAAAACCTGAGCATTTAAAAAATATTTTTGATGGTGCTTTGATTTGTTTTAGTGCTTGTGCCTGTACATTGAAGCTTTTGGAGAACTGCTTTGTAATCCTTTTGTTATTATTTTGAGGGCTTAATTTGTTAACTATAGCAACATGGTTCAGGAAAAAGTCAATTGTACCTCTATTTGTTATGTTTAAAAATGTTCCTTAAATGTTCCTTTAAAGTTTCTCTTTTTTCTCCTTTTTATAGTATAACACTGCTGGGTAGGTTCTCCTTCTATATCTTTAATTTTTGGATTTTCCGTATCTTTTTTTTAAAATATTGATTTACTTGTTCTTGTAGAAACAAGCAGGTCTTTGGTTAAGAGGGAAAATGGTCTTCTTCAACTCTTCCTTAAGACCTGGAGAATGGTGTTGTGGAAGAGGGGATTAGGTCATTGCTTATGATGGCCACTTTGGGCAACCAATAGGCTTGTAGTAAACAACTTACTGGTTGTGGTAATATTTAGTAAAACCTGAGGATTTAATAAAAGTGATGACATAGTCTGTTAGTAATAAGTAATTTTAACAAGAGTAATTGTACATGCAAAACATGGACACCGTCATGTACATTTCTCCCTAGGATGCTCTAATTTTGTCACAAGTTCAAGCATGTTATCTGTTTTAAAAAAGCATTTATATGTAAAAAATGAATCAGTGAAGTTTTGAAAGGTTATTTTTATATTTAAGTTAAAGGTTTAAAGGCAGAACACATACTAGTTAATATTCTTAGTACTAACAAGGCAGAGCGTTAAAAGGCACTGAATTGAATGATTGTTTTTAGAAACGTACATATTATGTTCAGACTGAAAATCCTAGCCCAGATTTACAAACACTTTACATTGCGTTAGCACTATTTGAACATAAACCTGATGCAAAGTATTGTGCTGTGGTTTACAATCCTTAGCAAAACCAAAGGGAATGATGGACAGAGTGTTGAACATTGCAAGCACTCACCCCCAGTCAACTGATCTGGGTTTAATCCATCATCTTTCTTTAGCTCACTCCGCCACACCAGTTCAGACATGACCATATGCAAATCAGTATGATACTGTGCCTCATGGGAACAGTCTAACCCGAACTGCCATGCCATGTCTTTCTTGGACCGGAAACAAGCATCCTGGAACCAGTTTCGGGTTCATAATCCTCATCAGCCAGGATATCTTGATTCCAGTGGCAAAGTGAGCAAGGGACCCACGTCTGGGCATACCCTGCCAACTTAGGGCGAACGTAGCAAAACCAAAGGGGATGATGGACGGAGTGTTGAACATTGCAAGCACTCACCCCCAGTCAACTGATCTGGGTTTAATCCATAATCATTATTTAGCTCACTCCGCCACCCCAGTTCAGACATGGCCATATGCAAATCAGTCTGACCCTGTGCCTCATGGGAATAGTCCAGCCCGAACTGCCAAGCGTTGTCTTCTCTGTACTGAGGTGAATGTATGACATTGTTCTGCATTCTGTCCATCAACGGTTGTTTTTGCAGTTGTCACCCCGAGTGGGACAGGAATGCTCAGATGTGAGTGCCGTGCTCTCCATGCCACTGGAATCAAGCTATCCTGGCTGATGAGGGCTGAAAGCCCGAAACCAGTCCTAGGATGCTTGTTTCCAGTCCAGGGAGGACCTGGCTTGGCAGTTCGGGCTGGACTGTTCCCATGGGGCACAGGGTCAAGACTGATTTGCATATGGCTGGGTTAAAACTGGATGGCATGGTGAGCAACAAAACGATGGATTTAGGCCCAGATCTCTGTACTGGGGTGAATATATGGCATTGTTCTGCATTCTGTCCTTCAACTGCTGTGCAATGCCCTGCCTTGCACTACTTTAAGACAAAGGGTTGTTCCATGGGTGGTACAATCAGCATTTCCACGCAAGCACCCTTGGGTTTTGATGCAAAGCTCCATCTTCACAGAAATATAACCATGATTTGTGCCATAACTCTGCACCTCCTAGAGAGATCTCTGTACTGGGGTGAATGTATGACATTGTTCTGCATTCTTCCTATCAACTGTTGTTTTTGCATTTGTCACCCCTAGTGGGACGGGTACTCTCAGACGTGAGTCCCATGCTCTCCATGCCACTGGAATCAAGCTATCCTGGCTCTCATAGATATGACTTTGTAATTTGTGCCATAGGACTGTCACAAAAAGTAACACCCCAGAAGAGTAAGGGGCTCATACATATTCCCCGTAAAATGAAAGCAGTAACCTACCTTATTTGTAAATCTTGCAAAAACCGTTTTTGACCCTCAAATATCATGTCTCATGATCTCATCAGTTGCAGCCGGTATTAATTGCGGGTGTGAGGGCACCTAGGGAGGGTCGCACAGGGTTAAATTTAATAATAAATGTAAAAAATGTACCTGTCCGCCGGCCTGATCCTGCCTTTTCTCGGCTCCCGCTATTGTTCTCCTGTCTTAGGCAGGAACAGGAAGCAGGCAACCTCCCGCACGCCCCCAACCAAACCCTTCTGCTTTCTCGCAGTGCGAGAAGTATAAACATAAAATGGTAGTCATTACCATTTTATGTTTCTGCTTCTCGCGCTGCGAGAAAGCTGTGGGGCGCTGCTCCAACGCCCTAGTAGAAGCCACTCCTGGATCTCATTATTTAGAAACTTGTGTCTTCGATTGAAACGAAGAAGGGGGAGAGCTGTGATAGATTGGCATTTCAACAGAGTTACAAAAGCAAGGATCCTTACCAATAATAGTCACAAATGAATTGCAATTATTCAATGCATCTTGAGCCGCAACGTTAGGTACATATTGTTGTACAAGTATTGCACATAAAGTCTGAAAGGAAAAGGAGAGACATACATTTAGGTAGATTGTGCTGACTTGCTGTTTCATAATCCTAACTATCCTGAACACTGACTTACAATTTGCTTCTACTTCTGAGTGAATTTCCTTCACTAGCAGTTGTATTTATTTTAGAACTTCACATCGGTCTTTGAGTGCTAGCCCAGAGTTGGTTAAACTCTGTAGTGTATTTTTAGTCGTTCATAATGTTCATCTAGACTAGTAGCATAGATGAGGATGTCATCACTTATGTTTATCAGGCATGTAGTGGTACAGTGACTTTTTAAATGATATAAAATATACAATAGTCATGATGAAGAGAACACATCTTGTACTCCACAACTTTCAAGGATTAGAAATCGGAGTTATGGTGTAGTTGACTACCACAACATGCCTGAGGTCAGGAAATCTTTTGATTTCCAGAACCCCTTCACTTGTTGCTCACCTTATGTTATTGTATGTCTTTTCATGTTTATTGAATAAGTGAATTAATTGTAACAAGTCCCATTGGGACAAATTTATACCCAACGCTGATTACAATTTTTGGGGTATAACCTCATGCCCACATGATAGGGACCGTTGTTTCTAGTAATACATTGCTACCCTTGGTCCTTTCTAACTTACAGGGTTCCCTTGTGCCTTTTTACAATCACTTATGTTTATGACACTAGTCAGTCCAGACTTCTCTTATGGATAATGTTTTATAACACTTTGGTGAAGGATAACACTCTGAAGTTCAATCTTTTGTATCACCTTAATCCACAGGGGTGTCGATAATTTGATCCTTGATATCTTGTCTATGATATTCTGGCTACAATCTCATGATGAATGCCATATGAAATAACATGCCTCACTGATTGTACATTCTATGAGACTGGGCTAGTGCTCTCCAGCTCCAATGTATATTAACTATGATGACAAACATGTTGTCATTACACATTCATCACTACAGCACAACAAAAGCTCAGTGGCACATAACTGGGGGCATGGCGATATATATATTCTGGTTTTGGGGTCGTTTTCTAGAGGTGCTGAAAGGACGAATGGCAAGAGGTCTGGGATTTTGGGGCAGAATTGGAGAATGCCAAAATGTTTAGGTATTTCCTGCAGTTGATGACACAGACAAAGGAATACTCATGGGGTGCTTGATAGAAAGCCTTGCCATCAGGAGTCTGATCTTACTAGCTTCACTATTGCCTATAATTGTGAGATTATATATTTTTGTTTTTTTTAAGTTTGAGAAATGAAACAAAGGCAGTCCTCTCAAGTACCTTACACTCTGACTTTTCTTCTAAACACCTTTGTAGAACGGTTCATTAATTGTGTCTTGAAATGTGTACATTTTGGATCACTGTTATCTTGGAAATGGGCCACAGAAATTTTTGTGAGTGCCCAAACGTTCTCAAGTTTGTAGCTGTCCTCAAAGTTTCAAGGACGTCCCTGCCATGGAACTCTAGGACTTAGGCCACTTACTGGTCCTGGAGTATTAAATTATTCATGCACAAAATTACTCTGTCATTGAGTAATATTGCTCTTAAGAAAAGAATATACAAGTTTGAGGTCACCAATTACGAACACCTTGCATCATGTGTCGAGCCATTTGCAAGTGTAAGTTGATCATACATGTGTAAATGACCCATGTCATGCCAGCTGAGTCTACCTTCATTTTCCCCAGCACTATGTGTCAGCAATTCTGTAGCCTGTAGGTTGTTATAAAAAACTAAAATAAAAAATTGGAAATAGTCTTAACATTCATTCGCCATGGCCATTAGCACTGTTGGCACAAAAGATAATAATAGGTTATGGTCAATTCAACAGCATTATGTTAGCTATCATCGGGGCACATACTTGGTTCTGCCCAGTAAACAATCTGCACAAAGTTTCACATTTTCCACATAATGTGCCTGACTCATCATTATCAGTGGCCTTACTCATGACCTACACTAGATAACCTCAGCAAGTTCCTATCAAGACCATGGCAAAGGCCAGACCTTGTGTCGTCCGTGATTGCACTCTAAGTAACCTTTGATATTTCATCACAAAGTCTTGCTACAGTCCATATTCTATATATTCTCTAGCCAGGCATCTTGTATAGCATGTGTATCCACATTTGACTGTGTCCAGGTTGTTCTGGAACTACCAACAATACTCCATGTGACTGCGTAAGGGATCTCCAATGCTCGCAATAATGCTCAGAAACATACTTTATGAAGGCCGGAGCCCAACGTATCTTTATCTATAGACCTCTTTTTACCAGAACCATTAGTGACAGCCAATTAGTTACAATACAAACTTGAGTTCCAGTCTCTCATGAATTTAGAATTCTACCATGTGCAATGTCAGAGTAGGCCTTTGACAACACCTGGTAACTACCTCTGCTTCAAAATGTCTTCCTAACTTACAGTTTGCCATCAACATTAAAATAGATTACAATGTTAACACCATACTTTTCCCAACTCTTGCTCCATTATTTTGGCTTTAAGAAAACCATTAACAAGAAGGCATGATGACCATGGCCATTTGGTCAAATATCTACACAAAAACACCCACAGATTTAAATGACTACCCTAGTCTTATTGACAATGATAATTTTATTAAATACAACTACTGATCTCCATGAATAACTTTATATCTTATTTACAAATCTGATTCAGGTTATAATTACTCAGTACAACAAAACTGTCCCTCTATACTATTTTCTCTAGCCTTTTTTTCCTTCTTTGAACTGACACTGGTTAAGGATTTGGACCTCCCTGTGTAATTTCTGTGGCCCCTAAACTCATGGAAGTGTATGTGGGACCATGGGAAAACAATCTGGTGTCTCATTCTCCTAGGCAGTGAATATTTCACCGATATGGGATGGCCTATAGGCTGAGTCAGTCCAGCTAGAGACACTAGGAGAGGTTTTTCAGAGGTGTCCCACCCACTTGTCTGTTAGTAATAATGATAGATCTACAAATCTGCATTATATGCTGACTTTGTATTTGAAAATGTCATCTAATTGTTGCAACAATTATCAGAGCTTTAGCAAGAGACAACTTTAACTGTTAAAAACAATCTTACATTAATGTCTGCCGTTCTGAGGAGATCTGCCCAATTCAAACCCCTTCAGTCCATGTCTATGGGCACATCTCCCATCTGCCTTTCATCAAAAATGCATGAATAAATAGCTACTGTTTCTCAGATTGTTTGTGAGAATGGGAATGAGCCAGGATAATCACAGACGCATAAACAACTCTAACAATGAGAATTCTGTTCCCTGAAGAGACCTACATACAGCCTAAACATATTACTGCCAAAAAAGCATTAATAATATTTATATATAATTCATGCAAGCACATAAAAACATACCGAATCTGCAAACTTTCAAAAACAAATGAAAAGATCAAACACTCACATTTTTCTAACCTACTAAGACTCCAGGTATTATGACTTTGCCAGACAGGTATCTCTTTGCGGGGTTTCTCTCTGTCCAATGACAACTGGTCCTGTGTGCCTGCATACAGATTTCCTGGATACAGGAACACTGATCCTGATTTTACCAGCTGGTAAAACTGCATCTGGACCAGACAGCAATCAGAGCGTGATCCCTGCCCTACCACCTCTTACAGCACCGGGGATCACAAACTGCTCACCCCTGACCGGCTAAGAATACCCTGCTACCTGGCTCCTTCCCCACTCTTGTCTTTGGTCCCCCCACCCCTACAGAGACCCCATTATTTCCATTTACTTGATACCCATAAGAGGTGTTATATTCAAGCAGATTTGTGTCTGGTATGGAGATACCATGAGGAGACTTGGAGCCAGTATCTGTGCTTTGGATGTAGAAGACCAATAAAAAGGATCCAGGCCATGTCAGTCCTAAAGTACGAGGGCCTTTGGCAAGAACAAATTTACAAAAGACAAGATTCAAAATAAAAAGCATGAAGGTTTCTTTAAAATTAAGAATCATTGCAGAAGGCAAAAGAGCAATTGGTTAGTCAATTCAATAATTCATTATAAACAAGAGGATAACATTAAGCAAACCTCAAAACAAAAGGTAAGTATAGACTCAAGGAGTAAACTGTCCTAGGGTCCACTCACTTTAGAATCAGTAAAAGTACAGAATTTAGTAACAGTCTGACATAGAGACTGCTTGGTGTGAAAGCAAGAAAAGGTCTGGCTCACATCCCAAATAAGGCCATTTTTATTGTTTCATACCAGTAGAGAATCATGCCCTTCACATAATGTCAAGTCATAAGATGGACTATACCAATAAACGTTACATGATGGAAAACAATCATCCTTGAAGAAATGATGTTACAAAAACTACTCTACAAACCATCTCAAAATAATAGGTAATGAGGGCCTCTAACCTACATACAAGGGGAAATGACATTACATGAATGAACAATAAACTATTAAAAATTAATGAAAGCATAATTGAGAAAAAAGGCAGCATAACCCCTAAACATTTTGATCATTTCGTGGAGGCTTCCTTCGAAGCACATTAGTTGATACAAGTTGAATAATAAGCACCATGGAACAGAACACCTTTTTGCCTATGGTGTGAAAAGACGAAAAACAGAATGAGACAGAGAAATCATGAAGGCCATGTTCATAAGGTTGTGTGAAACCAGACCAACAGGCCCAGTAAATTAGCTTTGCAGCCTAGTTGTTCTAACTTAAGCACAAAAAAATGAATATTACTGTTTATTAATAAATCTGTTCTAATGATATTACTTCCGGGACCGCATTTTATTCTAGAATAACCACGGGAGAAAACACATGATAGCCGGAATTAGATGTGGGGATACTGGCTGGAAACATGAATTGCAGCCTCTCCATATCCCCACACATGAATTCATCTCACTCATAATTAATGACCAAGTAGCAATGATTGCGGGTCACAAATCAAAAACTCTTGCAACAGATGGATCTAGTGTGTATTTTCCAAAACCCCTTGTGATTTTTGTTCTTCTAATTGCTTGTGGACTGAGGTCTTTTGTCCTATGAGATAAAAACAATACTATGACAAATATTTTTAATTTAGGATTTAAATTTGCCAATACCTTTGCTAAACACTTAAATACTTTTTCATTCTCATGATAGAACACCTGTACAGATTGTTTAGGTTTGCCGGAATGCTCCTTGTCTGTATCACTCATTTTTGTATTTATAGGATGTCGACTCTACAAAATCCTCTAGGCATCTGATGCGGAACATACGTCGGAACTGTAGTAAAATCATTTTTCAAATTATTGAAATCATTTTGTTATTTAAAATTGACATTTAACAACAACCCCTATTGCACAAAACAATGTGAATAGGTTTTTATGCTACGGAAATGGCACAACAAGGCTAAAACCGTTGGGGCATGGCTTACATACTGCAGTAGTTACTCTGTCCATCAGGGTGGTGGAGGAGATTACACCTGTCACTCTGACGGACAGAGGAGTGCCATATTTAGAGATGTCCACCAGCCCAGAGGTAATCTCTATGTGTTCAAAGGAGCCACTGTCAAGGCAGCTGTTGTAAAGGTATTGAAAGTTTGGTGAGCAGCCACCAGGTTTTTGTCAGCCACTCACCAAGCTTTTGGTTCATAAAAGAATTTTTTTTCCCAAACTGGGCCTTTGTTTTTGAAAAGTGAACTACTAATGACCTTGAAACTCTGGGAATTTTCTCTCAGATTGTGCATGTTATTAGTAATTTGTGTTCTGTTTAGGGCCACCAGATTTTCCCTCGTGGTCCCAAACAGAAAAAACTAATATCAGACCCTCTGCTCTAAACAGGGAGGGAGGTCTAATGTTCTTATACTCACAACCGCCCACTCTGTCAGGCTGAATTGAGCGCAGTTACTTACACATTTTGTTTCTCCATGAGACATAATTAGGTCTATTCAAACATTCCTTCACGAGTACAGGACGTAGAACTACAGGTTAACTCTTCTACTTACTCATACATGCCTTTGCTGATGGTTTTAACAAATATCTGATCCCATTCCGCATTCCAAAATCCCGCATACCATGACATTATTTACAACGCAGAGTCATTACTCCGCAGTACAATCACTCCGCAAAATGTAACCCCGCATATAACTTTACAACGCATGCCTTTACAACGCAAAGGCATGTGTGGTGAAGTTATATGTGGGGAAAAGTTAGAAAATGTACTTACACTATATATATATATATATATATATATGTATATATATATATATATATATACACACATACACACACATAAATATATATCTATATATAGTGTATACATATATATATATATATATAAATAAATAAAAATAAATATATAAAAATAAACCAAAAAAAGCATATGTATATAAGTAAATAAATATTTTACATTTATATTTGTTTAAAAATAATTAAAAAAAATAAGTATATATATATATACAATTTAAAAAAATACACTTAAGACCCTAAAAACTAATACCACCCTACTCCCTTAAAATACCCCAGCACCCCAAAATCCAAACCCACCCATACTCCTTAAAATTCCCCAACACCCTTAAACACTAACCCATCTTAACCCTATAAATATACCCTATACCCCAAAACCCAAACCTACCCCTGAACCCTAAAAATACCCCTGTACCCCAAAACCCAAACCTACCCTTGAACCCTAAAAATACCCCTGTACCCCAAAACCCAAACCTACCCCTGAACCCTAAAAATACCCCTGTACCCCAAAATCCAAACCTACCCCTGAACCCTAAAAATACCCCTGTACCCCGAAACCCAAACATACCCCTGAACCCTAAAAATACCCCTGTACCCCAAAACCCAAACATACCCCTGAACCCTAAAAATACCCCTATACCCCAATACCCATACCTATCCCTTAACCCTTAAATACCCCTGCACCCCATAACCCAAACCCACCCTTAAAATACCCCTGAACCCCAAAAAAATATACTCCAACAACCCCAAACTAAAACCATATACTTACCATACACTTAAATATAAAAAACATATGCTTTTACCAATCATGCTTTTACAACGAATTTCGTTGTTAAAGCATGCGTGGTAAAAGCATATAATATATAATAGCATGCGTTGTAAAATTTTGCGGAGTAACGGTACCTGCGTTATCATGGTATGAGGAGTAATGGTATGCGGAGTAAAAAATGCGGAGTGACGGTGTTTTACCGGTTTTAACATATCCAACTCATTATAAGTAAAAGTCCAAAGCTGACAAAGTTCTTTCTATTTCTACTAATTGTATAAGATATTCCCCTTTTATTCCAGCTTTGGTCCTATTTTAGATGCTTGGAGGCCACTCATGAAGGCATATGAGTACATAAAAGAGTACAACAGGAATACGACATCTTAATTTTCTTTGCGAATGGGCCCTCAGTAAGTTCACTTCTCATGTAGTGAGCCCCAATTTACAGAGAAAATGGTCACAGAAACGTTTGATCTGTTGGCAGATTTCTCCCTGCTGTTCAAGCCGAAGAGGTCACGGAGAGGGAGCTGGCTCTACCTCTTCATGTTGAGGACATTCTCTCATCCTTTCTAATTCAATGAGCCATTAGCTACAGACAGCATATTGATTCCATATAATGTACCATAACAGAGTGGTCAACCTCGAAACATACTGTCAGCCCATCTTCCCCTAAGACAACTGTTACCCCCAAATGTTTCACATGGCACCCTGAATGTAATGTTATTGACTAAATTCAAATAGAAAAAACAAGCTGCCTTGTATAGAAATTGAAATAATGGTATCTCATTAATGAATTCAAAGGTGCAATCAGTCACCAAATCTCAAAACCACGTTCATCACAAATGCATATACATCATATTTTTTCAAAAAATATTCAATAATTCTTGTGGTAGATTCAGCAGGAATGAGATATCAACAATATCTATTCACATGCCAACATAAGCATAACAATACTCCCAATAAAATATATGTTCACTCTGGAGAGACCCAGACTCAGGACCCCAAGCAAGACACAATCAAAACTGAACCACACTACATACATTCCAGCCAAAGAACACATATCAGTCATCCATCAACACAAAATCAATAAAATCAGACAATATTTCTATATGTAGAATAATATGGACTGAAATCAGAACCCCTTACTTTATACATTGTGCAATTTATTTCAAATACAGATTATACAGAGACTATAAATTCGTAATCCTCTAAAGGATCACAAAATGTATGAATGATGGAATTAATCAGATGATCTGGTCCCTATATTTCAATCCAACGTAAGCACCAACGCGCGTTTTGGTGAAGACCCAGGATATTGGCCACACGATCCTCAGGGCATCAGAACTGAAGAAATTCAAATAATGGCGCAATAATGAACCTGTAGGAAATCCCGGTTTTGGGCGGGGTAGAGGGGGTTCAACTGCAGAAACAATCAAAAAATGCCCATATGCGGCTCAAAAGAAAAAGACTGACAAAGAAACTGTAATTAGTGTATACAAACAATTCTCCAGATTAACTGAGTCTTAGTAGTGAAGGATACACTTCAACTGTATGAAGGAAACACTCCTACTGTCCAGATGAAGACTGGATGGCTGTACCACTCTACAGTATTCTAAAGGCAGTAGCCTTTAACCCCTTCGCTACGGGGGTTAATCCCCCGCTGTGCTGGGGGTAGGGGGACGCGCTCAGCGCCCGCATGCTCTCGTCATGAGCTACAGTGCTCCTGTGCTCATGACGAGCTCAGCTAGTCACAGGTGCATTGGCTTCGTGGAACGTTCAGCAGAGCGGGGGAATTCTCCCCGCACCTGAGCGTTCCACGGGCCATGACGAGCTGAGCTCGTCATGAGCACCGGAGCACCGTGGCTCATGACGAGCTCAGCTCGTCATGAGCATTGAAGAGGTTAATAAAACCTGTGCGTAGGGTTAATTGGGTCCATGCATAAATGCCTTATTGAGCCTTTTGGATATGAGAGCACTCAAACTAGTCTCTCGCTCTGTCTCAGAAATTGTCACCAAAGGAAAGACATCTTCTTCATTAAAAGAAGTAACAGGTGCTTACTGCTTTCGAGGATGATAAAGATGGAAGAGGATCTACATGGTCTTCAGCCGTAGAACTCTAATTTCTTTTGATAAACAACTTTAAAAAGTGTAGGAAGGGTGAAATCGCTTTAGACACTCTCCAAGATAAACCTAGCAGGATGGTACACATTCCCATGTAGCTACTTACTAAAGAATAACTTTTTATTGAAAAATAACTTTTGCTTTGCCCAGCATGGATTTGAAACTCAAAAGATTTTACAAATCATGTTTATTTTTCATTTGTTACTAATAAAGGATATTGGGGCATATGTATGAAGCCCATTTCCCGTTCGCAATCGGGCCGATTCTCAGAATCGGCCCGTTTGCGAACAGGAAAAAGCCTTTTGAGATGTATCATCCCAAAAGGCGCTCGCAAAATAGGGAATCACAAAATTTGCGATTCCATATTTTGCAAAAGCATTTAAGGAATCGCAAATAGCGATTCCTTAAATGCGATGTAAAAAGCACCCAAGTTGTGCAATTTCTCCTTAAGAACAGGAAAAAGCCTTTTGGGATGTATCATCCCAAAAGGCGCTCGCAAAATAAGGGAATCACAAAATTTGCGATTCCATATTTTGCGAAAGCATTTAAGGAATCGCAAATAGCGATTCCTTAAATGCGATGTAAAAAGCACCCAAGTTGTGCAATTCCTCCTTAAGAAATCGCAAATTACCACCTACTTCAAGTCGGTAGAAATTTGTGATTTCTTTAAAAAAAGCACTTTTTGCATTTTTCAAAGTGCCATGTGGCACACATACATGCCTTTAGGGAATGTATGTGTGCCACATGTGCACACATGCACATTTCAGGAGTGCAACAGGGTGATCTTTGTCACCCTGGCACCCTTGAAATTGCATTCTCAATTTGCGATTCTTTATTTGAGAGTCACAAATTAGGAATGTCTTCCCATTCATTCCTATGGGCCTCTAGGCCCATAGGAATGAATGGGGAGGTATTCCTTCATTGCGAATCGCAATTTGCAATTCGCAATTAAGGAATATGTAGGATTCACAAAATTACTTGCAAATCCTACATACATAGCGTTTTGCGATTCTCAAATAGCGATTCGCCCAAAATCTCGATTTGAGAATCGCAAAGTCAGAGTTTGATACATATGGCCCCTTATTCCTTGTTGGTGTTCGTTTAAGTCAATCTTGTTGGCTTGGTAAATTAGGGTCTGATTTATAGTTCGGCAGATGGATTAAGTGCCATCAGCATGGAGGAATGCTTTACTCTCACCGTGCCACAGATATTCTGTTCTACGAAATTAGAGATGTCTGTTGGCCCAGTGTACATCTACTGCATTTACAGGAACTACCGAATTGGCGGCTCCTGCAAATGCACTGACAGACATCTTTGTCAGCATGAAGGAGCTGTACATAAAAATGTAAAAATGTTTTTATTTTCAAAAACAAAATCCCAAAACAAGATTTTGTTTTTGACAATAAATAAACCATGACCCTCTCCCCTTGTGAGTTTTCTCCCATGGTGTGGTTGTTGTTTTGCAGTTTTTACCACCCCTTACTCTCAGTTTATATTTGACGGTGAAGGGCAGTGAAAACTGGCCATGTGTTTGCCCACTCTAAATAGTGCAGATGGAAAATGGCTTAACCTCCGACTGCCCTTTGTTCATCGGGCTGTCGAAGGTGTATGTTGAAGGCAACGTCTTCACGGTCTACAAACTGAAGTTCCACCCCACTCTAAATGGTTCAGGCGGGACTTTTCTTTGGTGCAGAGGGTACTCTGTCACAGTTCTGACGGAGTACCCTCTGCACCTAAGTCTAACCCAGGCCCCTAGAATACTTTCAAACATTGTTTACGAAACTTCTTACGAAGTGGTGGAACAGGAACCAGTTTAGGTTGGAGCTTAAGCTCCCTATGCTTTTCTTCTTTTTTGGTTTCAATAATATTATCTTGGGGTTTACACTTATTTACTACTGTCCTGGAATCTTTGTAATTTAATATACCCTCTGCTGACTAGTTTCAATGTTTTTTGTTGCTGTCCCTCACGAACTAGATTCAACACAAGTTCATAAAACCTGAGCATTTTATGTGCATTTTCTGAATATTTTTGATAGTGCTTTTTTTAAAGTGCCTATGCCTGTAAAATGAAGCTTGTGGAGAACTGCCTCGTACTCTAGATTCTAGATCTGTTTTTATTATTATTTTGAGAGCAACATTTGTCAACTATAGCAACATGGGTCAAGAAAAAGTAAAATGTCCCTCTTATTGTTAAGTTAAAAATGTTCATTAAATGTTTCTCTAAAGGTTTTTGTTTTTTCTAGTTATTATATTCTAACACTGCTGGATAGGTTCTCCTTCTATATCTTTCATTTTGGGATTGTACAGTTGTTGTTTTGTATCTGTTTTTTTATATTGATTTACTTGTTCTAGTAGAAAGTAGCATGCCTTTGGTTAAGGGGAAAAGGGTCTCCTTTATCTCTTCCTTAAGAGTTAGAGAAAGCTGTTGTTGTAGAAGAGGGGATTACGTCAATGTTTATGATGGCCACTTTGGGAAATCAATAAGCTCGTTGTTAACAACTTTCATGGTTGTGGAAATATTTGGACCAACTCGAGGATTGAACAAAATTGATTACACAGTTTGTTAGTAGTAAGCAATTTTCACATGAGTAATTATATGAGCAAAACTTTTTTTAATTCACGTACTATTCCCCCATAGGATGTCCTCATATACTCACCAGTTCAACCATGTTATGTGTTTTCAAAAAGCATTTATAAATTAAAAAATGAGCCAGCGAAGTTTTGAAAGGTTAATTTTATATTTACCCTAAATGTTTAAAGGCAGAACAAATACTGATTTATATTCTTAGTACTAACATGGCAGAGTGTTATAAGACACTGAGATGAATGATCGTTTTTTCACACCTGTATGGTATGTGCAGAATGCAAATCGTAGGCGAGATTTACAAACACTTTAAATCAGATTTGCACTACTTTTTAAACGTAAACTTGATGCAAAGTATTGTGGTGGGGTTTACAATCCAACACAAACCGTGATTCGGATTGGATTGTTTACAAAAGTAACACAAAGCTGTGCTATGAACTGCCTTGCATTACTTTGAGTCCAGGAGTTGTCCTATGGGTGGTGCATGGGTGTTCCCATGTAACCATCCTTGGGTTTTGATGCAAAGCTCCATCTAATGCATTTATTTCTCCTCTTATTTGCATGTGGGCTGCATGGTACAGAACACTTGGGGGGGTGATAGGATGGCGGGCGGACTTATGTCCGCCCGCCATTCCCGCGGTGTTGGGACTGGCTGCCAGACATGCAGCGGCCCGCACCGAGAATTAGGATGAGACCGCCACCCTGGTGGTCGCATTCCGCCATTTAACATTGTGGCGGGTGCTGCTTACAGCAGCACACTACGCAAGCAAAATTGCCATGTTGTGCATTTCCATGCACAATGTGGCAGGCACCGTGCGGTGCCTGTCACCTAGTGCATAGAAATAGAGGGCAGTACCATGGGTATCCCCCAAGTGCACCTCCCACCCCCCATCCACCCGGGGACACGCAACGGAACCCTATAGCAAATCCTGCAAGCCTTTCCATGGCCCGATGCCGCCATAGAAAGGCCTTTACATCCCAGCATCCTAATATGGATGGCAGTGCCTGCTAGGCACCAACACCATATTGGGGCCCAAGTCCACCCGGCCGGCAATCAGGATGATTTCCAACCGGTGTAAAAGCGTCAGATGCACTTTGCGTCCGCCGTGATACCCCTGGATTATCCCGATATTGCTTTGTTCATGTTGCAAGAACACTATAACGAAAATAACTGTTTATGTACCTTGATTGATATGCAAGATTACGGTTTGCAATGCAATGTGACTTTATCTATATAATTTGAAAAAACAAGTATTAAAAAAAAGGCTGCTAGTCATAAGACCATTTCTATCATAAAAAAAAGATCCTGAGCTCAAAAAAGGTACCTAACTTTAACTGTTAAAAACAATCCTACATTATTGTCTGCTGTTCTGAGGAGATCTGACCAATTCACACCCCTTGAGTCCATGTCTATGGGCACATCTCACATCTGCCTTTCATCAAAAATGCATGAATAAATAGCTACTGTTTCTCAGATTGTTTGTGAGAATGGGAATGAGCCAGGATAATCACAGACGCATAAACAACTCTAACAATGAGAATTCTGTTCCCTGAAGTGACCTACATACAGCCTAAACATATTACTGCCAAAAAAGCATTATTAATATTTATATATAATTCATGCAAGCACATAAAAAACATACCGAATCTGCAAACTTTCAACGACAAATAAAAAGATCAAACACTCACATTTTTCTAACCCACTAAGACTCCAGGTACTATGACTTTGCCAGACTGGTATCTCTTTGTGGGATATCTCTCTGTCCAATGACAACAAAGAGTGTCCTAAGCACACGATTTTCTAGAAATCTTGTCCTCAAGTGAGAACTCACGAAAGTTTTGAAACGTTCAATGTATGATTTCAGAGTCCATTTTCATAGAGTAAGTGTATTTAATGGTACAGTCTTGAACAGTACATACAAGAAAAGATAGCCGACACGTGTTTCGTCACACCGTGTTGTGGCCATGACTCTTCAGGGCTGGGAAGGCCAAAAAGTTTGTATGGATTAGAAAACTTGGAAATTTGAATAGGACAGGAGGATGTTAAGAAGTAAGGAATAAAGAAGAAAATAATTAAAGAACGGAAGAAAGGAATAAAAGATGTAAAGAAGGAAACAATCAAACAGGGAAATAAGGAAGAACAAAATTCTAGAAAGAAAGACAAGTGGCATGAAAGATGAATAAATGGAGAATAAGAAAGATGGAAAGAAAGAATGAAATAAGAATGGAAAGAAGTAAAGAGAGAATAATAGAAAGAAAGAACACATAGACAGAGAGAAAAAATGAAAGAAAATAAAAGGAAACAAACAAGATGGAATTGAAGAAGATGGATAGAAGGAAAGGCTCAATAAATGAAAGAACCATCACTGATAAATGTGCAGTTTGTGGTTAAATGCATTTAAAATCATAATTTAAAATCTATTAATTTTCAGAATTTTAAAAATTTCCTCAGGGGAAAAAACGTTATGGACCTACATATAAAGGGTCTGGATTGGAAACTTTTGTCAGTCATTTAGTACCATAGAGCTCGCAATGGCAGGTATTTCATTTTTCCGGCTTCTTCCTTGTTGAAGAGTAGAACCTTCGGCCACATGCTGGTTTCAGTCGTTCGGCCTTAAGAGCCCAAGACGCATGATTATCTGCCATGCCTTCAGTCGCTGGTGATGGGGCATGGGCTTTAGTCTCATCCTACTCACAGTCCATACAACCTCAGATTACTTTGCTTTTGACCATTGGCTGACATCTACATAGAGTCAGCAGCACCTGCACCGCTAAGCTGAAGGAGCGTAGCCAACTGCTCTGAGTTTATAAAGTAAAGCTAAAATGATAATAACCAATTTTATTATCATATTAGTTTTCCGCTCCTGCTTAGGTGCAGTGCAGGGTGGGGTTGGGCTGGGCTAGCCAAAGCAGGGGCCAGAGGGAGAAGTGGTAAGCACACTCTTTAGTGCGCATGAAAAGTTTGACCGACCGTCTTTGGCCGGCCAAGCATTCATCCGCACTTTGCATGTTCTCTACCAGGCTGTGTTGCACAGCCTGGGTGGAGAACATGCACAGCCTCCCAGTCCCTCAAACCATGGCTCTCAAATCAATCACAACGCTGCTGTAAGGAAGCATTGTGATTGGCTTGGGGAGTCTGTGAGCCTGTGTTCTTCCTGCTGTCGACCGAGGAGCGGAAGAGGACCAAGATGTGGCAGCCGGCTTGTAGGAAGTAGTTTAAAAAAATGTATTTACCCGCCCCACCCCGCTACCCCCGTTAAGTAGTGGACGTCACTGCGTAGAGTCCTCGTACACTGAGGGACCACTAAGAAGTTTCCTATGCTATGTTCTGCATTTACCAGAGGCTAGGCACGACCTTTGATCACACCCTGAACCCAATTCTTCTGCCCCCTATTATATTTTTTGTTTCCACTTCTCATACACCCCCATGTGTGTTCTTTTTGACTCACTAAGTATATGATAATCTTTATGAGCTGATGCCAAAACACACAGCTTACATATGATATTTTCCCTTGGTCAGAAGGCGTTGCACAGGTTTGATTGTGTGCTGTAGTCCTTTCTGGGGTGCCCGCTGCATCATTCGATGGCCACAGTAAGTTGTTTCCACAGCAAAGTTCGTAAACTGCAGACTAGTTCCTAAACCCGCAATATGCCCACTTTAGTTAACATGCCTGTTTGGGCTGCTACACAAACCAGCGTGCAGATGTTAATAGTGCACCAGGTGCAGTGGCACTAAGGCCCAGGGGTCTGAAGCGTTCACTGATCCCCAAATACAGCTTTTTTTTTCTCTGCCAAACTGGGTGATTTGAGGCCCATTTTCCCTGCTTGTATCAAGCCCCATGGCATCCTTGCTACTCCACTGCTTCCAGCCATCATAATTCTGATATGTGTGGTAACTCTTGTAACCACATGTATTGGATTGTGAGTTTTGTATATTTTAATGCAGTTGGTAAAAACCTGGTGCTATAAAATCTATATTGCCTGGATACATTTCCTGCCGATGTTTAACAAGGTATACATACCTGGAAATGCAGATTTTGAAACAGTAGGTCCCAAAGTTAGCTTGTTATGGAACATTTTATGGACAAAACTTGAAATAGGCAATATTTATCATGCCTGAAAAATTCTGAACACCTAAGTTTCAGATTTTATGATGTGTGATATTTAGCACACAGGATAGTGGGCGTTGGCAAGGTCGGACTGTGACAGGAAAAAGCCCTGGCATCAGAATGAAAAAAGCCCACATTTGCAAATTGGGGCAGTATGAACTGGTACATACACACTCTATCTGTCTTTTGAAAAGTATGGAAAACTGCATGCACTTGTGTTTGCTGTAGTTCAAGTTCAAGTTCAAGAATTTATATAGCGCACTACTCACCCAGAAGGTCTCAAGGCGCTTGGTGAGGGGGTTCATTATTTATCGAATAGCCCGGTTTTAAGTTCTTTTCTGAAGGAGATGTGGTTCTGTGTAAGGCAGAGGTGAGAGGGGAGTGAGTTCCAGGTCTTGGCCGCCAAGTAGGAGAAGGATCTGCCTCCCATGGTGGATCTTTGGATACGCGGGACTGCGGCGAGGGCTTGATTGGCGGATCTTAGTTGGCGGGAGGGAGTGTAGAAGGACATTCGGGTGTTGAGGCATTCGGGTCCTAGTTTGTAGAGGTCCTTGTGTGCGTGGGTGAGGAGACGGAACGTTATTCTCTTGTTGACAGGGAGCCAGTAAAGGTCTTTCAGGTGGCCGGTAATGTGATCTTGGCGGGGGATGTCCAAAATGAGTCTCGCTGATGCGTTTTGGATACGTTGGAGTTTTTTCTGTAATTTGGCTGTGATTCCGGCGTAGAGGGTGTTTCCGTAGTCCAGTCGACTCGTGACCAGTGCGTGGGTGACGGTTTTTCTTGTCTCGGAGGGGATCCAGCGGAAGATTTTTTTGAGCATACGAAGTACGTTGAAGCAGGAGGATGAGACGGCGTTTACTTGTCTGGTCATCGAGAGTGAGGAGTCTAGGATGAAGCCAAGGTTACGAGCGTGGTCTGTGGGTATGGGTGCTGTGCCCAGAGCCGAAGGCCACCATGAATCGTCCCAGGCAGAGGGGGATGATCCTAGGATGAGCACCTCCGTTTTGTCTGAGTTAAGTTTTAGGCGACTGTTTTTCATCCATTCGGCTACTTCTTTCATGCCTTCGTGAAGATTGGTTTTGGCGGTGATAGGGTCTTTGGTGATGGAAAGGATCAGCTGGGTGTCATCAGCGTAGGAGATGATGTTAAGGTTGTGTTGGCGCGCGATGGATGCGAGTGGACTCATGTAAACATTGAAGAGGGTGGGACTGAGTGAAGATCCTTGTGGCACACCGCAGATGACTTTGGTGGCCTCTGATTTGAATGGGGGAAGTCGGACTCTCTGAGTTCTCCCAGTTAGGAACGAGATGATCCAGTCCAAGGCTTTTCCTTGTATGACGATGTTGCTGAGGCGATGAATGAGGGTGCTGTGACAGACTGTGTCGAAGGCGGCGGAGAGGTCGAGTAGAATGAGGGCTACTGTTTCTCCGTTGTCCAGAAGTGTTCGGATATCGTCTGTAGCTGCGATGAGGGCGGTCTCGGTGCTGTGTTTGGCTCAAAAGCCGGTCTGTGAGGGATCGAGGAAGTTGTTGGATTCAAGGAAGGCGGCGAGCTGGCTATTGATGGCTTTCTCAATGACTTTGGCAGGGAATGGGAGGAGGGATATGGGTCGGTAGTTTTTAAGTTCAGAGGGGTCTGCTGTGGGTTTCTTCAGGAGGGCGCTGACTTCGGCGTGTTTCCAGCTTTCTGGGAAGGTAGCAGAGTTGAAGGAGCAGTTGATGACCTCACGGAGATGGGGTGCGATGATGGAGTCTGCTTTGTTGAAAATGTGGTGGGGACATGGGTCGGTTGGTGATCCTGAGTGGATGGAGTTCATCAGGCGGATGGTGTCTTCAATGGTGATTGGGTTCCAGGCGCTGAGGTTGTTGGAGGGCGGTTTAGGTTCGGAGGGGGGTGGAGAGGATTGTTCGTTGGAGATGTACTCGAAGCTGTTGTGTATATCGGCAATTTTGTTGTAGAAGAAGGAGGATAGCGAATCGCAGAGGTCTTGGGAGGGAGTGATGTCATTAGAGGCTGCGGTGGGGTTGGTGAATTCTTTGACTATGTTGAATAGTTCCTTGCTGTTATGGGCGTTGTTGTCGAGTTGATTCTTGAATGCTGATTTCTTGGTGGATCGAATCAGTTGGTGGTGTTTGCGGGTGGCTGCCTTGAAGGTGGTCATGTTGTCGGTGGTTGGGTTTTTTCTCCATGTTTTCTCGAGAGTGCTGCATAGCTTCTTGGATTTCTTAAGGTCATCGTTGAACCAGGGGGCCTTTTTGCTGTCCTGTTTGGTGTGATGGTTTTTCAAGGGTGCTAATTCATCAGCGCTGTGAGTGATCCATTGTTTGAGTTTGGTGGCGTCTTGGTTTGGGTCCGGTGAGAGGGTGGGAGGGTTTTGGTTGAGCGATGTGAGGAGTTGGTCGGTGGTGATTTTGTTCCAGTTTCTTTGAGGAACAGGTTGCGGGGGGTTGTGGGTCGAGGTGGTTTTGTAGCTGAAGTGAACGCAACTGTGGTCCCTCCAATGGAGACCTGTGGTGCGATCGAAGGTGATGTATTTGCTGGAAGTGAATATTGGGTCGAGTGTATGTCCGGCTACATGGGTGGGGGTGTCAACAAGTTGTTTGAGTCCAGGATTGGCCAGGTTGTCCAGAAGGGTGGTGGTAATGCTGTCATTTTTCTTTTCCAGGTGGAAGTTGAGGTCTCCCAGTAGAAAGCACTGGCGATGCCAACAGTAACAAGCACTGGCAATGCCAACAGGTTTCACCTAAGTTGAGATCCACTGCCTTGGTCAATGTTTTTAGACATGTTGGTAAATGCAGGATGTTTCCTTATGCTTGGGTGTTTCTGTATCGTTTATGACTGTATGCAGACAAGCATGTGTCTTTGTGACATCCTCTAAGCACCTGACCTGTGCAAGTGTCCTTAAGTAGCTGTTTGTGTTTGGGGTGTATTTCTTTGTGGGCTGTGTTTTAACATATGCACCTGTGTGTGGGTGCACTAATGTGTTCTTGCGGTGTATCTGTGCACATCCGTGTCCATGTATTTTTGCCTCCGTCTGTGTCAATGGGCTGCTCTTAATCCTTTTTTTTTAACAAAATATCTCGAAGCAACAGCACATGCGCTGTCTCAGGCAAGACCGAAAGATGCCCGACAGAAAGTTTGTAGAGGGCAGAGAGTGCTAAAATGAAGACAACCAGATTGAGAGCTACCTCCTTTAAGTCCACTGGTCATTTTAAATTGTTAGCAGGTGACCCTCGGCATGAACTTTATCAGAGGATGAATCTGCCCCTGTTCCAGCTGAGAGCCACAAACTAAAGGAGGGGCTATGTGTGACAAACGTAATAAATGCATACACCCACAAATACTAATTTTTGTTCCGAAAGTAATCTTACCTCCTAAAAGGTGGCGTCCTCTTAAAAATGGGGTCTTCCTCCCAAATAGGTACAGCTCTGACAGTGGCACACCTCCCTATTTATTTGTAGGGGCTAGGGTTGTTTGTGGCTGTTTAGCTGCTGCTGCCAGGTTCTCTTTAGATAATAATACCAAAAGGCAAGTACTGCATCCGTCAACATTATTAAAAGACAAACCAAGGGTGCCCAGGGAAGTTAATAGTTGTTACTTCGACAGGCACAAGCTGTGGGTCACAGGTCAAAACACCGACCAGACCGCCCCCTTTCCAAGAAATGAAAGAAGTGCTATAATTAGGAAGCAGAATCGTCACCATGCATGAACTCCAGTGTTTCGGAAACCAGCACTAAATCAGTGGTGTAGCAAGGGGGGCTGGTGCGCCCTGGGCGGCACCAGTTTTGGGGGCGCCAGCCTCCCATTACCTTACCTGCGGCCGCGCAGGGAGGCAAACGCTGAGGGGCAGATTTGCAAGAACTGGCGCATCTCCGCATATTATCAGGGTTGTGCCTGTTAAAATGTGTCATGTAAAAAAAACCTGTGCACCACCATGGATGCGGCGCACCGTGCGGCACAACGATAGACAAGATGCATGACGCATCTGTTGGCATAAAGGTGACGCACTGCCCAGGGGCGGCCTATACTTGCTGGACTGTGTCACTCCTAACGCCTGCTACAAGCAGGCGTAAGGTTTCGACGCAGCATCGTCATAAAAGTGACTCAGTGAAATCTTGTAGATACCTGACATAGGTATAAGGTAGCGCAGGGCTTTAAAACGTGACGCATCGCACTAGATGCGTCACGTTGTAAATGTCGCAAGGTGGTGCATTGTTTACGCTGCCGCTGCCTCACATAAGTGATGCAACAGTGTTGAAAAGATGTCACAAGGGGTTTGTAAATCTATCCTTGGATTTTGTTGGCGGCCACCGCAGGGCGGCAAAGGCTGGCACCACCATGGGTGGCAGAAGGCCTAGCTACGCCACTGCACTACATTCATACATGGCAAAGATATATGGACTGGAATTCTGTAGGAAACACTATGGGGCAGATTTACAAGGAACTGACGCATCTGCATAGATGCATCAGTTTCCTTGCATAAGCTCCAAATGCCCTTGCGCCACCATGGATGCACTGTATTTACAATACAGTGCAGCATGGCGCAAGGAATCACAGATGAGTCTGAAATTCTGACGCATCTGTTGGAGCAAAAATTAAGCATTTTGAAGTTGGTCACAAAAGTGACGCAACTCCAGCAATGCGCCAGAAAACATAGGTAGGTCCCATGTAAAAAGCCCTGCGTCAATCCTTATGCCTGGTCCGAGCAGGCGTTTGTATTTTGATGCAGTGAAGGCGTAGAATGACGCAGTGAAATCTTGTAAATTTCACTGCACCAGTTCTACATGGCTTTTTGCATGGTAATGCCTACCCTGCATTCATTATACCTGCCGCAGGTATAATGGGATGCAGGGCTTTACAACATGATGCATCTCCCTAGATGTGTCACGTAAATTGGCCACATTTTTTATGCCGCTGCTGCATCACAAAAGCGACACAACAGCGGCGAAAAAGTGACGCAAGTGGCTTGTAAATCTGCCCCTATGTTCTAAGATGTCTTTGGTGTGTACAACATCATGCATCGCATCACGACTGCCTGAGGCCATAATCTCCTTACAGTATTACTATTTAAACCACCAAATCTACGGTATCTTTCAGTGCCGTTCCTTAGCATGAACTTACATGGAGCCCATACCAGAAGTGAAGGCTGAGGCACTTATCACTTTAGACAATACACAATGAACCCCACCATCTCCCAGCAAGAAAGATCATGGCAATTAACGGGGTGCTCGGCTCTTGTCCAGGGCACTGCATATCTCCCCTGAGGGTATCTAGGTGGACAGCATGTATTGATGCCTATAAACTAATACACATAATGTCGTAAAAACATATGCATGACTCTCTCAAGAAGTATACTATACAACAACAAAAGAATGACTACTGGTGCAAAAAAGTAAATAAAATTGTAGAATTTGCAACCAACTTCAAACTAAGACAATCTAACATAAGCCCCAGAAAGGTGTGATTAGGTGAAAAAAACTTAGTTTTTTAAAAGAACCCTCACTCACCAACCTAGTTGGTGACATGCTTCATCATTGGGTTCCCACTGGGGAGACCAGTGTGCTCAAATTCCTGAATTACAGCGGAGCTGTTTTTTTGTGTTGTACTTGTGAGGTGGTGCCCAAAATAAAGTGAGAGGTGGTTTAAAAGATGGCGAGCTGTTCCCTCTACTGACTTTAATAAAGGGACAGCCAGCAATCATTAAAAATGAGTGAATGGACACTTGGTAGCTTGTAAACTTGAACCACTGTATCCTAAAAAAAAGTGTAGAGGTCAACAAGTTTCTGCTGTTTAATGCCAATTTAGCTCAGCATTCGTCAGGACCAAAATAAATTACCCGGTGGTATACGCACGCTAAGGCGTACCCTATCCGTGGAGATGTGTGTGAATGGGATAAAAACTCACGGTTTTACCTGTGTGGGCTTCTCTGATTTCAAGGGCCCTGAACTATTCATTTCAGTAGACTTTACTTCATGGGCTCACACGGCAAGGGAAACTTGCAAGCCATGCTTTGCTTTGAAAGCGGCAACTCCCTACTGGTAACCTATTCAGTACACCTCCGCAGCCCGAATACACTTTCTCTCAAGAAATAGCAGATTACAGATCTACTGAACGTGCCATTGTTTTTTGTACTTTCATTGCTAGAACAAAGTGAAACAAAAATGTACCAGATGAGACTGATAAGGCTGCTGCTGCTGTCCTCCTAGATGTTGGAAAATGCAATTCTTTATCTCTGAATTGGCACACCAGAATAAACACGTAAGAACTCAAAATAAAGTCGCCAGGAGCATTATTTGAATGAGAAACCAACAACAAATTAAATGGTTGCCTGCCACAAGACCTATTCTAGGGGTTAATGTTTAAAATCAACTGAGGGAAGCAGTGACGTACGGGAGGTAGATGGGCAACATGCAACAAATGCGAGCGACACAACATTCTGTGATTTTAGACATATCACTTAATCTCTCCTGGTGATAAATTGCTCTATATAAATGTGCTGCAAGATGAAAAAGCAGAAAGAGCCAAATATTTTGAAGAAATATTTCCACCAAAGTGGATGTTAACAGTATTTCGGTTACAGGAAACCGATAAGAGAAGCAGACAAAGAACAAGCCCTGGCAAATGCAGAAAAACATGCTACAACCAATTGAAATGGAGGAAAAGTAAGTGGCAAGTGCAGGAACCAATGAAAAGTCAGAAAAGAGAGGAGGTGGGATGTAATCCCCTTTTAAGTTTATATTAAAAACAATAGTTTGCACAAGCACATCGCAAGGGCTGTGCTGGCGAAACCTAAAAAAACACTCCACCTGACCATAAAACAGGCTTGCAAAGAGTCCAAGGACCCACATACTGACAGGTTAGATCAGCTTTTTTGACATTGCCAGATTGCACTGGTGGCAAATCTGACCCTGGCCACTGCTAATGTTGAACCTATGGTAAGTGAAGAAGCTCAATAAAAATGTATTTCCTATACACTAGTTGAACTAGCCACAACTAGAAAGACACTATTGTCGACTCTTACGTAGTACTTTAGCACAAGTCCTAGGAAGTGACATCAGAGGAAGTGGCATCACAGCCATGACTTTATAAGAAGTGGCAACACAAGAGGTGACATCAGATCTTAAGACCTTATACATATGTTTAGCAGGTATATAATGAGTACATTTGAGTACATTGTGAGTATGAGTATGAGTATGAGTATGAAATAGGCTTTATTTCGATAAAAACATATCTTAAAAGCATAAACATGAAGCAATACATCATAAAAAGATTAAATTTGCATGAATATGAACACCTAGGTGCCAATTTCCTGCAATTTTTCTAAAACTTACACATATTACATCAATAATAAAACACAGAATAGAAGGATAAAAACTACTTGTACATAAGAATAAAATCACAGATTAAATATTTTCTCTAAGCCTTTTCAATCTGATAGACCAGGCCCATCTCAAAAACTTCAACAGACCACATACATACAACAACTTAAAAATACGCAGCGCTACAGAGTGGTCTCTAGGGCCCAGTTCTCTACATAAAGGTTTAGGCCAACAGTTCCTTGGCGATTTATATGCCGGACATACGAACAGGATGTGTGCAATTGATTCTATTCTAGACTCGCAATGTGCACAAAAAGTGACGTTTGGAAAGGAGCTTTCCAACGGACAGTCAGTTCACGTATCGGTAATATGCCAACCCTAAATTTGAAGTACCAGGCCCTATCAAAGGGCTTCTGAATGATGTCAAGATAGGGTTCACAGAATGCAATGTCCTTGATCCTCAAAAACTCATCCGTTATTCTGCCTAGTTTGGGATCAGAGTTGCCTTTACTAGATACCCATCTCCAATAAAGTTTCTTCAATACTGCCTTAGGTGGGGCTGATCTATTTTCCCATGCATCAGTGAGGCCCAAATCGCAGAGCAAGGATTTGACGTCTTTTAGCCACTATATTTTATGCCATCCCACCATGGACAGTACTTCCTACAGACCCTCCGCATATTTTGCTAACTCCGGCACTCGCCACAACCGAGCCCATAATAGGAGCGGTCG
The DNA here is from genome assembly GCF_964263255.1 of Lissotriton vulgaris. Classification (NCBI taxonomy): domain Eukaryota; kingdom Metazoa; phylum Chordata; class Amphibia; order Caudata; family Salamandridae; genus Lissotriton; species Lissotriton vulgaris. Next base: position 1,629,901,810 of record NC_141695.1, on the reverse strand, counting down.
GACTTTTGCCAGATCATTAATCGAGTGACACCCCAGATCAAGTAACAGTGGGACCGAGGGAGTGCTCTGGGGGAGTGCCATAAATTCTTTAAGGAATTCAATTTCAGATCTTGTCAAGTGTTCCATATTGCTTGTACCCCACAGTTCGGCTCCATATAGGGCCGAGCTCACTCCTCTCGCCTTATATTTCTCAAGAACCGGGGCAATGGGTCTAGTTGATTAAGAGCGTTGTTCCTTAAAGATAGCCCCCACTACCCTTTTATGGCTTAAAAATATTTTCTGTATGTGTGGGTTCCACTGCATCGTATCGGAAATGCTTATGCCAAGGTAATCAAATACTGTAACCCTCTCCAATGATACAAGATTTAAGACTGGGGGCCGCCCAAGCTTTTTTGGTGGGTTCAGTACCAAATACTTAGTCTTATCTGTATTTATTACAAGCCCTCTCAGGATACAGAATGACTGAAAACTATCAAGGAGGCTCTGAAGGCCCACAGGGGACTTAGAAATAAGGAGGGTGTCATCAGCGAATAGGAGAGTAGGAATTCGCTCGCCCGCCAGGGATGGTGCATCAGATGGACCTTTCAGCAAGTGCTCCACCACACCGTTCACGTAGATTGAGAACAGAGTGGGAGCAAGAACACATCCCTGGCGGACAACCCTATTCACTGGAATTCTATTTGTCTTCTGCCCCTGTGGGCCCCACCTCACTTGTGCGAAGTTACCATCATGGAGCCTCACTAATATTGACAGAATATTCGGGGATCCCCATTTCGGACAACACTCCCCATAGGCGTTCCCGGGGGACCAGGTCGAAGGCAGTCTTTAGATCGATAAATGCGAGGTAAAGACTGCCTTTTCCTATGAGAACCACTTTCCAATAAATAAGAAACAGTCTGAATGCCTGCTCTATAGTCCCAGTGCCAGCCCTAAATTCCGCTTGGTGGTCCGAAAGGATTTTATTGTCATCAGCCCATTGCAAGATTCTCTCAAGTACCACCTTCCCGCCAACCTTCTGGGTGGAGTCGATCAGGCTTATTGGGCGGTAATTGGCAGGGTCGTCCCTGCGCCCCTTTTTAAAAATTGGGATGACCTCTGCCCCCTTCCACGACTCAGGGATTGTGGCACCATTATCAATGGCATTAATTAGGATGGATATAAGCTTTCCCCATTTGGGCAGGTCAGATCGAAGAAGGTCTCCTGGAACACCGTCGGGACCTGCTGCTTTATGTGGTACTATGCACTTGATCGCATTTTTCACTTCTTTTCCTGTGAAGGGGTAGCTATTAGGTTCCCCAAAGGTCACCGGGATGCTTTGGGGAAGGGACTCATTTAGGCCACCCTGAGGACACGAGTACAGTTTTGAGAAGTGGTCGAACCACGTTTGGCTTGTAATATTGCACGTTATAAGGTCATTATCTGGTCTATTCTTTGCTCTTATTATATTCCAAAAGCGGCCGGCATCTCTCCCAATGCTGGCCTCCTTAAGTGCTTGCCAATACTGGTCCTCCCACTCTTTTTTCGCTTCTGATATAGTCAACTTATACTCTTTCCGAGCCAGCTGGATCAATGCTTGGGACTTGCACTTAACTGCCTTAATTAATGCAGATTTCTTATGTCGGCATTTTGTTGTATACCAACCCTCCTTGCCAATGGACTTTTGGGGCTTCCTCTGTGCCATACCTTTGCTTTGGACTAAAAATAGATTCCCCAGCTCTTTAGTGAGTATACACACAAACACTCCTGATTGAGGCAAAAGACTCAAGCTTTTGTAAGCGACACATCAAACAATGTTGGCTTTTGTCAGCCTAAAGCTTCCTTTACCCAATAATTGACAAACTAACTCTGACAGCACCCTACCCCACCAGGCGTAATATTCCATTTGCAGCACATTTCCATACAGATATGATTGCTTTAGCTGCCTGCGCTCTCCGGAGGTGATACCCCTCTCCTATGGAAAGTATGCTTACTCAGCACTACCCACCACTTAATATGCCTGTGGTGAGCAGCTGCACTCATCTTATGAGATTGGGATTCATTTTGCAACAACAGATAGAAAGACAGAAAGGTAAAAAGGAGAAAAAGAGACTGGAAAACAATACTGAAGGAAGAAAATAGGATGAAAAAAGAACTAAGAAAACTAGGCAAGTGTATAGTAGTGAAAGAAAATCGTTATGGCAACATTGGCATTCAGCAATAAGACCCTGAGAACAAGTTTGGGGCTCTGCATTTATGTTTTTACAAATGGCACACTGCCCCCCCCCCCAGATGTTACTTTCACATTTAGCAGCAAGCATCTATCATGTCCTTATTGTTGGCATAACTATATCTAAACCACCCTCACATTCCCCAGATCAACCTGATAGCTCACCACCAGAATGCCCACACAAAGAATGGACCAACTATTTCACAGCAACAGAAATCAGCTCGAAATCTAAATAAGAGTAAGTCGCCCGATATCTAAAGATGAGAAGAAAATGTTGATAAACATAACTGAGAAGAAAAAGGCAGATGCAATTTCAGTCCCAACTAGCACTTTCAAGAAAATGTTGGCCTTCACAAGGCTACATTGGTAGTTTGTATGGAAAAAACTACCCAAGTGGGGAGATGTAGGAACAGCAGGAAACACCACACCTATGGCCAGTCATCAGAATCTACACTAGACGGCACTATCTAATAAGAACTTGGCATATCTCAGACATGTTACACTGCCAAATGGTGCCCTAGAGATAGCCTACTTGACCTACTTGTTTACAATAACACTGACCTGTGGTCTCACCCATTCACTGTAAACTCATCCTGCAGCAGTCAGCCCTCAGTATGCACACATGATCTTTCATTTCATAGATATCATAACTCTGAATTACATACGTTTCCCAAAGCTAAGAGCATCATAACAGCAAAGCAACCTTTTATAAGGCAGTACTACTGCCTGCCTCTCCGCCAGAGGAAAGAAAAGCAGATGTCAGCAAATCTTGGCTCTTAATTAAAGTGTCTGGTTAGTTCTCAAGCGTTAATCAAGAGAATTATTTGGATAGTTACTATTCTCCAACATTGCATCTTGTTAGAAATCAATAAAGTATCTGAGGCAGTGAACGTATAAAGCATCGCTAAAATGAGACCAATTCCAATGTATGGATCTGATAAGCAAAAACTTTGTTTCTATTTTATGTCAAGGTGTAATGCATTAATATATATGCATATCCATTTATTCGTTTAGCCGTGAAGCAAACGGCTTCTTTGTTAAGGCGTTTTTACCACCTCTCTGACAAAGTGTACTTGATTTATTCTTTCATGGTCAAGGTCTGACATCTACTGGTAGAATGAAGTATTACCCATGCTTTTATGGTGCATCCAGCGCCGCTGGTTCAAATACAAATGTAGCAGTATCCACATCACTGCATCTCACTCGATAGGAATACTTATTTTGGTATTTGACCTATATAGCATTGTGTATATTATAATTTTTCACAACCAGTAAATAGGTGCAAAAAGACCATGTTTGGCATTCGGCTGTGCAATTATGGCATATTTTTTCTGGGTTCTCAATTTCCCCGCGTTTACGCCTCAATGTCTGACATTCTCGAGCCCCTCCATTTCAGCAATATATGTCAGCTACTTTTTAGGGCAAAATGGCCAACTGCCAAGGTCCCCACTTTCCATGGAGCCCCCTACTAAGCAATTTTTCTCCTACTCTATCTATCGGACCATCTCTCTGCCTATCTTTACCTCTGACTTTCTCCACTCAGAGTTACTTTTATGAATTTTGGGTTCCCAGGACAGACTCAGCAGTTTTTTTGTGAAAAGTAAAATATAATTTAATGTTGTTCGGCATCATGTAGGCATGAATTAACAGAAAATAGATAATACATTTCTAATTTATTCCGAAAAGGGGGCCCCAAAATATTTCTTGATGAGGGCCCCAAAAATCCATAAGATGACACAGAGGGCCTAATTTAAGAGAAGTGATACATCGCTGTGTGAAAACAACGATGCGTCAATTCTCAGTGCACCCTCCTTGCAACATTATGGATGAGTCATATTTACTTTAAGACGCATCATGTCGCAATGAATGACAGATATGTCAGTATTACTGATGTAACTGTTGGCATAAAACTGACGCATTGCTGGAATTGTGTCGCAAGCGTGACGCAACTCCAGCAATGCAGGGGGAGGGCTATCATAGCACTGTGTCAGTCTTACCCCTGCTGGGAGGCAGTCATAAGATAGTGACGCAATGGCATCTTAGAAGTGGAGGACTGAAATCTTATAGATTTGAATGCACCACTTCTAGAAGGCTTTTTTCTCGAGTGTGCGCAAATGGGTTTTCTAAATTTGTGCCTTTTATCTGTATTATAGCGTATTTTGTTCTCAATTCCTCAGTTTTTTTATATATATGCTGTGCGATCGCCTTCCGAACTGTTTCTATTCAAACTCGAAGTTCAGCTCCAAATTTATTGTAGTTGCACCAAAACATATGTAACTATATTTAAAGCAAAAAAAGCTGGAGCTGTAATTAGGCAGCAGCTTTAGCCACATACTTTTTTCCCCCGTGTTTATCATCCTGTTGTTTTCTGTAGATTACTGATCTGCATCCCACAGATGCTGTAGACGAAAAGATTACGATCTTTACAACAAGGCTTCTTTTCACTTCATTAGCTTGTCCTGGTTTCCTTTTGCAACTGTAGGACACATGCTGAATTTTCACACAACAGCAGACTTTTAGGCTCCTTTTTTTCCAGAACAAATGCCAAAACACTAGGATTTATTCACACTGCTACACAAGGCAACGTAAAAACAAAAAATTTGAACTGCACCTATGTAACTTTGAACTTATACTCCAGCCTTACGGTACATTTATAGCTTTTATTTAAATTAGGCAGATACATTGCTTTGGCTCAACTCAACATATTTTAATGTCCTTCGGGAAAATAAAAAATAAATAGTGGCGGGCTGTTATTAGGTAGCATCTTTATATAACATATTTATTCTTTAACCTGCTACTCATGGAGCACATAACCCAGGTAAATTGGAAGGACATATGCTTTATAGAACAACACTACACATTTATGATCTTTAAAACAACATTCCAGTTTAAGATTTTGCTTGGTAGTATGTGGTTTAGGTCAAAGAACTTACCCGCATCGCTGCTGCAGTGATTTTTGCGCTACGCGGCTTTTTTCGAAAAGCCGCGTTAGATGACGAGCTCAGCTCGTCATCCGCACACGCCCCCCGTGGCTGATGACGAGCTGAGCTCGCCATCAGCATCGAAGGGGTTAATCTCCTTAGATGCACCCTTGAAAAAAATAAGTGCATGGGACTGCACGTTTATGCACGCAAATGGGTTTTTAAATCTGTGCTTCTTATCTGTATTATAGTGCCTTTTATTCGGTGATTTTAGTTTTTTTATATACACATAGTTAACTTTCTCTTTTACTTCTGTTTTTAGTACATTTTGTGCGATCGCCTACCGAAGTGCTTTTATTTAACATAGAAGTCCAGCTCCAAATGTATCCTACCTGCATGTTTTTTTTGTTTTTATAAGGCACATACATTGCTGTATTTTAATGTAATAGGGTAAACACAGAAACATATTAGTGGCATGCCTCTAGCTGCACTCCAAATGGTTAATTTGTAACAGTCATTAGGCAGCAGTTTTAAACAATGTTATCTATACTACTATTTTAAAGCGAGAACTGGGAACCTTTGAGGCGGGTAAACTCCAGAAGTACACCATCAATCACAACACCCAATACAGCGTTGGAAAGGGGAGGTCCAGGAGATGGACATAGGCTATACATTTCTACAACATATACATTACGTAGGGCAAACAACATTCTGGATAAAGTAGTTCCTTGTGGGCGTTGTTCCGTGGGCGGTAACATTGCCAGAGGGGCATGTCCCAAAATACATCACACTTCACTCGGTTACAAGAAACACAGCCCCTTCTAGCACTCAAGCACACACAAAATATAGCCCATTCAGGCACCCAAACACACACAAAACACAGCTTCAGCAAGCACACACAAAACACAGCGACTTCAGCAAGAAAGGTGTAAGTGGACACATAAACAGCTTTTGAAAACATTGACTTCTGTAGCATTACAGTGGTGACATAAACAGAGTTTTTTGACGTGTGGAACTAAACATGTCTGTGCAATGGGCTCAGTACTCACTGACTACGACATACATTCATCAGGGTTCGGAGCATAAACAAAGGGCGCGGCTTCGGGAGGACAACAGACGCGGTAACACAAGTCACCGCCCACTTCACAAGGCGGTCACTGTTGGGCAAGCCTTGCACAAGCATCCAATGGCGCAACATGAACGAACGCAAACACTGTTGGCCGCACCTTCCACCCAAACAACCAATCACGCGACTTAACATTAAAATACCACAGCAATTGAAACGAGAAATATGCTAAACCTTCAACCATTGCTCCAACACGCACGTGAATAATACAAAAACAAAAAAAGGAATGATTCACGCACTCGATCTCGGACCATTATTGCTGTCAGAGGCACTAACGCGGGGAACAAACAGAGAACTACATTTAATGTGCTACAATAAACACACTTTGAAAAAGACATTGTCAGAGGGCACGGAAAGAAGAACAAGGCTAATTTAAGAAGCCTCGAGGCTGCTTTCAGTCCTCGTGGCAGGAAAAAAAAAAAACAGGGCGATTTAAACAAGCCTCGAGCCCACTTTCCCAAAAATTAAACACACGTCTAACGTTGATGCAGGGGCCTGCACAGGGGCCGGGCAGGGAAAAAAATACAAGGACAAATCAACAAGCCTCATTTACATTGCAGGGGCCAATTCCACAAGTCTCACTTACATTGCACAACGAGGCATAAAGTACGCTAATTTATGGCACTTTCCACATGTATAACTTTGTTGAAGGGGTCAGGAAAAAGCCGTGCTCAGAGCCCTCGCTTTAATTGCTAAACAAACAACAACAGACAGATTACAAATATCTCCGCAACATCACAGGTTGAACAGGGGGGCTGGCACTCAAAGGAAAACAATCACATTTAAATAACACTCCTTACACTTGAAGAAAGAGACACACCACATTACACGTTAGCACAGGGGCCATACAGGACTACTAAAACAGAAGGAATTCATTTAAGTCTCATTTACATTGACAAAAGAGGCATGCTGTATACTAATTGACGCAAAATTACGCAACTTCATGCTTGGGGCTGATACTCAAAAGAAAACATGCACATTTAAATAACACTCCTTATACTTCAAAAAAGAGACGCACTACATTACTCATTAACACAGGGGGCGGACAGGAAAACAAGGACACACTACATTACACGTGAGCACAGGGGCCACACAGGACAACAAAAACAGAAGGAATTCAATAAGCCTCATTTACATTGACAAAAGAGGCATGCTGTATACTATGTGATGCAAAATTCTGCATATTCATGCTTGGGGCCTGGCACTCAAAGGAAAACATGCACATTTGAATAACACTCCTTATACTTACAAAAACACACACACTACATTACACGTTACCACAGGGGCCGGACAGGAAAACAAAAAGAGGAGTAATACAATAAGCCTCATTTAAATTGAAAAAAGAGCCTTGATGTATACTAATTGACGGCGCTTTACCCTACTTGATGGTACTTTGGTCTGTGGAAAATACGAACACACTTACCCATGCTCACAAACAGTCCTAGGAATCTATCTATATCTATACTACTATAATAAAGGAAGAACATTCAGCCTTTGAGGCGGGTAAACTCGGGAACAGCAGTGCCAATTCACACACCCGATACACCGTTGGAATCGCCAGGGTGTGTAGATGGTTATAGGCTATATACATGTTTTTTTTTAAACGTTATTAAAAAAATTTACAGTAAAAATAAAAGTGGTCCCTCCGAAGTAGCGCCGGCCGCGACGTGAGTGCTCACGTCAGGAGCGCGGGAAGGAGCGGCATCCAGGAGCGCCACGAGGAGCAGCGGACATGGCGCAGGGGAGGAGCGGTGACGTGAGGAGCAGCTGACAGGCCAGCGGCGGTGCGAGCAGCGGACAGGCTGGAGGAGCGGTGGCTGAGGTAAAGAAGCAATGGACATGGCGCAGGGGAGGAGCGGTGACGTGAGGAGCAGCGGACAGGCCAGCGGCGGTGCGAGCAGCGGACAGGTGGGAGGGGCGGCGGCTGAGGTAAGGGGACCCATGTTGGGGCAGGTGGGGGTCTGAAGCGTGGCTCAGTGGTTGGAGGCGGCAGACCCGGAAGCTGATATCGGCCGTGGACCAGGGTTCGATTCCCCGCATCGGCGGGTCTCGGGCTTAAAAATTCCACGGAGTCGACAATTCTCGCTCCGGTGCCTACTCGACTCACGGGGTCACACTCTGCGACTCTGGGCAATAGCTTGCTTAATCTCCACTACGGCCCCTCGCGGCGGGATGCCTGGCTTTCACCTTGTGGATACCCGGCCGGGGTATCTCACAGGGGAATACCAGGACGGGTTCCCTAAGCAAGCGCCTTGAGACCCCTGGGTTAAAGCGCGCTATATAAATCGAAGCACATTTACATTTACATTTACATTTCTGCTCCCCATTGCAGAGCATTTACAGATCTAAGCGTGTCCTGCTCATTCAAATCAAGGACCATCTCATGAACAGCTGCCCTGCCTCAAAGCATTGAGGTGAACCTGTTTCTTTGCATTTACAGTGTGTGTCTAAACTGCATACTTTGAACTCACTTTCTCAGGTAAGAGCGGTGAGACAGGGTGGAGTGGGAGCCAACAGACGACGATAAGGGAAAGTTAGATAAAAGAATTTAAAAATCACTTACCTTGCTCTTGCCGCATCGCTGAGTAGGCAATGCGGTGGGCACAAGGTAAGTGGTTTTCCTTCTTTTAATTTAGGTTTCCCTCGTCTGTCGACTCCCCCCAACCCTGTCCCACCCCTTTTACCTACAGTGCTAGGGATTGCACTGCAGTCGGCAGAGCCCCAAAACAGTGAGCATTCTTAGCCTCTGTCTCCAAGATTTTCTGTCTGCAGCACTTGTACTAAATCAGAGGAATTCTGTATTAAATACATGTGCATTTTAAGGGTAAACACAAAAACAAGAATCTTCGCTGTGAACTTATCTAGAACAGTGGTTTATGGTATGAGCACAGTTTTTTATTTAATATTTTGATATATGTATTCCTATATGGATTATCTGACAAAAAGGACTACAAGTACAAGAATGAAAACAAAAATGCACCCACGCAGTGGGAAAAAGATTGCTTTAAATCACAGAGCTACGTACATGACACAAAAAATTATTTACACTTGCTGAAATGTCCAGGAGGAAAACAGAATGTAACATAGACATAAGACAGAGTGAACATAAGAACCATATAAAAGCAGATAATCAAAAATCTGTGGTGGTTCTTATTATGATGAACATGGGCAGAACATCAGCCAATTACGTTACCAGGAGCTGAAGGTGTTACATAAATGTAATGTTTTGCATAATGTATGTGAATGACAATATTGTGCAGCTTTCTCTGACCTTTTTTTCAATGCACAGTGGTTCTTAATCTGTGGTCCGGGGACCCCTGGGGATCCACAAAGCCTACTTGAGGGGTCTGCGACTGCTTAGAAATTAAATAATATTATCAGATTAATAAAGTGTATGTAAATAAAGCAGCAGAGCGTAACATTTAAAATGTTCTGAAAACAATTAAGTAATGCTATTTATGAGGTCAGTTGCGTGGCACTTTCATGATGCAACATGGTGCACGCACGACGCAACTCAGAAATGAGATTTATGAAGCTGTGCCAGGCCACTTTGCATGGCCCTGAGTGGCTTCAAAAATCTGGAGTAGTGCAGCACAGCGAAAATTGTGTGTTGCGTTACTCTACCCTGGGACGGCGTTCCATGGGCATTAGCCTGTGTGTTCCCACACAACTCTGTGTTCCCACACAACTCCCATAGTTTTTGATGCATTCCCAAATTTGCCAAAAGTGGCAGACCTGGGAATGCGCCAACAAGATACGCCTTCTCAAGGGAAATACAAGTAGAAATATCTTTATTTCTCCTCTTTACTTCCGCTTTCAATGTGTGCTCCAGAATGCAGCACACATAGAAAGAGGAATATGAATCTCAGGATTGTTTTTGTGCTAGAAGGTGCACCATTCTGCACAGAAACAATCCTGCATGGAACACAGGCGCTCTTGCACCATGGTGCAAGCGTGCCTGCAGTGATGCTGGCAGTCAAAATAGCACCAGCACAGGGACAAAGGCAGGCACATGCCCTATTCTCTTAAATATGGAGCTTTCATGCCCTTCCCATCATGCAGAGCAGCACAGTAAGGTGACTTGCTGCGCTGCACTATGCTGCGTGACTCTGTTATAAATATGCCCCTAAATTGGCATCCTCAGATTGAATTGTGGGAGCAGGGTAAGTGCATCAAACTGAATATAGTATGAACAATAAGTGGCCTCAATTGAATTTAGAAAAGCTGTAACCTTCCCTTTCAAATGTATTTTTTTAACTTCTTTTATATATGTTTGTTTATTAGAAAACATACTTAATCATTCGATGACTTGTTTGATGAATGCTTATTTATGTGTTTTTGGTTTATTGCTATGCGGCTCAAAGCATCAGAAATGCTTAGGTCAGCATCCCAGGCTTCCAGTAATGACTACAAGAGGGCCCCCAGATTCCAATAATAAGTCATTGGTGGGGCTGGTATTGATTAACCCCTTCCATGCTCATGACGAGCTCAGCTCGTCATGCAGCACAGTGCTCGTGTGCTCATGACGAGCTGAGCTCGTCATGACCACACCCGTTTTAATTGTGGTCCAGCACAGGAGGGGAATCCTGCACCCAGCGATGTGGTTAACTGGAGATCCACGGAAGTCAAAAGGTTAAGAACCACTGGTCGAGTGGGTACTCTGTCGTAATGGCAAGGTGTGCCCTCCCTGCCAAACTGAAGATCCAGTGCCTGATTTAAATGCGGGTAGACTTTAAGTATGTCAACGACAAAGCGTACTCCAGCTCTTTTGCTGACATACACCTCGGACAGCCCCAATGGAGTGAGGGTCATTGGAGGTTTTGCCAATATGACCATGAGGCCACTTCATTTGTCCAGCCATAATGCCAATTCCTGTCAATGACTAGAGTTTTCCACAGTGCCGGCAGACAACTCTATGGGGCATATTCTCAAGGACTTATTGCCGATATATTGGCACTTAAGTGCCGCAAAAGTGGCGATAGATTTATCTCAAGCTGGTGCAAACTGCTGACATCGCCAGTTTTCCAGCGATAGCTGCTGCAAAAAACATCCCCACGGATGAGAGCGACAACTAACGCTAATGATATGCAGAGTAGGCATTCCCGTGCACAAACACACGAAAACACCACTTCGCGACATTCTCAATGGCCAGCCAGACCTGCGATCCAAAAACAGGCGATAAGGCGCGTTAGCAGCAGGGATTTGACACCTGCCTTTTACTGGTGTTAAGCAGGACAAAAACCTGCAGTATGAATGGAGCCCAGCCCAGAACAACATCTGAAGACCAACACATGTCATGGAGCTACTGATCATGCAGCTCGGAGATCCAATAGGGCCACAACACCCACGGCCACCACACCCAGGCCCCCCCGGATGCCCATCGGACTACCACCGAGGCAGCGCAAAACAAGACAGCTGACCTTCCGAAAACGGTATGGCCCCCAGCCACACAATTGCGGAATGTGGGGAGAGGTGGGAACCAAGTATGTGTGAAGGAGACAAATCACCCATGAATAAGAATGTGCACAATGCCAAGGGTGGCAGTGATGTGCTGGACAGACTTCAGTATGCAGAGCACAGACATGTCCATGTGGACATATACTGCTGGTGTTTGTAGTGTTGTGGACAGTGGACGCTACCATGTTACCTCAGGCAGTGGGGAAGACCTGGGTTATGTAGATTTGTTGTCCCTCCCTGTAAGTGTAAGCGGAGTGGGCTGGTCCGGTGTACGCCAGTCCAGCGTAGGGGTGCGAATAAATAGGCCGGGGCTCTGGGCATGGTTTACTTCCGGGATGGCCAACGAGTCTGACAGGGTGGCGCACTTCACCCTGCCACGAGTCAGTCGCAGTGACCGCCAGCCTTCTCAGCCGATCGCTGGCTTCCGCGACACATGCCCCCAGCGCACCCAGCGGCACAGCACCGCGGTTTCATGTGTGTGCTGACTACTGCCTTCGGCCTACACTGCGGTCAGCATATCTCCCAATTCAAATCGAGTATTGATTCATCGATGGCGCAGTCCAGTAGGCAACAGACATTGCATCCAGTGCGGCCCGCCCGGACGATGCATCATCGCTGGCTACATTCACGCTGAGCTCATCAGGTGCCACTAACTCTGTGCAGCTCAAGTCAATGCCACTTGACTGTGGACCCTTGCCGACCGCTGCAGCCTACCTACACTGCAGTCAGCAGGGCTCATGCATATCAAATCTAATCCTAACCTGCAAGGGCGGCCATCATCGCTGGCTGCGTACACACTGAGCTCATCCGGTGCCACTAACTCTCTGCATCACAACTCATGGACCCTTTTTGATTGAGTTTCGTGCTGTGGACAGCGGACGCAAAATGTCACCTCAGGCAGTGGGAAAGACCTGGGACAATGATGATGAAGATGAGGCAGGTGTACTACACCCCACTGTAGCTGCAACAGGAACATCCCGAAGGGACACAATGATTAACAATTTCCTCACATGAGCAAGCTCATCTCTGGTGCCCCTACCTCAAAGTAGCTCAATTCATGAACCCTTTGTGATTGAATCTTTTGTGTGTGATTTCAGATCTGGTGCCCCTACCTCAGTGCACCACAAGTCGTGGATCCTTTATGATTGAATCTTTTGTGTGTGATTTCAGATTTGGTGCCCCTACCTCAGTGCACCACAAGTCATGGACCCTTTATAATTTAATCTTTTGTGTGTGATTTCAGATCTGGTGCCCCTACCTCAGTGCACTACAAGTCATCTGACCCTTTATTAATGAATCTGAGTGTGTGATCTACTGATCACTGTTCTAGTTGTTGCCAGCACCAGCCACTCCCTGAGGGCTGGCTTTCACTCACCCCACACCCATCCAGCACAGGCGTCACTGGACATGTGACCCTGGTAAAAAAAAAGGGGCTGTGCGCACTTGTCCGTAGCCAGGTCCACTATCTATCTAAGTGTGTCCATGTGATCATTATATATGCATGATGACCCTAGGCCCTACCACATTACATTGTGCTGTGGACAGCGGACGCAACCATGTCACCTCAGGCAGTGGCTAAGACCTTGGACATGTAGCTTTGTCGTGTCCCCCTGTAAACATAAGCAGAGTGGGCCATGCCGGCCTACGCCAGTCCAGCGTAGGGGTGTGAAGAATTTGCCTGGGGCTCTGGGCATGGTTCAGTTCTGGCTTGGACAAGGAAGAAACTGATCTCTGTTGTAGTGTCTGCGCCACCAGGGCCACAATCGACAATGTTGCAATGTAACATGCACCCGGAGGGCGGGCTCGCACGAACGGAGAAATGAAGGAGTGCAAGACTGCTCGGGGTCTTGGCTCATACATGCCAAGTGTTGTGTGTATCTGTATTGCCGCAGCATGAGCCAAATGCCTAGCCCTCCTCGCAGCGCGAGTTCAGCCAGGCAGGAACTCCACATCTGTGTCGGCCCTATTCTTACCATAGGCCTACCCTCATGTGGCCGCCCACCTTCAACAGACATTATCACTGTGTCGTTGTCAGGCTTGTGGACATGCGCAGACAGGCATGACAATGGTGTGCCGTAGGAGGGCAAGTGATGCAACCGCGCAGGGCACACACGTAAATAGGCTTGGGAGGGAGGAGCAGCTGTGAGGCAATGAAACACACAGTGATGCTGCACATTTGCCACATGCAAGACATGTTAAACATGAATCCCAAAGTCACACACATCCCACCCCACCCCTAACAAGCGACTTCACATTTCCTGAATGCAAGCAAATGACAAACTAACATTAGGGATGAAAGCTCCTTTGTCTGAACTATCAGGCAGGAGCACATCTGCACCTCCGACCTCGGAATTGCATGTGCCCTGCACCCCCTGACAGATTCTATAGCAGCTGATTTCGACTCCCTCACTATGCACAGCCCAACAAAAGACCAATGTATACGCACCCCAAAGACAGAAATCCTTGCTCAAAGTTGTCTTGCATGGAATGGCCTTCACACTTACTCCCACACCATCTAAGGCGTACAACCATTGCACACTAAAACAACTCATTTATCTGAGCTGTGGCATTTTATCCACAGAACTGGCGCAGGTTAGAACAGTGCCGCTTCAACCAGAGCCACTGATGCAATGGCAGAACATCGCAGACACATGCACAACCCCTGTCATGTGGAACTGTACCGTGCACGTAGGCTGCATTTACTGGGGGCACTGCCATTGGCAGTGCTGCGGATCAGTTACCCGCTAACTTTCTGCCTTGCCAACGTCACCTGCGTTCAGCCTGTGTTGCATTGTCAATCATGCATAGTCGAGTGGTCCATGGATAACTGCCTATCCAATAGGACGGTAGCTGAACTGGATTTTTACATGTGTGCATGCCCCCTGTTGGCACATGACCAGGAGTGTCACTGTGATACCAGTTTATGGGATGCCTTGATACTTGGCATGCATACTGGCAGCTGGACCTGGGAGATTGCACAAATCCCCTTGTTCAGTGACCACATTGAACCGCTCCCCTATTGGGCTGTAATGCTAATTGGTGTAAGGGGGTGGATGCAGCACATCTGTCCAGACCTTCTAATGGATCAACTCACCGTCCTGTTTGATGACGTCAACAACAACCTCATGTTGGAAATGATAGGCTACGAAGCTGCAATCGCTTTCATGGATGAGTAACTATGAACCTGCAGCCACAACTGATTGGAACCCATTGCACATATCCCAACACCTTGATGCATCTTGGTGATCTGATCACATATCCCACTACAAAAGTGGACATGGCTGCATCCGCCTGGACTCCGAATACATGAGCGGACAACAATGCGGGTTAACACACACCTGTGAAAGGTGAGGCACTTCCCCGGAGTGGACAGCGACACTTGGCAACGTTCCTCATTCTGACATACTGCTGCACATTGGTGTGCATGTTGTGGCACTTATCTTGCCCGTACTGACACGCATATGCCAATAAAGTCTACGCACCTTCACTTGTATTCAATTGTGTTGAGTGTTGATTTGAATGACAATGTGTGTCGCACTGCCTATCTGGGTCACGGCCATACATGCACATTGATAGCATTACCCAAGGAGTACCTTTTTGTTGAATCGCCGTCCCTACATTCATCCATGCTTACATACTTGATTGATCATAGACATGACACATCTGTGTGAATTAGAATATTTTATTCACATTCAGTGGTGTGTTGAAGCTTGACCAGTACAGGGCCATGCAAACCCCACTTTAAATTGTTGCCCTGTGAAGGGCCAGCCAGAGTCCTTTAGGGATTTTCAAGTTCATCGAAAGTGGAAGACTTCAGTCCGCAGTGTGATTGCTGTGTCATTGGTAACCAGACAAAATATGGCAGTCTATGTCGAGGTCCAAGTAAGCATGGGCGAATTTTGCGGATCTCGCGTTCGCGAATTTGCGGATTTTTGAACTCGCAATCCGCAAAATCCGCGAATTCTTGCGAATTTGCGGATTTTTTTTTTTTTTTGTGTTCGCAAGGATTTCTGCCAGTTCGCGAGGGTTTCGTACCAGTTCGCAATTGCGAACTTACATTTCGTCGCGCAACGGTCGCGAATTATGTTGTTTCTACGTCTGGTTCATCATCACAGGTTCCCAGCACCCTCTGTTTCACCACTGCAACCCTCTGTTACATCAATGCCACCCTCTGGTTCATCATTACTGTAGATTATGGGGGGGAAAAGCAAGCACACCATCCCTGCTTCAACTCAGATGAATTAATTTGGGGTTAGTTTATTAATGTGTCACTGTTTTAAAATTCCAGTCTGGCACCTGCTTCCTTATCTGTAATTTTGCTTTCTGTTGCAGTGCATTTTTTTTCCCCAGGACCTTCTTTGTGGCCTACTTGTAGCTATTGTATGAGCCTGCTGTGAGGGTCAGAGCAGGGTCATACAATTGTTGCAACTAGCAACTGAATTCTGGAGGGGCCCCAGTCAGGAAGCACTACCGGGAATTGTTACTAATGATGAGTTTGAACTCTTGCCCCTGCCGAGTGCTTTCACTTTTGAAAAACTCGTTTTTCTGCAATTTCGCGGGGTTCGCGGGGTGCGAACACGCGCAAGATCGGATTCGGAAGCCGCAAATTCGTGCGAATATGCAATTTGTTTTTTTTGCGGCGTGTTAGTTGGCAAGGTTTTGTGCGTTTTTGCGAGCCGCTCGTAGCGCAAGACGCGAAGTTACCCTCGCGGTCGTTCAAGGGCGCAGCCATCTTGTTTGCCTGACGTATTTCCGTTTCCGGGCGCGAAGTGTAATCTCGCAAAGTCCGCGGTTTGCCAGTACAGTCTCGCGCGTGTTCGCAAGGAAAATCTCGCGCGAACTTACCCGCGCGGTCGTGAACGGGCGCGGCCATCTTGTTTCTCATTCATTGCTATGGTTCTGGGCATGGTCTTTGTATCCTCTGTCAATCTCTGCCATCCTTTGCTTGTTTGAAGTTTTTTTTTATCTATTTTACTTATTATCTATCCCTCTATTTTTCTAGCCCTATATTTTTGTGTTTACTGCTACTTTTGGTTAATTTTAAACTACTTTTGTAAACTCTTTTCTTTTCTTCTCTTCCCTATTCTATTTTCTTTATTCCTTTCCGCCCAGACCATGGTGAAGGGAGCCGGGAAGCATCCCGAGAAGGGGAAGGGTCCCGCACCCCGTGTCCGGCTCCCGTGCGGGCGTTTGAGGGGGGAGCTAGTGATGCCACGGGAGATCTTTACCCCGGAGGAGGTGGCCCAACTCATTTTTTATGTTCAGCGCCGCCTCCCCAGGACCATCATGGGAGGCGGCAAGATCAGTGCCGGGTACGGGGCCCGGGAGCGCCGGAAGCGGTGGGAGAAGGTGTGCCAGGCCATTTACCACCACTCTCGGGTCTGGCGCACCTACAACCAGGCCACCCACCGCTGGACGGATGTCCTGACCCGTGAGCGAGATCTGCTCGACCTCCTTGGCCTTGAGATCCCCGGGCTTGGTGAGTAGTAGTAGCTATGTCTTTACTACTATGTTTTCTCCTGCTGTGTTATTATATTGCAAATTGTTGTTTTTTACCAAGAGCAATAATGCTGCTCATTACATTGTAGGTACATTTTATTTCAAAATCTTCTGTGCATTTCAGGTACACTGCTCTCCTTCTCAGTAGTGTTGCTACTATGCTTATTTGTTTTAGATTTTGTGTTCATTTCATTGGCCTGTGAAATTATGTATGAGTGTAGTTGAAAGAACTGCGCAATGCTACACACTAAGGTTCAGATTTTTAATTACCGGCGCATCCCTGCAAAGTTGCAGGGATGCGCCAGTAATTGTGCGTCACGCCACCATCACCCATGGTGCGCCGTATTACAATGCGGCGCGCCATGGGCCCAAAACGTCACCAAAGCGTTACGCATCTGTGCCGTAAAGGTGGCGCATTGCTGGAGTTGCGTCGCAACGATGGTGCAGCTCCATCAATTCTCTGGGGTGCCCTATCTCCCCAATGCTGCGTCAAGCCGTACGTCTGCTTCAAGCAGGCGCAGGGTTTGAGTCACGCATCATTGTCCTCAAAGTGACTGATTGAAATCTTGTAGATTTCCCTCAGCCACTTTTAGGATGCGTTCCTGCGCAGGAACGCCCTCCCTTGCGCCGGAACACCCCTATTGGCGCAGGGCTTTACAACGTGATGCATCTCCCAGATGCGTCACGTTGTTAATATACGCCGCACCATTGCGCCTCTTTTGTGCTGTCGCTGCGTCACAAAAGTCACGCAACAATGGAGCAAAAGAGCCGCAAGGGCCTTATAAATCAGCCCCTACAGACTCAAGTCCAGTCCTTCCTTTGTACACATGGCGATAAGAAGAAATAGTGGTGGTGGATTAATAGTTTGAGTATTTTAATGACTGGTGAATGTAGTAGGAAACTTTAGTGTTGTCGCTGATCTTCAATCACGATGGACTTTGGCTGTCACTTTGCGTGCTGCGGACTGCTGCCTGCCAATCCTAGGCAAACCTTTTTAGTACTTTGTTTAGTGAGTTACATAGGGTAGTTTCCAATTCGACGGTCCGCAAATCAAGCAATACTAAAGTAATGACGTAGTCGACCACATGAGATTGGTCAATAATATATCCCGTGGAGTCGTTCCCTATTTGCTATTTCGCAAAAATATTTTGTTACTTTGTTAGTTCTTTTTTAAATGTTTGATTTGGTTGAGAAATAAATATCATCCATGTTTTCTGTTTTTCTTTCTTTCATGTTGTACATCAGCTTCCCCCAGGGGCAAGAGGAGGACACAGGAGGAGGAGGAGGAGGGTGCTGTTGTCGATGCAGGCCAGGACCGGGCAGTTGAGGGCTCCTTTGCTGGCCCCAGTAAGTTTTAATTTTAATATAGAGTACTTATTTTTTCCTAGCGTTCCTCATTCGATTTTTTCTAAATCGTCTTTGATCTTCTTGTAGACAGGATCTAAATTCTTATCCCTATGACTCCGTGTGGTATTACTAGATTATTCTTATTAGTCTGTCTGTGTAGCTAACTAAGATTGCACATTTGGCATTTCCATTGGACTCCCATTCTAGTCAGCAATAGCTCTATGCACTGAGTGTAGTCCTCTGGGATTGTCCATAATGTCTTTTCAAGTATTCTAAATGTTTATGCTTTGACCATTGCCAACAATAAAAAGGTGAATGACCACCACCAAGAAATAATAAGATACTACTTTACTTTTGGTTTGGATAGGACAATCCATTCTACTACTGTTGCAGGGACAAATCTGCACAAACAGAACTATGGACACTAAATAATGCATCGCTTAGCTTATCAATTATAATAGGTGCTGTAACTGTTAGACTTTCCACATACCTCAGTGATAACAGACTTTGTAGTTGAACCCCCAATCTCCTTACTGACTAGATAGTGTGGCAGAGTCATTTAGCTCCCAAAGTCACCGATGGCAGAGGCACGGACTCATGCTTGCAAAAATTAGAAAACCTTTAGCTCATCCACTCTAGTCTGGAGGACCAAAAACCACAGAGTCTATTTAAGTTTAAAAGCTTTATTAAAAGTAAACACATTTATTAAATTCAAGTTTGTCATAAAAGTGAACGTGTAACTGAAAATGGAAAAGTGCTTAGTGCTGACGATTAATTGGACACATTTCTTGTGGTCGAGCCGAGCTCTCACCTGGTTTGAACTTGATCCTGCTCGTGTTCTTAGAAGTCAAGGTTCTGTCTGTTAGGAGAAAAAGTGGTGCGTGTTAAAAAGTAAAAAGCAAACATTCATCAGTTGTGCCAAAAAGTGCAGCAAGACAACAGCCTTCCCTGGAAAAAGGGACATTTTTACTCTAGAGTACACAGTCAAAAATTATTAAATTGTACACTTTTTTTCACATTTCTTTCTTCCTCCTAGACCAAATATTATATAGTAGTGAGTGGTGTATTCTAACATTATTAAATGTACTTTGTAGGTGGAACATCTGGAGACGGGGCCAGCGCGGAGGTGGTGGCATTGGACGAGGAGGACAACTCTGGGGAGGAGGCGGTGCAAGTGCCGGAAAAGGACATGCCTGTGAGGGTTCACACGGTGGTGGCGGGCAGAGGTAAGCTATACATTCCTTAGTCATTGAGATTGAAGACTGCAGAGTGTGCTTTCTGCACGGGTGTATTATAAAAAAAGCAGGTAGTAGCCTCCTCTAAATGTACTTCGACTTAGCTGTGAAGTTTTTGGCGAGAAGAATCCCAATCAGATCTGAGGTGAACTTGATGGATGGGATGAACGAAAAGCGAAAGAAGGGTGTAAGTAAGTGTGGAAGCACGAGAAATGTAATGATGACTGGCAAAGAAGAATGATATGTGTTTGCTTGGTCCCCGAGGTGGCTGGGAAGGTAAGAAAATGGTATGGTGCATGGCTGGGTGAATGATGAAGCAAGGATGGGTGGAAGGAGAACAGCCTGGGTGGGTGAGACAGAAACTGTATGTGTGCAATATACTTTGAATGGATGGATGCCTGGATCATTCATGGTACTATCTGACTCTTAGATAGCATATGTGAATCTAGAGAGAGTAGACGGTCACTGGATGAACTAAGTGTTACTTTGAAGAGCATGTAACACCGCACCCGCACGTCCGTTCCAGTGTAGGAAAGGCAAGGAAAAGAAGTTGTAACGTTGTCCAAAGACTACCATGAATAGTAGCAGTAGTTTGTATTGCAACTGCAAGCACAGCATATATCCAGTTATTACGGTTGGCACTCCCTACCTCCCTTAATAACTTTAGTTTAGTAGTAGTACGTCATTCATGTGTGGGGGTATCACTGTTCACTCAATAATAAGCAAAGCACCTAAAGTCATCCCATATGTCATCAAATACATCCCATGTGAAGTGATAGATAATCAGATAATTTAGCTTCTTCATTTTCCTTTTCTAATAGTCATTTGCACTGTAGGGTGAAAGCTAAATTAATTAAGCAGTAGCCCTTTTAACAGAGTATTCTCAGTGCCACCCGTAATAGAAAAGTAAGAGCTTCACCACCTGCATGTACTGGACCGGTACAGTAACGCAAGTCTGTCTCACTCACCATGGTGTGCGTCTGTTTTTCTCGGGTGCAAGTTCACTGCGCTGGCATTATGCCGGCTTGCATAAGATAACGTACCAATTTTCCTAAACAAGAGAGAAGAAGAAGAATAAGAGTGGTGTACTGTCATAGTCGACTGTAATAGAAGTCCATAGTGCTCGTAGAATTTGTTCCTTAAACTCCCACTAATGTTAGAGCAAGGATGAAGAAGTCGGAGGTTACATAGATACTGTCCTCAATAGTTATGCACTGTGCTTTCAATTTGCTACTTGTACTGTGACAACTTTCTGCTCAATCATTTTGTGTTAATCTTAAGGAGCATTGGTTACAGACTATGTCTTTCTTTTTTCATGTAGTTGCTCCTTCCAAATCCAAGACACCATCAAGGAGGAAGGAGCAGGCTCGAATGGCCCGGCAACGGAGGCTGGATGCCACTGTTGCTGAATATCGGCGGCTGGTGGCCCTGGAGGAGGAGGAGACGCAGTCTGGAACAACAACAACGTCCACTGGGACAGCTGCCTCCTCCTCCGTGCGGGCTGCCAGCCAGCGCAGTGCTCCAGCGGTACGGAGCCGGGCTACCAAAGCCAAACGCCACCGCCCAGCAGCAAAGAAAGCAGCTGCCCCTCACAGGATTTGCAAGGCACACCGGCGCCGCTTATCCCTCAGACTGTCCTACCTGGAGCAGGAGGTCCATAATTATAAGAACGTGGTGGAGGGCCTCCGCTTCGAACTTGCCACCCTCCGCAAGGAGCATGATGCCCTGGCTGCTAATTCCAACAGCACCCTGCCATAGTGTCCCTTGCCCCTTTTTTAGAGACTTTTGGGGGGTGGGAATTGGGAGTTGTGATTTTTGGGGACTTTTGAAGGACAATCGTTGGGGTTAGGGAGGGTCTTGCGGGAGATTCTTTTGTTAGGGCTATAAAAATATACTTTTTGAAACTTTATCTGACCATACCTGTTTTTTACTGCTTTTGAGTCTGGTGGGTGGGGGTTTAACATAACAGTAAGTTTGTTTTCCTGAATAGTCCTAGGACTTTAGTAGTACTACCGTCAATCAAATCTCTCGTCTCTCCTAATACTCCATTATACTACCTCCAACCAAACGCCTATCTTACCTGTAATTTCTGTTTGCAAGTAGGGCTAGGCCCAGGGCTGGCTCCACGGGAAACAGCAAATAAGGTTGGCAATCCTGGGCGGATAAAATTTCCTCATAGCGGTGGTACTAGTGGTGTGACACAGTGGCAGTTGCTTGCCTATGAAAAAAAGAAAATGAAATCTGGTTTGTCCTCCTGAGCAATACAAAGGTACAATACAGAATATAGCAGGTGACAGAAGTACACTAGAACAGTGCCACGTTGTAGCCTAACAAATGTTAAAGTATAACTAATTCGGTTGAAGTTCTTTGACATTAGCCATGGGTCTTTGTCAAGCAGAGTAAGAATATATCCTCGGATTTCTTCACCAGCCTGTTGCTATCACCTTATCCTCCCCAGCAAGTGTGTGGATTTATTGCTGTAATTTA
Organism: Lissotriton vulgaris; assembly: GCF_964263255.1. Taxonomy (NCBI): domain Eukaryota; kingdom Metazoa; phylum Chordata; class Amphibia; order Caudata; family Salamandridae; genus Lissotriton; species Lissotriton vulgaris. The sequence goes on along the minus strand of NC_141695.1, from coordinate 1,629,879,532 downwards.
GTCACACATCAATCAAAACCACACAGCCCGGGGGAAGAGGGTTAGGGTTTGAAAAATGGATGGGTACGGGGGTTTTTGGGAAAGGTTTTGGGAGACAAGAAAAAGTAGCACAGCATGGACGAACAATTGTGAACATAAACAAATCTTTGGGTACAAACCTATCCATCAATCTTTGAAAGTGCATACACTACTGTAACTGCATGCATGTCAGTTAAAAGTAATTAGTACTTTCGACAACTGTGGAAGAAAGAATGCGACAGTACAGGGCGTGGGTGGAAATATTGATAACTATATTCAACATAAGGTCTCTGTAGCCAGATACCTGAGAGCCTTGCTGGTCACTATAAATCCATTCACAACAACACTCAATGGGGTTGGTCTGGAAGGTGTCAGGTTTACTCCCCGTGATCCAGTCGATGCAAATATGGTTCCACCTCCAAATGTCACCAACACCCAGAAGTGTAAACACAGGGTGTTCGAGGCATTAGGCGGGGGAGAAAAATAACAAACTAAAATAAAAAATGTGGGATGGGTAAAGGTAGGGTCAGCAGGGAAAGGATACCTGTAACAGAAGACAAGACAGGCATCAGTGAAGTGCTGTCCTAACATACAAGGGTACTCTCATATAGTCTCACTAAATAGTCTGCAAGTCTCCCGCCTACTCATGGGAAATGTAGTTTCATAGTACGGTAGGCGCTTAGGGGCTGCGTAACCTGACAGAAGGTATAGTAGATAGAAAAGGAGAAATTGCTTTTTTTCTAGGTGTCCCCTCACTCACCAGGGTTGCCCCTTGGTGACATGCTTCATCATTGGGGCCATCCCAGTCCTCTACGGCCTGGGGCGTGCTGCGACTTGCGAATTACGTAGGAGCACTTACAAATGACTATGTGTGGTGCAGATGTGATAGTGGAGTGGACTAAGTGATGTGTTAAGGGATCAATGTAGAAGCAGAGAGAGAGCCAAGAAATGCAGTCACAGTCAGAGAAAAAGGCAAGGGATACTGTATCTATGTGGTTGTAGTGGTCCTGTTGGAAGTGGTAAGTAAGTTGCCCGCAGAAAAAAAATCCTCCTATTAGCGGCACTCCTCCATTGCAGCCGACGCTTCGTCCATCGATGTTGGTCACCAGAAGACACCCTGTCCACTGCCTGCCTGATGCTGAATTGTGGCTCGCTACTGTGAAGCCTGACTCCATCCTTTTTTCCCCATTGCAGAGACTGAAACCCGGCCTGTAATTATTCAACGAAAAACAGGAAGTGATATAATATTACAACACCACTGATAAATAAATATAAGGTATGTAGGCTGTGGAGTGCAAAAAGTCACAATTTGTTTTTCCTAGTAGACAGTACAATGTTTTTGAAAGTGCGTACTCTGAGTCACCTTTTGAAGGATAAATAAGTATGGGCAAATTAATGTATCGGATCTTGCCCCTCAAGCTAGGTGTACTGTAAACTGTGTTTTAGAACAAAATTAGATCTTCCTAGCAGTGCTCCCACCCAGACCCTTACTAAAGCCAGTCGCAAAAATGTAGAAGACCCCCAATCAAATCTCAAAAAACGAGGCCTAGCAGAAAACTGGTGACAAAACTTACTTTGAAAGTAAAAGTAGGCCGAAGTACCCTAATTACCCATTACCCACCGTGGATTGCATTCAAACCACTTGCAAGCAACCAAGCAAAAGTAGCCATAGCCAGCATCGCTCCAAGACTCGAAATCCCCCCCACTCAAACACATGCAATAGAAATACTGCTAACCCTAACGAACCCTAAGTTAAGAATAGTGGCAAAGGCTTTCTTTAACTATGCCAAATCCCCCCTTTCCCACCATGGATTTTCTTCAAATGACTTGCAACCAAAATTACACATTCTCACGAGTGCTCTAAGACCCCAGAACTCAGTTTGAAAAATCTAGAACACCCCGAAACACATGCAATCCTGCTGCTAGGGCTAACCCTAACGAACCCTAAGTTACAAAAAGTGCCAAAACTAAAGGCTTTTCCGCGCGGATTTTGTCCCAACCACTTCTACCCGGTATTAGACCTTCCCAGGAATGCCCCAAGACCCGGCAACCCACCCGCCAAGAAGCGTAACACCCCCAAACAGGCCAAAAGCAAAATCTCATACTTGCAATATTTCTGGGCCTTCGGTCCAAACGCGCTGCGTAGCTAGGCCATAAGTCGGGGTTGGCACGACGGATTTCCTGAAAAGCAAATGCAATCAAGATTAGAGTGTCCCAGCAGTGCTCCCAGACCACGAAACTCACCCGCAAACAGACGGAACCCCCCCTAAGAGCACCTCAAAGGCAAGCAAGTCATCAAAAACACAAAAAAAATTCCGCCTGGGATTTGGTCCAAAACACTTTTATCCGGTATTAGAGCTTCCCAGCAATGGCCCCAGAGCCGTCAACCCAGGAGAAAACGAGTAGAAGACCCCCAAACAGCCAAAGAGCAAAAGTACAAAAATGGGGACTTAGTCACTTTTTCACAAATTTCCCAAATCACTCCGCGCGCGCTCTGCAGCTAGGCCCTAAGTCCCCTCAGCCACCATGGATTTGCTTCAAACCTCTTGCAAAGTAAAGTATATATAGCCAGCAGTGCTCCCAGACCACGAAACTCACCCGCAAACACCAGGAAGCCCCCCAAACAGGCCCCCGAAAACGCTACATAGAGCAAAATGTCAGAAATAGCCCCAAAAAAAATCGGCCTGGATTTTGTCCCAACCACTTCTACCCGGTATTAGACCTTCCCAGGAATGCCCCAAGACCCGGCAACCCACCCGCCAAGAAGCATAACACCCCCAAACAGGCCAAAAGCAAAATCTCATACTTGCAATATTTCTGGGCCTTCGGTCCAAACGCGCTGCGTAGCTAGGCCATAAGTCGGGGTTGGCACGACGGATTTCCTGAAAAGCAAATGCAATCAAGATTAGAGTGTCCCAGCAGTGCTCCCAGACCACGAAACTCACCCGCAAACACCAGGAAGCCCCCCAAACAGGCCCCCGAAAACGCTACATAGAGCAAAATGTCAGAAATAGGCCAAAAGAAAATCGGCCTGGATTTTGTCCCAACCACTTCTACCCGGTATTAGACCTTCCCAGGAATGCCCCAAGACCCGGCAACCCACCCGCCAAGAAGCATAACACCCCCAAACAGGCCAAAAGCAAAATCTCATACTTGCAATATTTCTGGGCCTTCGGTCCAAACGCGCTGCGTAGCTAGGCCATAAGTCGGGGTTGGCACGACGGATTTCCTGAAAAGCAAATGCAATCAAGATTAGAGTGTCCCAGCAGTGCTCCCAGACCACGAAACTCACCCGCAAACAGACGGAACCCCCCCTAAGAGCACCTCAAAGGCAAGCAAGTCATCAAAAACACAAAAAAAATTCCGCCTGGGATTTGGTCCAAAACACTTTTATCCGGTATTAGAGCTTCCCAGCAATGGCCCCAGAGCCGTCAACCCAGGAGAAAACGAGTAGAAGACCCCCAAACAGCCAAAGAGCAAAAGTACAAAAATGGGGACTTAGTCACTTTTTCACAAATTTCCCAAATCACTCCGCGCGCGCTCTGCAGCTAGGCCCTAAGTCCCCTCAGCCACCATGGATTTGCTTCAAACCTCTTGCAAAGTAAAGTATATATAGCCAGCAGTGCTCCCAGACCACGAAACTCACCCGCAAACACCAGGAAGCCCCCCAAACAGGCCCCCGAAAACGCTACATAGAGCAAAATGTCAGAAATAGCCCAAAAAAAAATCGGCCTGGATTTTGTCCCAACCACTTCTACCCGGTATTAGACCTTCCCAGGAATGCCCCAAGACCCGGCAACCCACCCGCCAAGAAGCATAACACCCCCAAACAGGCCAAAAGCAAAATCTCATACTTGCAATATTTCTGGGCCTTCGGTCCAAACGCGCTGCGTAGCTAGGCCATAAGTCGGGGTTGGCACGACGGATTTCCTGAAAAGCAAATGCAATCAAGATTAGAGTGTCCCAGCAGTGCTCCCAGACCACGAAACTCACCCGCAAACACCAGGAAGCCCCCCAAACAGGCCCCCGAAAACGCTACATAGAGCAAAATGTCAGAAATAGCCCAAAAAAAAATCGGCCTGGATTTTGTCCCAACCACTTCTACCCGGTATTAGACCTTCCCAGGAATGCCCCAAGACCCGGCAACCCACCCGCCAAGAAGCATAACACCCCCAAACAGGCCAAAAGCAAAATCTCATACTTGCAATATTTCTGGGCCTTCGGTCCAAACGCGCTGCGTAGCTAGGCCATAAGTCGGGGTTGGCACGACGGATTTCCTGACAAGCAAATGCAATCAAGATTAGAGTGTCCCAGCAGTGCTCCCAGACCACGAAACTCACCCACAAACACCAGGAAGCCCCCCAAACAGGCCCCCGAAAACGCTACATAGAGCAAAATGTCAGAAATAGCCAAAAAAAAAATCGGCCTGGATTTTGTCCCAACCACTTCTACCCGGTATTAGACCTTCCCAGGAATGCCCCAAGACCCGGCAACCCACCCGCCAAGAAGCATAACACCCCCAAACAGGCCAAAAGCAAAATCTCATACTTGCAATATTTCTGGGCCTTCGGTCTAAACGCGCTGCGTAGCTAGGCCATAAGTCGGGGTTGGCACGACGGATTTCCTGACAAGCAAATGCAATCAAGATTAGAGTGTCCCAGCAGTGCTCCCAGACCACGAAACTCACCCACAAACACCAGGAAGCCCCCCAAACAGGCCCCCGAAAACGCTACATAGAGCAAAATGTCAGAAATAGCCCAAAAAAAAATCGGCCTGGATTTTGTCCCAACCACTTCTACCCGGTATTAGACCTTCCCAGGAATGCCCCAAGACCCGGCAACCCACCCGCCAAGAAGCATAACACCCCCAAACAGGCCAAAAGCAAAATCTCATACTTGCAATATTTCTGGGCCTTCGGTCCAAACGCGCTGCGTAGCTAGGCCATAAGTCGGGGTTGGCACGACGGATTTCCTGAAAAGCAAATGCAATCAAGATTAGAGTGTCCCAGCAATGCTTGCTCTCAGACCACGAAACTCACCCACAAACAGACGGAACCCCCCCTAAGAGCACCTCAAAGGCAAGCAAGTCATCAAAAACACAAAAAATTTTCCGCCTCGGATTTGGCACAAACCACTTTTAGTGCTTCCCAGCAATGGCCCCAGACCCGTCAACTCACCTGCAAAGAGGTAGAACAACACCCCCACAAGTGCTGAGTCTTTCTTCATTGGGCGTAAACCAGCCCTCTGCTTTGATGGAAATAGGAGTCTGGAGGAGGAGGATAGAGGAGCATGTTCTTCTGAACTTGTGAACCTGAGGAATGCAGACTGCGGCACCTTCTAATAAATTAGCAAACAAGTGAAGACAGTTCTGCTGATGGGCTTGTTTTTGTGATTATCTGATTAAAGTTTGAATTATATTAACTGTGCACAACAAAGAAAGACAGACACACAGGAATAAAAGTGAATAAGGATGAAAAAGAAAGTTATTGATTCGTTGTCTCATTTTCAGGGCTCGAAGTCGGTATCACGGTCCAGGAATAAGAATAAGGCTTCGTCATCATACTCTGCGAATTCAGCCAGGGTGAGGTCAGTCACAGTGCCACCTGACAGAGTAGAAATTCCCTCATCTATGGTGCTGGCCACCTCCTCTTCATCCGGCACGCTCTCTCGTACTCTTATATCTGGTGGTATGAGGTGCTGATTCATCTTGATCATTGTTAACCTCTCCACATTTTTGGGCGAGAGGCGGCTCCGTTTGGGAGTTACAATCCCACCAGCCGCACTGAAAACCCGTTCAGAAGACACACTTGCGAGTGGGCAAGACAAGTAGTTTAAAGCCAGGTTGGTGAGCTGTGGCCACAATTCTTTTTTCCCATGCCAATACGCCAATGGGTCAGAATTAACATAGACCTCTGTGGAGTCATTCAGATAGTCCTTCACCATCGACTCAAGGTCCTCCTCCAAGGTTCCTCCACTTTGCGTAGCTCTTGCTGTGCCTCTGACCTTTTGAGAACCAAACCCACGCAGAGCTAGCCAATCCTCTTCAGCCTCCAATGTTTCTGTTGTCTTTCGTGCAGATGATCCGGTTGCCGGTGTCTTTAACGGCTGAGAGGTCACTTGTGCCACAGCCACAGGTGCAGAAGTGGATTGTTTTGACTGGGGATGGCCTGCTGATGTACTGCCATTTCCTTCAATTTCCAGCCGTTCTGTTTCAAACTTCTTGGCTGACAAGGCTAGCCAACGTTTGTACTTTGTAACATCTTCATCAGCAAAAGGAAAGAATGCTCTGCCTGCCAGCGCCTTTTTGTAGCGTGGATCCAGAATAGTAGCACAAATGTAATGCTGTTCTGAGTGGATCTTTTGAAGACGTTCATCACCTTGTAGGAGCTCTAATAATTTCTCAGCCAGAAGCAAAGAGTCTTTCTTTTTGTCATCTTTTCGAAACACAGAACACACCTCCTTCAGTTGGTCCTCCAGCATGTACAACAATGGGATAGCTTTTCCCAAATTAGAGTCCTCCTTGCTGACTGCACGTGTGAAGACCTCAAAAGGACGAAGCATGCGTGTTAGGCTTTCAACTATGTTCCATTGCGGCCCACCCATCCTCAGCTCCTCTATACCCTCTTTCAAGAAATATTGATCGAGTTGCGTATACTGCTCATACAGACGCTCAAGCATGTAGAAGGTTGAGTTCCAACGTGTTACCACCTCCTGGATGAGTGCTTTCACTGGCATTTGACATTGATATAGCATGCTCCTCAGCTGCTTGCGGGCCTTAAAAGAATGCCTGAAATGCTTGCAAATTTTTCGGCAGTTCTCCAATACACTGTACGCTGCACTGCGTTTATTACCCAAGAATTTTTGGACAACCAGGTTTATACAGTGCGCCAAACACGGCACTCTGAAATAGTAACCGTCCCTCATGGCCTTAACTATATTGGAGCCATTGTCCGTGGAAACATAACCAACCTTGCGTTTTAGTGGGGACAGACAGTTAAGGACCTTTGTGTTAAAGACATCCAAAATGTTTTCTGCTGTGTGACGTTTCTCCAAACCAAACATGGCTAGTGTTGCATGTTTCCGAGCACCTTTAAAAACAATGTTAGTGTCAACACCTGAGTTTAGCTTTGCTTTAGCCCCTGAAAAAGAGACCCAGTGTGCAGTGATGCACATGTAATCAGCGCCTGCGCCACTGGTCCACATGTCTGTTGTCAGATGTATAGTGTGAACAGCACTCTTCTGCAAAGCTGCCCCAATCACCTTCAGAACATCTTCATGTAGTGCTGGAACCGCAACTCGGGCAAAATAGAACCGGCTAGGAACCTTCCATTTAGGGCAGAGCGCTGTCACTAATTCTAGAAAACCAACCCCTTCTACAAAAGAAAAAGGGAGAAGGTCCAGAGCTAGCATTTTAGCCAGCTTAGTGTTATACAGACGGGTCATTGGGTGGTTGCGTTCATATTGCGCTTCTGTAAACAACATCTTTTTAATGTTGCCCTGGACCAATGATTTACGGGATGATGATGATCTCTTCGACCCAGTTACGCTCGCTGATGAACTTTTCCGCATTGATGTCTCACTCTCTCCCACACTCTTAGTGTGGCTCCCATGGGGTGTGCTGCTGACATGGGAACTGGGTGTAAGTGAAGTGTTTGAATCGTCTTCTTCTACCTCCTCGTCATCAGCAGATGACAAATCAACGTTTTCATTACGTGCAATTCCGGCTTTCTTGACCGCCTCTAGATGCGGAAACCATTCGACAGCGTGCCTTCTCTCAAGATGACCTCTCTGGCCTCCGGTACCATAGTTAGAACCAAGCTTACCACGACTAAATCGAAGCTTACAAAGGCTACAAATGGCTACGTTTTCCTTTTTTGGGCAAACACTAAAGAAGTCCCAAACTGGAGACTTGAAATGTCTTCGGGGGCCGGAGGAGGCGGCGATACTGGTGGTGGTGGTCCTGCTGCTAATGACAGATGAAGTGGAGGATGTGGATTGCCGAACTTCAGTACGTTTTGCACTTTCACCACCACGAATTGAGGTCGAGGACGAGGTGGGTACCTTCTTGCGAAGAAATATGGAAGCGGTAGGTTTTGGTGTACTACTTAACTCCAAATCTAATGATTCCATTTCCATTGCCTCCTCGCCGACATCATCATCACGCTCAGCAGCTTCTCGGGATAGGGTCAAAATGTCTCTTTGCTGCATGCCCGGTGGGGCTGCAGTGACCTTTGTGATGACTGGCTCGTCGTCATCGTGAGAGGCTTCATCACCAGCAGTATCTGTCACTTCTTGTTGAGCCTCATCACACTCCATAGGTTTGAGTTTTTGGACGACCTTCCTTTTACGCTTAGGAGGTACCGGTGTCAGATCATGGTGTGCCTCTGCCTCACTGTCAGACCGCAGTTGTGGTTCCCAAGACAGATCACTTGCACCAGAACGAGGTGGGCTTGAAGAAGATGTAGACACCCCCCTTGATCTTTTCCTTGCTAGGGATGTGGAAGACAATGAATGATCATCAGGAGGAGTGGCTTCCAATGATACCTCAGCTTCATTGTCGATTTCCAAATGTGCCCCTACTTCGGGAGGAACAACTATTGTGGGCACTTGTGAACGTCCATGCACCTTTGCTTGCGCATCTCCTTTTGCTGCCTCTCCTTCCACATGTACTTGGGCGTGTACTTGCACATGGTGTTGTTGTTGCGGCTGTGGTTGTTCAACACTTGTCAGATGAGTTACAACAACCTGTGTTGATTCAGGGACATTGCTGCTACTTTCTTGCGATGAGCCAACATCACTGGTCGATGGTGATTGGAGAAGTACACTGACTGCCTCTGAAGCACTCAAGGGCTTTGACTTAAGTTGGCGTGGTGGTGGAGGCACTGAACCCAATGGAGCAGGGGTGCTGCTCTCAGGTTGGTCCCCAGCAGATCCTGCTGCTGCAGGCGTACTTTTTTTTTTGCTCCCAAAAAAAGTGGCGGGTGGCACACCAGCCTCCTTGGTAACTTGCTTCTTCTGCTCCTTACTAGCAACTTTCTTGCTAGAGGAGCTACGGAGAACTTTCTTTGGGGCCATCTTCTTCAGAGCAGGTCAGACAGCAGGCCGCAGTTGCACGAATTGTAGAGTTGTCTGAGGCCAGACGTGACGTCGCGTGACGTTATGCTGCACACACACACCGCTGCAGGACTTCTTCCTGGCACTGGTGGTTCTCTTGAGTCTTGTGCACCTAAAAAAAATGGAAGACAGAGGAACATCAGTTCAGTTATAGAGCACAAAAAAATCGAAAAACACTGCAAAATCAGCACAATCCCAATCCATCCATGCCCTCCATAATGTTTAAATTCAAGACAACCCACAGAAAGACTAGGCCCATGCAAGACTCACTACCCCTGGGCATAAATAAAGGTTGAAAAGTAGGCAAAATGGTTGGAGGCCTAACAACAAAGCCTGCATTCAAAATGGCCACTTGCCTGCCAGCACATGGCCAGTGCCTGTAGCTGCACTCAAAATGGCCACCAGCCACATGGCATGTCCCTCCCCATGAACACCCCCAAAAATCGAAAAACACTGCAAAATCAGCACAATCCCATTCCATCCATGGCCTCCATGATGTTTAAATTCAAGACAGCCCACAGAAAGACTAGGCCCATGCTAGACTCAAATACCCCTGGTGAAAAGGCCACAAGTACAGGCCCAAAAATCGAAAAACACTGCAAAATCAGCACAATCCTATTCCATCCATGGCCTCCATGATGTTTAAATTCAAGACAGCCAACAGAAAGACTAGGCCCATGCTAGACTCAAATACCCCTGGTGAAAAGGCCACAAGTACAGGCCCAAAAATCGAAAAACACTGCAAAATCAGCACAATCCTATTCCATCCATGGCCTCCATGATGTTTAAATTCAAGACAGCCCACAGAAAGACTAGGCCCATGCTAGACTGAAATACCCCTGGTGAAAAGGCCACAAGTACAGGCCCAAAAATCGAAAAACACTGCAAAATCAGCACAATCCCATTCAATCCATGGCCTCCATGATGTTTAAATTCAAGACAACCCACAGAAATACTAGGCCCATGCAAGACTCACTACCCCTGGGCATAAATAAAGGTTGAAAAGTAGGCAAAATGGTTGGAGGCCTAACAACAAAGCCTGCATTCAAAATGGCCACTTGCCTGCCAGCACATGGCCAGTGCCTGTAGCTGCACTCAAAATGGCCACCAGCCACATGGCATGTCCCTCCCCATGAACACCCCCAAAAATCGAAAAACACTGCAAAATCAGCACAATCCCATTCAATCCATGGCCTCCATGATGTTTAAATTCAAGACAACCCACAGAAAGACTAGGCCCATGCTAGACTCAAATACCCCTGGTGAAAAGGCCACAAGTACAGGCCCAAAAATCGAAAAACACTGCAAAATCAGCACAATCCTATTCCATCCATGGCCTCCATGATGTTTAAATTCAAGACAGCCCACAGAAAGACTAGGCCCATGCTAGACTCAAATACCCCTGGTGAAAAGGCCACAAGTACAGGCCTAAAAAATTGAAAAAAACTGCAAAATCAGCACAATCCTATTCCATCCATGGCCTCCATGATGTTTAAATTCAAGACAGCCCACAGAAAGACTAGGCCCATGCTAGACTCAAATACCCCTGGTGAAAAGGCCACAAGTACAGGCCCAAAAATCGAAAAACACTGCAAAATCAGCACAATCCTATTCCATCCATGGCCTCCATGATGTTTAAATTCAAGACAGCCCACAGAAAGACTAGGCCCATGCTAGACTGAAATACCCCTGGTGAAAAGGCCACAAGTACAGGCCCAAAAATCGAAAAACACTGCAAAATCAGCACAATCCCATTCAATCCATGGCCTCCATGATGTTTAAATTCAAGACAACCCACAGAAATACTAGGCCCATGCAAGACTCACTACCCCTGGGCATAAATAAAGGTTGAAAAGTAGGCAAAATGGTTGGAGGCCTAACAACAAAGCCTGCATTCAAAATGGCCACTTGCCTGCCAGCACATGGCCAGTGCCTGTAGCTGCACTCAAAATGGCCACCAGCCACATGGCATGTCCCTCCCCATGAACACCCCCAAAAATCGAAAAACACTGCAAAATCAGCACAATCCCATTCCATCCATGGCCTCCATGATGTTTAAATTCAAGACAGCCCACAGAAAGACTAGGCCCATGCTAGACTCAAATACCCCTGGTGAAAAGGCCACAAGTACAGGCCCAAAAATCGAAAAACACTGCAAAATCAGCACAATCCTATTCCATCCATGGCCTCCATGATGTTTAAATTCAAGACAGCCCACAGAAAGACTAGGCCCATGCTAGACTCAAATACCCCTGGTGAAAAGGCCACAAGTACAGGCCCAAAAATCGAAAAACACTGCAAAATCAGCACAATCCTATTCCATCCATGGCCTCCATGATGTTTAAATTCAAGACAGCCCACAGAAAGACTAGGCCCATGCTAGACTGAAATACCCCTGGTGAAAAGGCCACAAGTACAGGCCCAAAAATCGAAAAACACTGCAAAATCAGCACAATCCCATTCAATCCATGGCCTCCATGATGTTTAAATTCAAGACAACCCACAGAAATACTAGGCCCATGCAAGACTCACTACCCCTGGGCATAAATAAAGGTTGAAAAGTAGGCAAAATGGTTGGAGGCCTAACAACAAAGCCTGCATTCAAAATGGCCACTTGCCTGCCAGCACATGGCCAGTGCCTGTAGCTGCACTCAAAATGGCCACCAGCCACATGGCATGTCCCTCCCCATGAACACCCCCAAAAATCGAAAAACACTGCAAAATCAGCACAATCCCATTCCATCCATGGCCTCCATGATGTTTAAATTCAAGACAGCCCACAGAAAGACTAGGCCCATGCTAGACTCAAATACCCCTGGTGAAAAGGCCACAAGTACAGGCCCAAAAATCGAAAAACACTGCAAAATCAGCACAATCCTATTCCATCCATGGCCTCCATGATGTTTAAATTTAAGACAGCCCACAGAAAGACTAGGCCCATGCTAGACTCAAATACCCCTGGTGAAAAGGCCACAAGTACAGGCCCAAAAATCGAAAAACACTGCAAAATCAGCACAATCCTATTCCATCCATGGCCTCCATGATGTTTAAATTCAAGACAGCCCACAGAAAGACTAGGCCCATGCTAGACTGAAATACCCCTGGTGAAAAGGCCACAAGTACAGGCCCAAAAATCGAAAAACACTGCAAAATCAGCACAATCCCATTCAATCCATGGCCTCCATGATGTTTAAATTCAAGACAACCCACAGAAATACTAGGCCCATGCAAGACTCACTACCCCTGGGCATAAATAAAGGTTGAAAAGTAGGCAAAATGGTTGGAGGCCTAACAACAAAGCCTGCATTCAAAATGGCCACTTGCCTGCCAGCACATGGCCAGTGCCTGTAGCTGCACTCAAAATGGCCACCAGCCACATGGCATGTCCCTCCCCATGAACACCCCCAAAAATCGAAAAACACTGCAAAATCAGCACAATCCCATTCAATCCATGGCCTCCATGATGTTTAAATTCAAGACAGCCCACAGAAAGACTAGGCCCATGCACCACTCACTACCCCTGGTCAAGGCCCCAACAACAGGTCAAAAATCGAAAAACACAAAATTTTACAAAAAAAAAAAAATCGAAAAACACAGAAAAATCAGCACAATCCCAATTCATCTATGGCCTCCATGATGTTTAAGTTCAAGACAACCACAGTCCACCCACCACTGAGTACCCCTGGGGAAAAGGGCCCAAAACAGCCCAAAAATCGAAAATCCCAAAATTTTAGTTGCAGCAACTGTAATGCCCCAAACAAACTTACTTGTAAAATTTCTAATCCAACAGTGATCCAAAGAAAGTCAAAAAGGCCTCAAATCCAAAGATCCAGCAGCATCCACAAAAAGTAATCCTTCCAGGTCCACATCCGAATGAAAAGTGACCAGGAGATGGACAAAGCACTGGGAGGAGCCTGCTGAACAGGAACAGGAAGTTGAAGACTATGGGGCACTTCCTTCCTCCCACCCCCCTGCCCCCCTCCCCAAAATGGACTCCTCGCTAAAAAAGTGCAGGCAAATGTCAAACTAAGGAGTTATTCACATAAAAATCATCATTTCTAGAAGGTTTATGCTGCTTGCTGGTGGATTTCTTGTGCAGAATTGCAAATTTATATTTTCGCTCGCCGCATCTCAAATCTCGCAATTGCGAAGTACCGCGAGCCGTGATCTCGCCGTACTCGCGTTGACAAACTATCGCTGGCAAGCCGCGATGACGTAATCGCGCTCGCCAATTCCCGCGGGATCACACAGCAAGATCCAAAATGGCGCAGCACTCGCAAACTATCGAAAAAAACAACTCGGCAAACGATGATAAACGCCGCGCGCCGCAAAAATTGTATCACCAACGCCGCGCGCCGCCAAAAAAATCCGCTGCGTGCGAATTTGCGGATTTTGCGGGAAATCCGCAAATCTCGCGGATTGCGGATTTCCCGAAAATCCGCAAAATCCGCGAGCGGAACGGATTTTCCGCCCACGCTTAGGTCCAAGGCGAGTGTCGCTGAGTGTATCAGGGACAGTGGAAGTTGGTATTCCAGGGCATGATGTAGACGGCAGAACCAAGCTGAAACCGGCCATACGGCGGAGATGAATGCTACCACTTCATTCTTAACACAAAGCCAGATTCATCATCATCTCCGTCCTCTGATGTGTCAGGTGCCTCACATGTGGGTGATGGTGTTTTGTCTGCATCACTGTGTGGCAGTCACACATCAGGGGCCGGAGGTGGAATGTATGCCGCACTGTGTGGCACTGACACTTCAGGGGCAGGGATGTGGATGGAGTGGTAGCAGCAGCATTCATTTGTGCCAGGCCTTGTGGTGGCAATGCCATGAAGAGGATCTGCAGGGCATGGAAGATCACAGCTACAACTCACTAGTGTGCAGTCGTGGCAAACATTCTTTCCACCTGCTTCAGCTCCAAGCTCTCCATCATTCTCCTTATGTGACCCAACCCTCGGATGACATTGCTGGAGTCACTCTAAATAGACAGTTGTTCTTGGCTCAGAGTCATGACTCCAGCGATGTCAGCCATGGATTGTTGAAGAGCATTGAGGGGACAGTGGGTATCAATTAGGGACTGTAAGTGGTCCCTGATGGGACTTAGACACCCACGTATGGCATCTAGTTTGGCTGCCATGAGGTCAAACCCACCTTCAGCTGATCAGCCATCTTCTCCTGGCGTTGGAATACCATGTGTTGGTCGTGGGGGTCCTGGGATACAGCCGTGGTGGTGGGTGCTTCCTGCTGTGTGGTCTGTGCAGAGGGTGGGGTCTCCTTGATGCAACTGGGCTGCCCTGCTCCTGGAGGTGGGGTGCCAGAACTGTCCATGAGCTGTTGTAGGGCGTCGGTGTCTTCTTCATAATCAGTGCTGTGTTGTTGGGTCTGCTCTGCAGGAGGTGTTGATTCTCCCTCTGCAATGTGAAGGGGAGATGCAGATTGACATTGTGTTCATATGTATGTTCACGCATTGTACAAGTTTACCAACAGACTGCATGAGAATGTTCATTGTGACTGTTTGTGAGGAGATGCCTATTTAATGCGGGACAGTTGACATTTCTAATCCATCACAATTGTGAGGTTGTACTTGTACATTGTCATCTCACAGTTTCCTGCTATGCCAAATGCGAATGACCATTTTCTGCACACAAGCGACAGTAGTTGTGTCCTCTGTTCTATTGTGAAAGTGTTGCAGTTTGTACCACATTGTTGTCAATGTTGAGGTGCTCTGATTCTTATGTGTGTGTGCTGAATTGTGGGTGAGTTGCCCCATCAGCTCTGATTTGGCTGACCCTTATCCCTTTCAGACGGTTTGCCTTTCACTTCTGTGCTTATACAGTGCTGAGATGTTGCAGACTTGGGTAAATTGGGCTCTTGGTCGGAGTTGTGACTCTTGGGCATGGTTTGTCCGCAGATGTGCTATACTTAAGTGTGCATGTGTGCCATTGTGCCCTTCTCCCCCATCCCCCCAGTCCTTGGTCGTTACTCACGCTGTTGCTGTTGGCTCAGATCAGGTCCCGTTGTGCAGTGTCCGGTCCCCCAACTCCTGCCACCATCTCCCCAATGACGGTCCCAGGCTGTTCCTCTGTGTGGCTTGTGGGGTTTTGGTTGTCCTCTGTACTTGCTCTGGCTACCTCCATGGTGCTTCTCAGTTGTTTGTGTTTTGTTTGTGTTTTTTGTTGCCACTTTAATAGTGATTTTTCCCGCCTAACTTGTTGGACTTGCAGGCGTGGCGCTGCTTATTACTGAATGTTTTATCACAGTTGGGCCCATCGCAACTTTTTTCACGTTCAGGTTTAGATTTTTATCGTTGTCCCTTCCCTACTATCCACGGGGACTGGAGTTGGAATAGTAAATTAAACTATTCACTATCCAGCGCCCCCCAACCACGGTTAACGCTGCTTTTTTAAGTCTGCTAATTTTCAGATTTAGCCATGTAATCCAATGGGAGGTGGATTACATGGCTAAGTCCACCATGAGCTATCAGCAAGAATATCCCTATCCTTGTATTTTATCGCTGCATTACCAGTGATAACCTCCCAAAATGCCGCTATCGCTGGATTTTTTATCGCCTAGGAGGTTAGCGTTGTTAATATCATGATAACCAGGCGATATTATCCAGCGATAGCGGGAGTTAAAAAAATTAACGCTGAGCACCCGTAGTGTTAATTTTTCCTGTTCCTTGTTAATATGCCCCTAAATTCTAAGATGGCCGCCAATGTTTCTCCACGTTCTGGCAACTCCTACCAGCCCTTTCTCATTTACCTGCCTTCCTACAGATTGCGCCACTGAAGCTTCTTATGAGATTTCTTTGCTGGCAGCCTGATTTTGGCTTTAGGGAAATCTTTGTTTCAGCTCATAAATCAAAGCTTGTGGGTGAAGTATAGAGGTTAGCCTTAGATTCTTTGCTGAAAAAAAGCTAGTTTTGGTATTTGCATTTACCTTAATTGACTCAGGCTCTTACTGTACGCACTAAATGTAATTAGAAAATTATATTGATTTGTTTTTGGGAATTAATACACTTGTTTTATTTTCAGAGCAATTTTCAGCTTTTGAAAGGATCAAATTCACTTTTCACAGTTAACACTGTTACAGGCCGCAATGAGGTATCTGATGGTTTCATTCCCTTTAAAAAAATGTATTAAAAGAAATTCGCAGTCCGATATGACAGCTGACTTGGAATGTATACCAACATAAAGTATTGCCAGGTGTAATAATTTTATGAATATAATTAGATTAAAAAAAATACTAACTACTGTGAAGAAAGCAAGAGAAGGGTCTACGACAATTTGTTTGTGGTCTAGAAATTATTTCCCGTGGTTTGCTCGGGACATCTCTGATGTGGAAATACAAAACGTGGAGAGGCCAGCAATTTACGACTGCAACACAGCCTCGTGGGGATAAAAACATATATGCCAAACAGACATTTGTCTTCAATGTTACACGTTTTCCTGTAGCAAGTTTTAATTTGTTGGAGTGGCACATCTGTCTGGCTGTGAGCAGAGCATATAAACACAGGGCACATTGTTACTATTTTAGCGCTTTTCCATGTGATAAGTTCAGGGACCTTTAAGCGAAGGATGGTTCGAGTTTCTCAACAAACCTGGTTAACCAGTCAATACATTCAATGGATGTATGTCGTTACTACGCATTCTTTTATAACGCATGCCTTTACCACGCAACTTTTACAACACAAGTCGTTACAACGACTTACGTTGGGGGGCGCTGGACAGTGAATAGTTTAATTTACTATTCCAATTCCAGTCCCCGTGGATAGTAGGGAAGGTTTTGGATAGTAAATTAAACCATTCCCTATCCTACAGCGCCCCCCAGCGCAAGTCGTTGTAACGACTTGCGTTGTAAAAGTTACGTGGTAAAGGTAGTGCGTGGTAAAAGTTGTGTTGTAAACGCTGTTCCCCACATTCAATATATGTGAAGCACACAAAAAACACAGAGAAAAGATACGTTTCAGACAGTGAAGACTTATTAAAGGTTAATGGTTTATAGAAAGCAAAATCGGGTTAGAATCAAATCTCTTATTCTGCTCTATTTAAATCCTGCATCTAATAACTGAACTCTGTAGAGCACTAGTTTAAAATACACAGTTCTAACATTTTACACACCCACTGGCAGTTGTCATAAAACTGTCCAATCAGGTTAAAGTTATATAATTCATATACATACTCGACAGATTCTCAAGGGTATTTTACTAACAAGCTTACCTCTAAGTCCTTTAAATTACACTATCTGTGACAATAGGATACGTGCATTACATTGCAGGCTACAGATATCTTAAATGCATTATTCAATTCAAGATTCCATGATGATTATAAAGGGAAAAGAACATTCTATTCAACAATTAGAACTCCAGTTTCACCTGATAATAATTGTTCATGTCCCACAAAGCAAAAATGGCAACAAATGTTAGCCATTTTGAAATTGAGGCCTACATTAACAATAGTTAACCTAGGTACTATGTCCATATCCCCTCCCATCCCACAAATATGGACTGACCATAGTCTCATCCCCTTCGCAATTGAACAAAGAGTCCAAGCTCCATCAACTATAAAGCGTTCTCAACCCTCCTTCCCGATAAATTGGAAAAAGGTGACCGACCGTATCAAGCAGAACTCCCAACCACTGGCACAGGCACCTAAGTTGGTGGGTGATGTGTCGGTCGACTCATGTAACTTTCATCTCTGGATAAATCAAATTATCTCAGACAATTCCAATCCTAAAGGTGACCGTGTGAAGTGTTCCAGAAGGAAGCTGAACGCCCCTTGGTATACCCAGGCCTTAACCGAGAGCCACCTACTTTGCAGGATAAAAGAAAGGAAGTGGAGGAAAACATATGATGAGGCATCCAGAGCCCTCTATGTTCAACAGAGGAAACTATACCTCTCTGGTATAAAATCCGCTAAAAAAGAGTATTATACTAAAGCCATCAACGATGCCCACCAGAAACAAAAAACGGTTTTCTCAATCGTAAAATCCTTCACCCACCCCAAAGCCCTACAGCCTGAAATCCCTCCCTCTGAAACCATGTGCAACAATATTGCAAATTTCTTCGGGGAAAAAATTGCCAACATCCAAAAGGATTTCCCGCCCCCCCTGACCATCCCCATTCTACAACCCCAGAAGCAGGTAGCCGATAACCATCATTCTCTCTGCAGGTTTCAACCCGTCTCCCTACAGCAGACCCGTAAAGCGATCATGGCCTGCAAATCAGGAGCACCCACTGACTCCTGTCCCCCTCGTATACTGCATCACTTAATTGAGGCAGTCAATCCGAACATCAACGCTATCATAAATGCTTCTTTAGACTCAGGGGTAGTGCCCAACGAATGGAAGAAGGCCATCGTGAAACCCTTGATGAAAAAACAAAATAAATCCCCCACAGACCTGACCAACATGCGCCCTATTTCACTTCTGCCTGCCCTAGGAAAGATCACGGAGCAGATAGTGTACTGGGAGCTGAAAGCCTTTGTGGAGGACCATAACATTCTGCATCCACAGCAATCTGGCTTTCGCCCCAGCCACTCCACTGAAACAGCCCTTATAGAACTCTCCGACTCCATCAAGTTCCTGCAGGATGAGGGGAGGAAAGCCGTCCTCATCCTGCTCGATCTCACAGCAGCGTTCGATACAATTTCTCATGCCATCCTGATTGACAGGATGCGTGAGATTGGCGTGACAGGCACAGCTTTGGCATGGGTAACATCTTTCCTGACCAATAGGTCCCAATCTGTGTCACTGGGCCCCCATCTATCCAGCATAAAATCCATTACAACTGGAGTACCGCAGGGGTCCATATTAAGACCATTATTGTTTAACATCTACATGGCACCCCTCCTAGCTGTGATAGAGTCCCATGGGATCCTAGTCACGTCTTACGCTGACGACACACAACTTGTCGTCTCTATCGACAAAAACTGCACGGACACAGAGCTGCGCTTCCAGAATTGTCTCACGGATGTATTTCAGTGGTTGAACAAAAACCACTTGAAGTGCAACAGTGGGAAAACTGAAATCATACCACTAGGTAAAGATCTGCCCTTCTGTCCTGAGGATTGGTGGCCCAAAGACTCAGAGGCCCCGCCTAGTGCAGTGACCTCTGCACGTAATCTTGGCGTGCAATTCGATACAGCCCTTTCCTTTGACGATCACGTCAGGATCACGGCAGGCTGCTGTTTCGGGCTTATCAAATCTTTAAAATAATTCTTTGACTTCCTCCCCATTGCATCCAGGAAATCGGTTGTGGTCGCATTAATACTCTCCCGACTCGACTACTGCAATGGGTTGATGGCTGGAGTGATAAAGTCCACACTGAAGAAGTTGCAAAGTGTACAGCACGCAGCTGCAAGATTAGTGCTAAAACTTCCCAGGAAATCCTCAGCCTCAGCAGCATTAAATCGTCTTCACTGGTTGCCCCTGCACAAGAGGATCCTCTTCAAACTTCTACTAACAGTTTTCAAAGCACTAAAAAACATCGGTCCGAAATACCTTGTCAACCGCTTTGTTCACTATGACCCCGCACGAAGTTTGAGATCCTCCGGTGGTAACCTTACCAAGATTCCCAGGTATAAGTATAAAACCAGGGGCGGAAAAACTTTCACAGTCCTAGCAGCAAGGGCCTGGAACAACTTGCCTCTAAATCTCAGACTGGTTGAGACTGAGAGTCTTTTCAGGAAACAACTGAAGACCTGGGTCTATCAGCAATCTGATGCTTATGTTATGGCCGCTATCTAGAGCTTCCATCATCCAATTACATCCACACACAATTTCTCAGCGCCAAGATACTCCTTCCGGAGCGATAGGCTGCGCTTAATATATACTCACAAATACAAATACAAATATAGTCAACCTAAATGTGATTAGCATACTTTGTCTTCTATAAATAGCAATTACGTGGCTATGCGCTAATGCCATGTTAATGCAAAACATTTAATATAAAAAACTGTTTCAATAGCAACCACATACAAACAAATATGACCACCACAGAGCGAAGTAACATGATGGTGCTGTGTGTGTGCGTCTTTCCATATTATTGGTCTGTGGGCTCCTCAGTTACAAACACATCTGAAGAAGAAGCAGCATGCATAGTCCCAAAATAGCATTTACTATCTCTGTATACGAACAATTTCTTTAGCGACAGTCTTGCGATGACAACTCTTCCTATCCTGCTGTTATAATGTAATCTAAAGTACAGTCATCACATTACTTTATAACATAAACAGGGAGACCCCCTCATAGGATACTTGGAGCCAGGAAAAAGAGGGGAAGGTTTAGACACAATATTATTGAATTCCCTCGTGGCCTAAATACTTTATATCTTGAAACATAGTTCATTTCATCATCTAAGACCTCACAAACATAGCAAGAACAATTTATTTGCTTTTATTTTTGATTATTTTATTTCTTTTTTGTACATACTTTTCATTTTTTATCTTTCAAATTCAATCTTTTTGTCTCATTTTTGTTCTTTTTATCATTTTTTTAACAAACATCACATATATAAACAATACATTATTTAAATACATAAATTATCACCATTTTATAAAGTGCAACACTTTTAGTATAGTACAAATTGTATTATCTTTTCTTTAAAAGAGGAACAACCAAAGAAAAAACAATATGAAGAACGATGCACTGGTTTCACATCCTTACTTACACAGACCTCTTACTCTCTCACAAACTCATACACTTACATACTCATCACTCACAACTTTGTCTGTATATGACACAGAAAAAAGTCTGCCTATATGAGAACCACAGGATGTTTTGTAGGATTCCACGCCAGGTCTGACCTGCACGTTGAAACCTTACATATCTTCAATCGACTATGACATTGGAGGACCAAGTATTGGCACATATTTTGATTTGTGTACATTTTAATGTAATTTTTAACCTTCTATTTATGTTTTAGTTAGGAAAGTCAATAGTCCTTTTTTAATTCTTTGTTTTCTATTTGCCCTATGCTTAGCACTTTATTCAGCAAAGAGCATAGTATTTTGTATATTAATGTTATGCTGTAGATAACAGTGTTACTTTATGTACCGTTGTAGGCATTGATAGGCATAATCAACCTTAACTAACTAAGAAACTCAAGGGCATATGTACAAGGACCTAACACTGCCTTAGGGTCAATATTTTGACGTTGCGGCAGCTTTTTTTTATTGCCGTATTTACAAGTTGCTGCTAACCGTAGTTAGCAGCAGTTTTATGGCGTGAACATGAATTTTAAGGATGTTAGCGGGACTTAACGAAAATGAGATGCAATGTAAGTGTTCACGTGCAAAGTGCCGCTAACCCCACTTTGCGATATTTACAAGGGATTCCTTGTATGGTGCAAAAACAAAAAACTGTCTCTAACTCCAGTTAGAGGCAGTTTTTTAATACCAGAAAATAGCTGGTCTAAAAAATGGTGCAAACACTTGGGGCCTCATTTCACAAGGTTTTGGTGCTGCACAGCACTGCAAGGAATGTTGCCGCGCTGCCCTGCAACAAAACTACAGGGCAGGAATGTGCACCATCAATGAGATAGGGCGCATTCCTGGGCCTCATTCATGTAAAGTGTTGCATCGCTGCAACAAAACAGCACTGTAACACTTTTCACTATGCCCTTCCTGCGACACCATGGATGCGCTGTATTCACTGTACGACACTCCATGTCGCAATTAAAATGACATGTACGTCTGGAATCCTGACGTATCGGTAAGCACTAAAGTCACACATTGCTGCAGTTGTGTCACAAGCATGACGCAACTTCAGCAAAGCATGGGGCCAGCCTATCCCTGTGGCACTGCGTCACCCTTATGCCTGCCATGAGGCAGGGGTAAGGTACTGAAGCAGTGGCAACCTACAAATGCTGCAGTGAAATCTGATGACTTTCACTGCGCCACTCATATGAGGCTTTGTTACGTGGGAAAGCCCACCCTGCATACATCAGACCTGATGCAAGTATAATGTGGCACAGGGTTTCACAAGGTCACGCATATGCCTAGATAGGTCACCTTGAAAATACGGCGCAACGTTGTGCAAGAATCACGCTGCCGTACGTCTAGAAAATGACAAACCGGCGGGGTGAAACTGTCAGAAGCGGCTCATGAATAAGCCCCCCTGTCTTTTTCCCCTAAATTGGCACACAATAACTGCCATGCACCAACGCAGGCACATTTGCGCCATGGTGCAAGATTAACTGTGTTGTGGAGTTGATTGATGTTGTGACTCCCTCTCTTCTCGAGACGTCTGCAGGTGGGGATGGACTAGTGGAGGGCAGGAGTGAACCAGTTGGCCTTCTTGGAGTGTTCTTTGCCTGGTCTTTTCTTGAGGGGTGCCAGGGTGGCGTTGCAGTTGGAGATCAATCGGTGGAGGTTGCACGCTGCGGTGTTGTCGTCTGTAAGCGTTGGCAGGGTGGTGGTCCTGAGGGAGTTGACGGGAAGTTCTTCAGTGGCCTTGATCCAGCTGCGACGGGGGTGGGGGCATTGATGGCGATAGTGTATGGTGGGTGTGGTGAATGCGCGATGTATACAATGATGGTCGGTACAGGAGAGTCCTGTGGTGTTGTTATAGTTGAAGTTCCCGCTGGTGGAGAAGATGGGCTTGATTGTGTGCCAGGCTGTGTGGGTTGGTGCAGCGACTAGCTGCTTGAGTGCGATGTTGGCGAGGTTCCCCAGGAGGGGAGTGGTGTTGCGGTTGGTCTGGATCTGGAAGTGGAGGTGTTCCATGGTCACCATTGGGTCATTAGAATGCGTGGTCAGTCGGTGTGTGCTTTTGTAGACAATAGCAATGCCTCCTCCTGGGAGCTCGGGGTGGTCCGCACAGGTGAATTTGTAGCCGTCGTGGATTGGGATTGTGATATCCGGTCCGGGGCAGAGGTTGGTCCAGGTTTCCGTGAAAAAGGCTATTTCTAATGAGGTAGCATTGAGGAGGTCCCAGATTTCTGTTGCATGTTTGTGGAGGGACTGCACTCTAAGGAGGATGCAGTTGAGCCGGTCCGCTGCGCTGTTAGTCGGCTGGGCTGCAGGAAGCGCTGGTATGCTGATGTGGCAGAAGGTGCGTTTGCAGTTTTGACAGGTGCAGGGTGCAAGAGGATTCCACAGTGTTGCTAAATGGCAGGCGGTGTGGCATCCAGGGTTGATGGCGGGAAGGGTGTTAGCGTCTTAGCTGTGGAGTGTCTGAGAGGAAGGGTCCTTGGTGCTGGATGTGGTCCATGGGTGGATGGACGCAGATGGGCTTACCTTTGGCGCACCAATGGTGCGGCCCCCATTAAGTAGTGCTGCGGGGGATGGACAGCTGGGAGGCGTAATTGTGGAAAAGACACTCGAGGGGGTGAGACACCGGAGAGCGGGGGCTGTAAATATATCTTTAAATTATTCTAACCTCGAGGCCTGGTCCCGCGTCTTCTGTACTCCTGCTCTCCCAAGTCTGCTTTGAGGAACAGGAAGCAGGCAGCCAGGCTCCCTCCCATAAGCAAATCACAATGCTGCAATGCAGAGTTGTGATTGTTCTTGAGGGCCGTGACAAGGTGTTCAGCCAGGGGCTGGAGGGGTGGGCATGTACTCCATGCAGGCTGAAATGCTGCCTAGATTGCAAACAGGGAAGAGCGCAAGACTGCTTTGGGCGGCCTGAGAGGGCTGACTAAACAGTCATTGCGCACTTGTGTGGGCATACCACTCATCCCCTGCCCTGCTCCATGAGTAGAGCAGCCCCACCCACCCTCATGCCCGCAAAGGAAACATAGCATGAGTATATCAGAAATTTATCATCATGTCATGTTTCCTCTTATTGCACTGCTTGAAAGCAGTGGAGTGATGTTCTTCTGCCATGGCCGATGAGCCGCCACTGAGGGTGCGCCACCCACAGGTGCCAGGCCTGGGCCCGACTCGACCCACGGGCCTCCTCCACCACACATCTCACCTTCTCCTCACCTGGACATTGACACTGTGAAGCTGCACTCTCTCAAAATCTGTGTCTCAGGAGCCTCAGCCAGGCGGGATTTCACAAGCATGGGTACAGCAGTCGCCCCAAAGTCCATTGCAACAGAGCCCCCTTAGACGGGAAGATGTAGATCTCCCGCCACACAAGTTCTGCGCAGCCAGGGGCCTCTCCCTCCACAGCGTCCAGCCAGCACAACATCCGTTGGTAATCTCCTCGGTGCACCCCAGTATAATGGTGGCGCGTACATTGCAATGCAGACCTCCCTATGTTGGTGTGCAAGAGTGCCTCTACCATTTACAGCTCCAAGCGGCACCAGGCGGTCTTTTCACACAGATCAGCAACATGTCTCCATGCGTCTTGGCAGACTTCACCACCAGGTAAGGGCGATCGCCGAAGCCTCAATGTCTAATGCCACGGCCAAGCAACTCCACTGCACCTCCGCATCCTACTCCGGGTCTCAGACACAGGCCCAGAGAGGCCTATGGGCCCCGGGGACCATCCGCCCTTTCAAGCCATAGGCTGTTCTGTTATACAGATGTGAATTGTTGGGAAATAGAAATTTAGGAACGACCACCAGCCCAGTGCTGTTTCTCAACACCCCACATGGTCTCTTTCACATTTCTGCTTGATCCAATATTGTTTCTAGCCCTGGATGGAAAACTACGCTACGCTTGCCGAGTGTGCATAGTTTGCGCAACTATACAATACGAGGATCGGACGAAGCACATTGCAAAAACACGTAGCGGGGGGGCGGGGCCAAGATGGTGACGGAGTAAGACGTGCCTGCGAGTTCCTCCGGCACCCGAGCCCTTTATAGCTTTGTTTAGCGGTATTGGGGCGATTTCAGCCCCGGCTTTTGACTCTCCTGGGCCGCTGAGGCGTCCTGCATTGGTTTGTCCCTTCTCCCGTTGAGCTACGACACGGGACGGCGGACTTAGCTGGGGTGTTACTTTGGTGACGCACTTGCACCGGAGCGGCCTACGGGGCTTTGTCTGGGCGGCATCGACTCTTCGCAAGAGGGGACTCGGGACTCTGGCAAGTGATCGAGTGAAGCGCTTCTGTGCGAGTCCCCTACATTGGAATTGTGACGAGCCTGCCTGTGATTCTGGTGTCCTAGCTGGCAGTTGTCGCCGAGCAGAGGTGACGGGGAGGCGCCGTCCTGTCTGGAGCTTTGCTGGACAGCGCAGACGACGAACGGGCGGAGAGGTGGTGCCATCTTGCCTCTCACCATCTGTGCTGAGGCGTCGCATCATGTCGACGAGGAATCGCCTGAATAAATCGGGGAAGGATGGTCCCGGTAAGGGGGCATCTGGATCGCCCCCCGGTCCTAGAAAGTCACCGACCAAAGACGACGCTGATGGCCCGGTCACGAAGGCCTTCCTGATTGAGCTTTTCTCCTCCATCAAGGAGGATATCACGGAGCTGAAAGCACAACCAGCCTCCGACCTCCGTGAAGTCCGCCGTGATGCAGACGGCATCGGCGAGCGTGTAGCGACCCTGGAGGACCACGACTTGGGCCTCAGTGGGGATGTCCATCAGCTACAGCAAGACTTGCTCCAGCTTCGCGAGTAGAATCTGGACCTCCAGACCCACTGCGAGGACTTGGAAAACAGGTCCCGTCGCAATAACATCCGAATAAGAGCGGTGCCGTGGGATGGAGACGGTGGAAACCTGCGGGAATATGTGGAGGCTCTCTTTTTGCACATTTTGGCGGAAGACGATCGCAATGAAGTCAAGATGGACAGAGTACATCGGGTAGGCCTGCTGCGTGGCGCGCGCTCGCCGCCTCCCGACATCTTGGTTTGTGTCCACGACTTTCAGCTGAAAGAGACGATTCTGCGGAAGGCGAGAGACACTAACAATTTGCTTTTTCGTGGGCACAGCCCTCAACTTTTCCAAGACCTGGCGGCCTCCACCCTGCAAAAGCGACGGGACTTCCGCCCAGTCACAGCCTTCCTGAGGGAGCACGGGGTGTCCTACTCCTGGGGTCACCCCTTTCGGCTTATCTTCCGGTGGCAAAATAGACTGGTGCAAGTGCGAACAGTAGCAGCCGCCAGGGACTTGCTTGGAATGGAGGAAACATCTGCGTCGGCGGACGCCAGCGCCTCACCAAGAAGACGTCGCCGTTCCCGATCCCCAGCTTGGCAGAGAGTGGGCCGACATGGCGCAGCGGAGGGGCCATCCCCGTCGGCGAGCCAGAGTGAAAGGGGAGACGCTTTGGCCTCGGTGGCCCAGGTGACTGAATCAAGCCGAGTGGACAGCTCCTCGGCGGCTTAGGCCCCCTCAACAGCGGCCCGTGGGAGCCGGGGGGCTCTACCACCTCAGGTACTCTGTGGGACAGTTCTCCGATGGAGGGTTACCCCGACCCTGGATTCGGGGGGGGCATTACCTGGGTCTTCTACCCCCGACCCTTACGGTCATGTCCGGCTTTCATTGTTCTTTTTCTACTTTTTGCTTTCCCTTTTTTATGGTTTGTTTCTGAGGCTCCTGTGGGTTTCGGTAGGCTTGTTGGGGATGGATCCCGGTGGTGGTGGATGGGGACCTGGTATGGCAGTGGTGTGTCTGGTTTGTATTTAGAGTTGGGCTGCATTGATTGGAGCGCTGGGGGGGGGAAGTTGGTCTCGATGTTGCCTGTTACAATAGGCTCCTGGAACGTTAAAGGCCTTAATTCTCCTCAAAAGTGCCAGAAAGTTTGGAAGTATATTTTAGATCATCAGCTAGATGTGGTGGGCCTGCAGGAGACTCATTTGGCCCGCAAAGATGAATCCAGGCTTAAGCACAGGCAGTATCCTCTGATTTATAAATCCTCAGCCCCTACTAAGCACCGTGGGGTTGCGCTTTTGTTCCGATCTGCCCTTCAATTTCAGCCTGTGGGGGTGCGGGGGGACAAGGAGGGGAGGTGGTTGATGGTGAAGGGAATGCTCATGGGTAAGCTTTGCACCTGGGTGGTGGTTTATGCTCCAAATACAGGACAACATGGGTTCCTTGAGACTCTTCTGAGTGTGATTGGGGACTTTGGGGAGGGGGCGTTGATTGTGATGGGAGATTTCAATTTGGTTTGGGATAAAAGTCTTCACTGTTCACATCAACAGAGGACGGAGACGGGTCTCTTTTCCCCGGAGCTGCGCGATAACTTGTTAAGTCTGGGCCTTATTGATAGCTGGCGCTCCCTTCACCCCCGCACTAGGGACTACACGTTCTATTCACATGTTCACCACACATATTCCCGTCTCGACCATATTTTTGTGCATCAATCTTTACAGGGCGACCTGCGCGATAGCAACATTTTTCCACTTTCAGTTTTGGATCATAGCCTTTTGGCGACGTGCTTGATCTGGGCCCCAGAGTCGTCCCCTCATCGCAAATGGTATTTCCCGGCATCCCTTACGCGAGATGAGGAATCCTGCAAGAAGCTTAGGGCGGCCATTGGTGAGTTCTTTGAGCTGAATAAGATTGGTGAAACCTCGATCTTTACCCAATGGGACGCCTTCAAGGCGACGACACGGGGCACGTGCATTGCATTGAACTCCACCCTGAACAGGCTTCGTCGTGAGGAGAGGGCGGCGCTGGAGGCGGAACTGACAACGTTGGAAACTGCGCATAGGCAGAATCCTTCTAGAAAGACACTTTGCCCTCTTGCTGCTGTGCGAGGGAAGCTCAGGGCGCACTATAATAATCGAGCTGAATATACCCTCCTGCGCCTACGGCGCCTCTCCTACGCTCAGGGCAACAAAGTGGGGAAGCACTTAGCACGGCAGCTCCGTGATAAACGTGAAAGGGAATATGTGGGTGGCATTCGGACCCCCTCCGGGGTAGTGGAACACAGGGATGCGGTTAAGGCAGAGCTCTTCGTCGACTTCTATGCTGCACTATACTCGGCGGACCGCCTAGTGCCGGCCACTCAACAAGCATACTTGGAGGCCCTGTCGCTACCACAGGTCTCCAAGGAATGGAATGAGCTCTTGGAGGCCCCGTTTACTAGGGAGGAGGTGCTCTCAGCCATTCGGTCCCTCAAACCGCAAAAAGCCCAGGCCCGGACGGCTATACGGCCTCCTTTTATCAGACGTTCGCGTCCGAGTTAGGAGACCACTTGGCGAAAATTTTCAACAACATGAGGGAGGCGGGCCACACTTCGGGCACTATGGCGGAGGCTATGATTTCGATCATTCCCAAGGTGGGGAAAGACCCCTCCAAATGTGAATCCTACCGGCCCATAGCCCTCCTGAATGTTGATGCCAAATTGTATTCTTCTATCTTAGCCACCCGGCTCAAGGACCTTATGCCTGCTCTCATCCATCCGGATCAATCGGGCTTCATAAAGGGTCGTCAGACCCATGATAACACCAGACGGCTGATTCATCTGATTGAGAAAGCTGAACGCTTTAGGATTCCAGCTGTTCTGCTAGGCCTTGACGCTGAAAAGGCGTTTGATCGGGTGGACTGGAACTTTCTCTTTAGTACTCTTCATGCTTTTGGCTTTTCTCCCAAATTTATAGATATGCTTCGGGCCAACTATCATGGCCCGCGTTCGAGAGTCATGGTGAATGGCCATGTCTCACCATTTTTTGCTCATTCCCGAGGCACAAGGCAGGGCTGCCCTCTATCTCCCTTACTTTTTGCGCTTAGCATAGAGCCTCTTGCCATTAGGGTTCGAGAGGACCCGGATATTATGGGCCTCCCCTTTTCGGGAGAACAGCATAAAATATCTTTGTTTGCTGATGATGTCCTTTTGTCGCTAGCTGATCCCGGGACTTCCCTTCCGCGGGTGCAGGACGTGCTGTCCCAGTTCGAAGCAGTGGCGGGGTTTCGGGTGAACCCCGGCAAATCATACATACTCAATCTCACGCTTCCGCCCTCTGAGGTAGAACGCATTCGACCGCTCACGCCCCTGGCCTGGTCTGGCTCCTCCATTCAATATCTCGGGGTCAAGCTGACCTCCTCCGTCGCCACCCTGTATGCAGCTAACTTCCCTCCTCTGCTGACTCAGATACAGGCTGAGCTGAATCGCTGGAAGCCTATGTTTATCTCTTGGCTTGGACGCGTGCATGCGGTCAAGATGACGCTGCTGCCCAAGCTTCTATATCTGTTCCAAGCCCTCCCCATTCCCTTGGACGGGTTTTTTTTTCGACGTCTGAAGACTATGGTTCTGCGTTACATCTGGCAGGGGGGCCGTGCTAGACTCTCCTTTCTTACGCTTCACCGGCCCCTGAGGAAGGGCGGGGCTGGCCTTCCAGACATGCTTCTTTACTACAAGGCGGCACAACTCCGGGTGTTGGCTGAATGGACCCAAATGGCTGCATATGAACAGGAGTGTGGCGGGGCGCTCTATTTGGGACCTGGTTTGGAAGGCGAAGGGGGATCGGCCTCGCAACGCATACATTAGCACCCCTACGAGCACCACTCTGAAGGTCTGGGACTCGGTCTCTAATGATGAACGATAGACCTCCTTTCCTTCCCCCTTCACACCTATTCACTTTAATCCAACGTTCCCACCGGCTCTTGTTGAGGGGCCCTTTGATGGGTGGAAGGCGGGGGGCTGCCACGCACTTACACATTTGTTTCATGGCTATGAGCCGCTCACCTTCCAAAATTGCATGCGTGACTATGGTGTGCCACCTACTGAGCGCTACCGGCACACCCAGCTACTACATTGGGCATTGTCTCCTGAGGTGCGGGACGCTGCGACGAGGCCTCCCACGGATTTCGAATCCTACATTACTCGCACATCGTCTATGAAGGGGGTGATTTCCTTCCTCTATGATTTACTGTTAACCACGGCTATCTCACCTCGCCCTAGATACATGGGCTTGTGAGAGGAGCACCTGGGGTGAGACATCTCCGACGAAGAGTGGTCCCATCTTTGGCGAGAACTACACACATTCAATCATTCGATCGATCTGAGAGAAGCACATATGAAGACCATGCTAGATTGGTATCTGTATCCGACCCGGTTGAAAAAGATTTTTGCCTCAGCTTCTGACAGATGTTGGCGGGGCTGTGGTCTCCTGGGGGACTTTCGCCATATTTGGTGGGATTGCCCCATTATACGCCCTTATTGGGAGGAGATTCTGTCTCATATTAGGGAGATACTGGGCTACCCGATTCCAGATTCCATTGGCTTTGTGCTCCTTGGCCTTCGGGACCCGCTTCTGGAGCACCAAACCAGGGCTGACAAGCACATCCTTTGGCTCTGTCTGGGAGCGGCCAAACTGACTCTGGCTGCTGCATGGAAAAAGAGGGAGGCCCCAGCTTTTTCCCTTTGGTTTGCTAGGTTATGGAGGCTGCTGAGTGTGGAGCGTATGGCGGACATTTTCAGGAATAACTTTAAGAACTTTACTTTCAGATGGGGCCCACTGGTCCGCTTTCTCTCTCGAGGGTTGCCGTCAGCGGTTTGCCCGCCCACTATACGTGCCTTACATCTGTTTCAGGTGTGAACTGTGCTTGTGTGAATGGTTGATGTCTGACTGCCACCATCGGGGGGGATGGGTGCACTGGGGAGGTTGGAGCCTCTGGGGGGGGGGGTTTGGTTTGTTTTTCTTTTCTGAAGGGGGATGTGGATGATTTGATCTTTATGATCTTCTTTGTCGCGTTGTTTTTCTTATGGCCGAACTGCATGGAGGCGTACATGGCCTTGGTCGACTGAGCCTCTGACTTGGATAGACTTGCCCGATACCAAGGCGGGCTTTCCCCTCCTGATTTCACAGGGGGCTTGACATTCTCCCGGGCTGATTTTTGAACTTTTTATTTTTGAACTCTTATGTCCTGCCCTGAGTGATGACACTGCTCAGCCCTTCATAACTGTTACTGCTGCTCGGCCTTTTGCATTGGCCCCTGCGTGGGTACTTCTTTGATTTGCAATTCATGTGCTTTCATCCCCCTTTCTCTTCTGTTGTTTCTATCTTTCTATTCTCTCAATAAAAATATCTTTAACAAAAAAACACGTAGCGGGCATTTTATCACTCGCCGTCCTCAACGTTAAGTTGGCGACCATGAGCGTGCAAAATCAACATCTCGGCGAGACTTTTTCCTCATTCGCAATCAGCAGCATCAAGTTGCCAATACCGAGCATGGAAAATAGACCTCCCAGCGAGATTCTCAACGCAGGTAGGTCAGGTTTCTCATTGCGAGTGGTCGCGTATGCTCGCGACCGCTCGCGATTGGAAACTACCAATCCGAGTTGAGAAAGCTGCTGCTCGAGTACAAATCTACTCGAGCGGCAGAAAATGACCGCTTGCACTGTGCATGATGCTGTTCGCAATTATTGCACAGTGCGGACAAGCATCCGGCACTGTGCAATCATTGCAAACAGCATTTCCCTACCGCACTACGCAGTTCACATAGCTACACGTAGCGTGCATCATGCAAAGTGCAATTTGCATAGCTATGCATAGCGCGACCACGTGGGCTACGCCCAGGGTTAATTGTTTCTCACTCTCAGAGGCTTGTTTCTGCAACAGACAAATGTTTTAGAGAAGGTAAAGGAAATAAATCAGCTCTTACAATATACATGGCAACATCACAATGTTCAGACAGTGTTGCCTTTCGAGTGGTTGAATCAGCGAGGGCATTTGCTTTAGATACCTCATCAGGAGGATATTGGTGGGCAGCACACTTGACTATTGTTGACGTAACAACAGGGTTCTGAAAAGGTTTTGTACATACTGGTCAACCTTTATGGGGGTTACAGCAGATGTTAAGAATTCACTTTGCAATCAAAGGAGCTCAAAGTCGTGCATGATTCGAAATGCATACTTTGAGACTTTGTATACAATTTCAATCTTTTCTTTGACCAATATGCTTGTGCAAGTAAGTGCAACTAACTCAGCCATTTGGAGGGACCATAAACTTGTTAAACTTTCCACAATCTGATATACCGTACATAAAGCGTAACCTGCAAACAGGATACCTTCGTAATTTCTGAGGCAAGATCCATCAACAAAGCATATCAACCTACAATTGGAAAAGGGAATATCAGCTAGATTAACTGGTGATACAGGTGGTGACAATTAGGCGATCATAGGGTTCTCCCTCCCCTAGGATGGGCATCGGAGAAG
This sequence comes from Lissotriton vulgaris, assembly GCF_964263255.1. NCBI lineage: Eukaryota > Metazoa > Chordata > Amphibia > Caudata > Salamandridae > Lissotriton > Lissotriton vulgaris. Next base: position 1,629,847,411 of record NC_141695.1, on the reverse strand, counting down.
TAGAGTTCAGGTTGGGACAGCTGAAAAGACAAATATATGAATACATTCTCATACCCGGACTAAACATTGCCATGCTCTTTTAACAGGCTTTTGACAAACACAAAACAATACAGGCCATGCATGCAAGGAAGCAAAGTATAGTAAGTGCAGTTAGACTTTACCTGCATTTGGTTGAAGTTTCTTATGCTGTCGAGCCAAATCACCAGGTCCAGTGCTGGGCCGTGCTACACTCCAATTACCCTGGAGGAAATTCTCCCTTACCTCTTCTGCCTGGGTCATCATGTGGAGTCTGTTGCAGCATGCCGCTGTTCACTTGACCTAGACAGTTCCTGACATATAATGCACCAGGCTGTAAAAGAAGAACTACAGGTCTTCTTACTTTGGATTAATACTCTTGATCAGAACCTCAAATTCACACATACAGTAGATAAACAAGAAGTAGTTTTCTTAGATGTGGTGCTATCGAAACAAAATGGTCAGCTTTCTACCAAAACTCACCACATAGCAACAGCGAAAGAATAATCTCTTGGAGTTCACAAACTTCCACCCAAGGCCCCTGAGGGAGAATCTCCCTTACGGACAATACTTGCGTCTAAGGAGAAACTGGAAGACTGTCGTAAACAATCTTCGGACCTGACTGTCAAACTTAAAAATCGTGGCTACCCTGTTTCTGTCCTTAAAAAAGGCTACAAAAGGGCACAAAACCAACCCAGAGAAGAACTCCTTTAGGAGATACCAAAAGAGCCAAATGAAATTCCTCTGACATGTGTCACCACCTTCAGTACAGCCTCTGACGCAGGCAAGAAAACCATCAACAGGCATTGGAGAATCGTTAACAGCAATAATAAACAAGCATTTGCAATGCAATAGGTCTTGCATTAGGAAAGTTTGAGCTATTGGTCTTGTAATTGACAATTTTTTTATTTATGTGTTGGTTTTGAAAATAGCTAAATTAATAGCTTTGTCATTTACAATGCCAATAGTTTTAACTTTCGCAAATGTGACATCTATAGCATTTGTAATGCAATATGTGTTGTATTTACGTGACTTAGATGTATTGATATTACAAATAACAATGGCTTTTAAATTTTTTCATAATTAATACTTAAATAAAAGTTATTGTAATTTATAGTGGCAATATCTTAAACTTTTGTAAATAACTTTTGTGAAGATTATGTTCAGTGTATTTTATTGTGACAAAAATCCAAGAACAGAAGTGAAAAAATAACATATTTTTGTGACATTTGTAATAAAGCTTGAAACATTGAGAGAACATATTTGAACCAGTTGTTGTTGAATGGCTGCACAGATTGATGCTGTGGTGGCGCTGAGCGATGTTACAGTGGCGACGAGTGATGCTGTGGTAGCGCCTAGTGATGTTGTGGTGCCCTTGAGTGATGCTGTGGTAGTGCTGAGTGATGCTGTGGTGGTGCTGAGTGATGCTGTGGTGGTGCTGAGTGATGCTGTGGTGGTGCTGAGTGATGCTGTGATGGTGCTGAGTGATGCTGTGGTGGTGCTGAGTGATGCTGTGGTGGTGCGGAGTGATGCTGTGGTGGTGCGGAGTGATGCTGTTGTGGTGCGGAGCGATGCTGTGGTGGTGCTTAGCGATGATGTGGTGGTGCGGAGCGATGATGTGGTGGTGCGGAGTGATGCTGTGGTGGTGCGGAGTGATGCTGTGGTGGTGCTGAGTGATGCTGTGGTGGTGCTGAGTGATGCTGTGGTGGTGTTCAGTGATGCTGTGGTGGTGCTGTGGTGGTGATGAGTGATGCTGTGGTGGTGCTGAGTGATGCTGTGGTGGTGCTGAGTGATGCTGTGGTGATGTTGAGTTATGCTGTGGTGGTGTTGAGTGATGCTGTGGTGGTGCTGTGGTGGTGCTGAGTGATGCTGTGGTGGTGCTGTGGTGGTGCTGAGTGATGCTGTGGTGGTGCTGAGTGATGCTGTGGTGGTGCTGAGTGATGCTGTGGTGGTGCGGAGTGATGCTGTGGTGGTGCGGAGTGATGCTGTGGTGGTGCGGAGTGATGCTGTGGTGGTGCTTAGCGATGATGTGGTGGTGCGGAGCGATGATGTGGTGGTGCGGAGTGATGCTGTGGTGGTGCGGAGTGATGCTGTGGTGGTGCTGAGTGATGCTGTGGTGGTGCTGAGTGATGCTGTGGTGGTGTTGAGTGATGCTGTGGTGGTGCTGTGGTGGTGCTGAGTGATGCTGTGGTGGTGCTGAGTGATGCTGTGGTGGTGCTGAGTGATGCTGTGGTGATGTTGAGTGATGCTGTGGTGGTGTTGAGTGATGCTGTGGTGGTGCTGTGGTGGTGCTGAGTGATGCTGTGGTGGTGCTGTGGTGGTGCTGAGTGATGCTGTGGTGGTGCTGAGTGATGCTGTGGTGGTGCTGAGTGATGCTGTGGTGGTGTTGAGTGATGCTGTGGTGGTGCTGTGGTGGTGCTGAGTGATGCTGTGGTGGTGCTGAGTGATGCTGTGGTGGTGCTGAGTGATGCTGTGGTGGTGCAGAGTGATGCTGTGGTGGTGCGGAGTGATGCTGTGGTGGTGCGGAGTGATGCTGTGGTGGTGCGGAGTGATGCTGGGGTGGTGCGGAGTGATGCTTTGGTGGTGCGGAGTGATGCTGTGGTGGTGCGGAGTGATGCTGTGGTGGTGTGGAGTGATGCTGTGGTGGTGTGGAGTGATGCTGTGGTGGTGTGGAGTGATGCTGTGGTGCTGCAAGCGATAGAGTGTGGGCGATAGCTAGATAGATAGATAGATAGATAGATAGATAGATAGATAGATAGATAGATAGATAGATAGATAGATAGATAGATAGATAGATAGATAGATAGATAGATAGATAGATAGATAGAGTGAGGGCGATAGATAGAGTGAGGGCAATAGATAGATAGATAAATAGATAAAGTGAGGGCGATAGATAGATTGAGGGCGATCGATGGAGTGAGGGCGATCTATAGATAGTGGGGACACGGCCAGTCAGAGAATGAAGTGTGAAGGGGTGTGAGGAAAAGGGGGAGACGTCAGGGGAGGGGAGGACGATTGGGATATGGGAGAGGCGGGGAGATGGAGGGATGAGGTGAGTAACTGAAATAGAGGCGAGAGGACAACATAGAAACCGTAAAACGCAGAAGGGAGAGGGGGCAGAAATATGAAAGAAAATAGCAAAGAGGGGAATGGAAAAATAGGAATGACCAGCAGGATAGAGAAGTGATGTGGAAGATGCAAAAATGGATGAGACGGTCTGAAAGGAGAAGGGGAATGAAAATAAAGGAAACAAGCCTGACCTAAAAAGGGCCAGATTGAAGAGGATGTCCAACAGAGTTCCATATTCTACAGATCCCTTCAGCATTTTGAGCCCCAGTTTAGCAACATATGAAGACTGCAACACTTTTCACAGATGTGCCCGTTTCCAGAAGTAACCTGCCCACTAGAGGTGAGTTCTCTGTACCATTCATGCTGCAGATCAGGGCTAAACACCCAGCCCATGTGTATACATGGACGGTTACATACTCATATCACCATATTTATTCATGTATTTTATTAATGACTATCAAAAAGCGCACTGTCACCTCGAGCGGTAGCTGGGGTTCTGTGCATTAAAACTTCAGCAGTTGTATGAAAAAGCATTATATTTGACCACAAATTAAAGTGCAATAAAACTATATTCAAAAGATTAGAAGCAAAAGGCAATACAAAAGCCCTAAAAATATCACTTTGAAAATAACGCCTGACAAATAGTTGTTAGTGGTTAACAAAATCTGAGATGTTCTAGGCCGGAGATGAACAGAATAGGAGAAAAACTCTGCTAGAAGCCTAGGTCTGGTCATTTCTAATTTAGGCAGCGTCTGACTGCGAGCCAACCTAGACGGATCCTCCGGACAGGAAGAGTTTTGGGGATAAACAAGCAAGTGGTTTTTGTGGGTAAGCACCCGTATGTTATCCATGTACATTTAAATTGGGAAGGGAAGTGCAAAGCCAATGACGATGCCATGTTAATGCAAAACATTTAATATAAAAAACTGTTTCAATAGCAACCACATAAAAACAAATATGACCATCACAGAGCGAAGTAACATGATGGTGCTGTGTGTGTGCGTCTTTCCATATTATTGGTCTGTGGGCTCCTCAGTTACAAACACATCTGAAGAAGAAGCAGCATGCATAGTCCCAAAATAGCATTTACTATCTCTGTATACGAACAATTTCTTTAGCGACAGTCTTGCGATGACAACTCTTCCTATCCTGCTGTTATAATGTAATCTAAAGTACAGTCATCACATTACTTTATAACATAAACAGGGAGACCCCCTCATAGGATACTTGGAGCCAGGAAAAAGAGGGGAAGGTTTAGACACAATATTATTGAATTCCCTCGTGGCCTAAATACTTTATATCTTGAAACATAGTTCATTTCATCATCTAAGACCTCACAAACATAGCAAGAACAATTTATTTGCTTTTATTTTTGATTATTTTATTTCTTTTTTGTACATACTTTTCATTTTTTATCTTTCAAATTCAATCTTTTTGTCTCATTTTTGTTCTTTTTATCATTTTTTTAACAAACATCACATATATAAACAATACATTATTTAAATACATAAATTATCACCATTTTATGAAGTGCAACACTTTTAGTATAGTACAAATTGTATTATCTTTTCTTTAAAAGAGGAACAACCAAAGAAAAAACAATATGAAGAACGATGCACTGGTTTCACATCCCTACTTACACAGACCTCTTACTCTCTCACAAACTCATACACTTACATACTCATCACTCACAACTTTATCTGTATATGACACAATATACTATCCAGCAGAAAAAAGTCTGCCTATATGAGAACCACAGGATGTTTTGTAGGATTCCACGCCAGGTCTGACCTGCACGTTGAAACCTTACATATCTTCAATCGACTATGACATTGGAGGACCAAGTATTGGCACATATTTTGATTTGTGTACATTTTAATGTAATTTTTAACCTTCTATTTATGTTTTAGTTAGGAAAGTCAATAGTCCTTTTTTAATTCTTTGTTTTCTATTTGCCCTATGCTTAGCACTTTATTCAGCAAAGAGCATAGTATTTTGTATATTAATGTTATGCTGTAGATAACAGTGTTACTTTATGTACCGTTGTAGGCATTGATAGGCATAAACAACCTTAACTAACTAAGAAACTCAAGGGCATATGTACAAGGACCTAACACTGCCTTAGGGTCAATTTTTTGACGTTGCGGCAGCTTTTTTTTATTGCCGTATTTACAAGTTGCCGCTAACCGTAGTTAGCAGCAGTTTTATGGCGTAAACATGAATTTTAAGGATGTTAGCGGGACTTAACGAAAATGAGATGCAATGTAAGTGTTCACGTGCAAAGTGCCGCTAACCCCACTTTGCGATATTTACAAGGGATTCCTTGTATGGTGCAAAAACAAAAAACTGTCTCTAACTCCAGTTAGAGGCAGTTTTTTAATACCAGAAAATAGCTGGTCTAAAAAATGGTGCAAACACTTGGGGCCTCATTTCACAAGGTTTTGGTGCTGCACAGCACTGCAAGGAATGTTGCCGCGCTGCCCTGCAACAAAACTACAGGGCAGGAATGTGCACCATCAATGAGATAGGGCGCATTCCTGGGCCTCATTCATGTAAAGTGTTGCATCGCTGCAACAAAACAGCGCTGTAACACTTTTCACTATGCCCTTCCTGCGACACCATGGATGCGCTGTATTCACTGTACGACACTCCATGTCGCAATTAAAATGACATGTACGTCTGGAATCCTGACGTATCTGTAAGCACTAAAGTCACACATTGCTGCAGTTGTGTCACAAGCATGACGCAACTTCAGCAAAGCATGGGGCCAGCCTATCCCTGTGGCACTGCGTCACCCTTATGCCTGCCATGAGGCAGGGGTAAGGTACTGAAGCAGTGGCAACCTACAAATGCTGCAGTGAAATCTGATGGATTTCACTGCGCCACTCATATGAGACTTTTTTACGTTGGAAAGCCCACCCTGCATACATCAGACCTGATGCAAGTATAATGTGGCACAGGGTTTCACAAGGTCACGCATATGCCTAGATAGGTCACCTTGAAAATACGGCGCAACGTTGTGCAAGAATCACGCTGCACGTACGTCTAGAAAATGACAAACCGGCGGGGTGAAACTGTCAGAAGCGGCTCATGAATAAGCCCCCCTGTCTTTTTCCCCTAAGTTGGCACACAATAACTGCCATGCACCAACGCAGGCACATTTGCGCCATGGTGCAAGGTTAACTGTGTTGTGGAGTTGATTGATGTTGTGACTCCCTCTCTTCTCGAGACGTCTGCAGGTGGGGATGGACTAGTGGAGGGCAGGAGTGAACCAGTTGGCCTTCTTGGAGTGTTCTTTGCCTGGTCTTTTCTTGAGGGGTGCCAGGGTGGCGTTGCAGTTGGAGATCCATCGGTGGAGGTTGCACGCTGCGGTGTTGTCGTCTGTAAGCGTTGGCAGGGTGGTGGTCCTGAGGGAGTTGACGGGAAGTTCTTCAGTGGCCTTGATCCAGCTGCGACGGGGGTGGGGGCATTGATGGCGATAGTGTATGGTGGGTGTGGTGAATGCACGATGTATACAATGATGGTCGGTACAGGAGACTCCTGTGGTGTTGTTATAGTTGAAGTTCCCGCTGGTGGAGAAGATGGGCTTGATCGTGTGCCAGGCTGTGTGGGTTGGTGCAGCGACTAGCTGCTTGAGTGCGATGTTGGCGAGGTTCCCCAGGAGGAGAGTGGTGTTGCGGTTGGTCTGGATCTGGAAGTGGAGGTGTTCCATGGTCACCATCGGGTCATTAGAATGCGTGGTCAGTCGGTGTGTGCTTTTGTAGACAATGGCAATGCCTCCTCCTGGGAGCTCCGGGTGGTCCGCACAGGTGAATTTGTAGCGTCGTGGATTGGGATTGTGATATCCGGTCCGGGGCAGAGGTTGGTCCAGGTTTCCGTGAAGAAGGCTATTTCTAATGAGGTAGCATTGAGGAGGTCCCAGATTTCTGTTGCATGTTTGTGGAGGGACTGCACTCTAAGAAGGATGCAGTTGAGCCGGTCCGCTGCGCTGTTAGTCGGCTGGGCTGCAGGAAGCGCTGGTATGCTGATGTGGCAGAAGGTGCGTTTGCAGTTTTGACAGGTGCAGGGTGCAAGAGGATTCCACAGTGTTGCTAAATGGCAGGCGGTGTTGCATCCAGGGTTGATGGCGGGAAGGGTGTTAGCGTCTTAGCTGTGGAGTGTCTGAGAGGAAGGGTCCTTGGTGCTGGATGTGGTCCATGGGTGGATGGACGCAGATGGGCTTACCTTTGGCGCACCAATGGTGCGGCCACCATTAAGTAGTGCTGCGGGGGATGGACAGCTGGGAGGCGGGAATTGTGGAAAAGACACTCGAGGGGGTGAGACACCGGAGAGCGGGGGCTGTAAATATATCTTTAAATTATTCTAACCTCGAGGCCTGGTCCCGCGTCTTCTGTACTCCTGCTCTCCCAAGTCTGCTTCGAGGAACAGGAAGCAGGCAGCCAGGCTCCCTCCCATAAGCCAATCACAATGCTGCAATGCAGAGTTGTGATTGTTCTTGAGGGCCGTGACAAGGTGTTCAGCCAGGGGCTGGAGGGGTGGGCATGTACTCCATGCAGGCTGAAATGCTGCCTAGATTGCAAACAGGGAAGAGCGCAAGACTGCTTTGGGCGGCCTGAGAGGGCTGACTAAACAGTCATTGCGCACTTGTGTGGGCATACCACTCATCCCCTGCCCTGCTCCATGAGTAGAGCAGCCCCACCCACCCTCATGCCCGCAAAGGAAACATAGCATGAGTATATCAGAAATTTATCATCATGTCATGTTTCCTCTTCTTGCACTGCTTGAAAGCAGTGGGGTGATGTTCTTCTGCCATGGCCGATGAGCCGCCACTGAGGGTGCGCCACCCACAGGTGCCAGGCCTGGGCCCGACTCGACCCCCGGGCCTCCTCCCCCACACATCTCACCTTCTCCTCACCTGGACATTGACACTGTGAAGCTGCACTCTCTCAAAATCTGTGTCTCAGGAGCCTCAGCCAGGCGGGATTTCACAAGCATGGGTACAGCAGTCGCCCCAAAGTCCATTGAAACAGGGCCCCCTTAGACGGGAAGATGTAGATCTCCGGCCACACAAGTTCTGCGCAGCCAGGGGCCTCTCCCTCCACAGCGTCCAGCCAGCACAACATCCGTTGGTAATCTCCTCGGTGCACCCCAGTATAATGGTGGCGCGTACATTGCAATGCAGACCTCCCTATGTTGGTGTGCAAGAGTGCCTCTACCATTTACAGCTCCAAGCGGCACCAGGCGGTCTTTTCACACAGATCAGCAACATGTCTCCATGCGTCTTGGCAGACTTCACCACCAGGTAAGGGCGATCGCCGAAGCCTCAATGTCTAATGCCACGGCCAAGCAACTCCACTGCACCTCTGCATCCCACTCCGGGTCTCAGACACAGGCCCAGAGAGGCCTATGGGCCCCGGGGACCATCCGCCCTTTCAAGCCATAGGCTGTTCTGTTATACAGATGTGAATTGTTGGGAAATAGAAATTTAGGAGCGACCACCAGCCCAGTGCTGTTTCTCAACACCCCACATGGTCTCTTTCACATTTCTGCTTGATCCAATATTGTTTCTAGCCCTGGATGGAAAACTACGCTACGCTTGCCGAGTGTGCATAGTTTGCGCAACTATACAATACGAGGATCGGACGAAGCACATTGCAAAAACACGTAGCGGGGGGGCGTGGCCAAGATGGCGACGGAGTAAGACGTGCCTGCGAGCTCCTCCGGCACCCCGAGCCCTTCATAGCTTTGTTTAGCGGTATTGGGGCGATTTCAGCCCCGGCTTTTGACTCTCCTGGGCCGCTGAGGCGTCCTGCATTGGTTTGTCCCTTCTCCCGTTGAGCTACGACACGGGACGGCGGACTTAGCCGGGGTGTTACTTTGGTGACGCACTTGCACCGGAGCGGCCTACGGGGCTTTGTCTGGGCGGCATCGACTCTTCGCAAGAGGGGACTCGGGACTCTGGCAAGTGATTGAGTGAAGCGCTTCTGTGCGAGTCCCCTACATTGGAATTGTGACGAGCCTGCCTGTGATTCTGGTGTCCTAGCTGGCAGTTGTCGCCGAGCAGAGGTGACGGGGAGGCGCCGTCCTGTCTGGAGCTTTGCTGGACAGCGCAGACGACGAACGGGCGGAGAGGTGGTGCCATCTTGCCTCTCACCATCTGCGCTGAGGCGTCGCATCATGTCAACGAGGAATTGCCTGAATAAATCGGGGAAGGATGGTCCCAGTAAGGGGGCATCTGGATCGCCCCCCGGTCCTAGCAAGTCGCCGACCAAAGACGACGCTGATGGCCCGGTCACGAAGGCCTTCCTGATTGAGCTTTTCTCTTCCATCAAGGAGGATATCACGGAGCTGAAAGCACAACTAGCCTCCGACCTCCGTGAAGTCCGCCGTGATGTAGACGGCATCGGCGAGCGTGTAGCGACCCTGGAGTACCACGACTTGGGCCTCAGTGGGGATGTCCATCAGCTACAGCAAGACTTGCTCCAGCTTCGCGAGCAGAATCTGGACCTCCAGACCCACTGCGAGGACTTGGAAAACAGGTCCCGTGTCAGGTGATTCAAGTCACTCTTACCTGCAAGGCTGTGCGATCTTACCTGTAAGGTGCTTGTAGGGTTTTGCAGAGACGCTATGAGCCAAACTCCCTGAAACCTATCCTACCTCTGGTGGTTTAGTAGATTTACACGCCAAGATACTGAATAGCTAAAAGGGAGAGTGGCCGGATCTGACGCTAATGTGAGTTCTTGTAGTCGACCTGCAAAACAACAAGCTCACCTTAGTTTCTTATTCTCAAAAGGGATTGACACTCTCTCTCACTTTTACTACACTGCAATTCTCTCAATCTATTTTCAGATTTAGAAGTCCTACCTGCGATCTACTAAGATTGGCTTCGCGTCCTGGAAGTGGTGTGGTGTGTCGGTACTGGTTAGCAGAGATGTGAAGTTGAAGGAGATTCCGTTGGAAGATGTAGTTTCACTACAAAGATACAAATGCACAATTATATCAACTCTAAAAGATAGGTTCCAAATTAGCTCAACTTCCCATTACACTTACTTTCTTGCTAACTGCTTTAACTTTCACCACTTCCACGTTTTTTCAGTTGACTTTGTTTTCCTGCTTATAGAACTAAAAGACATGTACATGCACATACAGCAAACAAGAATGTACACGTAACCTAAACAGAATTCACAATCTGTAACTACTTTAAACAAATCACACAGTATGTTCCCTTGAACACTTTAAACAAAAGTCTTTTGTTGTTGTAAATTCTCCTCTTGTAGTCAGAGAGAATGTTTCCAAAAATTGTTCTTTCCAAGTAGGTTGCTAGCGGTGGGCGCCTTAAAAAGAAAAGAGTTTGCACTTAGCTTTCTTAATCATGATGTTGCTTTGTCCAGAATCCGTCCTTGAAAGGAGCGCTGCAATCTGCGAGCCAAGAAGGAATCCTGAAGGTCTTCCTGAGAAGCGCGATGTTTCCTCACGAAGGGCTGGAAGGCTAAGCGTCTTCCAGAAGCTCGGGTGTGGTTTTTATAGAGGAACCACACCCGAACGTCAAGACGCATGCGTGCCTTCCGATGCTCTGTTTCTCTCCGTGCGCACAGAGAGAAATGTAAACAAACGCGTCTTTTCAGAAGCGGAACACACGCGTATTTCAGAAAGTTAACCAAACGCGTGTTGCCGCTTGTCTGCAGAAACGAGATAGAAACCAATATTGTTTTAACCAAAGTATTAGGAAAGTATACCGCCTGTTACCACTTTCCAAGTCACAGATTAACCCAAAGCTTACCCCGCCAAGAGTCACAAAAAAGGAGATCAGTGTTATCATTGTATATTACATGCACAAACAATATTCCTGAAAGATCATACACATTAACACCTTAACACGGAGTGCAGGATGCACGGGACAGGGGTGGGTTTCCTAAATGAAATATAGTTTTCTTCTTTTTGTTTAACGTGCATGCTGCAGGTTTTCTGGGGATTGGAGAGGCTGTGGTGTGATTTCATGACAGTACCCCCCTCGTAGAATCCCTCCTAACACAGTAGGAACTGGTTTGGGTTTATTAGGATACTTAGTATGAAAAATCTTCAGGACTTTGGGAGCATTTTGCAGGTTCACCAACGGTTCCCAAGTTCTCTCCTCAGGACCGTAGCCTTTCCAGTCAACTAAGTAATGTAATTTTCCTTTTACCCTTTTGGAGTCTAATACAGCTTTAACTTCAAACTCTGGAATTCCATCAATTTCAATAGCTGGAGGGTTTTTAAGGTGTCTGGTTTCAGGATTACAGGGTTTAATCAAGGACATGTGAAATACAGGATGAATGCGAAACCTAGCTGGTAACGTTAATTTCACACAAACAGGGTTAACCACCTTTTCTATAGGAAAAGGACCTATGAATCTGGGGCGGAAAGTTTTGTGACACTTCAATTTAAGATTCTTAGTTGCCAACCAGACCTTGTCTCCTACCGCGTACTGAGGTGTTTCAGAACGATGTTTGTCGGCATACCTCTTTTGGGTTTCTTTGGCTTGTGCTAGATGTTGTTGAGCTTCTTGCTGAATGTCAACTAGGTCTTTTACATAATCAGAAACTGCTGGAACTAAAGTTGAACCCAAATCTGATCCCAGTATTTCCTTAGGATGATAACCAACGGAGCAGAAGAATGGGGACATTCCAATGGAAGAGTGGTCAGCATTATTATAGGCAAATTCTGCGGCCCAAAGAACGTCTGACCAATCCTGATCGTGAGAGGCTAACAGGCAACGTAATAGTTGTTCAACAGTTTGATTTGTTCGCTCCGTTAACCCATCGGTTTGGGGATGGTAACTCGTAGAGGTACGAATTTCCATTTTCAAAGCCTTCCCCAAATTACGCCAGAAATGAGAAATAAACTGTGGGCCTCTGTCAGATATTAAGACTGATGGTATTCCATGTAATTTCACTACTTCTTTCATGAAAATTTGAGTTAATTCGGAAGCTGTGGGAAGCTTAGAAAGAGGTATGAAATGAGCATAGCGAGTGAAATGATCAACTACAGTGAGGATCGTAGTGTGACCTGTCTTGGAACAAGGTAATTCTACAATGAAGTCAAGTGACACAGTATGCCATGGCTGAGGCGGTAAAGCTAAAGGCAAAAGGAGACCACTAGGAGCATGATGTTCAGGCTTGTTCTGACTGCAAACTGTGCACGTATCTACGTAATGTTGTATGTCTTTATACAATGAAGGCCACCAAAACTTTCTCTTGATCAACTGATACATCTTTGTAACACCAGGATGTATTGACAGAGAAGTATCATGATACAACTGCAAAACCTTTTTTTGAAGAGATTCAACAGGTACAAATACTTGATTATTCATGTACAAAACATTTTCTTTCCATTGTAACGAAGGATAGGCCTTATTCCAATCCTCCTTTGGTTGAGATTGGAATGCTTCTTTAAGATCTAATGCAACATCAGAATCTACAAGGCCTACAAGAAAACGTTCAGCAGGAATAATCGGAAGTATAGGCTCTTGTCTTATGTTCATATCATCACTACCTCCAATTCTTGATAAAGCATCCGCTTTATTGTTTTCTTTCCCGGGACGATAGGTGATGATAAAGTCAAAATCGTTGAAAAACAAAGTCCACCTTAGCTGACGAGCAGACAAGGCCTTTACAGATTTAAGTGACTGAAGGTTTCTATGATCTGTGTAAATGGTCACTGGGTGTCTGGCCCCTAGCAAGTAGTGTCGCCATTCTTTGAAGACAGCTTTAATGGCAAGCAATTCTCTATCTGCTATGGCATAGTTCTGCTCTGTTGGATTGAGTTTTCTAGAGAAAAAGGCAACAGGATGCATCTGACCAGTGTTAGTACTTCGTTGGGAAAGTATGCCTCCAATAGCGAATTGGGAAGCATCAGCCTCTACGATAAATGGTTGAGATGGATCTGGGTGTTTTAGAATTGGGGCGGTAGTAAATTGAGTTTTCAATTTCTGAAAAGCTTTATTAGCTTCGAGATCCCATTCAAATTTCACATTTTTTCTCAGCAGTTTTGTGATTGGGGTGATTATTTGTGAAAAATCCTTAATGAATCGCCTATAGAAATTTGCGAATCCTAAAAAGCTTTGGATTTGTTTAACACTGTTTGGGATGGGCCAGTCAATGATGGCTTGTACTTTCTTTTGATCCATCTCTATGCCAGAAGGACTGAGGATATACCCCAAGAAATCTACAGTGGTAACATGGAACAGACTTTTCTCTAGTTTCACAAATAGAGAATTCTGTAAAAGCTGTTTCAAAATGGCTCGTACTTGCTTCACATGCTCAGACACATTCTTGGAGTAAATGAGAATATCATCAATATAGACGATACAACATACATCAAGAAATTCCCTTAGAACCTCATTTATGAAGAACTGAAATGCTGCTGGAGCATTGCAGAGTCCGAAGGGCATGACTTGATACTCATATAGTCCAAACTTTGTGCGGAAAGCAGTCTTCCACTCATCACCCTCTCGGACTCTTACTAGGTGATAGGCTCCTCGCAAATCTAGTTTAGTATAGATTGCTGCATCTTTAATTTGGTCAAGTAAAGTCGGAATCAAGGGCAATGGGTATCTATTCTTGACAGTCACGTTGTTAATTGCGCGATAGTCAATACAGGTGCGCAATTCCCCTCCCTTCTTTGGAATAAAAAATAAAGGAGAGGAGACTGGGGACTTAGAGTGTCTAATAAATCCATTTGCAAGATATTCATCCAAATATGACCTGAGATGTTCATTTTCCTTCTCAGTAAGGGCATAAATTCTACTGCATGGCAATGTAGCTCCTGGAACTAGGTCAATTTGACAGTCATAATCCCTGTGTGGTGGCAAGGTGTTGGCTTTAGTCTTATCAAATACATCCAGTAGGTCCTGATAATCTTCTGGAACCCCTGAAATAGTTAGTACACTCTGAATTTGTTTGGGAAAATTATAGCCCTGAACTATGAGATCTGTACCAGGATATTGCCTAAAGCACTTTGCATGACAGTAATCAGATTTGAAGAGAATGGTTCTGTTAACCCAATCTATATAAGGGTTGTGGAGGACTAACCAAGGGATACCCAAGATTAAACCAAACTGAGGGGCATCAATTATGTCAAAGGTTATATCTTCGCTGTGTTTAGTTGCACATAACATAGTTAAGATCTCAGTGTGATGTTGTATTGGCCCTGAAGTTAGTTCTTTTCCATCCACGGCCCTAACTATTTCTGGGGATTTTTTCTCGGTTCTTTGCAAACCTAACTTCTCAAACAATTGGGTGTCAATAAAATTGCCAGTGGCTCCAGAATCTATTAAAGCATCCACTGACCAAGAGCGGGTGTTGTCTAATTGAGATTGGAGTAGTACTCTCATACTAAGATGACTATGGGAGATAGTTGGAGCATTAGAGGCCAAACTAAGCTGCTTACCCGATAAACTGACCTCCTGGTCTATCGAGCTCACAAGTTTTCCGCCTGCGATATCGCGTTGACATCGACTGACTTTGTTTTTGGTTTTGTGGGTCGAGTCGGGCATTCTTTGACAAAGTGCCCTGACTTCCCACAATACATACACTGATTTAACTTTCTCCTCTTCTCTCTTTCGTCTTTGGACAGAGGACCTCTAACTGTCCCAATTTGCATTGGTTCTGTTGGATCCTGCCTAGGCGTGGTTTCGTTTTTAGAATTTGCTTTGTCTCTAGATAAAAAGAACTTGAAATCTGTCTTCCCTTTTTCTCCCTTTCTCTCCATTATGCGGTGATTCAACTTAACTACTAGATCTATAAATTCTTCACAGCCAGTGGGAGGATCAAGGATCTGTGTAACCATGTCTTTTAAATCGTCCTTCAAACCCCTATAGAACAAAGACACTCGTTTGTCTTCTGGCCATTCAGCTTCTATTACTAACCTGTTGAAAGAAGAGATGTAATGTAGAAGATCTGAAGACCCTTGCTTCAAACTTAATAATTCGTGATCGGCCGACTGCACAAAGACATGTTTGGCAAATAGTTTTTTCATGGTATTTTTAAATCGTCTTAGATCATACAAAATAGCATCATCCCTCTCTACATAGGGTACAGACCAAAGAGCTGCCTCACCACCCAAATAAGAGAGGATAAAAGCCACCTTCGCCGAGTCATCTGGAAATGCTGTGGGTTTAGCTACAAAATGCAAATGGCATTGATTTAAAAATATAGCAAACTTGTTGCAATCCCCATAGAATCTCTCTGGCGGTGCCAAGGGTACAGAAATAGGGGTAACTACCTGGATTTGAGTGGATGCAGAAGGGGAACTAGATGCGTCTCCCCTATACAGAGTTTGCAGTGGAGGTTGGAAGGTAGCTGGTCGGATAGGAGAAGTCCAAGATGTTTTAGTAGTTTGCAAATTATTCTGTAATTCAGAAACATCCCTACGTAACTCTGCATTCTCGTGCCTAATCTGCGCTAACATAACTGCTATGTCTTGAAGAGACACCTCACCTGTTTGGTCCATAGCGTCTGGGCAAAACTTTTTCCGTGGGCTTAGCCTTCTGTCAGGTGATTCAAGTCACTCTTACCTGCAAGGCTGTGCGATCTTACCTGTAAGGTGCTTGTAGGGTTTTGCAGAGACGCTATGAGCCAAACTCCCTGAAACCTATCCTACCTCTGGTGGTTTAGTAGATTTACACGCCAAGATACTGAATAGCTAAAAGGGAGAGTGGCCGGATCTGACGCTAATGTGAGTTCTTGTAGTCGACCTGCAAAACAACAAGCTCACCTTAGTTTCTTATTCTCAAAAGGGATTGACACTCTCTCTCACTTTTACTACACTGCAATTCTCTCAATCTATTTTCAGATTTAGAAGTCCTACCTGCGATCTACTAAGATTGGCTTCGCGTCCTGGAAGTGGTGTGGTGTGTCGGTACTGGTTAGCAGAGATGTGAAGTTGAAGGAGATTCCGTTGGAAGATGTAGTTTCACTACAAAGATACAAATGCACAATTATATCAACTCTAAAAGATAGGTTCCAAATTAGCTCAACTTCCCATTACACTTACTTTCTTGCTAACTGCTTTAACTTTCACCACTTCCACGTTTTTTCAGTTGACTTTGTTTTCCTGCTTATAGAACTAAAAGACATGTACATGCACATACAGCAAACAAGAATGTACACGTAACCTAAACAGAATTCACAATCTGTAACTACTTTAAACAAATCACACAGTATGTTCCCTTGAACACTTTAAACAAAAGTCTTTTGTTGTTGTAAATTCTCCTCTTGTAGTCAGAGAGAATGTTTCCAAAAATTGTTCTTTCCAAGTAGGTTGCTAGCGGTGGGCGCCTTAAAAAGAAAAGAGTTTGCACTTAGCTTTCTTAATCATGATGTTGCTTTGTCCAGAATCCGTCCTTGAAAGGAGCGCTGCAATCTGCGAGCCAAGAAGGAATCCTGAAGGTCTTCCTGAGAAGCGCGATGTTTCCTCACGAAGGGCTGGAAGGCTAAGCGTCTTCCAGAAGCTCGGGTGTGGTTTTTATAGAGGAACCACACCCGAACGTCAAGACGCATGCGTGCCTTCCGATGCTCTGTTTCTCTCCGTGCGCACAGAGAGAAATGTAAACAAACGCGTCTTTTCAGAAGCGGAACACACGCGTATTTCAGAAAGTTAACCAAACGCGTGTTGCCGCTTGTCTGCAGAAACGAGATAGAAACCAATATTGTTTTAACCAAAGTATTAGGAAAGTATACCGCCTGTTACCACTTTCCAAGTCACAGATTAACCCAAAGCTTACCCCGCCAAGAGTCACAAAAAAGGAGATCAGTGTTATCATTGTATATTACATGCACAAACAATATTCCTGAAAGATCATACACATTAACACCTTAACACGGAGTGCAGGATGCACGGGACAGGGGTGGGTTTCCTAAATGAAATATAGTTTTCTTCTTTTTGTTTAACGTGCATGCTGCAGGTTTTCTGGGGATTGGAGAGGCTGTGGTGTGATTTCATGACATCCCGTCGCAATAACATCCGAATAAGAGCGGTGCCGTGGGATGGAGACGGTGGAAACCTGCGGGAATATGTGGAGGCTCTCTTTTTGCACATTTTGGCGGAAGACGATCGCAATGAAGTCAAGATGGACAGAGTACATCGGGTAGGCCTGCCGCGTGGCGCGCGCTCGCCGCCTCCCGACATCTTGGTTTGTGTCCACGACTTTCAGCTGAAAGAGACGATTCTGCGGAAGGCGAGAGACACTAACAATTTGCTTTTTCGTGGGCACAGCCCTCAACTTTTCCAAGACCTGGCGGCCTCCACCCTGCAAAAGCGACGGGACTTCCGCCCAGTCACAGCTTTCCTGAGGGAGCACGGGGTGTCCTACTCCTGGGGTCACCCCTTTCTGCTTATCTTCCGATGGCAAAATAGACTGGTGCAAGTGCGAACAGTAGCAGCCGCCAGGGACTTGCTTGGAATGGAGGAAACATCTGCGTCGGCGGACGCCTGCGCCTCACCAAGAAGACGTCGCCGTTCCCAATCCCCAGCTTGGCAGAGAGTGGGCCGACATGGCGCAGCGGAGGGGCCATCCCCGTCGGCGAGCCAGAGTGAAAGGGGAGACTCTTTGGCCTCGGTGGCCCAGGTGACTGAATCAAGCCGAGTGGACAGCTCCTCGGCGGCTTAGGCCCCCTCAACAGCGGCCCGTGGGAGCCGGGGGGCTCTACCACCTCAGGTACTCTGTGGGACAGTTCTCCGATGGAGGGTTACCCCGACCCTGGATCCGGGGGGTGCATTACCTGGGTCTTCTACCCCCGACCCTTACAGTTCATTGTTCTTTTTCTACTTTTTGCTTTCCCTTTATTATGGTTTGTTTCTGAGGCTCCTGTGGGTTTCGGTAGGCTTGTTGGGGATGGATCCCGGTGGTGGTGGATGGGGACCTGGTATGGCAGTGGTGTGTCTGGTTTGTATTTAGAGTTGGGCTGCATTGATTGGAGCGCTGGGGGGGGGGGGAGTTGGTCTCGATGTTGCCTGTTACAATAGGCTCCTGGAACGTTAAAGGCCTTAATTCTCCTCAAAAGTGCCAGAAAGTTTGGAAGTATATTTTAGATCATCTCGGTCTCTAATGATGAACGATAGACCTCCTTTCCTTCCCCCTTCACACCTATTCACTTTAATCCAGCGTTCCCACCGGCTCTTGTTGAGGGGCCCTTTGATGGGTGGAAGGCGGGGGGCTGCCACGCACTTACACATTTGTTTCATGGCTATGAGCCGCTCACCTTCCAAAATTGCATGCGTGACTATGGTGTGCCACCTACTGAGCGCTACCGGCACGCCCAGCTACTACATTGTATTTAACAAAAAGGTGCCCCCTCTTCAAAATTAATTGTTGAAAACAGGGACCAAACACACTTATTTTAGTCCGGTCCGGTATATTTATTTATACCCTTCACTCATATTTTTTTGAAATAATTTTTTGGAAATGGCAGTGGAAGATAACTCTATACAGACAAATAACTACAAAAAACACTTATAAAGTTATTTCACAAAAACAAAAATTCACAATTTTACAAAAATAACAACCAATAAACATAGACAATACATCCAACATTAGATTGAAGTATTTAAGCAATGTAGAGAATCATTTTGAATACAATTACTGACATCCAAAATATAATTGCAAAGTTAAGCAATGTATGAAACAAATTTTCTTTATGTGAACAAGAATGCTATCACTACATTCACAGAGCAAAAAAGAGATATGTATCACTGTTTTTCAAAAAACATATTGGTTGATATAGTTCGCTCTTGTTGAAATAGCCGACGCGTTTCAAGTTTGGACTCTTAGTTTCCAAACCATCTTCAGGGCTTTGTATTAGTCTGTTGGGATGTAAAAAAACATGGTTTGTTTACAACCACTTCGCCTCCAATGTAGGAAAATCAACCGTTTGGATAAAAGTTTGTACCTGTGTGATACTCAGTTGTATTTGCTTTCTATCACTGGGCACAACTCTGTCCTTTAACTGTACAGCTGGGCGCTTGGCTCCAAGAATGACAGTCTGTGAAACAAACGACATTTAGTCGTTTATCACTTAATTTAAAATCATGGACACAGGAACTGTCTAGTATTGTTTTTAAAAAAACGTTTCCATACCTTAGGCCATGCTATCTTGCGTTCCACCAGGGGCAGGCAATGTCTTTGTTCTCTGTTCATAAGCGCCTGTTCAAATAATACATAACCTAATTTTAGACAACCCCATTTTAAACTGTTGTGGTGCGAGGGTACAAACACTTGGATTTGCAAAATGTACCTTTAAATCCAATGATGGTGCCACTCCGTGCCCTTTCTGTACTTTGTATTGTCCTTTTTATTCCGCTAGCTTGTCGTCCCCTATTTAAACAAAGCACTTATGAAATAATTGTGCTATCATAGATAGGACCAACCACGAGCATTTCGCTTTTAAGACAGGTCTACATACCTGTATGTTCGATTGAACGGAGGCGTCTACTCCCGTCTAGCGCCCCGTCCGGGGCTGCAGTTAACAGGCGCCTTCGCCTTGTGTTTATTTCTCGGCAAGGCTCCCTTTGATCATAAATCTTTTAATCTATTCGGGGAGGAGGATGAAAAGACGCGCATTAGTGAATGCTGCGCCTACAATTGCCTCGAGCAGGCGATGTCGCGCTAATCGGCTGGATTACAATACCTGATAGCGCAGTTCCTCAATGGCGGTTGTGCTCCTCAGTTGCTCTCAGTTCTGGTGTGCAGCTGGCGGCCATGTTTCTTAACTTTAAAAAGAGGCTTGCTAGTAAATTCCTACCATTGCATTGTGGGAGTTGTGGTGTCTTTGGAACTCGAGCGCCTACATTATGGCGGAATCAATGATTTAAGAGGTATATTTAGTGCACAAAGGTTGTCATGGTTATTGTAAGGCGCAGAGATATTTTACAAGAACTTTACATGGGTGATTCTTTTTATACTGAGATATCCAAGCGGTATGATGAAAAGTCTCAGATTCTTGACAATTCAGTCATATTATTCAATCCGGTCATTGTGCAATTGAATTTCAAAATAAGGTATGCTTCCTTCTCCAGTAGCATCCTGTCAATGTCTGCAGGGCGTTGAACGTTATTCATTGTATGGATGACAGACCACTTGAAGTCGGTCTCATTATGTGACATCTCAATGAAGTGTTCAACCATAGGCGCTGTAAGTACTTTCTTCTTAATTCGCGACCTATGTTGTCCAATTCGTAGGTTAACCTGCTGGTTTGTTTTGCCTATGTAGATTTTTTTACACGGGCAAACGATCACATAGATCACATTCCGGGTTTTACAATTCGAGAAATCTAAGTGTCGCCACTTAGTTCCCTGGTGTTGAAACTCAATACCCTCAATTGTGCTACCACATGCAACGCAATTGCCGCATCTGTGATGCCCCTCCAATGGTTTCATATCCCAAAGGGCTCGAAGGTCATGTTTTGGCCGAATTTTTGGGAGGTCTGCTCTCACTAATTGTTGGCCCACACTTCTATTCTTTTTATATGCGAAGATGGGACGCGGAAATGGGCATTCTAGATTCTCAAGTAGGTGCCAATTTTTAAGCACCGCTTGTCTTAGGTTATGCGTGTCAGGCCCAAAGGTTGTAACGCAAACCAATCTGTCTAGTTCTTTCTTTTCTTTCACATTCAACAAGGTTTCACGAGGGGTACATCTCGCCCTTTTAAGGGAATTTTTCAACAATTTACGTGGGTACCCTCTATGGATCATTTCACCGCAAAAATTTTTTGCATGATGATCATAGTCAGCTATGTTGGAGCAATTTCTCCGAATGCGCAACATCTGACCGTACGGCAAGTTGGCCTTCAAACTCCTTGGGTGGTAGCTTTTATCCAAACGGTTGATTTTCCTACATTGGAGGCGAAGTGGTTGTAAACAAACCATGTTTTTTTACATCCCAACAGACTAATACAAAGCCCTGAAGATGGTTTGGAAACTAAGAGTCCAAACTTGAAACGCGTCGGCTATTTCAACAAGAGCGAACTATATCAACCAATATGTTTTTTGAAAAACAGTGATACATATCTCTTTTTTGCTCTGTGAATGTAGTGATAGCATTCTTGTTCACATAAAGAAAATTTGTTTCATACATTGCTTAACTTTGCAATTATATTTTGGATGTCAGTAATTGTATTCAAAATGATTCTCTACATTGCTTAAATACTTCAATCTAATGTTGGATGTATTGTCTATGTTTATTGGTTGTTATTTTTGTAAAATTGTGAATTTTTGTTTTTGTGAAATAACTTTATAAGTGTTTTTTGTAGTTATTTGTCTGTATAGAGTTATCTTCCACTGCCATTTCCAAAAAATTATTTCAAAAAAATATGAGTGAAGGGTATAAATAAATATACCGGACCGGACTAAAATAAGTGTGTTTGGTCCCTGTTTTCAACAATTAATTTTGAAGAGGGGGCACCTTTTTGTTAAATACAAGTTTATACGACCCAGCCCCCCTTCAGCCCCACCAAGGGTCTACCTCCTTTTTGTGCGTTACTTAGAGCGGATACCATATCCGCGAGAGGCAAAGGGGCCCACTAACAGACTAATCAGCTGTGAAGGACCTTGTTTCCTTCGAATAGTATGGCAGAGCAAGATACTCTATCTTTCAGTGAGAGTCATATTAAGTCTCTTATTGCCTCTGCTCCGTTTGGATCTATTTCTTTAAGTACTACTGCCAAACAACAGAACGAGTCGGAAAAGCTCACAAGACTTTGTAAAAAACACGTAAGAACGGAGTTACATGGCTATTTCTTGCTAAAACACCTACAGGGCGGCACCATTCCCTGGGGACTCCAGGTTAAGAACATACCAGTGATTTTCACTGACGACGCTGAATATAAAAAGGGATTCAGCTTCATTAACACTAAATGCAGCCGAGACTTGATGGTGCATACCATTGAGACGGCACAGAGACTGTGTAAAAAGGAATTAGAGGAAATTGAAGAGTTAACAAAAGCTATTGCAGATAATCCAGCGGTCACTGATGCTAAGACTCTTCTTGACAAAATCCAAAAGGACATTCAGGTCTTCAAAGACATCACTATAAATAATAAGAGTTTGAAATACGAGAAGGACATTAAATCATTTAAAATAGACCAGGTATACCCATTTTTGAAAGAGGAATATTACACACAGATTGAGTCACGCAGGGCGTTGAACGAATATCAAGGTAGATCCAGAAACCGATTTACCACCTTCTCTGAGACTTCGTCATCAGATTTCTCTGACCCTGATTCAAGAGGGAATAATTCACGTAAACAGGTTGCTTTTTTAGACAGGGGCCAACAAGGAAGAACAAAATCCAAAGTCCCATGGCAGATGAGAACGCGCAAACGGTTCTACCAATCATAAGCTACCCCGATATAGTTGTCAATCTTTCGGATCGTATACTTACAAAACAGGAAGAATCCTTACTCAACCTTGGTCTTAAATTCGTTCCTTGTAAACGAACAGACTACACGAGATTGAAGATAGAAACCCTTGAGTTTTGTAGGAAACTGAGATTAAAAGCTTTTTTCTTTAACCAACCGGCTATCCAAGACACTGAGGCAACTGGATTAAGAAATAAATCTAAGTTTGTGCCCTACCAGAATATCCCCAAGCAAATACAAGCATTTGAACAAATCATGCTTTCTTCAATAAATAAAATGGAAAGATCTAAGAAGTATGTACCTCCCAATATTAGCAAGGGAGAATTACAAGCAATAAGCAGTCTGAAGGAAGACCCCTCGCTTGTCATAAAACAGGCAGACAAGGGGGGAGCAGTTGTCATCTGGCCCCGCGATAAATATGTCGCAGAGGGATTGAAACAAGTCAATAATACTGAATGGTACCGAGCACTTAAGGAAGATCCGACAAAACAGATCCAAGGATTGATCACTCAGGTGTTAATTCAAGGGAAAGAAGAAGGTTTTTTGGGCAGCAAAGAATTTGACTTTTTGAATAAAAAATTCCCACGAATACCCGTCTTGTATTTGCTGCCCAAAATACATAAGAACCTAGCGGAACCACCAGGGCGCCCAATTGTTTCGGGCTGTGATTCTTGTTTAGAACCACTATCCAAATATGTGGATGTCTTTCTAAAGCCCTTTTTGACGGAAGTCAAATCATATCTCAGAGATACTACAGATTTTTTAAACAAAGTTGAAGGTGTCTCCTTTGACCCAACTATACAGATAATGGCAACTATGGACGTCACGTCCTTGTATACACAGATACCCCAAGAAGAAGCTCTGGAGGTAATTGAATTTTATCTCGAAAAAAGGGACAAGCCACATCGAGTGCCAACTAGTTTCATTTTAAAGCTTGCAGCAATAGCTTTACAAAAGAATTATTTTTTGTTCAATGAACAATTCTATATGCAAACCAAGGGCACTGCCATGGGGTGTCCTTATGCCCCAGAAATGGCAGTGTTGTATATGGCACAGTATGAGTCCCTATTTGTTGAGAATAACAACCCCTACAAAAGTAACATCATACAATGGTGGCGATACATAGACGATGTCTGGCTCCTGTGGCAGGGGAGCCAGACCGATCTCGTGGCGTTCCATGATTGGATCAATAATAGACATAGAGACATTAAATTCAGCATTGAGACAAGCACCACCAAAATGACATTCTTAGATGTAGAGGTTACCTGTGAAGATGGTAAATTAAAAACATCCTTACACAAAAAAGCCACAGATAGAAACACCATTCTACATCACAAAAGCTACCACCCAAGGAGTTTGAAGGCCAACTTGCCGTACGGTCAGATGTTGCGCATTCGGAGAAATTGCTCCAACATAGCTGACTATGATCATCATGCAAAAAATTTTTGCGGTGAAATGATCCATGGAGGGTACCCACGTAAATTGTTGAAAAATTCCCTTAAAAGGGCGAGATGTACCCCTCGTGAAACCTTGTTGAATGTGAAAGAAAAGAAAGAACTAGACAGATTGGTTTGCGTTACAACCTTTGGGCCTGACACGCATAACCTAAGACAAGCGGTGCTTAAAAATTGGCACCTACTTGAGAATCTAGAATGCCCATTTCCGCGTCCCATCTTCGCATATAAAAAGAATAGAAGTGTGGGCCAACAATTAGTGAGAGCAGACCTCCCAAAAATTCAGCCAAAACATGACCTTCGAGCCCTTTGGGATATGAAACCATTGGAGGGGCATCACAGATGCGGCAATTGCGTTGCATGTGGTAGCACAATTGAGGGTATTGAGTTTCAACACCAGGGAACTAAGTGGCGACACTTAGATTTCTCGAATTGTAAAACCCGGAATGTGATCTATGTGATCGTTTGCCCGTGTAAAAAAATCTACATAGGCAAAACAAACCAGCAGGTTAACCTACGAATTGGACAACATAGGTCGCGAATTAAGAAGAAAGTACTTACAGCGCCTATGGTTGAACACTTCATTGAGATGTCACATAATGAGACCGACTTCAAGTGGTCTGTCATCCATACAATGAATAACGTTCAACGCCCTGCAGACATTGACAGGATGCTACTGGAGAAGGAAGCATACCTTATTTTGAAATTCAATTGCACAATGACCGGATTGAATAATATGACTGAATTGTCAAGAATCTGAGACTTTTCATCATACCGCTTGGATATCTCAGTATAAAAAGAATCACCCATGTAAAGTTCTTGTAAAATATCTCTGCGCCTTACAATAACCATGACAACCTTTGTGCACTAAATATACCTCTTAAATCATTGATTCCGCCATAATGTAGGCGCTCGAGTTCCAAAGACACCACAACTCCCACAATGCAATGGTAGGAATTTACTAGCAAGCCTCTTTTTAAAGTTAAGAAACATGGCCGCCAGCTGCACACCAGAACTGAGAGCAACTGAGGAGCACAACCGCCATTGAGGAACTGCGCTATCAGGTATTGTAATCCAGCCGATTAGCGCGACATCGCCTGCTCGAGGCAATTGTAGGCGCAGCATTCACTAATGCGCGTCTTTTCATCCTCCTCCCCGAATAGATTAAAAGATTTATGATCAAAGGGAGCCTTGCCGAGAAATAAACACAAGGCGAAGGCGCCTGTTAACTGCAGCCCCGGACGGGGCGCTAGACGGGAGTAGACGCCTCCGTTCAATCGAACATACAGGTATGTAGACCTGTCTTAAAAGCGAAATGCTCGTGGTTGGTCCTATCTATGATAGCACAATTATTTCATAAGTGCTTTGTTTAAATAGGGGACGACAAGCTAGCGGAATAAAAAGGACAATACAAAGTACAGAAAGGGCACGGAGTGGCACCATCATTGGATTTAAAGGTACATTTTGCAAATCCAAGTGTTTGTACCCTCGCACCACAACAGTTTAAAATGGGGTTGTCTAAAATTAGGTTATGTATTATTTGAACAGGCGCTTATGAACAGAGAACAAAGACATTGCCTGCCCCTGGTGGAACGCAAGATAGCATGGCCTAAGGTATGGAAACGTTTTTTTAAAAACAATACTAGACAGTTCCTGTGTCCATGATTTTAAATTAAGTGATAAACGACTAAATGTCGTTTGTTTCACAGACTGTCATTCTTGGAGCCAAGCGCCCAGCTGTACAGTTAAAGGACAGAGTTGTGCCCAGTGATAGAAAGCAAATACAACTGAGTATCACACAGGTACAAACTTTTATCCAAACGGTTGATTTTCCTACATTGGAGGCGAAGTGGTTGTAAACAAACCATGTTTTTTTACATCCCAACAGACTAATACAAAGCCCTGAAGATGGTTTGGAAACTAAGAGTCCAAACTTGAAACGCGTCGGCTATTTCAACAAGAGCGAACTATATCAACCAATATGTTTTTTGAAAAACAGTGATACATATCTCTTTTTTGCTCTGTGAATGTAGTGATAGCATTCTTGTTCACATAAAGAAAATTTGTTTCATACATTGCTTAACTTTGCAATTATATTTTGGATGTCAGTAATTGTATTCAAAATGATTCTCTACATTGCTTAAATACTTCAATCTAATGTTGGATGTATTGTCTATGTTTATTGGTTGTTATTTTTGTAAAATTGTGAATTTTTGTTTTTGTGAAATAACTTTATAAGTGTTTTTTGTAGTTATTTGTCTGTATAGAGTTATCTTCCACTGCCATTTCCAAAAAATTATTTCAAAAAAATATGAGTGAAGGGTATAAATAAATATACCGGACCGGACTAAAATAAGTGTGTTTGGTCCCTGTTTTCAACAATTAATTTTGAAGAGGGGGCACCTTTTTGTTAAATACAAGTTTATACGACCCAGCCCCCCTTCAGCCCCACCAAGGGTCTACCTCCTTTTTGTGCGCAGCTACTACATTGGGCATTGTCTCCTGAGGTGCGGGACGCTGCGACGAGGCCTCCCACGGATTTCGAATACATTACTCGCACATCGTCTATGAAGGGAGTGATTTCCTTCCTCTATGATTTACTGTTAACCACGGCTATCTCACCTCGCCCTAGATACATGGGCTTGTGGGAGGAGCACCTGGGGTGAGACATCTCCGACGAAGAGTGGTCCCATCTTTGGCGAGATCTACACACATTCAATCATTCGATCGATCTGAGAGAAGCACATATGAAGACCATGCTAGATTGGTATCTGTATCCGACCCGGTTGAAAAAGATTTTTCCCTCAGCTTCTGACAGATGTTGGCGGGGCTGTGGTCTCCTGGGGGACTTTCGCCATATCTGGTGGGATTGCCCCATTATACACCCTTATTGGGAGGAGATTCTGTCTCATATTAGGGAGATACTGGGCTACCCGATTCCAGATTCCATTGGCTTTGTGCTCCTTGGCCTTCGGGACCCGCTTCTGGAGCACCAAACCAGGGCTGACAAGCACATCCTTTGGCTCTGTCTGGGAGCGGCCAAACTGACTCTGGCTGCTGCATGGAAAAAGAGGGAGGCCCCAGCTTTTTCCCTTTGGTTTGCTAGGTTATGGAGGCTGCTGAGTGTGGAGCGTATGGCGGACATTTTCAGGAATAACTTTAAGAACTTTACTTTCAGATGGGGCCCACTGGTCCGCTTTCTCTCTCGAGGGTTGCCGTCAGCGGTTTGCCCGCCCACTATACGTGCCTTACATCTGTTTCAGGTGTGAACTGTGCTTGTGTGAATGGTTGATGTCTGACTGCCACCATCGGGGGGGATGGGTGCACTGGGCAGGTTGGAGTCTCTGGGGGGGGGGGGTTTGGTTTGTTTTTCTTTTCTGAAGGGGGATGTGGATGATTTGATCTTTATGATCTTCTTTGTCGCGTTGTTTTTCTTATGGCCGAACTGCATGGAGGCGTACATGGCCTTGGTCGACTGAGCCTCTGACTTGGATAGACTTGCCCGATACCAAGGCGGGCTTTCCCCTCCGGATTTCGCAGGGGGCTTGACATTCTCCCGGGCTGATTTTTGAACTTTTTATTTTTGAACTCTTATGTCCTGCCCTGAGTGATGACACTGCTCAGCCCTTCATAACTGTTACTGCTGCTCGGCCTTTTGCATTGGCCCCTGCGTGGGTACTTCTTTGATTTGCAATTCATGTGCTTTCATCCCCCTTTCTCTTCTGTTGTTTCTATATTTCTATTCTCTCAATAAAAATATCTTTAACAAAAAAACACGTAGCGGGCATTTTATCACTCGCCGTCCTCAACGTTAAGTTGGCGACCATGAGCGTGCAAAATCAACATCTCGGCGAGACTTTTTCCTCATTCGCAATCAGCAGCATCAAGTTGCCAATACCGAGCGAGGAAAATAGACCTCCCAGCGAGATTCTCAACGCGGGTAGGTCAGGTTTCTCATTGCGAGTGGTCGCGTATGCTCGTGACCGCTCACGATTAGAAACTACCAATCCGAGTTGAGAAAGCTGCTGCTCGAGTACAAATCTACTCGAGCGGCAGAAAATGACCGCTTGCACTGTGCATGATGCTGTTCGCAATTATTGCACAGTGCGGACAAGCATCCGGCACTGTGCAATCATTGCAAACAGCATTTCCCTACCGCACTATGCAGTTCACATAGCTACACGTAGCGTGCGTCATGCAAAGTGCAATTTGCATAGCTATGCATAGCGCGGCTACGTGAGCTACGCCCAGGGTTAATTGTTTCTCACTCTCAGAGGCTTGTTTCTGCAACAGACAAATGTTTTAGAGAAGGTAAAGGAAATAAATCAGCTCTTACAATATACATGGCAACATCACAATGTTCAGACAGTGTTGCCTTTCGAGTGGTTGAATCAGCGAGGGCATTTGCTTTAGATACCTCATCAGGAGGATATTGGTGGGCAGCACACTTGACTATTGTTGACGTAACAACAGGGTTCTGAAAAGGTTTTGTACATACTGGTCAACCTTTATGGGGGTTACAGCAGATGTTAAGAATTCACTTTGCAATCAAAGGAGCTCAAAGTCGTGCATGATTCGAAATGCATACTTTGAGACTTTGTATACAATTTCAATCTTTTCTTTGACCAGTGTGCTTGTGCAAGTAAGTGCAACTAACTCAGCCATTTGGAGGGACCATAAACTTGTTAAACTTTCCACAATCTGATATACCGTACATAAAGCGTAACCTGCAAACAGGATACCTTCGTAATTTCTGAGGCAAGATCCATCAACAAAGCATATAAACCTACAATTGGAAAAGGGAATATCAGCTAGATTAACTGGTGATACAGGTGGTGACAATTAGGCGATCATAGGGTTCTCCCTCCCCTAGGACGGGCATCGGAGAAGTAGAGTTCAGGTTGGGACCGCTGAAAAGACAAATATATGAATACATTCTCATACCCGGACTAAACATTGCCATGCTCTTTTAACAGGCTTTTGACAAACACAAAACAATACAGGCCATGCATGCAAGGAAGCAAAGTATAGTAAGTGCAGTTAGACTTTACCTGCATTTGGTTGAAGTTTCTTATGCTGTCGAGCCAAATCACCAGGTCCAGTGCTGGGCCGTGCTACACTCCAATTACCCTGGAGGAAATTCTCCCTTACCTCTTCTGCCTGGGTCATCATGTGGAGTCTGTTGCAGCATGCCGCTGTTCACTTGACCTAGACAGTTCCTGACATATAATGCACCAGGCTGTAAAAGAAGAACTACAGGTCTTCTTACGTTGGATTAATACTCTTGATCAGAACCTCAAATTCACACATACAGTAGATAAACAAGAAGTAGTTTTCTTAGATGTGGTGATATCGAAACAAAATGGTCAGCTTTCTACCAAAACTCACCACATAGCAACAGCGAAAGAACAATCTCTTGGAGTTCACAAACTTCCACCCAAGGCCCCCGAGGGAGAATCTCCCTTACGGACAATACTTGCGTCTAAGGAGAAACTGGAAGACTGTCGTAAACAATCTTCGGACCTGACTGTCAAACTTAAAAATCGTGGCTACCCTGTTTCTGTCCTTAAAAAAGGCTACAAAAGGGCACAAAACCAACCCAGAGAAGAACTCCTTTAGGAGATACAAAAAGAGCCAAATGAAATTCCTCTGACATGTGTCACCACCGATGTACAGCCTCTGACGCAGGCAAGAAAACCAACAACAGGCATTGGAGAATCGTTAACAGCAATAATAAACAAGCATTTGCAATGCAATAGGTCTCGCATTAGGAAAGTTTGAGCTATTGGTCTTGTAATTGACAATTTTTTTATTTATGTGTTGGTTTTGAAAATAGCTAAATTAATAGCTTTGTCATTTACAATGCCAATAGTTTTAACTTTCGCAAATGTGACATCTATAGCTTTTGTAATGCAATATGTGTTGTATTTACGTGACTTAGATGTATTGATATTACAAATAACATAATTAATACTTAAATAACAGTTATTGTAATTTATAATGGCAGTATCTTAAACTTTTGTAAATAACTTTTGTGAAGATTATGTTCAGTGTATTTTATTGTGACAAAAATCCAAGAACAGAAGTGAAAAAATAACATATTTTTGTGACATTTGTAATAAAGCTTGAAACATTGAGAGAACATATTTGAACCAGTTGTTGTTGAATGGCTGCACAGATTGATGCTGTGGTGGCGCTGAGCGATGTTACGGTGGCGACGAGTGATGCTGTGGTAGCGCCTAGTGATGTTGTGGTGCCCTTGAGTGATGCTGTGGTAGTGCTGAGTGATGCTGTGGTGGTGCTGAGTGATGCTGTGGTGGTGCTGAGTGATGCTGTGATGGTGCTGAGTGATGCTGTGGTGGTGCTGAGTGATGCTGTGGTGGTGCGGAGTGATGCTGTGGTGGTGTGGAGTGATGCTGTGGTGGTGCGGAGCGATGCTGTGGTGGTGCTTAGCGATGATGTAGTGGTGCGGAGCGATGATGTGGTGGTGCGGAGTGATGCTGTGGTGGTGCGGAGTGATGCTGTGGTGGTGCTGAGTGATGCTGTGGTGGTGCTGAGTGATGCTGTGGTGGTGTTGAGTGATGCTGTGGTGGTGCTGTGGTGATGCTGAGTGATGCTGTGGTGGTGCTGAGTGATGCTGTGGTGGTGCTGAGTGATGCTGTGGTGATGTTGAGTGATGCTGTGGTGGTGTTGAGTGATGCTGTGGTGGTGCTGTGGTGGTGCTGAGTGAGGCTGTGGTGGTGCTGTGGTGGTGCTGAGTGATGCTGTGGTGGTGCTGAGTGATACTGTGGTGGTGCTGAGTGATGCTGTGGTGGTGTTGAGTGATGCTGTGGTGGTGCTGTGGTGGTGCTGAGTGATGCTGTGGTGGTGTTGAGTGATGCTGTGGTGGTGCTGAGTGATGCTGTGGTGGTGCAGAGTGATGCTGTGGTGGTGCGGAGTGATGCTGTGGTGGTGCGGAGTGATGCTGTGGTGGTGCGGAGTGATGCTGGGGTGGTGCGGAGTGATGCTTTGGTGGTGCGGAGTGATGCTGTGGTGGTGCGGAGTGATGCTGTGGTGGTGTGGAGTGATGCTGTGGTGGTGTGGAGTGATGCTGTAGTGGTGTGGAGTGATGCTGTGGTGCTGCAAGCGATAGAGTGAGGGCGATAGACAGATAGATAGATAGATAGATAGATAGATAGATAGATAGATAGATAGATAGATAGATAGATAGATAGATAGATAGATAGATAGATAGATAGATAGATAGATAGATAGATAGATAGATAGATAGATAGATAGATAGATAGATAGATAGATAGATAGATAGATAGATAGATAGAGTGAGGGCAATAGATAGATAGATAAATAGATAAAGTGAGGGCGATAGATAGATTGAGGGCGATCGATGGAGTGAGGGCGATCTATAGATAGTGGGGACACGGCCAGTCAGAGAATGAAGTGTGAAGGGGTGTGAGGAAAAGGGGGAGACGTCAGGGGAGGGGAGGACGATTGGGATATGGGAGAGGCGGGGAGATGGAGGGATGAGGTGCGTAACTGAAATAGAGGCGAGAGGCCAACATAGAAACCGTAAAACGCAGAAGGGAGAGGGGGCAGAAATATGAAAGAAAATAGCAAAGAGGGGAATGGAAAAATAGGAATGACCAGCAGGATAGAGAAGTTAATTGGAAGATGCAAAAATGGATGAGACGGTCTGAAAGGAGAAGGGGAATGAAAATAAAGGAAACAAGCCTGACCTAAGAAGGGCCAGATTGAAGAGGATGTCCAACAGAGTTCCATATTCTACAGATCCCTTCAGCATTTTGAGCCCCAGTTTAGCATCATATGAAGACTGCAACACATTTCACAGATGTGCCCGTTTCCAGAAGTAACCTGCCCACTAGGGGTGAGTTCTCTGTACCATTCATGCTGCAGATCAGGGCTAAACACCCAGCCCATGTGTATACATTGACGGTTACATACTCATATCACCATATTTATTCATGTATTTTATTAATGACTATCAAAAAGCGCACTGTCACCTCGAGCGGTAGCTGGGGTTCTGTGCATTAAAACTTCAGCAGTTGTATGAAAAAGCATTATATTTGACCACAAATTAAAGTGCAATAAAACTATATTCAAAAGATTAGAAGCAAAATGCAATACAAAAGCCCTAAAAATATCACTTTGAAAATAACGCCTGACAAATAGTTGTTAGTGGTTAACAAAATCTGAGATGTTCTAGGCCGGAGATGAACAGAATAGGAGAAAAACACTGCTAGAAGCCTAGATCTGATCATTTCTAATTTAGGCAGCGTCTGACTGCGAGCCAACCTAGACGGATCCTCCGGACAGGAAGAGTTTTGGGGATAAACAAGCAAGTGGTTTTTGTGGGTAAGCACCCGTATGTTATCCACGTACATTTAAATTGGGAAGGGAAGTGCAAAGCCAATGACGAACAATAATAAAAAAAAGAGTGTCGAGATTAAATCTCTGGAGAGTAACAGGGTGAAAAACGGTTTCAGAGGTTAGAGGGGGGACACAAAAGGACCTACAAAAAGTGCATTAGCATTTTCCAGCCAAGAAATAATTGCAGCTGAGACAGCATAAAAAAGTTATTTGTGAAAAGAAAAGGCCCGATACTTGCAGTGTTCTGCAGTTCTCAAGTTCAGATCCCGACAAGGGGGACACAGGCCTCCATCCTTCCAGGGTCGGTAAATTGAATACCATTGTAGTGAGTAAAAGTAGCACCCGTCTTAAACAGCGCATCGAAACGACCGAAGTGTGATATGAAGCACTATCGAACAAAAAAAGTCAGTTGCTTGCGGGACAAATTCGAACAGCCACATAGTAAGGATGTTGGCTAGACACCCTTAACTCCACGTTACCCAAATGGTCTGTCTGGCGGACAACAGAGCTTCATGGATGATGGTGGCAGAGATAGGGCCGGGCGAGACATCCCTTTGTGAGCTCCCTGGGAAGTGGCTATCTGTCTGCCGTCCCTGGAACAGAAACACGGCTGGTATGTGTAGAAAAGACTGTCAAGAAGAACAGGCATAAGCCGCAATATGTGGTGGGGGAGAAGCGCGAGTGGTGCGCATGCATGCGCGGCGGCAAAAGTGGAAGCCGCTGCGCGTGTAAGGGCTCCTGTAAGGCACGGACTGTAGCTGGAAGAGGCTTGCGTCCATCACTTTATAAAACAAGCATTGGCCGCAATATGTGGTGGGGGAGAAGCACGAGTGGTGCGCACGCATGCGCGGCGGCAAAAGTGAAAGCCGCTGCGCGTGTAAGGGTTGCTGTAAGGCGCAGACTGTAGCTGGAAGAGGCTTGCGTCCATCACTTTATAAAACAAGCTGTGGGAGGGGGGGAGCAGCGGGGCAATTGGCAAAGGTGTAGATGAACAATGGTGAAGTGCTAAGAAATTCGCATCGGCTATGTAAAGGTAAAGTGCATCAGAACAATCCTTCTAAAATAACTTGCGAGCTTCCTTGACTCTCTTCCACCAACCGCTGCTCCACTTCACCACGGGTGCCTCTTACCGCACGGTGGAGTGCGTATTATTATCCAAAACACTTGGTCCCTATTCTTTGGACCGTTTTCCAATAAAGAGCACTCAAGCTATTTTGCTCAGTTTACATGCCCTATTTATTCATAGCATTGCAGTTTTCAAAAGGGGTTTAACAAACGCGTTTCCGCCTTAGTCACTGACGAAGGCGGAAACGCCGAAACGCATTTGTTAAACCCCTTTTGAAAACTGCAATGCTATGAATAAATAGGGCATGTGAACTGAGCAAAATAGCTTGAGTGCTCTTTATTGGAAAAAGGTCCGAGGAATAGGGACAGAGTGTTTTGGATATATATATTCAGGTAAAGCATTTATTGACAGCCAGCAAAGGCATGACGCGTTTCGACGTAAATATCTTCCTCAGATGCCTGCTAACACCGTGCATCGCTGTGGTTGTCTCGGAAAACCACAGTTCCCAGAATGCCCCTCTCACGGTAAAACTGGGTCGGGATCTCTTTCACGGCACCATGTATCCCTTCCTGGGTCCTGGCTGTCGGTAAGAATGTTGTGCAAGTGCTCTGGCAAAGCACAGTGGCTGAAACAAACACCTCACTTGGGTCCCCTAGACGACTCAACCGTACAGTCCTCAGTCAGCCAGGCCTGAAATTGCGAACACAGTTTTCCGAAATTCCTCCATGCAGTCATGGACTGCTGTCTGCAGGGGCGCTGTCTCTGGATATATATATATTTGTGCTGGACCTGTAAATCTCGTAAATGTGTGTGTATAAACACACAGACTAACTTACAAGGCTATGTTTACATAGCCTTAGCATTCGCAGGACCTCCACCCTGCACCCCTCCTCCCCACTCGGTCTCTGCCTGGAGCATGCCTGGCGGAAACTGATCAATTATTTCAGACTTCAGAAGCGGAGCATACCTATAAGTACTGCTGAGCAGAAAGACTTGATCTTTGTCCCGAAAACCGTGACATGTATTCAAAATTAACAAAGTGTCGGAACACTGGGACAGTCCTCTGAAAACCTAGGGTGACCAGACGTCCCGGATTTCTAGGGACGTCGGGTCACCTTATCAACACGGCTCGCCTCTCGCCAACACTTGTTTATAGAGCCTCATAGCCCTGACGAGGCGCCGAAGCTCTGTGGGTGGCGAGTCAGATGCTACTTGGGTCGTTGTGCTAGTTGCTAGTTAGAATGTCGCTTTACAACATGGCCAAATAAATGCATATTCTCTTAAAGACAGATAGATAGCATCGAGAACCTCTCATGTCCGCCCTCCATCGGCACGTCACATGAAAAGACGATTCAGTGAAGTCTTGTTTAAGTGGGCTGTTATCAGAATGATTCTGACGTCGCTTCTAGCCTGATATAAAGAAACAACATTAGAACTCGATGGTTATCGTGATGTGTTCTGGATGAGTTATGGGGACGCCGTTCCCCCGAGCGCTGTTGCTGGCCGTGACAGTGTGTGAGAGGATGAGGGCAGGGGGGCGAGCGCGTGCGAGTGAAAGACATTACCCAGAAACCTCATCTGCCTGATGACTACTAGCCATGGTATCCCCCACAAGGCTAGCAGCAGCCACCGTGGTGTATGGACATGCAGAGCACAGTGTCAAGCTCAGACCCAATAAGACAACACAAACCAGAGAGACAGGAGATTGGGAACGCGCGCGCGCGGCCGGCGCCGATCGCTTTCCTGAGCGTGCGCGTGACATCTCCTGTCTCCTGGGAAGCAGACCCGGCAGCAATAGTATCGCGCCTGCGCGATGGCATATGGCTTCGCCATATGCATCGCAGGCGCGAGACCTAAAAATGGGGGAAAAAACTGTTTTCTTTTAAGAAAGGACGCAGTCTCCAATACTCATTGGTAAACACCCGCCCCAAAGACAGACCTACTATGGGCCCTCCATCTATTACCAATGGGTCTACTAAAAGTGATAGGGTATTATCCCTGCTCTAATTGCAGTATCTGCCACCTCACTACACACACAAAAACCCTGGATCTTGAACCCGGCTAGGTGTGGAAGCAGAAGGCCCACACTAACTGCAACTCCACAAATGTTGTATATCTGATAACTTGCCCCTGTGGTTTACGTAATGTGGACATGACCACACGCAAAGTGAAATTACGTGTGTGCGAACATCGCAGCAACATCAGATGTGGTCGTAGTTCCACCAAACTAAGCAAACACTTCCTACAACTCAATCATACAGCCAATGACTTGAGATGAACAATGATCGAACAGATCATGTCTCAAAGAAATGTTCAGAAGATTCTGTATGAAAAAGAACACAGTTGAGTTTAACGGCTGGGCAGAAACCAACATGGACTGAATGATAATATCCCTTGGGGGACTGTGCTTCAGAGCTAACCAACTACCGTATCCCTCTGTTCTTCCGTTCTTTTTACCAATCGATCTGATTACCGGACCTTGTCTTGACTACAAATGCTTTTTTAACTGTAGTCAACTATTTAGACTGAGCGGCTTAATATCCCTTATAGATCCACATCTCCTATGGAATGTGTATTTCTCCAGTTCTTCTTCTATGCCACCTGATAGTGGACCTTGTCGTGACCACTAATGCTTTTTCAACTGTAGTCAAATACTGATCGACTTACTATCCCTTATGGATTCACATCTCTTATGGAATCTGTATGTTTCCCAGTTCTTCTTTTTTCTTTTTTCTATATCACC
Source organism: Lissotriton vulgaris (assembly GCF_964263255.1). Classification (NCBI taxonomy): domain Eukaryota; kingdom Metazoa; phylum Chordata; class Amphibia; order Caudata; family Salamandridae; genus Lissotriton; species Lissotriton vulgaris. Next base: position 1,629,811,288 of record NC_141695.1, on the reverse strand, counting down.
TGCCAGTGGTATCCAATAACCGTTGCGTGTTTTCAAGTAGTGTATTTCCTCACAAGATCCGTTATTCGGGATACCTGTGTATCATGCATGGCTTTAATGTGCTATTTCTGTTTCTTTAATTTTCAGCAACTAAGCTTTTAAATCAATTATAAAGCTTGTGTTTGTTTTCACATCTTTACATTGTTAAACATCATTCATTGATTGTAAAACGAGGTTTCAACACAACCTTTACACAAACATTAACTTAATATGAAAACGTACAAAAAATATTTTCTAAAGAATGAAACATTTGTTACGTGCAATTGAATATTACGTGCAAATTACATTGCATTCATATGTACAAAAGCAATTAATAAATTCATGGGTACACCAGTGAAAATGAACAATAATCCTGTATGCCTGTTCCTTTAGCTATTTAGGATTATATACCACCCTAGGCTTTGTTGGGTTGTTAGTGATGTCCAATACCCTAGGACTAATGTTTATATGCCTTTGGTGGGATGGAACAAAGGAGAATGACTCCTTTAGGAAAGACACGCGTTTCCAAACCCAGTCTTGAGTTAGACGGGTTTTTCTTCAGGGCAATCTGGGTACCTTTTTGTTCCTGCGCGGTGAAGTCCTGATTTTGATGGTTGAAAAGATTTTTTCAAACTTGTAGAACTTGTGCAAGAGCTTGTGAAATGGCTAGGCTCCAATGTGACGTGTTCTCAATGTTCTACCCCATTAGGGGCGGCATTGTTGACTAACGCGGTGCTCCTCTTCTAGTTACGTGCTACCGCGGGACTCCGCTCTGCTTGTTTAAATTGCGGTTCTGCCGTCCTGGTTCTGACTGCTGTTTGGTATGCTGCTCAAGACGCGCTGCATTGAATCAGGTGCATGCCTGCTCTGGCAACTTGCGCCTGCCCGAGGCCACGCAGTGGCCATTAGGAGGGCGGGCTCTTAGTCATGGAGGGCTGTCCCGCCCCCACATGACATAGTACTTCCTCACCCAGGGCAGTCTCCCCTGGTTGGTGGAGACTGTGTAGGTGATGCACGTCCGGGGCGGCTGGGAGGAGCCGGCGGGAGTATTTCTGTCCACTTCCCCGCTGGGGAGGCCTCTTTGCCGCTCCGGACGTCGTTGTAGTTCCATGTTGGGACACTCTTTTCCCGCCCTTCCTCTAACCCAGAGTGTCTGCTTGAGGGGGCTCAGGGGGGAGCATTTAATGTGTTCCTTTTTCGTTGCAGGCGGAGTTACTGGGCGATCCGGAAGAAGAGAGGTGCAAACGCTGGACGTCAGCGGGCACATAGGGGTGCCAGAGCATAACCTCAGAGCCTAACCTGGAACCTCATGGGAGGTGCAGGAATCCGTGTCGGCGCCCCAGTAGTCCTTCGGGCGGTTGTGGGCCTGTGCAACCGGGGGTTTGCCTAGTCACGCCCAGCAAATGGGCGTGTCAGTATAATTATGGTATTTGTACAACAGTTGGGTGGTTCGCCACTGTGTTGTTTGGCTCAACAGGCGGGCAGGTGGCGAGAATGCGGCCTGCCCTAGGATCGCCCGTAAGCTAACCCACCGTCATTACATATGTTGTATGTAATAAACCTGCAGCAATTTTTACCCAAACCTAACATTTGTGTCCTTGTGTTATTTGTGGGTTTGGGCATGTGGGGCGGGTGTTCATGTGGGCCCTGAGGTGACTATGCTGCCTGCGAGGTGTCGGACAGCTGTGCTGCTCTGGTGCGCTTGTCAGAGCCGCTGGGGCCTTTGCGGCTGCTCCCAGGAGGCACCGGAGCTATTGCTGCAGGAAGAAGGTGCGTAAGCTGCTTGTAACATCGCTGCTGTAGGGGTTGAAGATCTGAGGACTGCCGACACTGCGTGGGGGGGGGGGGGGCGGTGAGGTGGCACTGTGGGTCGTGCTACAACAGGCAGCTGCTTGCTGTGAAGATCCCTGCATTGCATACCGGGCCTGGAACTGACATTGCTCCTCTTTTAAACCTTGCCTGCGAGAACAATGCACAGCGTGCGGGGTGGGGGTGGTGTTACAGACGTTTGTCCATTCTAATGCTAAACTTGCTTTGGTTCTCTTGAACCCGGCAGCATAGGAGGCTCGTTAGCCGCATTCTAATGCAGGGGTGGGGACGGAAAGAGACTGCCTGCCTCTGAAGTCTGATCGCTCCCCGCCCCCACTTCTGATGTGTGGCTGGTAAACGTGCAGCCGGGCTGCCCTGAGCCGCAGCCCCCCTCCTTTTCCCCAGGGGGGATGGTCTGCCAGGCTGGGAACGATGGCTGTAAAAGGGCGGCTGATCTTGTGTGGGAAACATCTTGGGGTGTGGATTCTGCTCTCACTGCCTGCTGCAATAGAACCAACAACAGGCCATACAACCTGGGGCAAATGCTCATTTTCGATTTCTGGTAGGCATGCTCTGCCCTTAGTACTTCTCTGAGCTTCTACAGGGCTCAAGCGTGTGCCCGCCGCCTGCTTATCAGTACGAGCGAGGGCCTGGCTACCTTGGGGCCTTGTTGGTACTGCCATAGCACTTTAGTAATATTTCTTTTACACAGTGCCTGGTACGGGTTCGCCAGTTGCTGGGAATTGAGCCTTCTACTTTCCATATATGTCCAAAGTTGCCACGTTACTGTTGCTTAGAGATGTGCAGAGCTCAGCTTAGAAATGCGCCTTCAGTCACTCCAAAGTTTTTATCTGAGAGCCCCTTGGATTCTCGGACGTGTATATTCACTTTTCCAAACATGGATATGGACCTACAAGTGTGTACGCTGTTGGATTAAAAACAAACTCTTAAGGCGAGGCTGACGGTAAGTGGCCATTTGGTGGTTCTGTTGCTGGATATCTGTAAATCTCACAGAACACACAATGCATCATCTGCGGATAGAAACTCACTCTTGTAGGCCGCTGACTTTGATGAGCCGGGTTCATGGGGCTGCTTCCAACGATCTCACTTTCAGACCGAATTTGGTGTCATTTTAACCATTCTGGGGGGCAGGAGAGGTAACCCACATCAAAATATGAATGTGAAAAATGTGCTGTTAACTCGGTACACTCGCTCACATTCAGTGAAACTTCGATTATCGCACGTCAATGTCTCGCTTCCTCAGCGGTAATAAGCGCTAGATAAATGACATTGCAATACCATAATGTCTATCCGCGGAGAGTTGGGGGTAGGGCGGAGCAGAAGGAGGTAGGGGAGGACAGGAAAGCCTTTCGGGGGTGGGTATGGGTGGAGGCCGGTTTTACCCAGTGGGCGCAGACTGCACCGGAAATGGGCTGTGAGACAGCGAGCGGGGTAGCGGCCCAGGGGCCGGGAGTGCCAGGGCAGGCCAGGGCTGGAGTGCACTCAGGCAGGCAGGGAGGGGTCGTGGCCATCGTAGGGCACCCCAGGCTCGGGCTCTTTTGTTGTGCACGGCACGTGCGACTAACTGACGAGCTTCCCTGTTTTCTGAAGACTCAGTGTATAGGAACCACCTGGGCAGAGGGCACGCTGTTGTGCCCAGGGTACCATGGAGCAGCAAACAACTGGCGACGAGGGCTCGCAGTGAATGCACGTTCCATCTGCGGCTTCTAGGGGCCCCCGGCCCGAACCCATAGAAGGGGTGTCGGGATCTGAAGCACTGTGACCCTGTGATGACCCTGGATCAGTGGGCACAACAAAAGATCCTGAGTGGAGGCCCTAGGTGCTGCCTGATCTTGGCGACACCCTGCAGACCTTACAGGGACCCCTTCTGAATTGTGTCATGTGGCTTCCAAGGTTCGATTTCTATTTTGCTCGCTCCTCAGAGGTGAACCCCCAGTCAATTAGGCCATTTCCGTTTTCGTGAGTGTAGTATTGTATTTCGATGTTCCCGGTTTTTGTGCCTCTGTTCCTGGTTTTTGTGCCTCTGTTCCCTGCTTGTGCCTCTGTTCCCTGCTCGTGCCTCTGTTCCCTGCTTGTGCGTCTGTTCCCTTCTCGTGCCTCTGTTCCCTGCTTGTGCCTCTGTTCCCTGCTTGTGCCTCTGTTCCCTGCTCGTACCTTTGTTCCCTGCTTGTGATCCGGTGTTCGTGCCTCTGTTCCCTGTTCGTGCCTCTGTTCCCTGCTTGTGCCTCTTTTCCCTGCTTGTGCCTCTGTTCCCTGCTTCTGCCTCTGTTCCCTGCTCGTGCCTCTGTTCCCTGCTTGTGACCCGGTTTTCGTGCCTCTGTTCCCTGCTTGTGATCCGGTTTTCGTGCCTCTATTCCCTGTTCGTGCCTCTGTTCCCTGCTTGTGCCTCTGTTCCCTGCTTGTACCTCAGTTCCCTGCTTGTGATCCGGTTTTTGTGCCTCTGTTCCCTGCTTGTGCCTCTGTTACTTGCGCGTGCCTCTGTTACCTGCTTGTGCATCTGTTCCCTGGTTGTGCCTCTGTTCCCTGCTCGTGCCTCTGTTACCTGCTCGTGCCTCTGTTACCTGCTCGTGCCTCTGTTACCTGCACGTGCCTCTGTTCCTTGCTCGTGATCCGGTTTTCGTGCCTCTGTTCCCGGTTTTCGTGCCTCTGTTCCTGGTTTTCATGCCTCTGTTCCCGGTTTTCGTGCCTCTGTTTCCTGCTTGTGATACGGTTTTCGTGCCTCTGTTCCCTGCTAGTGATCCGGTTTTCGTGCATCTGTTCCCTGTTCGTGCCTCTGTTCCCTGTTCGTGCGTCTGTTCCCTGCTTGTGTCTCTGTTTCCTGCTTGTGCCTCTGATGCCTGCTTGTGCCTCTGTTCCCTGCTTGTGCCTCTGTTCCCTGCTAGTGCCTCTGTTCCCTGCTTGTGATCCGGTTTTCGTGCCTCTGTTCCCTGCTTGTGCCTCTGTTCCCTGCTTGTGATCCTGTTTTTCGTGCCTCTATTCCCTGCTTGTGATCTGCTTTTTCGTGCCTCGGTTCCCTACGGCGTTACTGGGCAGAGAGCTATCTGTATTTGGCTCTGTGTGTGTGTGTGGCTCTCTGTGTGTGGCTCTTTGTCTGTGGCTCTGTCTGTGTGTGTGTGGTTCTGTGTGTGGCTCTGTCTGTGTGTGTGTGGCTCTGTGTGTGGCTCTGTCTGTGTGTGGCTCTGTGTGTGTCTCTGTCAGTGTGTGTGAGTGGCTCTGTCTGTGTGTGTGTGGCTCTCTGTGTGTCTGTGGCTCTGTGTGTGTGTGGCTCTCAGTGTGTGTGTGTGTGTGGCTCTGTGTGTGTGTGTGTGGCTCTGTGTCCGCTAATACTCTCTAATGCTCACCTATTGCCATTGTAAATGACAATACCATTAATTTCTGTTAAAAAAAATGAAAAGAAATCAATTTGCAATGCCATTAGCTCTAACTTTAACAAAGCCGAGACCATTGCATTGTAAATGCTTGTTTCACTCTTGCTTTCCTCAGCGTATTGCACCTTCTGAGTTCATATTTTAATTGACTTAGAAGCACACCCACCGACATGGTTGTGGTGTCTTGTATTTACCATGGAAACCATTCTTTACACTCCTACACCCTCTGATTGGGTGTTATTGCGGCCCAGGAAGTATCAGCGGCCCTGACTGGTTATCCAAGGACGTGTCATTTACGCCAGCGTGCTGATGCTTTTGACTGACTTTCTCTCACACTCAGCAAGTTGACATTACCGTGGAGAGGGTGCTCTCAGGTTCCAAGCGGGTGCCTGGCGCTGAAGGCGTGATTCTAGCCACTTACCAGAAGCTAAGTACCTAACTCTGCTGCCATTAACCATGATCTTTATCCTAACTTTCTTTTGTGTTCCCAGGGTGCGCCATATCGCCACCACCCCCTCCCATGACCCATGGTACAATTAACGATTGTACTGCTTGTAGGAACCTAACAAATCGCTTTCCCTAGCTTATGATTTGCCCAGCAGCACTATTTGTATGTTTGTTCTCTACCAACGTTTTTTCCTCTAGTTCACGGGTTATCTAGTAACGCTATAATGGGCATTATCTATACCTTTGCCCCCTAGTCGTATAGCAGAACAACCGCGTTGTATTAGTTTCATAGGGGATGGCTGTCCCTACTCATAAGGATTTTGACCGTAGTCCTTTATGTGCACTAGTTCACTAATAGCAGCACATGTGAACTGGATACTGCTTATGAAGTGCACCACGAAGAGCACGTTTGCATGGATTCTCTATTGTGACAACCCTTAGGAGCATACTGACAAAATTCTTCTTTGTTTTTTTTGTTCTTTGTGTCTGTTTGTTAATGTTTGTCACAAGTTTTAATCAGAATACACTCTGTGTTCCTCTCTAATCTCGAGGGAATCTAAACTCCTAGTGTTTTTAAGATTTTTTACACTAGCAACCCCTGGTTAGGGTGGGCCTTAGCGCGCCCATACCGCCAGGGTTCACCACTATACTTTGGTCCTGATGAAAGCCTGATTAACAATCACACATAGGCAGAAACATGTTGACCACACCTTCAGGGATAAAACTGAACTTAGTTCTTTATCCCACACAATATATATGTTATCCATGTCTGATTGGCACAACTAATTTAAAAAAATTTAGACATTTAGACATTTTTAATTTCAGTATTCACTCTTCACCAAACACCTACTACCAGCTCCGCAGTAAACTGGTGTCGCAGCACACTAGGGGGGCATTCAGGCACTCCTGGTGGGGCCCGATGATGAAGCATGTCACCAACCAGGTTGGTGAGTGAGGGCTTTCTTAGAAACCTAATGGGTCTTTCTCTATATTCTTAAAAAACCTAACTGTGTTTTCAACATGCTTGCTCTTCTCATACTTTGATGGTACACTCATTTGTAGATTTGATGACATGATTTGGAGAAGGAGTGCTCCTGAGATGTTTTTCCCTTCCTCTATCATTGATTCTTATATGTAAAAGAGGAACACCACACTTGGGATAGCCTATAAAGTCCAACATGCATTTAAGGCAAATTAGCTAATATTGAAGCAAAATAATGCAAGGCACTTGCTGTTTCAATGGTCAGAGCTTTCCACCCTTAATCAATTGGAGTATTTAGTGCTAAAATTCATACATTAAACTGACTATTTTTATCAGACGTTTCTCAATACAAAGGAGTGAAATCAGGAACATGTGATTGATACTGCACTAATACTAACTAATGAGAGGAGCCAGGATCTTCTTAAACGAAAGAATGTGAGATGATTTTGGAGAACTAATACTTATGGTAAAGACAGGAACTGACTCCACTATTTTCAAAAATTCTCAGAACTTTTAGGTGCCGATTAGGATGGCGGACGGACCTGCGTCCGCCTGCCACCCCCGAGGTGGAGGGACTGACCGCAGGGGCAGCGGCGGTCTCTCCGTTGCAATTAGGATGTGACCGCCACCCTGGCGGTCACATCCCATATATTTTACATAGCGGCAGGTGCTGCTTTAAGCAGCACCGGCCGCAATGCAAAATATGCATGTTTACCTTTGGCATGCACAACTTGGCAGGCACCGCGTGGTGCCTGCCACCTTGTGCATGCCAAAACATGCAATGATATTAAAGCACAAATACGAGTAAATCTACTTTCTTAATCTTTATTGGTAACAGGACTGCTGGTACAGCACAGCATAAAATAACTACTGTCCAACAAATGTTATGATAAAACAAACACAAATAAAAGGGTCAGAATACTGGAGGTTCTAGTACAGTGAGACAGGTGAAGGAACACTAGCAGGACAAAGGAATGCTAAAAGTACGCTACACATATCACAAAGAAATATAATCATTATAACACCCAGCCTGTAAATTAATTGACGTGTAATTGTGAAAGGTAGAAGGAGAATCTACAGTTTATGATAGTGTCATATGGCTCCTACAAATTAACCAGGACTATTTATCTGGATAACATAACTATCAGAATATGGGGACTGAGTCCACAGACATCATCAGACTATTTGGCCCAATACCTAGCTAGCTCTCAATGCCCCATCTGAACCCCTACACTTACCAGGGTACCAGAAGGTATTTGCAACCTCATAACATAATCATTCAGATTGCCCAATGATATCATGAAAATAGAACTCACCCTTTTGTTGTTACTCAGGCATGCCTATTGAGGACACAAGGCACATACAAATTGGAATTTTAAACATTTATTGAAGCAATTGAATTCTTGTGTAAAAAGCGTGAGCTACAATTATTAGTAAGAGGAAAAATGGCATTGTTACCAGCATTACAAGAATGGTGAAAAATATAAATATATCAACCATTTTCACATTATTGTGTGATTATATAATTATATTCATACTTATACCCCTATCTAATTCTGCCTACACATTTGAAGTTTGAAGGTTTGAGCCAGCAGGGCTGCATCTCAGTAACAGTGCAGAGTGCTCAAGGATAATCCCAGCAGAAGTGTGTCTCCACTGAAATGTTGCACAGAGGCAGTTTATATAAAAGGACTGTTCCAAATGCAAAGTGTCAAAGTTATGAACCTGATTGTTTGTCTTGAGAGTTAGAACTGTCTCCAAACGGACAACCAAATGCAAGGGCAACGTGTTCAATGTTCCTAGCGTGGTCAGAGTGTATTGGCAAAGTGATAATATGCCTACTAGGAAATGTACTGCATGCAGTCTAATCGAGTAGTGTTAAAATGGAGACTTTAGCGCGGGCCGTGTTGAACCTTACAACACCCACTCCTTGGCCAGAGGGAGACTCTACTTGCTCAACCTAAAACCTTAAAGGCTAACCTAAAATGTCAGCTTAAAATATTAATTTATTGATGATAAAATATACTTTAATAACAAAAGCCATTGAAGCCATCATGCTATAAAATGGCACTTAAAAGCACACAATTAATAAAAATGAATAAAAGGTAAATTTGAAATAAAAAAAGAGACCAAAATACATCTAGGAGGCTTCTGAAATGTTTTCCATATTCGGATAGTATATAGGCTTCACAGGTGCTGTTTCCACAGTGGCCCGGACTGCAGGTTCCACAGAACAGACATAACATTGTGGAGAAGTGTGGCTCAATGGTTAGAGCGGCAGACCCTGATGCAGAGGTCTAGCCTGGGACCATGGTTCAATTCCCCGCCTCGGTGGTTCTTGGGCTCAAAATTCCACGGACCTGATAATTCTCACCTCGGTGCCTATTCCAATCATGGAATCCCACTCTGCAACTCTGGGCAATAGCTTGCTTAATCTCCACAATGGCCCCCACAACGCTAAGGATGCCTGGCCTCCACCTTGGGGGTGCCTAGGAGTGGACGCCTCACAGGGAAAGCCAGGATGGGTTCCACAGCGGTATTCGTACAAGCGCCTTGAGACCCTTGCGGGTGAGTAGTGCGCTATACAAGTATCAATTTACATTTACCATATTCAGCTATATCAGCAGATGCTGATGGTGTGCCAGCTGTATACCGCAGTGGAGGAGCCAGAATCCAAGAATCCCGGAACCGAAGCATCCAGAAATGGTTCTTAATAGGCATCCTGTAGCAATGGTAATTTCATAGATTGAACCAGTTGAATTGCAAGGCTTAGATCCAGTTCACACCTGATAGTGCACAGCAGACTGTGGAACACGGGCTGTACGCAGTGTAACCATATAGGTCTAAAGACACTCCAGAGTACGGTACCTTGCATTCACAACACAGCAAGACATGTGGCAGCCCATCACCATTATGCCTTGAGGTGAACCATCCATTGCAGAGCAACAAAAACAGGAGGACCAAAATCCCAGCAATAAGGAATAACACAAGTGGTATACCTCCAATTACAGTGGGAACCAGAGAGTGTATAAAAGACAGAATCCCTCCGAATACAGTATGGAACAGGCTGACAAAGTCAGACTCATTCGCTTGAAAAAAGTGTACCACTCCAGCAGTATTTGAAGCATTAAGTATGCAGTGCTCAAGCTCACCAAAATATTGTGGCAGGTTTGTGCGTGGAAGTGATTGTATTTCAGAGTAAGACCTTGCAACTTGCATATCAAACATTTCTTCAGCAGATGTATGAGTAACCTCCAACAATAAGGCTTTTAGTCGAGTTAACTCATCAGAGTTAACATTAGAAATAGCCATGGAAGGCCATACAGTAACTTCACTGACTGTGTGTGAAGGTCGGAACACCACTAGGCCTGGGCGGTAAATTCCGTTCCGCTCTCGGAATTTGCGGGATTTGTGTAATTTTGCGTTCCGCGACTTCGCAAAATGCTTTGCTTGTTCGCTTTCTCAAAATGCGTGTTCGCAAGATATTTCCCCTCCTAGCGCGCAAACAGCAATTTCGAACAGGAAAAAAGCATCGCGAACAAGCAATTCCTCGTGATTGCGGAATCTTTGCGTGTTCGCGGAGATTTTTTACCATTATGCGTAGATTTGCGTTCCGCGATTACACAAATTTCGCCCACCCCTAAACACCACATTAGTACAACAGGCCACGACCCTGGAAACCATCACCGCATTTGGTACTCCTGTTTTCATCCCACAACAACCTTAGTGGTTCAGAATCAAATAACTTCCATATGAAAGTAATCTGAAAACTGCCCGAATCAATTTAGTAGTAGTACAATTAGGACTCCTAACTTTAGGACTCCTAAATGCCTTCTGTGAATACCGAAAGTCTTAAAATTAGGATTTTTCTCAGTTTAGTAGTAGTAAAGTTGAGAAAAATCCTAATTTTAAGACTTTCGGTATTCACAGAAGGCATTTAGGAGTCCAAAAGTTAGGAGTGTAACTTTACAACTACTAAATTGAGAAAAATCCTAATTTTAAGACTTTCGGTATTCACAGCAGGCATTTAGGAGTTCTAAAGTAAGGAGTCCTAACTTTACTATTACTAAACTGAGAAAAACACTAATTTTAAGACTTTCGGTATTCACAGAAGGCATTCAGGAGTACAAAAGTTAGGAGTCCTAACTTTACTACTACTAAATTGAGAAAAATCCTAACTTTAAGACTTATAAGACTTTCGGTATTCACAGAAGGCATTTAAGAGTCCTAAAGTTAGGACTCCTAACTTCTGTGTATACCGAAATGAGTAAGTGCCTTCTGTGAATACCAAAATGAGTAAGTACCTACTGTGAATACCAAAATGGTAGTAAATTTAGGATTTTGTCTTAAGTTAGTTCTGTGAATCGGGCCCTTTTTGTCTACAACTAGCAAGTGGTGGCAAAAGTACAGTTCAGGCATCTTGTACGCTAAGGACAGGAACGGGTGCTCTGTATGATGGGCCAGACTCCTTCTTCTCTGTAATCTTCTCTCGAAGTAGATCTCAAAATGTAGGAATCCATCCAGTAGTTGCTAGTTGCCGCTTCACTTGGTCAGTAGCAGAACGTATAGTAGTTTAATTTGAGCACTCATCTTGGACCTCTTGTAGTTCCTGTAAGACACTGAAATGTTCATTGATGTCAAAAAGTGTGTCTGCTACTACTGTACAGGGGTTATCAAGGTCTGGAATGTACATCAGCATGCCAAACAAGACCCTGTAGTGGGTCCCGCTACCCAAGGCAGATAAGTTAAAGCTCTCTGTACTCCAAACAATTGATGGAACTCAATCAATCAGGGAATTTTAAAGCACGCTACTCAGGGTGTCAAGGCACTGGGAGGGGGGGGGGGGGTGCAGCTCCGGGCTATCTGAAGAGCCAGGTCTTGAGGTTCTTCCTGCAGGAGGGCAGAGTGGTCGGGGCATCTGATGTTGACTGTGAGCTCATTCCAGGCCTTGGCAGAGATGTAAGAGAAAGCTCTTCCGCCTGCTCTGATTCTGCGGATGCGTGGGGTTTTGGTTAGGGCAAGGTCGGCTGAGCGGAGGTTTCTTTTGAGTACATGGAAAAAAAACTTTCATTGAGTAATTTGGGACTGAGGTTGTGGAGTGATTTGTAGGCGTGGGTGAGTAGCTTGAAAGTTACTCTCTTCCCAGCGGGAGCCGGTGAAGGTCTTGCAGGTGTTGGGTCATGTGCTTATGTCGTGGGGTGCTGAGAACGAATCTGGCTGCGCTGTTCTGGATGGTCTGGAGTTTGTGTAGCAGAGATTTGTTGATTTCAGCGTAGAGGGCATTTCCGTATTTGAGTCTGCTGGTTATGAGTGCATGGGTGATAGTCTTTCTGACTTCGGGTGGGTTCCACTTGAAAGTCTTGCGGAGGATGCAGAGGGAGTTGAAGCAGGTGGAGGTGACAGCATTGATCAGGCGAGTCATGGTGAGGAAGGTGTCGAGGATGATACTGAGGTTCCGGGCATGGTCAGTATGGGTGGGTGAGTTTCCGACGGAGGGGGGGCCACCAAGTGTTGTACCAAGGATGAGGACTTCAGTCTTCTCTGAGTTGAGCTTTAGGCAGCTGCTGCCTATCCATGCTATGACGTCTTTTATTGATTCCTGGAAGCTGAGTTTGGTGTCATTGGGGTTCTCCATGAGGGAAAGGATGAGCTGGGTGTCATCGGCGTAGGATACTATGCTGTCCCCATGCTGTCTGACAATGGTGGCGAGGGGGGCCATGTAGATGTTGAAAAGCGTGGGGCTGAGAGATGATCCTTGGGGTACTCTGCAGTTAATTTCTGTGGGTTCGGAGAGGAAGGGAGGGAGTCTTATCCTTTGGATTCTGCCGGCAAGAAAGGAGCAGATCCAGTGTAGGGTGGTTTCCCGTATGCCTGCTGGTGGAGTCTGGCTGCGAGAGTGCGATGGGAGACGGTGTTGAAGGCTGGGGAGAGGTCTAGCAGGATGAGGGCTGCAGTGTGGCCCTGGTCGAGGAGTGTGCAGATGTCATTGATGGTGGCAATGAGGGTAGAATTGGTGCTGTGGTTGCAGCAGAATCTAGACTCAGAGGAGTCGAGGATGGCATTTATCTTCGATGAAGATGGTTAGCTGGGCGTTGATGATTTTCTCGGTGACCTTGCCTGCGAAGGGGGAAGAGGGACGGTAGTTCTTCAGGTCTGTGGTGTCAGCAGAGGGTTTCTTGAGGAGGGGCTTTACCTCTGCTTGTTTCCAGTTGTCTGGAAAAATACTGGATTAGAAGGTGGCGTAGATGGTGCGGCCTGCGACCTGAACCTAATACTCTAGCTGTTAGAGACTGCTTTAAGGCACAGTTTTTCCATTCTATGAAGCCAGATTTATATATTGCGCAACTTAGCCCCAGAGGGCGTCAAGGCACCTAGCCAAATAAAACGATGAGGTCAAAGAGCATGATTACTGGTAGGCCTTGGTGAAACACCACGTCTTTAGAGCTTTCTTAAAAAGAGCCATGGTGGGTTTGGATTTAATCTCAGAGGGGAGGGCATTCCATAGTTTAGGGGCCACAGATGAAAAGTCTCTTCCGCCCCATCTGACTTTGTTTGTCCGAGGGACGGTGAGAAGGTTCTTATTGGCAGAGCGAAGGTTTCTGCTAGGGGTGTAGGGACCCAGAAGGGAGCTTATGGCCTCAGAGCTGCCGCCGGATAGGGCACTGAAAACTAGGCATAGGATTTTAAAAGAGACTCTGGACTGGATCGGGAGCCAGTGAAGACTCTTCCTAGCAAGAGAAACAGAAGCGGTGCTAGGAACGTCCAAAACAAATCTGGCAGCCACGTTCTGGATGGTCTGGAGGCGTTGGATGTGGCCTTTATTGATGCCTGCATAAAGGGCGTTACAATAATCTAGCCGTGATGTAACTAAGGCCACCACGGTCTGTTTGCGAGCTTGAGGGGAGAGATAGTAGGCGATTTTTCTAAGAACCTTAATAACTCCCCAACAGGTAGAAACAGTTCTATTGACCTGTAATGACATGTCCAGAGAAGTATCGAAGATCACGCTAAGATTCCGAGTGGAATTTGACGGTACGGGACAGGCTCCGAGAGAAGGAGGCCACCATTCATTGGACCAACTGTCTACTATCTAATTTCCCTCAGGATGATAGGAGGAACAATGATGTACATCCCCACCCAGGGCTCCCATGGTATTCCGGTAAACCCTAGAGGAAAATTCTAGTCCCTGGTCTGAGTGGAATGAAGTTTCGACATATGTCCAATAAAGGCTTGCAACTCATTTATAACATTTCAAACGTCAGTCGATCACTGTATCCACACCCATAGGAATCTAGAACATGAATCCACTGCCAATAGGATACATTTAAATGACTCATCTGGATTCAGAGTTCCTCAGTGCTCAAGATAGACAAATGACAATGGTTTGCTTGAAACTAAGACACAGGCACACACTTCGCTGAGGCACCCTGCACCAATATGTGCCCAGAATCCTTGATCTACATCATTGTTGTCTCTCCTTACTTACATAGATAGCAATGGCAGCACCATCACATCAAAATGGAACACTAATGTCTGAGTAACAGATCAAATGAATTTGCTGATAGTGAAAATGCTAATTACCAACCTTATGTTTTGCTATTTTGGTAGTTGCTCATACAGTGCTCGGACAACTCAAACGAAGGCTTCATGATGCTAAAAGAGAGCATTAAAGGCTGAAAGTACATGATAGGCATTAGCCCCACTTACATAGGATCCAGGGTTTAAGGCTGATCGGAAGACCCAAATTAACGCAGGAAAATAACCATAAATGCAGTGGTGTGTAATGCAGACAATTTTAGAGGTAATACAGTCCTCTAATGGAAGCTAGTGGAGAGCATCATGAAAGGGGGGGGGAGAGGTTGGTACCCGAGGCACCCAGCACTAAGTTGTGTGATTGATTCTGAACAAAATGAAGGTGTTGGGTGAAGTAGTCAGGGAGACCCAAGTAGATGCAGTTTGCAATCATTACGATCAATTTGGTAAGGGTAGATCTTCCATAAATGATGTCAATGCCAGATATTTTCCAGACCTATGGTACCACTCATGGCTTTCCCATCTCTGTGCATGCATATATTCAAGTTAGCATCAATTGGTCAATATTGGCCTGGCGTTTAGATTATTGACTGACTGTATACTTTGGCTTTGACATTTGTGCACAATAAGAATGAAAGTAAGAAATGTTCAGGGCCAGAGTAGAAATCTATGAAATGCTAGTGCCTGAAAACATCTGCAGAATATGCTTAAATCACAAATAATCAATCAGCATTTGTAGAGCATAGCACTCCCACCCCTAGGGTTATCTGGGCGCCAAGGGTGCAGCGTCTCTGTCAAAGAGTCAGGTCTTGAGCTTCTTTCTGAAGCCCGTCAGGCAGGGTGCTGTTTGGAGGTGGAAGGGTAGGTCGTTGCAGGTCTTGGTGGTGATGTAGGAGTGGCCCATATTTCATGATCATGTGCCCTTTCAGGAGGTGATGGGGTATGATTAGATATGGCACAAGACATGGAACCCTTGATGAATGTGTGACTGCAGTAGCATGTCCTCCACTCCTCCTACGTGACAATCTTGTCCCTATAATTTGGTGACCCAAGACAACAAAGTCATTGCTGAAGGGTGAACGTGCCCATTGTATGTTGCATGTTGTATGTTTAAATATGTTGTGTATGTCACGACTGATTCTAGTTAGGCTGAACTGATGTACTTGTACAAGACATAAACTCCGGTGCATTATATTGTATAAGTGCTGAAGAATGTCCAGGACCTATGGGCCGCATAGTATAGGGCTAAAATATGTCAGCTCCAAGTTAGGTGTATGACTATTATCTCCAACACATCCCCATTCACTTTTCTTTTAACCATACCAGGAACATCACTAATAATGGGAAACCTAGGTGCATTGAGGTATTTTTATTTAAAGACCCCAGCAGGAAACTATCCAAAGTGCTCCCTGGAATATTGTCAAACCCATCCTAGATTTTAGGGACCAGCATAAGACCTGATAATGAAGCATGCCACTAAAAGAGCGGGTGAGGGTCTAACAAAAAAAATTGCATTTATCTTGTAGGGGCAAGCATCCTATCTACTAAAGGTTCTTATGCTAGGTTAGTGTATAAGGTATTTCGGGGTGGACAGGCTATGCACAGGTTCAGCTACTTATCATTTTCCATGCAGACTCTCACTGACTGACTCTCCCACTCTCTCTCACTCACTGACTGTCTCACTCTCACTGACTGACAGACCCACTCTCACTCACTGACAGATTCACTCTCACTGACTGACTCACTCACTTTCACTGACTCACTCACTCTCACTGACTCACTCACTCTCACTGACTGGCAAACTCTCACTGACAGACTCTCCCACTCTCTCTCACTCACTCACTGACTCACTCTCACTGACTGACAGACTCACTCTCACTGACTGACAGACTCACTCTCACTGACTGACAGACTCACTCTCACTGACTGACAGACTCAATCTCACTGACTCACTCTCACTGAATGACTCACTCACTCCCACTGACAGACTCTCACTGACTCTATCACTCTCTCTCACTGACTGACTGACTCATTCTCACTAACAGACTCTCATTGACTGACTCACTCTCACTGACCGACTCTCTAACTGACTGACTCTCCCACTCTCTCACTGACTGACTGACTGACTAACTCTCACTGACAGATTCTCACTGACTGACTCACTGACAGACTATCACTGACTGACAGACTCTTGCTGACAGACTTACCCACTCTCTCTCACTGACTGACTCACTCACTCTCACTGACAGATAGACTCTCTCTCACTGATTGACAGAATCTCTCTCACTGACTCACTCAATCTCACTGACTCACTGACTGACTGACTCTCACTGACAGACTATCACTGACAGACTCTCCCACTGACTCTCTCCCTCACTCTCAATCACTGACTGACTCTCCCACTCACTCTCACTCACTGACTGACTCTCACTGACTCACTCATTGACTGACAGACTCTCACTGACAGACATTCCCACTCTCTCTCTCTCACTGACTGACTGACCCACTCTCACTGACTGACAGACTCGCTCTCACTGACTGAGAGACTCACTCTCACTCACTGACTGACTCACTCTCACTGACTGACTCACTCTCTATCTGACAAACTCTCACTGACTCTCTCACTCTCCCTCACTGACTGACTGACTCACTCTCACTGACTGACTGACTCACTCACTCTCACTGACTGACTGACTCACTCTCACTGACTGACTGACTCACTCACTCTCACTGACTGACTGACTCACTCTCACTGACTTACTGATTCACTCTCACTAACATACTTTCACTGACTGACTCACTCTCACTGACATAATCTCACTGACTGACTCGCTCACTCTCACTGACTGACAGACTTACACTGACTAACTCCCCCACTCTCTTTCACTGACTCACTGACTCACTGACTGACTGACTCACTCTCACTGACTCATTCACTCTCACTGACTCACTGACTCTCACTGACTCACTCATCCTCAATGACAAACTCTCACTAACTGACTCGCTCTCACTGACAGACTCTCACTGACTGTCAGACTCTCACTGACAGACTCTCCCACTCTATCTCACTCACTGACTGACTCACCCTGACTAACTGACAGACTCACTCTCACTGACTGACAGACTCACTTACTGACTGACACTCACTTTCACTGATTGACTCACTCACTCACTCTCACTGACTGACTCACTCACTCCCACTGTCAGACTCTCACTGACTCACTCATTGACTCACTCTCTCATTCACTCTCACTGACTCCCTCACTCTCACTGACTCACTCATCCTCAATGACAAACTCTCACTAACTGACTTACTTTCACTGACAGACTCTCACTGACTGGCAGACTCTCACTGACAGACTATCATTGACAGACTCTCCCACTCACTCTCACTCACTGACTCCCTCTTACTCACTCTCACTCACGACTAACTATCCCACTCACTCTCACTGACTGACTGACTGACTCTCTCTGACTCAGTCACTGACTGACAGACTCTCACTGACAGACTTTCCCACTCTCTCTCTCTCACTGACTGACTGACTCACTCTCACTGACTGACAGACTTACTCTCACTGACTGACAGGCTCACTCTCACTGACTGACTGACTCACTCTCACTGACTGACTCACTCTCATTCACTCACTCACTCTCACTGGCAGACTCTCACTGACTCTCTCACTCTCTCTCACTGACTGACTGGCTCACTCTCACTGAATGACTGACTCACTCTCACTGACTGACTGACCCACTCTCACTAACAGACGCTCTCTCACTAACAGACTCTCACTGACAGACTCACTCTCACTGACAGACTCTCTCACTGACTGACTCTCCCACTCTCTCACTGACTGACTGACTCACTCATTCTCACTGACAAACTCTCACTGACTGACTCACTCTCACTGACTGACTCTCACTGACAGACTCTACCACTCTCTTCCACTGACTGACTCACTCAATCTCACTGACTCACTCACTGACTGACAGACTTTCACTGACAGACTCTCCCACTCTCTCTCACTTACTTACTCACTCACTCTCACTGACTGACTCTCCCACTCTCTCTTACCGACTGACTGATTCACTCTCACTGAAAGACTCTTACTGACAGACTCTCTCTGACTCACTCTCTCCAACTCACTTTGAATGACATACTCTGACTGACAGACTCTCACTGACATACTCTCACTGACCAACTCTCACTGACTCACTCTCCCACTCACTCTCACTTACAGACTCTCCCACTCACTTTCTCTGACAGACTCACTGACTCACTCTCACTGACAGACTCACTGACTCACTCTCACTGACTCACTCTCACTGACAGACTCTCACTGACAGACTCTCCCTGACAGACTCTCACTCTCACTGACTCACTCTCTCGCTCTTACTTACTCTTCCACCCTCTCTCACTGACTGGATGTAGTGTGTTGTACTCGTGCTGATGATTCTTACTTACTGTGCACATGCCAATGATTCTTACTTAGTGTGCACATGCCGGTGCATGTGCACAGAATGTATGTATATGTATTCTTTTAAATGTGGAGACGCTCTCAGAAGCCAGGTGTCCGTTGTACTTGGTCAGTTGCTGTTTGGACTCCTGGCTGATGAGGCGCTCCTCCTGTGTTTGGAAACCTTTTGAATAAACCTCATTTGGATTGCATTCTTCTTTTGGTTTTATTGACCATTACATATTGGCGACGATCGGGATTTGTTTCCATCACCGTATCACCCACGCATAAAGGATTTTTGACGAATTTGCGTCAAATTTGGTCTCAGCCAAACGATCCCTCGATGAACTTTTACTACAACCTGGTTCATTTGGTCAATTCAAGCGGATCTTTGGATTATTATTCTTTGGATATTGGGGCCGCGTTGATACTACAGAGGAGGAGCGGATTTAATTTATTACATTGACACTTTTCCCTGATTTAAGTGTCATCGGCGTTTTTGCTGGAGGCGGAGAACATTTTCGGAGACTTGGGTCTGCATTGGAAACTTTCTTTCGTTTGCAGATTTACTGTAAGGTTTAATCGTAAACTTGCCTCGGTTTACATTTCAAATTACGCGCTTACCGGTTGTCTGGAACTCCGGCATCGCGTCTTGGAACTCGCCTGCAGTCTTCTTCTGGAACTCTGAAGACGTGTGGAATTCTGGGATACACGTCTACGACGCTACGCACAGACGTCACGTCGCATGGTTGACGCTACGCGGGGCAGCCATTTTGGTTAAGGTTGAAGCTCCTCGCTTCTGATGCAGTTAATTACGTGTGATCGTAATACGATTTCGGCGATTCACACGCCTCAGGGTCAAGTCTGGGACACATCAAGCTTTTAACCTGCGTGTGAGCACGGCGATTCACACGCCCCACAGACAGAACAAGCGACGGACCAAGCGTTATTCCTGTGTGTGAGCTCGGCGATTCACACGCCTCACCACCTACAAACTTAATACTATATGTAACTATATTTGGTGCCTTTAATCTAAACGTTTTCTTCCAAATATTTGTTTTTTTGTCAGGTTTTATTATTTTCTTGTTATACGTTTTACAAATCTATTTTCGTATTATATTTGTAACATGGCTTCTGTTAGGGAGGTCACTCAACCCCCTCCTTTTCTAGAGAAACCTGGAAAACCTACGTTGTTGTGGTCGGAGTGGTTTGGCCTGTTTGAAAACCACATTTTAGCAATTGATGCTTCTGAATATTCCCCTCCTAGGAAGTTTGCTCTTCTTTTTGGCAGTCTTGGGTTAGCAGCTCAACGCATTTTTAAGAGTTTAGTGCCCATTCCTCCTCCTGCTGCTGATTCAGGAGATAGTGAATGGAATGTTTACATAGAAGCTATTGCCAGATTAAAAAAGCAGTTTGAGGAATCTCCTAACATCATGCTAGAGAGGCACAATTTCTATAAAAGAAAACAAAAGGAGGACGAAAAAATTGACGAATATATTTCAGCTTTAAGGGTATTAGCTATTACCTGTGATTTTGGTCCTTTACTGGACAATTATATTCGCGATCAATTTGTGTTTAATTGTTCTTCTACCAAAGTGAAGGAAAGAATTCTTAGTTGCAAGAATCCTTCTCTGTCCGAAGTTATGGATCTTAGCCTAAGCATTGAAAGATCAGTAACCTCTACTAAGGCCATGGCACTGGATACTGTCACTAAAATTAATTTTATTTCAGATGATGTATCTGAAGAGGGTGTATATGCTATTTCTAGTAAAGAAGCTAAAGAAAAATGGCAAAGTAAGACTGGTGGTAATACAAACAAACAAAATTTTTGTTTTAGATGTGGGTCCAAATTCCACGTTGGGAATTTTAAAGGGTGTCCTGCCATGAATAAACGTTGTGTTTTGTGCAAAAAAATAGGTCACTTTCAAAAGGTGTGCAGATTCCAAAAGAAATCTGTCAAAGTCAACTATGTAGATATGGATGATTGTTGCGACACCTTTGATAACCTAATGTTGATGGTTGAGTGTGATGATTCTGAACC
Source organism: Lissotriton vulgaris (assembly GCF_964263255.1). Classification (NCBI taxonomy): domain Eukaryota; kingdom Metazoa; phylum Chordata; class Amphibia; order Caudata; family Salamandridae; genus Lissotriton; species Lissotriton vulgaris. Next base: position 1,629,790,615 of record NC_141695.1, on the reverse strand, counting down.
TATTAAGGGACCTTTGTGTGAAGCCATAATTGACAATATTAAATTACAGGTAATGGCTGATTCGGGAGCTCCCATTACCATACTCAGGGACTCTACATTTTTTGATAAATGGGGAAAGGATGTGAAATTAAGTCAATCGGATGTTAATTCTAAAGCTTTCGGAGAGAAAGATATTGACATGTTAGGCTTTTTCTTAACAAGTGTAGAGGTCCTGGGAAGGTCCATTATTACAAAAGTCTACGTGGCCATTAAAGGAAAAGATATCGTGGGTTGGAAAGACCTCGCTAAAATGGGTCTGTATCTGGTTCCAGGAGATGAAAACCCAATTAAAGTACGTGACTTTCCTATTTGCTTTATTGAGGATGCAAAAATTGATAGGTCTGAATTGCTAAAGGAGTTTAAAGATGTGTTCAGTAATAAAATTGGTTTGGTGTCGGGCGCAGAACACAAAATTAGACTCATTCCCGGAGCATCACCTGTTTTTCATAAGGTTCGCCCTGTTCCCCTTAGTGTCAGGACAGAACTTAAAAAGATGCTGGAAGATCTTGTTAGAGACAAGATTATAGAACCTTCAGAATCCTCTCAATGGGTTGCGCCCATCGTGGTAGCACGCAAGAAAAATAATGAGATTAGGCTATGTGCAGACCTCAGGGGTCTCAATAAAAACATCAAAATTGATTGCCATCCCCTTCCCAAAATTCAAGAACTATTAGCAAACCTGGGCGGCGCTAGGTGGTTTTCATTGTTGGACTTAAAGTCCGCTTACCACCAGATTCCCTTGTCCAAGGATTCTCAAGAGTTAACAACCTTTGTGACCCCGTTTGGTGCTTTTAAGTTTCTGAGGCTTCCATTCGGGTTAGCATCAGCAGCAAGTGTTTTCCAAAGGTTAATGGACTCTTTGTTTGGGGATCTGGTGGGAGTTCAAGCATACTTAGATGACATTTTGGTCTTTGCTAAAACGATGGATGAACACAATGTGCTACTCAAAAAGGTTTTGTCCATTCTCGGCAGTAGGGGTATGACAGTCAGAGAAGACAAATGCAAGTTTGGAGTGTCTGAGCTAGAGTATTTGGGTCATTCAATTTCGAAAACAGGCATTAGACCAAAATTTTCTGTCGTTAGGGCTTTAATGGAAGCCAAACCTCCAAGTGATAAGGACACTCTACGTTCGTTCCTGGGTCTTGCCGAGTACTATGCCAGATTTGTGGAAGGGTATGCTCAAGTGGTGGAGCCTCTGAGGTTACTCTTGAAGAAAGGACAAAAGTTCGATTGGACAAAAGAGTTGGATGAGACTTTTACTAAAGTCAAGGATTTAATTGTCTCTGCACGTTCCCTTCAGGCGTTTAGGGATGATTCTATGTGCATTATCGCAGTAGACGCAAGTATGAAAGGGCTTGGTGCTGTGCTGTGTCAACAGGTGGAGGGCAAAGAACACACGGTAGCTTTTGCCTCTAGATCTTTGAAGGACTTTGAAAAGCACTACAGCACAATTGAAAGGGAGGCGTTAGCCTGTGTGTGGGCGGCCCAAAAGTTTAAAATGTATATCTGGGGTCGCAAGTTTGTAATGCTATCTGACCACAAACCCCTTTCATTTATTTTCAGCAAAGTTTCGGGTACCAATAGCCTGTCTCCTAGGCTGACTAGATTGGTTTCTAAACTGCAAGAATTCAATTTCGAATTAAGGCACATCACAGGTGGTAAAAATTTCAGGGCAGATTGCTTGTCCAGAATGTTGATGGACAAAGATGATGAGGATGACTTGGTTGAAGAAGATGTGGAATGTGTCTCTTTGGTGGATGCTGTGCAGGAATGGAGTTCAGCCATTTCTGAAAAGGATTGGAAAGAGGCTAGTGAAATGGATGGTGTCTTGTCACAGGCTTTAGAGTTTTCGGCTAAAACTTGGCCAGATGTTAGGAACCTGTCTGGTGATCTAAAGAATTTTGCTCAGGTGGCAGAGGAACTATCAGTCAAAGATGGAGTTTTGTTAAGAGGTGATAAGTTTGTTCCCCCCAGTGGTTTAAGGAACACGATTGTCAAGTTAGCACATGAGGGACACCTTGGTGTGACCAAGACTTGTATGAGGATCAAAGCTCATTATTGGTGGCCGGGTATTGACTCACAGGTTAGATCTACTGTAGACAGTTGTGAAGAATGTCTTTTGTCTGATAAACATTGGAAGACTCACCAGACTCCTTTACAACCTTCCCAATTTCCGGGGATGGCTTGGGAGAAGGTGGCTTTAGATTTCTCTGGCCCATATAAAGTTCTTCCAGAAGGAAAGAGGTACCTTATTTTAGCAATCGATTATTTCTCTAAATGGATGTACTATAGGTTTGTTGAGGCCCCGGATTCAAATAATACCATTTCCTTCCTTGAAAGACTGTTCTTGTTAGAAGGAGCTCCACGAACCTTAGTAACTGACAATGGAACCCATTTTGTCTCTGACAAGATGTGTAAATTTTTGAAAACACATGATGTGAAACAATTGAAGGTGGCACTTTATTCGCCCTCATCTAATGGTCTAGTTGAGCGTGGGAATAAAGTTTTGAAAGAGGGAATCCAGACAGCCATAGCAGCGGGGGTGGATGTTTTCAAGTTTTTGGAGAAGAAAATCTGGAATTATAATGTCTCACCCCATTGTACGACTCAAATGTCCCCTTTTCAATTGTTGCGAGGAAGGGATTTTCATTCTCCTTTATTTCCTGCTTGGTTAAGGAAAGTGGAGGGCTTACAATTTTCTCCTGTTAGGGATAATGTTGACTCCTCAGTCAAGCAGAAACAGGCAGTAATGAAGGAAAATTATGACAAGTCAAAATGTGTAAAGGACATTCAAATGTTGGTGGGGGACTGGGTTATGATCAAGAAGCCCTATAAAGTTGCAAAAGGGTTGTCTATGTTCTCAAGTCCTGTACAAATCCTTAAAGTCAGTAAAAATGCAGTCTTTTTGGGAGACAAGGGTTGGTGGAACGTGAGACAATTGGCAAGGTTGACTCCAGATCAAGCGACCCTCATTTCTAAGAGGAAAAATCTGTCCACGCAGGAGGGTTGTGATTGGTCTCATTGGCTGCAACCAGATGTAGTTCAAGCTAGCTTTGCTTTGCCGTCTACTGCACCTGTTTCATCTAATGGTGCTTTCCCTGCCGTTGTCTCCCCTGCGGTTCCGTCTTGCAGTCGCAGCGGCCGCATTAGAAGACCCCCTGCAAGATATAACGAGTTTATTTCTTTTTAATTGATTAATTAATTCTCTTTTCTGTATTTATATAAGGGGGAAGGTGATGTAGTGTGTTGTACTCGTGCTGATGATTCTTACTTACTGTGCACATGCCAATGATTCTTACTTAGTGTGCACATGCCGGTGCATGTGCACAGAATGTATGTATATGTATTCTTTTAAATGTGGAGACGCTCTCAGAAGCCAGGTGTCCGTTGTACTTGGTCAGTTGCTGTTTGGACTCCTGGCTGATGAGGCGCTCCTCCTGTGTTTGGAAACCTTTTGAATAAACCTCATTTGGATTGCATTCTTCTTTTGGTTTTATTGACCATTACACTGACTCTCCCACTCTCTCTCACTGACTGACTCGCACTGACTGACTCTCACTGACATACTCTCACTGACAGACTCACCCACTCTCTCTCACTGACTGACTGACTGCCTCACACTCAATGACTGACTCACTCATTGTCACTGGCAGACTCTCACTGACAGACTCTCTCACTCTCTCACTGACTGACTCTCCCACTCTCTCTCTCTCTCTCACTGACTGACTCACTCTCACTGACTGACTCTCTCTCACTGATTGACTCTCTCTCACTGACTGACTCTCTCTCACTGACTGACTCTCTCTCACTGACTCTCTCTCACTGACTCTCTCTTACTGACTGATTCACTCTCTCTAAAAGACTGACTCACTCTCACTGACTGACTATCCCACTGACTCACTCTCTTTCACTCACTGACTCACTCTCATTCACTCTCACTGACTGACTCTCACTCTCACTGACTGACTCTCTCACTCACACTGACTGACTCTCACTCTCACTGACTGATGCCATCACTCTCTCACTGACTCTCACTCTCTCACTGACTCTCACTCTGTCACTGACTGACTCTCACTCTCTCACTAACTAACTGAATCTCACTCTCTCACTGACTGACTCTCTCTCACTGACTGACTCTCTCCCTCACTCTCACTAACTGTCTAATTGACTTTCTATCTTCACCTTCCTGTTATTTATGCCCCCTATAACATAACAAGCATTGGCATAGCCAATAGGTCTCGCCTTTGGGACCTTATAAGTGTTTAGCCATGCAACAGTTGATGCTGTTGTACCAATGATATTGTGCTGCATAACTAAATACTTATAAGGTCCCAAAGGTGAATACTATTAGCTATGCCGATGCTTGTTTTCAGTTGGGAGTTTATGTGATTTTTTTCCCAATTTGTTTGCACACGATGTTGTGTCTATTGTCTAATGAATTACAAATTTGTTTTCAAAAGCTCCACCTAACAGTGAAACAAATCCTTAAGCTGTGCATACTGTAATTGCTTATTAAGATAACCTTTTCAATAGTTTATTGTGAATTAGTAACGCTACACAATCTTTGATAAAGGATAACGTGCTGCAGTGTCAGATGCTGGCAGACGTGCAGCCAACTTGTTATTGCAAAGCCGCAAATGCACAAGAGAGCATTCAGTCCCTTCAGTCATTCAATCAGGATAGCGGTCTCCAGAATGCCGTGGTCTATCCACGAAGAGGATACTGTATCGTCAGTGCTAAGGGCAGAGGGGAATCTGGAACTGCACTGAGAAGATCCCTGTGATGAGTGAAAATCTCTTATTTGCCTATTTCTCATTTGTAGGGGTGCATCACAACCACGAATAGAGACATGGACGACTAGGAACAGAGACCAGCCCTGGCAATTCTGCTGGACCGGCTCCGGGAGGGCGGGGGGGGGCTAGTGAGAAGAAGCACTGATTCCACTTTAGCACTGCTGCCGCTTTTGTTACAGGGGTCGATATTGCAGCACTGCTGCAAAACTGGCCCCCTGTGACAAAACCAGGCCCCATCACTTGAAAACCGGTCACTACCCTTCCGGCCCACCGGGAAAATGCCCGGTTCCTGCTACTGCCAGTCTGGCCTTGAATAGAGAGCATCTGCATATAATCATGTCTTGTGTAAATGTGAGTGTTAGAATTGTGAACCGTGTTAATGTATCACTGTGACATATTTTAGTTCACTGATAAGTAATATGGAGAATTAACGTAGAAATAAAATGCAACTAGCAGGAAATGTTAATGTGAAGAAACTGTGTCCTGAAATCTGACATTATTCATGCACAAAATGTGTTCATTATTGGTAAAATTTACAATTAGGTAAATGTATGAGTTGTAAAGTAATAATGATTTGGTGAATCCATAATGCTTAAGGGATATGTTCTTATGTTAACCTAAGCAGTAGGCCTGAAATGCAAGCACCTGACATCCCTCGCTGTAGAATTAATTATCTAAATTTCATGTGTACTGTGGAACGGTTCTTTCTCATGTTTTGCAGTACAGTTGGAGAAGCATTCTTTATGCAAAATAATGTCTTTGTTTTATCAGCAGTTACAATTGTATGACTTGAAGGCAATAAAGGAAAGACGTGGGTTTCATAGCAGAGAAGGCCTGGGAATCAAGGATCAATTGTTGCAAAAGATGTCCATGGAGAACACCATGGAAAAGTGCGTCATGACTGTACTCATAGTGGAATTCGTGAAAAGTGGGGCATCATGGGAAATTACCTGTGGATAACTCGATGTTGGAATTAGGGAAAAGAGCCCAAATCTTTCTTGCCTTTGGAGAGAGCATCTCAGAGCGAAGTCTTTCTTTTGTGATGGTGGCTTTATGCTATCTGGCCCATCTTGCCGGTGGAGAGACTTCTTAGGAAGACTTCACGACTGACACCTTTACCTTTTTCCTCTAGACCTAAATTGCTTACCCATTAACATAGGGATGTCATTTTAGTGATAAAGTAGGGATAGATTTGATGTTCATTCACCAACCTCTTGATGCAGGGAAATTTGGACTCTTAGGCCCCCATTAGGATGGCGGGCGGACTTTGCCCGCCCGCCATTCTCGTGGTACTAGGGACCGCCCGCCATAAGGGCGGGGGTCCCGTTGGCAGCATTAGGATGCGCCCATCACAGTGACGGGTGTATCCAGCACTCCTACCATTGTGGCGGGTGGTGCACTCAGCACCGCCCACCACAATGGCAGGAAAGCATGCTGTGCACTTCCATGCACAGCAAGACAGGTACCGTGGTGCCTGCCATGCTGTGCATGGAACTGCGGGGAGTACCATAGGTACCCCATGTGCACCCCCCCGGTGTCCCTGGGGGGGCCCGCAACGGGCCCCGCAGGGATTCTCTGGATGCCTTTCCGTGGCGGCATTGCCGCCATGGAAAGGCATTCGATTTTGCCCATGATAATATGGCTGGCGGTGTCTGATAGACAACGCCACCATATTATACCTTTTCTGCCCCAGTTGCCTTGCGACCAGGGCGGAAAAGCAGCGGAGGGTCTTTCCGTCCGCCGCGGTCCCCCCCGCCATACTAATATGGCGGGGGGCTTTAGAGCAAGGATGGCGGGTGGATTGCCCCCGCCAGGCCGTCGGTGGCTACCTCCAGCCTGGCGGGTGCAATCCGCCCGCCATCCTAATGGGCCCCTTAGTTCCTAACCATCTGTATCCTGTTTCTTGAAGTAATCGTTCTATTTATGTTGCACCATCTGGATTGGAAATGTAGATTTAGCTTTATGCTGTTTCCTTTGTATTTCTATACAACTATTTTTGCCCTTGTAATAAATCAAACTAACCTTTCTAAATTGCCCTTTGGTTATTATGTGAACAGAAGTAGTCAGTTAGATCGATTGTGTACTAATGATTTTCTTCCCTTTACACTTCCATACTGCTAAAAAGATTAATTGGAAGGTGCCTCTAGAAAAGTCCAGAACTAATTTGTGGGCTCCTTTTCAACTGCGTTCTGGGGAGAAGAGGGTGACACAAAAGGGAGGCATCCGCAGGGTCTCTGCATTGATGCTGGTGTTTGCTTCGCTGCCTTGAGGCGGGAGGAGTGTGGGTAGCCCCAGAGTGCCCAGGTCGAGATCAACAGGACTGAGGAGCTTGGGGGTTCTCAGTGGAGGTAGACACTAAATTGAAGAAGATGATCTGGTGCTGGGGTTAACGGACGATGAGGCAGGAAGTAAGGCAAGGGTGGAGTTGGAGTTGGAAGTGTGGGTCCATTGAGGATGAGCAGGACAATGTCAAGCAGATACCAGAGTTTTGTAGTGAATGGAATGAGGTAAGAGTGATTAAAACTAGCCCATAAATGTATGGACCCACAAAAGGTAGTTGAAAGAGGCACTTTCATAAGGAAGAAACCTGAGATGTATGACTGCTGAAAAGAGACCACCTGTGGGCGTGGACCTTCCCACTTGGCAGGAACATGATATGGGGAAGATTGCTGGGTAGTATGGGGGCAGGGTGGAAGAGAGACAATAGAGACTCGATTGTGAGTTTCAGTGGAGCAAGGGCTGGTGGTACACCACCGCCACGCCCCCACACTGCTGTGACTCGCAGCTGCCAGCCAGATTGCAAGTTATTTGTAGTCTGGCGGAAAGACAAGTGGTGTGGTGTTCCCAGGCCAGTGCCTCTTTCAATGGCTGTGGTGCCTTTGAAAAAAGCACTACAGTGGGATTGCCTCACAAGGTTCCTGCATATGCAGGAACTGTTGTGCATGCACACAGGGGAGCAATGTTATGTCCCCCTGTGTGCATGCACAAGTCGAGGAGGGATGGGGGGCTTTTAGGGCCCTGTTTGTTTCCTATCCGCCAGGGTTTACATGGAGGAGTAACCTCCATGTCACTGCCGGCGGAGAGGAAACTTGTAATATGTTTGGCGGGACTGCCATGGTCCCACCAAGCATATTGCAGCCTCCTACCACCATGTCAGCTCCAGGGAAAGGCAGTTCCCCGAGGGGGGCCTTGGTCCCAGAGTGGTCTGACTGCCCAACTTGTAATGGGGCAGTCAGAACGCTGAGGATATGGAGAGGTCTAGATTTGTTGCAGTCTTGCACCAAGATTGACATTGTTCTTTGGCTCCAGTTGATGATGCCAACCAGGTCTGTTACTGTATTGCTCACACAGGTGGCTTACCCCTGCTGTGGCTTATCCAAGCTCTCCCATCTTGGTGAAAAGTCAAAACAAAAGTGGAATGTTTAGGGCATGCTGGAACGTTATTTAAGGCTAAAATCTTAAAATTGGTCATTCACCACCTTTCTTTTTCAGAAATTGGGTTAGTTAATGACTGCATTGATTAGAATAAGTGCTCACTATTGTATAATAGCAGTGGGGAAGTCATTGTAATAGTGCTGTGTCGTGGCTGAGATGGAAAAAGCTGATGTAAAGTCAGTTAGTAGCAGTTTAATAATGATGATTTACTCCTGTCAGGGATTCAATTTGAAGTCCAGATATAGCTATGCATGGGGTTGCTTGGTGGTATCCGTGGTTTTTTAGATTTTCAGTTCCTTCCTCGAATAGGCAGTGATGACTGAAGCAATGTCTGAGCAGGTGCTGAACTACCATGATGATATTCTGTTGGTAGGTGGGAAAGATAGACATGGAGAATCATTGTTTAGGGCATTGACTTTAATTCAGAGGCCATGAAGCCCTGCTTGCCCCCAGACAAATTGCAGTTGTTGAAAGACCTATTGCATGAGCTGGTAGCAAACAAGATGTGTGAGCTAAAAAGGCTGCAGCTGGTTCTGGGAACTGGGCTACCCAAACTTTGCATATAAGGTGGTTTGTTGTGCCAGAAAGAGCTTTCTGTACTTCCTGCAGACATACGGCTTCTGCAAAAAAAGAGATTCAAAGCTACATGATAGGATTACGATCACAAAAATCAGAAGAATGGACTTGTGGCCATGGATTGGGTTCCTAATTAGCTACAACAGAGTGACTAGATGCTTGCAACAGACATGGTTACAAGGATGGTGGGTGGCATTGATTTATATTGGAACGGAGTAAATACAAACTAGGGGGGTCATTAGGATGGCTGCGTCCATCCGCCACCCCCGAGGTAGAGGGACCGTCAGCAGGGGCAGCAGCGGTCCCTCCATACCAATTAGGATGTGACAGCCACCCTGGTGGTCACATCCCGTATCTTTAACCTTGCAGCGGGTGCTGCTTGAAGCAGCACCCGCCGCAAGGTTAAAAATGCATGCTTTGCATTTACATGCACAAAGTGGCAGGCACCGCGTGGTGCCTGCCGCTTTGTGCATGCAAATGCAGGAGGTTACCATAGGTACCCCCCATGTGCACCCCCCACCCCTCCTTCACCCTGGGGGACTGCAACGGGCCCCCAAAGAAAAGTCTGTATGCCTTTCCGTGGCGGCATTGCCGCCACGGAGAGGCATGTCCTGCAGCTTATCCTAATATGGCTGGCGGTGTCTGATAGACATTGCCACCATATTAGAGCTTTTCCGCCACGGTCGGAAGGCGACCGCGGCGGAAAAGCGTCAGACGGTCTTCCTGTCCGCCGATGAACCCCCAGCCATCCTAATAAGGCGGGGGGGGGGTCTTTTCATTCACCGCAGCGGTGATTCCGCATCCTCCGGCCGGCGGTGGCTTCCTCCGGCCCGGAGGATGCGGAATCACCGCAATCCTAATCGAGCCCTAGGTACGAGTGTGGGAAATCACTAGTGTACAGCCCATCATTATTGTATACCCACTAAAGGCACTGAGTGGGTAAAGGAAACAGTGAAGCAGTGAAGTTGTTTGTAATGCAAAAGAGTGTGAGGGAATATTTTTTTAAAGATGGTAACCATCACCCACCGAATAGGTGCATGCTTCATCACAGAGCTCCTCCTCACACCGATGGTATGGACGACTGCCTTGTGATGCATGGGACCACTATTGGTGTTTTGCAACTGGAGTCCTAAGATGTGTAGCTCTCCTAAGTGCAGTAGAGGCGGGTAAACTATCACTTTCACATCATACATTGACAAAGTGTAGTTAAAATACCTCAGCGTGGTCTCAACAATTTAATTCTTGTCCCAGCGTGGTATGATTTAAAAAAACAAAAACAGGCCTAATTCAACCCTTATTAACGATTGACATATTTGAGCCCGTCTGGCCCTACATGGAGGTGTGTGTGGTCTTTCATCAGGACCTAGATGCCATTCTCTGAGTTCCAAACCTTGTTTTATGCTGTGTAACTGTAATGAAAAAAGGCCTTATACTGGCCTCGGTTATCCTTTGGGTGCTTGGGTCTCCAGAGTAAATACTGTAGGATCTGTAGTGAAAACAATGCACTGGTTCACAAACATATCATTCTGGAATTAACACCAGTGTGCAGACCAATGACTTAAGGACTGAAAGAGGTGCAAATATAGAACAGAATTTCAGGAAATCCTTTCTGTAGTATTGCCAATGGGGCTGGGTGGAGGAGAACAAAGAAACAGAAAGGTGACTGGTAAAAAACAAGGAGCTGTCTGAGTGACAAAAAGTAGTCAGCACATGAGTGTTGAGGCTGCTGAGAGAGTTAGTGCTGAAGTGTTTGCAATGGAACTTCATGTTTCAAGCAAGGCTCATCACAGGTCTTGTTAATATGGTGGCAGGGGAATTGCCTCCTTTTGGTGGTCGAGTTTCCATGGATTGGCCAGAATCAGACCAACCCTGGTAGTCAGTACAGGCAAATGTGCAATCTAGAATTGTTAGAGCTTTGTGGCTAGCAGAAGGGCATCACCCATGAGGAGCAAATCTTGGCAGGTATGAGATGAGGGTCTCATGACCAGAGAAAGGAGAAGTGACAATGTCAGGGAACGCTTGAAATTACAGAGTCAGATGTTGCGATATCAGTGATAGACAAGAAGTTATCCCTTGCCACTAGTTCAGGGGAAATTTCTGGTATCCTGTTCAATGGAAAATTCATTTGGGAACACATTCTGAGAATTCATTATCTGAGCGTATTAAGAGATGGTTGGGCCATGGAGAAGGGCAACACGCGATGGGAGAAAAGCTATTACGGTTTTAAGAGTGCACAATTTAGAAGGCATCATAGTTCAGGTGAGAAGTGCATGCATGTCTGCAAGGGAAAGTTGGTTTAGTCGGCCCTTTTTTATGTCTTACATTTTGGTGAACAGAGGATTTCTGAGCTGTTAGGGGCCACGATTAGGGTATAGGGGTGGGTAACCTGAGTTTGGAGGAAGATAGCCTACAAATTATGATCTGTAAGAATAAGACAAACTGGAGTGGGAGGGGATTCAAGTCAAGGGTGTACCTATCAATAGTGCATCAGGCGCAGTGGCACCAGGACCCAGAGCAGTGAGGGGCCCACTTCACCCTAGTTGATGACTACTTTTTACTACCAAACCTTGTGATGGGGTGCCCAATATCTTTGAATGCATTAGGGCCCATGGTGCCCTTGCTTAACCACTGACACAAGTTCCACCAAAATGGTCAGTAATGGCAGATCTTGATATTTAAAGATAAGAGTAGAAGGCTCAGGATATGTGTCCTGGCACAAGGATGGAGGTAGAGTAATGGACAGACAAGTGTTAGGAGAGTTACAGGAATGTTTGCAAGAGAGGGTTGAATTTGGCCGCCGTAATGTTTTGGGACATATTATTTAGGATTGAAGCAGCAACTGAAGAATTTGGCATTGTAATTGCAGGGACTAGCGCAGGTGCAAATGTACGTGGGGCTCTGTGAGACTCAGGGAACTGCAGGATTAGGGGATACTACCAGGAGATGTTCTGTTGTTTTTGGCAGGAACAGAGTTTTAAAGGGGTCAAAAGACTACGACCAGCTCCTAGTTTGGAGATGGATGCGGTAATGGTTCAAGTACATGGCACAAGCAATGTGTGCTTGGGCCAATTACTACCAATAATGTAGGGAAGGAATGAGAGGAGTCTGAGAAATTTGGGGGGAAATTATTTGGTGCTCTTGACACACCAGGAGTTGTGGAAGATGGTGAGTGGGAGTACAAGATGATTAAGGAAAGGGGGGAAAACACATGTTGTAAACAGCTCAGTTGTTGCAAAGACAAGCATGGCAAGGGCCTTGCAATCAAACTAGTGGTAAACATCAGGACACACAAGAAAATTAACAGATCTACTTACAACAGGGCGTTCAGCATAAGTGTAATTAGTCAAGCGGTTATCGGAGGTCCTCCAAAATATTGTTCCAAAATGATCGTGAGACACAAATACCACGTCAAACTAATCTGATGTCAAAAAATTTATTGGAGAGAACATAGAAACAAGTCTTTTATATCATCTTATTAAACATAGCTGTACATAATATAATTTTTTTTAACTATTTCGGTGAGTTTTATTAGTTGTGCTTTGAACTGCCAATATTTTAATGTTAAGTATTTTTAATTATTTTATGTGTGTTTTTATTGATTTGGTAATATATATATTTTTTACTTTATGTCAAATTTCTTTCGGCGGATTATTTGTTTTTTAGGAGACTAAAGTGGGAAGTGTGTTAAATAGTTATTTTTAACAAATTATAATTGTAATATGTTTACATTTGATAAATAGATAATATGGGGATAGGATAGCGGGCAGACCAGACATGCAGCAGTCCCGGACCGCGAATTAGGTCGCATTCTGCATTTTAACATTGCCGTGGGTGCTGCTTACAGCAGCACCCGCTGCGATGTCAAAATTGCATGTCTGGAATTTCCGTTCACCACGTGGCAGGGAACTGCAGGGGGTTACCATGGGTATCACCCAAGGGCACCCCTCCACCCCCCCGGGGGCCTCCAACAGGCCCCCAAAGCCAATCCCCGCCAGCCCTTCATGGAAGGGCCAGTGTTCCACCCACAAAATAATATGGCTGGCGTTGCCTGCTAAGCACCGCCACCATATCACTGGCCCAGCACTGCCCGGCCGGCAATCAGAACGATTGCCAACTGGTGGAAAAGTGGCAGACGGACTTTGCAACCGCTGTGATACCACCCACCATCATAATATAATATGGCGGGAGGTATTTCTCGTTACAATGGCATAATGGTCTCCATCGCCGGCTCAGCGGTGGCGATCGTTACGCCATGGTAATAAGCCCCTATGTTCTATAATTTTGTTTATGTAATAGATCATTTACAAAATATGATAATATCTTTAGATTTGTTAATTATATAATTGATTGTGTTAATTCTTTCACTTTGTAAATAATTTGGATTTCAATCAATTATGATATGTGTATGGTTATGTATAAATACTAATTTTGTTGTGCTATTGTTTAAAATATTATATAGTGGTATTGTCTGTGTTAATATTTTCATTTGTTGTGGTTATTGGAAGTTTAGGATAATAAGGTGGGTAGTATTCTAAATTCATTTTAAAATAATTCGCTTTATCTATAATTTTATATGTTAATTAGGTGTTTTTTTACTTTATGTAAATTGCATAATTTTAAAGCCATGTTTTATATGTTTACGAAAATATAGTTCATGTTTACATCATTTATATAAGTATAATTTTTGTATATTTATTTAGAATAGGGAAAATTAAATCTGATTCTTCCCAGGTCCAGCACTTTCCCTACAGGTGCTTACTTTGGTGTAGTAGATCTAATACCTCTGGAGACCAACATTTTCCTTACTGTTTATTAAGTTGGGCTGGGAATAAAAAAATCTAACCTCTCCAAAGTCCAACACTGTCCTTACTGTTGCTTACATAAGAGCAGAAATAGAAAACCTTACCCCTTAAAGGTTAAACATTTTTTCTACTGTTTCTCTGAAAATAGTAAAGCTGACCCCTCCAAAGTCCAATACTTTCTTGCCTGTTGCTCAGCTTGGAATGGGAGATATTTTTTATTTTAAAGATTAGTTTAATGTAAAATATTCTTTTTAACATGTATTTTTGTAGCAATATGTTTTTTAAAAAAATCTATTCTTTTCAGAACAAACACACAACACAACATGGCATGATGCATTACACGGTCGTGATCTCCTCCCTCACATTTTCAATTTTTTTCCATCAATTTATAAAGAATACAGTACACCAGTGGTCCGAGGACTACTTAGGGGGCCCGCAACTGTTTTCCAATACTAAAAGTTTTACAAATTAATACATTTAAACGAATTAAGTATACAAAATTAAAGATGCAAAACTGAAAATCTGAAAACGTTTTTATTAAAGAAAATATTTCAATATTTGACCACTTATTTGGTGTACACTTGTTTTTTTATTTTGTGTGTATTGTTCAGAAGTTCGAATCATAGAATTTGCTTTGGTTGGGGGTCCTCAGCTTTCAATATTAACTCATTGGGGGTCCTCTAATTCCATTATTGATTCAAAGGGGTACACGGAAATTAAAAGGTTAAGAATCGCTGCAGTACAGGGTTGACCAACCTATATCCTAACATCAAAAGTTTGATTGTTGCGACATGAATAGGTTTAAATTTAGGGCACAAGGTGACAAGTCATACATTTTGAAGAGTTAGTAATATCCTTGATAACTTCTCCATGAGTCCCACATTTTGTGACGTTTATGGGGCCAACCCAGTCCCTCATACACCACTTTCTTGGCTTTCATGCACCAGTCCATATCATTACACATCTGGAGACCAACAGTTTCCCTACTGTTTATTAAGTTGGGTTAGGAATAAAAAAATCTAACCCCTCCAAAGTTCAACACTGTCCTTACTGTTACTTACATCAGAGCAGAAATAGAACACCGAAACCCTTAAAGGTTAAACACTTTTCCTACTGTTGCTCTGAAAATAGTAAATCTGACCCCCCCAAAGTCCAATACTTTCTTTACTGTTGCTCAGCTTGGAATGGGAAATATTTTTTGTTTTAATTTTAAACATTTGTTAAATGTAGATTATTTTTAACATGTATTTTTTTGTAGTAATATGTTTTTTAAAAAGTTCTATTATTTTCTGAACAAACATATAGCACAACATGGCATGATGCTTTACACGGTCGTGATCTCCTCCCTCACATGTTCGTTTTTGACCACAATTTATAAAGAATACAGTACAGCAGTGCTTCTTAACCTGTAGTCCGAGGACTACTTAGGGGGGCCGTAACTGTTTCCCAAAATTAAAAAATGTTACAATTAAGAAATTTAAATGAATTAATTATATACCATTAAAGATGCAAAGCTGAAAATCTGAAAAGTGTTTATTAAATAAAATATTTCAATATTTGACCACTTGTTTGGTGTATATTTGTTTTTTTATTTTGTGCGTATTGGTCAGAGGTTCAAATCATAAAAATTGCTTAGGTTGGGGGTCCTCGGCTTTCAATAATGACTCATTGGGGGTCCCCTCAGTCCAATAATGATTCAAAGGGGTCCAGAGAAATGAAAAGGTTAGGAATCGCTGCAGTACAGGGTTGCCCAGCCAATATTCTAACATCAACAGTTTGATTGTTGCAGTATGAATGGGTTGAATTTAGGGAACAAAATGACAGGTTATACATTTTGAAGAGTTAGGAATATTCTTGATAGCTTTTCCAAGGGGCCAACCCAGTTCCTCATACACCACTCTCTCGGCTTTCATGCACCAGTCCATATCATTACACCAGTGCTCAAACGCGGGGGTGGGTCAAGTATGACTCCCACAATTTAGCATTGTTAGTAATATTTGCTATGTTTGATATTTTATAGGTGCGTCATTTATAATTTTTCTTATATATTTTCATATTTGGGTATATAGGTATATTTTTTTGATGTAATATTATTTTTAAAGTTAATAAATGTTTTAAAGTTAATATAATGGATAACAGCAATTTTTATGTACTTACCTATTTTTTGACAATATTATGGAGTACCATTTTATTGTTGTCAATACTTTTGACCTAACATACAAATGTATCTAAAGTTTATATTTGTGTCTTCAATACCGTTTTTATCACTGATATTAATATGATTATTATCAATATTGTTGGTGATATATCATCATGTAACCGTGGTCATCGAGTACAAATACACTATATTGTTCACACAGGAATGTGCGCATATGTCACTGTTGGGGAACAAGATGTACTTTGTTAAAGTGACAGAGGTTCTGGCAGGTTGGTGGGGAAGAGGACATAAAAGGGTAATACCTCAGTGAAGAATGTTTCTGGTGCCAGAAAGAGAGAGCACAGGGGTTTTTCAGGAGTGAGGAGGGAACTCTAGGGGTAGAGAAGTAGGCTATAAGAAAATTACAAAGCAGAAGAATTTGAGGCAGCCTGGGCTTGGTCGGGCATTCCGCCAAGGAAATGGATGGAGATTTCAGGACAAAGAAGACTGTTAGGTTTACTGTTTTAAAGTTTGATGTTTAAAGGAGGGGCGGGTAGGGGTTAGAGCTTTGAGTGGTGGCATGTTCAGAGGAGGGTGAGTAGAGTTCATTGGTTTGTACTTTGTTAAGGAGTTTCTGAGTGCACAACAGTGTCAAAGGCTGATTCTCTGTGACCTCTATTTGCTTCCAAATACAGCAGCCTTTTTCACAACCAGCATAAGGGTTTTACTATGAGTCTGGATCGCCAGACTCATGGGGCGGCCTTCCAACCGCCCTTTTAGAAGTAGGGCAATCAGGCCACCCCGGGACCACTGCAATGGCTGTAACCGCCGTTCCCTGGCGGTTGTGCAGCGGTCCTGAGGCTGTATACATATTACGAGTTTCCTCACTGCCATACTTTTTATGGTGGTGCGGCTGTCATGATGTGTTGCATTGAGGAAACAGAGAAGGCCCTACATGGGCCCCTTGTGCCTCACGCCATGTGGATGCATACAGGAGGGCACAACCTGTGCCCCCCTGTGTGCATGCACACCAGTACCTGCATTTAATGGACTACAGCAGTCCAAGCCAATCAGGTACCGATTTTAACGTTAGCATTGCGGTGCCCATTTCATAGGCACTGCCGTGGGAACGCCAAAGAACCGCCTGCCAGACAGCAGAAAACGCCTAATCTGCCGTATGGTTCAGAGATGAGTTTGACGATGCGGGAGTGGGGCAGTCCTGCTCCCACACCGCCAAACCATATTATGGCCCTGTGTGTTGGGAGACATTTTTCCCCAGCATATGTCACAAGTAGATTAGTTTAAGGGTATGGACAGCTGAATCATGTCCAAATCCTCGTATCACTGTGAACATATTCAGTTTTACCTGCAAGTCCAGACAGAGGATAAAATACAACCCTGGAAAAAACAAACCACCAGAGTAAAAGAATAATGGGGTAATTTAAAATGAAGTATTTACTCAGAGAAAGTAAATGTAATCAAGTAAACTAGAAAACAAGACACCAAGAAGGCAATAGACTGAAGTGAATAAAGTAGAGAAAAGGGGGCAGGACAGTAGGGAGGAAAGATACAAGAGAATAAAATTAACAAAAATGGAAGGATAATGAAATAAGAAATAAATAGAAAACAAATACCAAAAGAAAGAAATTTATGATGTGGATAATGAAAATGTGTGACTAGAAAGAGAAAGAAAATTAAAATGAAAGGAGGAGACACAGCAAAACAAGAAAATGGAATGAGGGAGAAAATAAAGTAAACAAAGGAAAAGTAAAAGGCAGTGACAAAAAAAGAAAGAACAAAAAGGCAGTTGAAAAGAACAGCATCTAATGCTCTTTTCAGTCAATCTTAAATGGGATGTGTGAAGGGTCATTAGAAGGTTCACGGACATGAAGGCTGAGAAAAGGCATTACCTTGCACAGGGGCTGCTGCACTAGTAAATGGGGGTGTTGTTAATATTTAGGGCAAGGTCCCCTCCCAAATACTGCCTCTGTATGTTCTGATATCCAGTAGAAACCCATGGACTTATAACAGAGACTTTTGTGAAGGACCTTCTACCCAGAAGGCCATGTTCACAGAGCATACAAGGGACCAGACAATCGTGTGAGGTTCTTCTGTACATGGCCCATAGCAGCTGTTCCCATGTTGTGGTTGTGCAAGAAGAAAGCTGGCACTTGCCTACAAAAGCGGATTTCTATCACAATTAAAATGACCTGGCAAGGACTTTGTTTACGAGTTAGTTCCATTTCTTCCAGGCCAACAACCGTGCAGTTCAGGTGCACAACAAAGAAGTACTGTTGCTGCCTTCTGTGGGACATTTGTTCCTCAGAAAATTGATGGGATTAAAACAAAGATGTAAGTAAACTGGTCGGTGCACCGTTAGAGGGTTATTCTGTATATATGTATGCATTTTTCCATTCATTCCGCAGGAGATGCAGGAGATGCAGAAACTGCTGGTTAATGCTCTTGTGCTGTGGAAACCTGATTATTGCAATGATTCATCATAGACCCGTTTTGCGATTCATAAGGAATCGCTATTACAGACTCGCAAAACGGTATTCATGTAGGAATCGCAAAAAGAATTGCGATTGCTACACAATCCTTATTTGCGATTAGCAAATTGCTAATCGCAAATAAGGAATAACTCCCCATTCATTCCTATGGGCCAAAAGGCCCATAGGAATGAATGGGGAGTATTCCTTATTTGCGATTAGCAATTAGCTAATCGCAAATGAGATAGCGATTTAAAGGGTGCCAGGGGTGTCCAAAGGACACCCTGTAGCACCCCTTAAATGCAAATTGAAACAGGTGTTGCGCACACACATGTCCAAAGGACATGTGTGTGTGCAACATGCAACTTAGAAAAATGCTTTTAAAAGCATTTTTCTAAGTTTTCGCTATTTACCACGAGGTTTGACCTCGCGGTAAATAGCGGGCCGAAATTGCGAATTCGCAATTTTTAAATGGATGATGAATTGCATTTAAGGAATCTCAAATAGAGATTCCTTAAATGTAATTCCTCGCAAAATTGCGAAATCGCAATTACCGATTTTTGCATTTGGGATGATGAATCCCAAATGCATAAAAAGCGTTCGCAAAGGGCCAGATTCTCAGAATCTGGCCCTTTGTGAGCCGATTTCGGCTTGATGAATCAGGCTGTATATGTCAACCTACAGCAGAGGCTTATAAACAAAGTACAAGACCTGCAGAATGCCGTGCCGCGCTTAATACTTAGGATGCCCAAGCATCATCATGGCTCTCAAGCCCTGGCTCAGCTCCATTGGCTGACTATTCGTATGCGTATAGAGATGAAAGCACTTTGCATCAAAAGCGTTGAATGACCTTGGCCCTGAAAATCTGAAACAGAAATTCATTTGGTACCGCCCGTCTAGAACTTTGCGGTCCGCCTCAGATGGTCCCCAAAGCCATGAAAGCTCACTGTAGGGGCAGGAGTTTCATTCATTGCACAGCCAAAGGATGGTCTTTCCTCTCTCTCTATCTGAAGTGTTTTTAGGAAAGCCCTGAGAACATGGCTTTTAAATCAATATATTTTTCTCTTATTTTTTGTTCTCTTTTTTCACCTCCACCAACCTCCATATTTGTTGTTTTCTCTCTTTCCGCAGCATGAAGTTCCTAGATGCCTCCAGGCTGTAGTGCACTACACACAAGTAAATTGTATTTAATTCATTTCTTTCCTGGTCTGTGCTTCTATTGCAGTGGTGACCAACGTAAAGCATAGTGCAGACTTTGATTTAAAGAAAAGGACCGCTGTTTCATGAGGGACCCACTGCGGGTAATATTGAATGCCAGTGTTTCCAAACATCAGTACTGTCTAGTCTCGATTCCCTTCCACCACTTTTTTCCACCCCTTACTCTTTCTGGCTCTCTGTGTGTCAAAGTCAGATGATGAAAAATAAGTGCTGGTGCACAAAAAGAGTGCCAATGCTCACCACCTGCAACCACTGGCACACATTAAGCACAGGTACAGTAGCAGAATATCGAATTTTAAATATTGTACTACTAAAAAAATCTTATCGCAATTACACCTAACGAAACATTGTAAGGCAGGTATATAGAAGTACACATGGACTTACTATTCTTATTTGCAGGTATGCACACTTTAAAAAAATATGATTTGTATGTATTATATAGTATGGCTTTACAGCCTTACTGCATAATACACTCACAAACACTGACTTGGGGTCCAGTCATTCTCCTCTGTTGAATCTTAAGCTCAACCCTGCATAGCTGTGGCTGCGAGAAGCAGGGCTTAAACAAAGGAATAACTGTGAAGCATTTAACATTACCAGACAACGAAATAATAAAACCCCACGGCATGAACAAACTCCAAAAATAGATTATGTTTTTATGAATTTTTCAGAGTCCAAGATGAGCAAAATCCACAGTAGGGTTCCGGAGATACAGGTTTTTTAAAGAAAACTTAAATCTCAGTTTAACCACAAACAAGCACTGATAACCGTAAAGTTTGCAAAAGTTTGAAAAGTTAAGTTCGACTACTTCGGCCCAGCTTGTTCAACCAAATCTGACAGGGAGAAGGTATGGAGGGAGGGTGCAATAAGGAGTATTTGGACAGTTACCTAGCCACTAAAGCATTTTCCAGTCCAGTTCCAAACTCTGCAGCATGACTGCCATAGACTTCAATGGAGTGGTCCTGATGTTGCTGATACAGGAGATGGAAGACGCTCAAGGATGGTCTGTGTGCTGTACAGTCAACAGGGATACATTTGCAGTTATTCCTTGATCTACTGGTCAGGTGGGGCAACTTTGGCCATGGACGTCTGTGTCCCTTGAAGTCTTCATTAAGACACTAAAAGGCCAGCCTTGGCTGGACTACCTGTCTCCGTACACAGCGGTCCAATCCATATCTTTTAGTGGAGGCCGGTATCCCTCTTTGGTGACCAATTCGAACTCTGATGACGCTCTCGGGTCCAGCTGAATCAGGTGCAACTTTTGGCAATTGAGGCTTGTTCTGTTTGTGCGCCCAGTGGCAGTCGGTGGGGATTCTTCTGAAGTTGCTACTGACTTGCCCCGTGTGACTACTTCAACTTTGGTGCCCCTGGTGCTGGTTCCAGGGGTCAGCCATCTAAACCTTGGAGTCACTTCTTTGGTCTGGGACTAGGGCATGACTTTTCCCTAAGCTAGGATCCACAGGCACAGTCCTCTCTTTGCTAGCCCAAGGTGCAGCAGGTGCAGTCCAGCAGATGATGCAGCCTCTTTTTGCCAGGTCCAGGGTCAGCAGGGAAGTCATTCTTCGGTTCTTGTTCCAGTTCCAATATGATCTGAGGTGCAGGGTACCAGGGGTGGCATATTTATTCCCAGGGAGGGGTGAAGTAGTCACTAGTCAATGGACTATCAGGTCTACTCCCTCTCAGTGACAACTTTCTGCTATATGTGGCATCTAGCAATCCAAGAGTGCACTATTCTGCCCACTCTCATCATGTTGGGACCCTTCCTTGTATGTTAGGGGCTTGTTAGCCCACCCTAGAGTTGTGCCTACACACCCACGAAAAAAAGTTTTGGCCACTGGTCTCCCCTCTCTGTTCCTTCTGCCAGCCATCTACCTGAACAAAGGGCAATCCCTCAAGAGTGTGATCGCCATTTGCCCATTAAAGGCAGCTTCACCTTTGAAGCTCTCCTTTTGGGCTAACACAATGATTGACTTCCTTGGCCTGTTGCAGGCTGCTATGATTCCTACCACTGGGAGTCTTTCACACTACCCCACCAGGAGGGCAGAAAGCTATGTGGTGGCCATTGACAATGTGAGGTCTCTGGATGAACAGGGTCGGAGAGTGGCAACTTCCTAAAAGTTGCATTTCTCTAAAAGTGACATTAAATTCCACTTGAGCATGAAGTTGGGTTTAATGCCATGATTAATTTGATACCTTACAGGACCCATCTTATTAGTCACTTGCAGAAGTTAGCCGCGGTGAGTGGTCAGCCAGTAACTTTGTGTTAGCCAATGGGCTTACTCAAATACTAGAGGAAAAGCAAACCTATTTTATAATAGTCCAAAACTTTACATTGAATGCAATGTTTTCAATATTCATAAATTGGTGTTTTTTTTAACTTATTACTCATGACACTGAACGGAATTGAATAAGACTAAGGGAGTGCCAGAATGTAAAGGGAACTGTTTGGGAAGGTGTACATTCATTTCAAAATAATTCAGTCATTTGAGCCTCTGAAGTACGTGTTGAGTACACCTTCTACCTTACAGGCCAGCTGTTTAAGTGTAGCAAATGGCCCTTCCCCCAGCACCATAGAAAGCCTGTGTGTGCTAAAATGTGTGTTTTCATCCAGCATGTGAAAAGAAGAGATGAAGAAAAACACCCTTAAATACTGCTCTTCAGTCAGATCACAAAAGACGCACAGATGATGGACCGAATTCCGAGCAATTCACACATTTTCCCCCAGTCAATAATTGTGGGTTACATCCATTGTTCTTTTGCTCACAGTGGGGCCGATTCACAGAACTAATCTGAGATAAAATCCTAAACTTACTACTTTTGGTATTCACAGAAGGCATTTAGTAGTAGTAAAGTTAGGATTTTGTCTTAAGTTTGACTTAAGTTTGACCTAAGACAGACTTAAAACAAACTTAGGACAAACTTAAGACAAACTTAAGACAGACTGAAGACAAACTTAAAACAGACTTAAGACAGACTTAAGACAGACTTAAGACCGAATTTTTATTTTACTACTACTAAATGCCTTCTGTGAGTATCAAAAGTAGTAAGTTTAGGATTTTGTCTCAGATTACATCTGTGAATTGGGCCCTATGCCACCCTAGTTTCGACACAGCCATTTGCAAATCAGTCTTGATCCTGTGGCTCATTGGAACAGTCTAGACTGAACTGCCAAGTCAGGTCCTCCCTGGACTGGTAACAAGCATCCTGGGACCGGTTTCGGGGCATCACCCCTCATCAGTCAGACTAGATTTAATCTAGTGGCACAGTGAGCCGGGACCCACGTCTCACTTAGGGTGAGAAGCAAAAGACGCACAATTGATGGACGGAATGCAGAACAAATCAAAACATTCACCACCATTTAAGAGATCTGGCTTAATTCCATCATTCCTTTGCTCACCGTGCCACCCTAGTTTAGACCTGGGTGAATGTATGACATTGTTCTGTATTCTGTCCATCAATTATTCTTTTTGCATTTGTCACCCTGAGTGGAATAGGTATGCCCAGACGTGGGTCCGTGCTCTCCATGCCACTGGGGTCAAGCTATTTTGGCTGATGAGGGGTAAAACGTCAAAACCGGTCCTAGGATGCTTGTTTCCAGTCCTATTGGGTGCAGGGTCAAGATTGATTTGGATATCGCTAGGTTCAAACTGGAATCGCATGAGGAGCACACAAATTATGGATTTAGGCCCAGATCTCTGATCTGGGGTGAATGTATGACATTGTTCTGCATTCTGTCCATCAATTGTTCTTTTTGCTTCAGTCAGATTACAGCAATAAAATCCCTGTTTTGATTTCTTATGGAGAAAATTAGGGCGGGCGAGAAAATTGAGGAAAATCACTACTGAATACACAAATAGAAAGACCTGAGAGTTTCTAAGAACCTCATCTAGACCGACATATGGAGTTGAGTTAGAAAGTCGGTAAAGATAGGGAAGGAAGCTCAATAGTCAGTGCCGGTTTCAGGAATGTGAATGAGTTAGGAATGGATGCTACATAAGGAAATTCGGAAAAGGAATTTACTTTGTAGGTTTGTGGAGTCGTGGGTAAATTCATAGCTTATGGGAGGACATCTATTGAGGTAGTTCATGGATGTCATGAAGCAACTGTGGATTTCAAGAGTTGTAAGGTGTATACCTAAGTGTAAGTGGATGGTGATGTTTTTCTGGGGTGGTCCTAATAGAAGGAACTGGAAATAGTACTAGACCTCAATCTCTTTAACCAAATGTTGAGTGAATTTAAAATGGCAACCAGGGAAATAATCTAGAAATGGAGAGAAAAACACCCAAATGTGTTTTTGGCAAGTTGGCCTCCCAGAGTTGCTTGACAAATTATGATGCTATTGAAGTTGTCCTGCATGAGCTGTCATTGATTCGCAATTGAAGAAGACTATTCTTTACCATATGTAAATGATCCACTTAATTTCAGATTTTCTTGATAGCATCATGTTAAACTGACTGTTATACACATATATATACCTAGTGGAGAAGTGTGGCTCAATGATTAGCGTGGCAGACCCTGATGCCGAGGTCTAGCCCGGGACCAGGGTTCAATTCCCTGCCTCGGCGGGTCTTGGGCTCAAAATTCCACGGACCTGATAATTCTCGCCTTGGTGCCTATTCCAATCATGGAGTCCCACTCTGCAACTCTGGGCAATAGCTTGCTTAATCTCCACAACGGCCCCCACAACGCTAAGGATGCCTGGCCTCCACCTTGGGGGTGCCCAGGAGTGGACGCCTCACAGGGAAAGCCAGGATGGGTTCCAGAGCGGTATTCGTACAAGCGCCTTGAGAACCTTGCGGGTGAGTAGTGCGCTATACAAGTATCAATTTACAATTTCTTTTTATTTACCATGCTACATTTCTGTTTGTATTGGTCTCAATATATATCTGTTGTGCTTCTCTTATAGGAGCAGACCATGTGAAGTAGCATGTTGAGACAGTGGGTGAGTGTCCAGAGTCATTTGAAGTAAGAGTCTTGAACTAATTATTGACATAGTAATATATCTAGAGGCAATATAGAGATCATTGCTATGTGTGATCTGTCAACCACAAAGACAATACATTGCCATTGTTTCATCTTTTTTTAACTTCCTATATGACAACACCGGAGGCATTTTTACAGAGCCTTTGGAATAAGGCAGCTGCTTTTCTTTAGTATTTTAATTTTCCTTAATTTTTGTGAAATGTAGCTTATAAAATTGTTATTTCTTTAACGAACTCATTTGGACGATTAAAGTTGCTGATATTTAATGTTGAGGTTGCACATATACCACATTAATTTTCTCTGACGAAGGCTGTGGTTGAACCAGGTATTCCTCACAAAACTGTTTTCATATATGGATGAGATAGTTTAGATAGCTGAAATAAAAACGGTGCTTTTATATCCACTAGCCTAACACGAGCCTTTCCTGCACAGTGTATCTGCCAAAATGAGATGATAAACGTTAGGGAAGGAACTTAGGGCAGTACTGTGAATCCACTTCATTTGTATCAAAATCCACAGAATATGTCCTCCTGTGTGCTCTACAAATCCAGGATGCAGCCTGGCTGTTGAAGTAAACACCAGAAATTGTCGTCCTGGTTATAAGAGATGAATTAACTAATTTGCGACAGAGGGTCAGTGTTAGACTTCTCAACCTTCAGGTAGTTTTCCCCCAAACATTTTGCCTTCAACCCTCCTATTTTTAATGATGTTGTTTTTTTCAGGCCTTAGGATTATCAGCCTGATTCATCAAGCTGAATAGCGCTCGCAAAGGGCCAGATTCTGAGAATCTGGCCCTTTGCGAGTGCGATTTTTGCATTTGGGATTCATCATCCCAAATGCAAAAATCGGTAATAGCGATATCGCAAATTTGCGATGAATTACATTTAAGGAATCTCTATTTGAGATTCCTTAAATGCAATTCATCATCCATTTTCAAATTACGAAATCGCAATTTCGGGCCGCAATTTACCGCGAGGTCAAACCTCGTGGTAAATAGCGAAAACTCAGAAAAATGCTTTTAAAAGCATTTTTCTGAGTTGCATGTTGCACACACACAAGTCCTTTGGACATGTGTGTGCGCAACCCCTGTTTATATTAGCATTTAAGGGGTGCTACAGGGTGTCCTCTGGACACCCCTGGCACCCTTTAAACCGCTATCTTATTTGCGATTAGCTAATTGCTAATCGCAAATAAGGAATACTCCCCATTCATTCCTATGGGCCTTTTGGCCCACAGGAATGAATGGGGAGTTATTCCTTATTTGCGATTAGCAATTTGCTAATCGCAAATAAGGAATAAGTAGGAATCGCATTTTTTTTGGCTATTCCTACATGAATCCCGTTTTGCGAGCCTGTAATAGCGATTCCTTATGAATCGCTATTAGAGACTCGCAAAACGGGTCTTTCATGAATCAGGCTGCTAGTGTACTTAACCATGGCTAACCAGTACTAAAGTGCCTGGGCTAGCTTACCTAAACATGATAATTTATCAGTAAGTCCCCAGTAAAGCAAAACCCCATGGACCAAGATACTGTAAAATAAATACCTATTGTGGGCCTGCAGCACTCATTGTGCCACTCACTTAAGTAGCTATTGAAACATATCGCAGGTCTGCCATTGCAGCCTGTGTGGGCAGTTTAAACAGCCATTTTGACCTGGCAAAATAAAAATTTTGCCAGGCCCAAAAGTTCCTTTTAAATACATATAAGTCACCCCTAGCGTAGATTCTGAACAGCCCAGAGGGCAGTGTGCAGTGTATTTAAAATGTTGGCCAGGTAGTTTTTAAGTTTTACATGTCCTAGTAGTAAAACAAATAATACATTTATTTTTCACTACTTACTGTAAGGCCTACCTCTCCCCTAGGAAAACATTGGGTTTCCTTATAATATTTAATAAATATAACTTTCAATTAGGAGCATGTAGACATATCGAGTGTAATGTCTAAATAATTGTAATTAAATTCCCGGAAAATCTGATTTTAAGTCACAATTCTGAAAATGGGACTTATGGGAATTTGGAATTTTCTTATCCTAAAAATTTGGTGCCTGCAGCCTGTCCCTGGGTGACACCACTATGGTCCTTGTGAATTGCTACCAGACAGTGAAGCATAATGGAAGATAAGTTTTGGCAAGATGGGCTACTGTGACGTAACGAGGGGAAGATGCTGTAATCTACCACACTTGCACATCAAAAAGGCCATTCCTGAACACATTTACAAAGGGTTTGTCACATAACTGTGTTCCAGACAAACTGGGACATGGGCTGGGGGATGCCTGACACTACAGGGTAGTTGAAACCCCAGAAACTTCTCGTGATGCTTTAAGGTGGGCACCAGGTATAATTAAAACTCCTCAATACACATCCGAACATATGGAAGACTCAAAAGAAGAATTGCTATGCTGCTTTGCTGTAAGAAGGACACAGTATTACCACAGATGGCGATGCTGTTATAAAGGCATGTCTATGTGAGGATCCGATAATGCCCCACTTGTTCAATAATAACATTGTTTTTTGTGTTTTGATTAAGAAAATTAATTAAGGGAACTCTGTGCCTTTTGCAATTGCTGGAAGTGACATTTCAAATTTCCTGTTGGCTGCTCTTTTCGCACAATTATGTGATGAGCACTAACTGTGTCGATACTGCCTGACCTCTTCCTTCTGTTGCATTGTTGTTTGTCATTGAACTCATTTCAAATAGTTTCATAGCTGCCAAAGAAAGGTGATGAAAGCAAAAGTAACAGTTGATGGACAGAATGCAGAACAATGTCATACATTCACCCCAGTACAGAGACCTGGGCATACATCCATCGTTTTTTTGCACTCCACACCACCCCAATTCAGACATGGCCATATGCAAATCAGCCTTGACCCTGTGCCTCAAGGGAACAGTCCAGCTGGGTTCGAGTGAAGCTAGGGTCCGGCATGCATCTCTCGCAAAAAATCATGACCTCAAGAGGAGTTAAGCAGGGATGCGTGCTGGCCCCCCTCCTCATCAATCTCGTCATAGCAGACCTGTCAAGAACCCTAGATAAAGTAAACAGCCACCCGCCCAAAGTAGGAGGCACGGCATTATGTAACCTTTTATATGCCGATGACCTGGCCCTGTTAAGCCTCACAAGGGTAGGGTTACAAAGGCTCCTTGACTCATTGATGCAATACACGACGATTAATCAACTAGAAGTCAACATGAAAAAGACCTTGATTGTTCCCTTTGGCAAGAAACGCTATGGAGGTGGTGGCTGGTCTCTAAATAAAATAAGCCTCGGCACAGGCCAATCATACAAATACCTAGGTGTCCACTTGGACTCCAGGGGTAGCTTTGTAAAGCAGAGTAATGTGATTGCAGCCAAAGCCACGGCACTAACGGTATCATTGTCTAAGCTGTCGGCGAAACTCTCAAGCCCAACCCTTTCCCCTCTATTAGAAGTCCTAAGAGCAAAGATCAGCCCCATATTATCATACGGTATAGAGACCTTTAAAGGTAAAATGAACACCGTCTTAAATAAACATACAACAAAAATTTACAAAAAAGTACTCCATCTGCCAAGCTCTGCATCCCCAGCACAGATTAGATTAGAGTTGGGGCTAACAAACTATGATGCCCAGAACCTCGGTACATATCTCAAGCTCTGCCACAAACTAAGACAGGCTGAATCTGGCACACTAGAATTTCTAGTCTGGAAAGAAATTTATGAGAGTAACCCAGGAGGATCATTTGGCTGTCTTTTGAAGGATTACATCCACCAGATGTCAGCCGCTGACCTCTGGGCCCTCAATCCTAGCCAGTGTGCCTTTAAAAATGCAATTAAAAAATGTGTGAGATCGATATCTCTCGCTACTGATAAAGCCCTCCTCACGAAACGCAGCCATTCTTGGGCAGTAGTCACCTCCTTTTAACAAGTATCCGCAGCCACGTATTTATCTACCACTTTTTCACTCCATTTAAAACGCTGCTCCATCGCCCTAAGAATGGGGGACAGGCGATTTCTTCAAAATCTACCCACCTGGCGCCGTACGGAGGATGACATAACCTGTAGAGGATGTGGGTTAGCGATAGAATCAATTATGCACGTGGTCTGCATCTGCCCCACCTTTAATTCTCAACGCAGGTGCATGCTTAGGTCAGAATGGAACAGGTTGGGGGTTCGGACCTGCGGGCATGCCATCATTGCCGCTTTGTGCATGGACAATACTGTTTTAAACATAACATTTGCCAATTAAATTCAACAAGCGTATCGCTGCCTTAACACCAAGAAAACTGCCATGGCATTGCCACTTACTTTTTAGACTGATTAACGTACTGTAACAGAATCCCTATCGACCAGGAGGGTAACAACACCAATCGAAACTTTGTAGCACGTACCCTCTATGGTTTGACTTTATAATTGAATATGATGGGAGATGTTTTAGACACGCAAGGTCATCTTTTATAAAACAGCTTAAATTCTTCTTCTTTTTTTTACGCTATTTATGTCTGTACGGGTTTCTCTTTTAAATCTTTTTTCTCACAAAACTGTACATAATGTGATTTGGGAAAAACTTTTAAAGATATGGTTTTATATCTAAATAAATATACTTGATTTGATTTGACAGAATGCAGAACAATGTCATACATTCACCACAGTACAGAGATCTGGGCCTAAATCCATCTTTTTTTTTGCACTCCACACCACCCCAGTTCAGACATGGCCATATGCAAATCAGCCTTGACCCTGTGCCTCATGGGAACAGTCCAGCCCGAACTGCCAAGCCATGTCTTTCCTGGACCGGAATCAAGCATCCTAGGACTGGTTTCTGGCTATCAGCCGTCTTCAACCTGGATAGCTTGACTCATGTGGTGTGGAGAGCATGGGACTCACATCTGAGCATACCGATCACACTCGGAGTGACAAATGCAAAAATAACAGTTGATGGACAGAATGCAGAACAATGTCATACAATCACACGCAGTACAGAGATCTGGGCCTCAATCCATCATTTTTTTGCACTCCACACCACCCCAGTTCAGACATGGCCATATGCAAATCAGCCTTGACCTTGTGCCTCATGGGAACAGTCCAGCCCGAACTGCCAAGCCATGTCTTTCCTTGACCGGAATCAAGCATCCTAGGACCGGTTTCTGACTATCAGCCGTCTTCAGCCACGATAGCTTGACTCCAGTGGTGTGGAGACCATGGGACTCACGTCTGAGCATACCCATCCCATCAGGGTGACAAATGCAAAAATAACAGTTGATGGACAGAATGCAGAACAATGTCATACATTCACCCCAGTACAGAACAGAGATTTGGGCCTAAATCCATCGGTTTTTTTGCACTCCTCACCACCCCAGTTCAGACATGGCCATATGCAAATCAGCCTTGACCCTGTGCCTCATGGGAACAGTCCAGCCCGAACTGCCAAGCCATGCCTGTCCTGGACCGGAATCAAGCATCCTAGGACTGGTTTCTGACTCTCAGCTGTCTTCAGCCAGGATAGCTTGACTCCAGTAGTGTGGAGAGCATGTGACTCACGTCTGAGCATACCCGTCCCTCTCGGGTGACAAATGCAAAAATAACAGTTGATGGACAGAATGCAGAACAATGTCATACATTCACCCCAGTACAGAGATCTGGACCTAAATCCATCGTTTTTTTGCACTCCACACCGCCCCAGTTCAGACATGGCCATATGCAAATCAGCCTTGACCCTGTGTCTCATGGGAACAGTCCAGCCCGAAAGAAAGGTGATGCACAAATATTTTTTTATATTTAGTAAAAAAAAACACTTTTCTACTTTGCCCCTTCGCCATATTAATCCAGTCCAAAGGGCCACCATTTCCATGTCTAAGGACCCTCATTATGTGGTTGTGCAATGCTGTATTTTTAACAATTTGTTGCATAGCTCTATCCTTTCCAAACCTCTATCTACGTACATCTCCTTTCTTCTTTTCAGCCATACTTAGGGGCCAATTCCGATGCGGTTAGGAAGGCTCTCTAATAGCATTTGCTCCATCCGAATTGAAACGGGAATGTGTCTTTCCAACGGAATCAGAATGGTTTCCGACCGACCGAGTACAATGCGAGTTAGGCGTTAGGAATATCCCAATCCAAACCCAACGGCATTTGGAATGACCAAACCGTACGGAGCAGACTTGTACGTCTCTATTGGCCGTTTTTCTGAATGACGATGCTGGATTCAGACAGCCTTTTTGAATCCTGATGCTTCTGTGTAGGGTTTTAAGTATACAGGCAGAATGGCACTCTATACTGGTAGCGGTGAGTTAAGGAATATACAAAACAAATGGTACGGTGCTACTAGGTCAGAGGAAACCCCAATAACCCCTGTCAGAAGTGGCAAGGGCCCACTCAGTAAATGCAACAAAAGTCCTGTGCACAGGTTAGGTTAATATTAGTAAATGTCTATAAGATAAATTATAATGTAAAAGCAGGAATGAAGACTGGGTCAACACCAGTAAACTTTTTTGGGGTGAAATGTATTTAAGCCGTCTTCTTCAGAAGGAGAACATCAAAGGAAAACCCAGCCGGCACGTGTTTCGTCAATCGGGCAGTCACCCGTGACTCTTGGGGATACCAACATTATATGGTATGGTACAGGATAGACAGTCAAAAGGATTCATAAACAAGGAAGTGTAACGGCGCAGAAAAAGCACCTCCATCCGAGTGGAAACCCTATAAGAGAAGTGTAAAGTACAAAAAACAAGTGACTTCACGCAATTGGAAGATCCAACCTGTGGTGCAGTGAGTATTCAGGCATGGAAATGGAGAAAAAAGGGGAAATGAAAGTAAAAACTCCCAGAACATTCACAGATCAATGGTAAAAAATATTTCATACGTTGTTATCAATAATGGTAATCCAAATTGAGCAATGATGGTGGGGTGGCAAGTGAGTGCGTGCGGGAGGCATAATAACATGAAACAAACTATAGGCATTTGCTAGTTAGGGTGGTTGAACAGGTTAAATGCGTTCAAAGAATGAAGCCAAAATTCCACGTTGATTAACCACAGGAAAAGCCTAGCACAGAAAAAACAAGAAAAAGAAAAAGAAACAAAAGAACACAACCAGACTAAATGTGTTCAATATCTCTGGACTGAAAAGTGTTAAAGGTGAACATTCGAATCATATCATTACATAAATACCCGGCAATCGTTGAGTAAACAGTTAAAAGGCCGTCCAAATTAAGGGCCTCATTAGGATAGCGGGCCGAAAATCACACTGACCACATTAGAGGCGGAAAACAACCGCCCGCCAGGACCGCGATAAACCGGCGGCCAAATTAGGATCAACCGCCAAAAAAGACCGACCGCGGCGGTAGCGGCCCTACCAAAACTGCCCGAGGCAGGCGGTGAGGTCAAAAATACCGACCGCGGCGGTCGGAAAAGCAGTGGAAAAGCAACAACCCGCCGCAAGGAAAGAGGAGACACCGCACGGGAAATCAGGATATCCCGAGGGTCCACCGGTCGGAACCGATGACAGGAGTGAATGTGAGAGAAAGCGGAAGAGCGGCAGCATAGCCACTGCAGCGGACTGAACATGAAAAACATGGCGGACGATTCCAAAACACCGCAGTGATGCCAAACATTGTACAAATTAAAGTAGCCATACCCCCCAAAATAATAAAACTCATACAAATAAACATAAATAATGCTAATAAAAATATTAAAGCACAGGACAACTCCACAACACACCTGACAGCAAAATTCCACTTGGACACACCCACACAGCTGAGTATAAAACCACCACCTTCACTGACCACAATCCTTTGCAACACTCCAGAAGAGAAGGCCATATACAACATCTGACAGGAGAGGCAAAAGAGCACAGCACACACACACATCTACCACCACCATCACTATCACCATCACACCAGCACCACCAATCCCCAGCACACAACACACCTCACACACCAACACCACAACTGCCACCCACACACCTGCACCCACAAACACTTCAACCACCAAACACCATGACATCACAGAAAATGCCCAAATTCACAGAGAGTGAGTTGACAGTCATGGTCAATGAGATAGTGAGAGTAGAGCCACAGCTGTTTGGTATCCTGGTCCAACAGACACCATTAGCCTTGAGGACAGAAATGTGGGAAAGGATAGTTCAAAGGGTCAATGCTGTAGGGACCACCCCAAGATCCAATAAGGAGATCATGAAGCGGTGGCATGATCTCAAGAGGGTGGTCAAAGAGAAGAGGAGAAAGAACTGGCATCTGGTGAACTTGACTGGCAGTGGCCCTCACATCCCACCAAAAACATTCACACCAAGGGAGGAGAAGGTGCTTGCCATACTGCATCCTGAGAGTCTCACAGGAGTAGCCGGGTGAACAGAGGCTGGTAAGTACAAACAAATGGCAACCAACACACTGAGAAGTACTTCCTTGTACAACCCAAACCCCATTATACTGTCTACCCTCACCCAACAGGTAGCTAGCCATCTTGCATAGGAGGCCTGTATGGGGGAGGGAGGTCTGTAAAACAACTCACACCATACCCCCTTTACAACAGCCTACCAAGATGTATAACCCCCCCAACACCACCCAGAAGCATGTGTCAGCCATTGCACTGTTCAACAAACAGGCTTACAGGTAGGTAGCCATCTTGTATTGGAGCACTGTTTGGGGGTGGGAGGCCACTATCACTACTCCCAGCATGCCCCCTATCCCACACTCCAGCAGCATGGAGGCCTCCCCCACCCAGGAGCATGTGTCAGCCATTGCACTGTTCAACAAACAGACTTACAGGTAGGTAGTCATCTTGAATTGGAGCACTGTTTGGGGGTGGGAGGCCAGTGTCACTACTCCCAGCATGCCCCCTGTCCCACACTCCAGCAGCATGTAGGCCTCCCCCACCCAGGAGCATGTGTCAGCCATTGCACTGTTCAACAAACAGACTTACAGGTAAGTAGCCATCTTGTATTGGAGCACTGTTTGGGGGTGGGAGGCCTGTATCACTACTCCCAGCATGCCCCTGTCCAAAACTCCAGCAGCATGGAGGCTCCCCCATCCAGGAGCATGTGTCAGCTATTGCACTGTTCTCCCTCAGCTAACAGGTAGGTAGCCATCTTAACTCTTCCTGATGTGTGTATGTGTGAGACCTGCATCCCTACACAAAGCAACAATTTCATGCAATGCATCGACACCTGACATGTATGAGTAAATGATGTTCCTAAGCTCTATGAAATTACATACAGTGTTGGAATCAATAATACTAGTGGAGACTTCATAATTGTGTAGTGTACAGACAGTCAATGCACTTGGACAGTGCACAACACTGACCACTCCCCATCTCATCCACAGGTGATGAAGAACTCACTGCTGAGCACCAGAACATCGACTAGCAGAGCCAGTCTCCACCCCCGGTACATGGACTCTCAGATGTTGACACCCAGGACAGTTTGGACAATGAGCTCCAGCGCCAGCCCATCTGGTGTGCCACAGACCCAGAGGTCCCAGGATCCCATCCTCCCCACCACCACATCTGCTGCACCAACAACAGCACAGCAGACCCCTGCAGTCACGGCCTCTGCCTCCACCACCGCCACCACTACCACCACCACCAGTACAACCAGTACCTCCTGCAGCACCACCCCTGTCCCAGGGGATGACCAGGCCACACCAGCAACTGTGGAGGGCAGGGAGAGTGTGCGTAGACCCAGAGTGGCGAGGCAACAGGACCGTGGCAGCAGGGCAGGTGGGAGGGCCAGCGTCACCACCAGGCCTTGGGAGGAGTGGACACCATCCCTCGATCACTTCACCAAAGTTGTGGAGGCATACCAAGAGGTCCAGGGACAAAGTGGCCAGTCTGATGAACTATTAAGGGAGCTCATCCTGCTGATGAGGTCCTTCGACAACCGCCTTGGACAAATGGTGGACCTCATGGGCCAGCAAGTGGTGTTGCAGAGGGACAGGCCTGTGTCCCAAACAACACCACAGCCCCTTCCTGTTGTGCCACAGGAAGACAGTGCATCATCCTCCCCTGCGCCAACAGAGAGGGACGAGTCCCCTGACGCCACTGGCCAGTCAGCAGACCCATCACCACCAAAAAGATCAAGGGGAGTCCAAACAAGAGCCTGGGAGTCTCCGGAGGCAAAGGACTTGCCACACACCAGTCACGGAGCCAGACCTGATGGCAACCCTCTTCCCCACTGCATTGACTGTTTGGACTGTCGTTCCCCACATTTCCTTGGCAGTGGCACTTGTCTGTTGGACTGGGTCACCACATCCATGTGGTGCCTACTCTTGCATATCATCGACCATGACTGTCAACTCACTGCTCATTCCCCACCTTCATGTAAATATTCATGCACAAATCACATGTCGTAATATGGTTGCAAAGAACAATGCGTACAGTACGAAGAGTATTATAAAATAATACTGTAAAAGCATGATATGGTTTCTAAGCCATAAAATACATAAAATACATACATCAATAAATAAAGACTAAAAGGACTCAACTGGTGCTTCTAAAAAACGCCTACCCCGGTGTACCTAACCTAGGTCTAGTACAAGGGAAGAAGTAAGTGAGGTGTAGCTTAGTTTCAGTATTCTTTGCCAAGAATCTATCCAAGTATTCTCTGAGGGTCTAATCAGCTCCGTACCTTGGTTTCAGAATGAAGGAGGTCTTGTACCTCTCTCTTAGGACTCGATTTCTTAGCTTGGAAACACTGGAGCTGGATTTCTTGGCAGGAGAAAAGACAGCGTCTCTCTCAGTGCTCAGCTGGAGGGTCGGCTTCCTTCGGCACTTGCTGTAGCAGGTTGCGTCGGGCAATTAGATAGTCAAACTGCTCCAAACCACGGTGTGTTTGCCTGAGCAAGTGTGGGCATATTTATACCTTGAAGGTGCCTTCTTTGACGTAAGGTTGGGCATAATAACGCCATCAAAGCCTCAGTTCTTTAAAAAATCCATGAGTTCTTGGATAAATCAATATTCAAGCAAGGGGAAGTCCCTGATTGCTGAAGGCGGGGTTTTCCAAGAAATCGTTGTGGATTTACGGAACTAGTGGAAGTAGCCCTGCCGTATTTGGACTGCATAGGCTAAGTCCAGATATGGTTATGATTTCTATGCCTATATAAGGATAGGGTGATTTATACCTATATATGAGCATGAATCGGGAAAATTACACTACGGTCCTAAAACACTACACAAAAGTTTGAGGCTCACCATTTCCAATCCAGTTGATACAGGCATATCCTGCTCTGTTTACAGAGATTAGGGCATTTTGACTAACCATTTGGCCAGACGTTTTAATTAAATAATTTGTCATGTTGAATCTAAGCCCCCCTCCCCAAACCCACCCACTGAAAAGTGCTGCAGACTTTTCTTATTGATCTGAAGATTCTCTCTATTAGAATTCACACTATCAGGCAATGAGTTCATCATTGATTGAGTTGATCATATGATAATTTTAAGTCATTTACAACTTTAACAATGCAAATGGACTGCTATAAAAATGTATAGATGAAGAAATACCATGCACAATTCAACCTCGCAGTCCACTAACCACTGGGAAGATTCTCACATGCAATCAGCCTCCCATTCATACTTCCTTGCATTCACTACACCATTCATCCATGAAACTCACCATCAATGCACTCAATCCATCATACTAACATGGATTCATTTGCTGATTCATCCTTTTGCATTCATCAATCCATGCAATCTCTTACTCATTCATCCATCCATCCAAACAGTGCATGCTGCATTCGCTTATGCAATTCAGAAAGAACGAGCTCCATTCACACAAGTAGTATAAATATTTAGGAAACTATGCATCATGGATAGTGATCTATTGATGAAAAATAAGTCATACTGACAGAGGAATGAAGGAGCAAGTACAATATTATAAAGACCCCTGATGAAATCACTGGTTGATACACCGAATGACGAAACACGTGCTAGCTATGAATCTCTGCTGCAGATGTATGAATATATGTGAAGAAGGAGGAATAAAAAGAAAAGTAGAAAAACTTATTTTGGACTGACTTTTGCATAACATTTGCTATATATAAAGTGTTGCTCATGTATTTCATATCTTTCATTGAACGACACCAGCTGACTAATACGAACCCTGTGATCTTGGTGCAGAGGCATTTCTTCCTTTTAAACTACCTTATTGATAATTCCTCTTCAAGTGTTTCAGCACCAAGGGCATTTGTTCCTTCCTCTCTCTTATCTTCCCTGCCAGCATCACGTCACTATTGACATTATTATGTGGTTCTTCTCCTTCAGGCATTGGGCTCCTGTTGTTCTCTTAAATGACCTAATCTTCCATTAATGAGAGGCGAGATCCCATGCTGGGAGTCCTGCTAGAAAGTACGTTCTCTTCAAGGTCACAGACCTTAAGCTACACAACTTTGGAAGGCTGAGCATCTGGGTGCATGTACAAATCAGGCCTAGCTGTACTTCATATTACAGTAGTGAAAATTTGATTAGATTCCGATTAATGGGCTGCCCATAGCTCTAGTAATGCTCCCTTATTATTATGCTTGCACCAAGCAGGGGTGTAACACAAGCCCATGCATCTCCTGTGGCTCAGAGGAGCCCCAGCCCTCCAAGGGGTATCCAACCCTTTAAGGGTACCCCCATTCAGCCAAAAGCAACAGAATATCTGTAAGATATGGCAGACTGGAGGCGTCCGCATCACATTCTGTCGTGGGAGTCCAAAAAGTTTGCGTCATGTCACTGGCACCTAGCACATAGGTTTATCTCACAGGAGAGAGTGTTTCAGTAGAAGTGTCTTGCAACAAAGACAGTAATTAAAAAATGGAATGCAAGGTAATTTCTTCTCACTAGCATATGGTAAAACTGTGAATCTTGTGGCTAAACGAATTGCAAAATCACAATTTTTCAGACATATAGACCTCCTACATAGCAATCAATACAGCCACTATTATATGCACTCATACACCTATAAAGCCACTCACACAATGCTACTCATCCATAGAGTTACTCACACACCTAGTAAGTCATACAGATGTGCATTTCTCATACGTGTAATAAATTCTTCCTAGTACACTGAAAACATTTTGCTAAACAATGCGCTCTTTGCAATGCAGCTGCAACTGTGCAACATACTTGCAAATGCCAGAATGAGAATATCAGAACTTACTCCCTAGTCTTGCAGCTGAGCTCTGACAAATTCTCTTAATTATTAGTTAATTATTAGCGTGGCTTGGATGCCGCAGCGACATGGCGGATCCTTCGTGAGCTCCGCTATCCCGCGGACCTCATACCTGTCTGCGATCCGTTTCTACACTGTTTTCGCTTCTCGGAGCGACTGAAATCAGCATCAGCAGATGCGTTATACATTTTAAAGGTGTCCTTGACGTCTCTCTGCATTAGACGCCTGAGTTACGGCTTCCTCTGGATTTCCTCACATCACGACGCGGGCGGCCGCCATTTTAAGACGCTGCTACTGCGTCTCTTCATAACGGCGGTACTTTCAAAATTGTTGATCTCACGTAGCCCCTCGCCTCAGGATTGATGTGGTTGGCTGTTGTTTTGCCCTAAATGTGCACATTGTTCTGGCAATGTCTTTTTTTTGTGTATTTTTGAGTAACTTCTCTAATGAATACCCTGAGATGTTAACAATCTTTAAACGTCATCATTTACTTACACGGTTAAGAGGGCTCATCACTGCAAATTGACTTTTTTTTTTTTGCAGCAAATTACTTTTGCATGGACTTGAATTTTTCAATACAGCATAAGTTGCTTCCATTGTCAATCCATCTAATGTTGTGGTTGTGTGCAGCCGCTACTTTATAGCAGCTGAGCACACCTTCTTCGAAACCACACAGACTTGCTGTTATTTTCAAGTTTTACTATTCATTGGTGGTTAAAGTCTCAACCCTTTGTCTCTGTCATCGCATATTCTTATTTTTTCTTGATGGTTGTGTTGACTACTACCACTAATATTTCTCCTTGAGGAATTTCACTTTTACATCCTATAAGTTTTTACGTCACGTTTGATCTCATTTAAACTTCAACTTTGCTGTATCAGTCTACTGAACTCTTACCAGAACACTATTTCTACCATCATGGCTCATGACTCAAACTCTCCCAGATCTTCTGTCACGGGCACGAAATCAAAACGACAAAAAAATGATCCACCGTCTCCTATTCATTCGTCTCAGAACCCTATTCTGGACTCCATTCTGGAAGAAGTGCGGGGTCTCCAACCTTTTATGGTAGCAACAAATGAAAAAGTGAAACAAATTGAGGAGAGATGGATTGTTATGGAGACCAAAGTACTGGACTTAGAACAACGTGTTGGCGTCCTTCAGGATATCTCCACTAAGATTCCAATATTAGAGCAGGAAATTCATAAATTGAAAATTCATACAGAGGATTTGGAAAATCGTAATCGTCGTAATAACCTACGCCTTTATGGTCTTCCGGAAAATGTTGAGGGATCCAACATGGTACTCTTTCTTCAAAAATTTCTTCCAGAACTTCTTGATCTTCCATCTTCAGACACTCCCCTTAATATACAAAGAGCACATCGCTTGGGTCGTCCTACATCTAACCCCGCGAAATCATGTGGTATAATTATGTTATTCCTGGAGTTTATTGAATTGATGTCTGTTCTGAAGGCTGTTACACTCAAACGTCATCTTATTTGGTCTGGTCACAACATCTTCATTTCGCAAGAAATCTCCAATGCAACCAACGCACGTCGAAAGGTGAGACACCTTAACATTCAATATTGAATACTCCACCCGTGTCTCTGCAAGATCACCCATGATGGACGTTCATGGTCCTTCGATGATCCTGAGAAATTGACACTTTTTCTTCAATCATTTTCTTCATCTGGAATGGATACTAATGTCTGAGTCTTCTGTTTTGCTCCTCTTTCTTTCTATCTTTATATTAGCAGTTTATTAGTTCTTCCCTTTTAAACTAATATGTTTTCCTTCTTTTTTTTCTTTTCTGATATCTTCAACATGCAATACCTTCACTTCTGTTTCATTTTTCTTATCTTATCTTTCCTATTTATTACTCTTGATTCTCCTCTTATTGAGGC
This sequence comes from Lissotriton vulgaris, assembly GCF_964263255.1. Taxonomy (NCBI): domain Eukaryota; kingdom Metazoa; phylum Chordata; class Amphibia; order Caudata; family Salamandridae; genus Lissotriton; species Lissotriton vulgaris. Next base: position 1,629,751,111 of record NC_141695.1, on the reverse strand, counting down.
TCTCGTTTTTCTAGATTCTTACTCATTCTCATGAGATCCACTTCGCTCTGTGTCACCATGCTCTCCCCTCATTGTTTTTCCTTCTCTTTACAGGTCTTACTGTGGTGCCCTGATCTGTTTGTTCACCTCCTTCTTTGTATTCTTTCTTCTTCTCTATCCTTTTTCTCATCTTCTGTTCTTTTCATCCTTTCATGTCTCTCTATTCCTTTTATTTTTATTAGTTCAACATTCTCCTATGTCTCTGTTCTCTGTCTTCCTCGCATTTTTCATATCGATTATGTATTGTTAATTGTATTTGCATTATTCCAGATGTGTGTTGGTAAAATTTGCTTTTTTATATAATTTTTCACATATAAATTTTATCTGTGGTGTGTTTTTTTTTGTAGATATACTCCTGATGTGTATTACCTCCGTTCGTGTATTACTCTCCTTTCCCTCCATTATGTGTAAGTTTGTTACGTGGAACGTCCGTGGTCTTGGGAATCCAGTCAAAAGGCAAAAGGTACTGTCCCATTTATCTAAACTTGGTTCTCAGATATCTTTTCTCCAAGAAACACATTGTACTGAGGCGGAATCTATTAGGTTAAAAAGGCAATGGGTGTGCCAGGTCGGTTATTCCCCCGCTTCTTGTAAGAAGGGGGGGTGTAGCTATTTTGTTTCATAAATCATTATCAATACAAATTTTATCTACACAAAATGATGATGATGGATGTTGGGTAATGGCAAAGATTGTGATGCAAAATAAAACTCTGGTTTTACTAAACATTTATGGCCCTGTAAAACCGGACCCTAAATTTTGGCACGACATTAAAATTTTACTTTCTTCTTTAGATTGTCCAAATATTATTGTTGCTGGTGATTTTAACCAATGGTTGGATCCATTTTCTGATAGATTATCCACATGTAAGTTTAACCCTGATAAATCTCATAAAGCATTCCAGTCAGCCATTGCCTCTCGCTCCTTATTTGATGTTTGAAAAACTTGTAATCCTGATTTGCTTGAATATACTTTTTTCTTCAATGTGCACCACACTAGATCCAGAATTGACTATATTTTGGTTAGCAAATCTCTGCTCCCTTCTATTCAATCTTCTGACAGTGGTTCCATTTTTATATCTGATCACGCACCAGTTCATGCTGTATTAGATCTATCACTTACCTCATCTCAATTTAGTCGATGAAAACGTAATAATTTTTTATTATCTGACCCTGTTTTTATTAAAGAGGCTACCTCCTTTTTCAATGAATTTGTTAGTTTAAATAATCCAGCAGACACATCTGTCCCAAACAATTGGGATGCTTTTAAGGCCATGTTCCCTGCCTTTACCATTTCATATGTGTCGAAAAAAAAGAAAACCACGAGGAAAAAGTATGAAGATCAATTACAAAACCTTAAACAATTAGAACATACATATTTCACCTCTAGATCACCCTCTTCTCTTCATGATTTGATCAAGGCAAAACCTGACCGTAATAAATTAGCCACAGTTGAAGCTTGTAATGTTTTGCTCAAAATAAAAATCCAAATATCATGGCGGTCAAAATAAGGTGGGTAAGATGCTAGCCAACTACTTGAAAATTAAATCTGAACGTAAAACTGTTGGGCCAATCCTTAACAAATCTACTAACAAATAAATGTCATCTGATGAAGATATTGCTGAAGTCCTTCATAAATACTATCAATTTCTGTATTCTGATGATACTTTTTCCACTAAAAACAATTTGGATTTTTTTCCCTGGTCTTCCTCCTCCCCCCTCTCTCCTTGCTGAATTTAATGCATTAGAGAAAGACATCTCATCTCAAGAGTCAACCAACACTATTAAATCCTTAAAAAAATCCAAAGCTCTGGGACCTGATGGTCTGTCTGTTGAATTTTACAACACATTCCTTTCCTTTTTTATGCCCAAACTCTTAACACTTTTTAATTCTTTCATTACAGATGCCCAAGCCTCCGGTTCCTTCATGGATGCCTTAATCATTATAATTCCTAAACCAGGTAAAGATCACTCCCAGTGTAAAAATTACCGTCCCATATCTTTAATAAATTATGATTGCAAAATTTTTGCCAACATTCTTGCGTCCCGACTTGAAACGGTCATTCCCTTATTGATTAAAACTGACCAAGTTGGCTTTGTGAAAGGCAGATTAGCTTCTGACAATGCTCGAATGTTTGCTAACATTATCTCATATGGCAAAAATACAAGTTACCTCTTGCAGCCCTGTCTTTAGATGCCGAAAAGGCCTTTGACCGTATTAATTGGCAGTTTATGTTTACTACACTCCAATGGTTTGGGTTTGGACCCTCTTTAATTTATTTTATTAAACTTTTATATTCTGGCCTCGAGCTAGTATTTTTGTTAATAAACACTTTTCAATTTGGTTTCCTTTCCAGAGGTACAAGACAGGGTTGTCCACTTTCCCCTTTATTATTTATCCTTTGCCTGGAACCATTCATGGAACGTATCTAATTTAACTCACTGATCAATGGCTTCCAATATAATTCTATGGAAACTAAACTATCTGCCTATGCAGATGATGTATTGATTTATATGTCTAACCCTGTTGAATCACTCCCTCATTTTCTGAACGAAGTCCACTTGTATTCTAGTATTTCTGGATATAAGCTAAATCTCTGTAAAACTGAGGTTTTAGCCCTGAAATCTATTTGTTATCAATACATGTTTGATGATACCAATTTTGCCTGGTGCCCCTCGAAAATCAAGTACCTTGGTATTTGATTCTCTTCTTCTATTAATGCTACACTTAAACATACATTTCATGCATTACTCACTAAAATTCAATCACTTCTCCTTACTTGGTCTCCCTTATTCCTCTCCTGGTGGGGCAGAGTGGATACTATTAAAATGATGATTGTTCCTCATGTTCTTTGTACACTGTCTATGTCACCTATTTGGATACCCCTTTCTTATTTCTTCCAAACTAATTCAGCCTGTATAAAATTTTTGTGGAATAAGAAACACCCACGAATTGCGCTTAATAAACTTATTCACCCCAAGGGTGAAGGTGGTGTTCGCTTTCCAAATTTTAAGGCATATCACTCGGCTTTCTTGATTAAGCAATCTTTTGCTTTATCTTATGATTTTTCTGACATTCCTATTCCTAAATGGATTGTTTTTGAACATTCCTTGCTAAAAGACTTTTCATTTAAAAATGTAATTTATATGTCTAATAGTACTTTTTTGTCAAATACCCCTATTCTAAAATACTCTCAAAATCTCTTATACACCACATTTTCTAATGGTTTTACTCTGTTTCAATGTTTTTTATCATCCACCATTTGGTATAATACATTTCTTAAATATAAAGGTAAATCTTTCCATTACAAATATTGGAAGGAGAAGGGAATTCATTATGTGCATCAACTACTGCACCATAATACCATTATCCCTTTTTCTGACCTACAAGTACAATACCACTTGTCTGACTCTTGCCTCAATGAATATACCTTAATCTCAAATGCCCTACAATTACATTTAGCTACTTTAGATATTCCAGAGTATTCTCCTTCTCTTACTCCCACCACTCCGTATCTATTGTTTCCAACACACAGACCCAAAGCTGCTCTTGTATATAAGTTGTTGTTATCAAGTGTTAATGAAAGACCCAAATCCCCTGTTGAAATTGCTTGGGAAGCTGATTTGTCGACTTCTTTTTCTATTTCAATCTAGGATAAGATCTGGTCTAAGTTATTCAAGGTTTCTGCTGCTGCTCAAATTACCCAATCTTTGCATTTTATTTATAATAGAGCTCAGTCAGTCAGTCAAAACACTATATTCAATTAATTATAATCATAAAAGACAATATAAAAACATTCATGTTGATATATAGGAACATTCAATCAATAATATCAAACATTATACAAAAAGGGTTTAAAACAATAAAAAAGCCCAGATAAAACATCAGATAAAAATCAACCAGGGTTGTTCTGCACAATTGATCTTTTACTATTGATTCGTACAGCAGCCACCAGAAAGCTAGCAACAGAGAATATAACTCGGGTACTGCTTAGCATCTCGAGCAAGATAAGAGCGGACCTGACTTGGATAAAGCCTGCCTCTATAAGAATTGGCAATAAAAATGTTTTAGGAATCTCCGCATAGAAGTCACAGAACATGATAAAGTGCATTGTGTCTGGTCTAGAAAAGTTGTCACAACTACAGGGATCACTGTTTTCAGGTTTACACCATTTGGGGGAAACGCCAAGGGACAAATGGATTAAGTTGAAGCAAAATCTAATTAAGAGCTGGCGATGGAAAGGTCTAGTGACAATTTTTAAATATGGTTCGAGGGAAGGTGAAGTTAGCAATACATAATTGGCTTTAACGCATGGTTTCAGTAACTCTGCTTCCTCCTGTTCCATTGTCACCATAGTAAGAACATTTTTCTTAATCCAGCATATGTCCTCCCTGGTGATAGATTCCGATGAGGTGTAAAGCTCAGGGTGCCCAAGTTTAGTAAACATAGCTTTAATATGCATTATCCATGGCACCCTGCTAACCCTATCCAGGGAAAGACAATCACGTAAAATTTGATGATTTAGTGTGATTTCTTGGTTCAACCAAGTCTTTAACCAGCATGTCAAGGGGGCAACATTCAGCTGATCTTTAACATATCCCAGTCCCAGTTCCGTGTGGAGCGAATACGTGGGGGTAGATTGAGGTACAGCCAAAAGCAATCTCAAGAATTTATTTTCTGCCAATTGAATCTTTTCATGTAATATGTACCCCCAGACCTAAGCGCCATAAGTGGCTATGGCCAGGCACTTAGCTGTATAGACATTCAAGAGCGCCTACATAGGTCTTGCCCCAAGCTGCTTTGCAAAGCCCAACAATGTGACAGTGGACCCTGCTACAGCATTACTTTTTATGTTCTGTTGAGGTCCCCAGGTGCCCTTTTCATCAAAAAGTACCCCCAAATAAGTAAACACAGGGACCTTGGTCACCTCAGCTCCATTACAAAAAAAGGGACGTGGCTTAATTCTCCTATGGCGTTTACTGGCCACCACAACGTGTGATTTTTTACTATTAACCTTCAAATCCAGCGATCCCATAAAATCCCGAAAGAATCCAGCAACCTCTGGAGGCCAAGTCCAGTTCGGGACAATAAAACGGTGTTGTCTGCGTACAGAAGAACCGGGACTACCGAGTCTCCTACACGCTGTACGTCCAGAGGAGCCCCCGCCAGAGATTTCTCCAATCCATTAATGTATAAGGTAAAGAGGAGGGGGGCCAGAATGCAGCCCTGCCTAACTCCTCTCACTGAGCTAAAATGGGTAGTACATCTACCGTCCTGTGTGACCCTGATTGAAGCTAAAATCCCCTGATGAAGGACAGCTAAAATATTTCCCAAGGGTGGATCGATACCTAGGTCCAACAAAATTGACCAGAGTTTTTCCCGGTTAACCAGGTCAAAGGCCGAAGAAAGGTCCATAAAACCCATATAAAGGGACCCCTCTTTGGCCAATGTGTATTTATTAATCAGAAGATGCAGGTTAAGACATTGATCCAAGGTGCTTCTCTTCTTCCTGAAGCCATATTGGAGGTTAGAAAGGACCCCCTGTCATCCAGCCAATCTCTCAGTTTACATAAAATGACTCTGCCCAGGATTTTAACAACAGAGTCTATCAGAGAGATTGGTCTATAACAAGAGGGGTCCCCCCCTATCCACCTTTTTAAACACCAGTATTATGATTAAGATGGCCCAGGATACCGGAAACCCCCTTTCAGTAGAGGCATTATAGACGTGGGTGAGGATCTTTGCCCAGAAGTTTGGGTAGGAACTATACAAATCCGCTGGGACCCCATCCGGTCCCGGGGCTTTGTTTTTAGACATTTCTTTTATTGCCACTTGTACCTCCTCCACTTTAAATGTTAAAAGGGATGATGACTGCTTACACACCTTAGGAGTTTCCCCTTGTCCCTGGCCCCCATAGCCATAAATCTCACTAAAGTGTGAGAGCCAGTGTTCGTCTGGGATGACACAGTCCTGGATGAGGTTCTCTTGGCCCGAGAAAAAAGGATAATTGATAGTTGCCCAAAACTTTCTACTATCCCGCAGAACATCTGTTTATAAAAGGTTATTCCACGCCTCCTCTTTGATCTCTTTCTTCCGCGTATTAATAGCCATTCTATATAGTTTCCTAAGCCTACGGACTGTATCCCTGTCTCAAGGTCTCTTCTTATGGGCTAAAAGTAGGGCACCATGCGCCTTGGTGCAACTAGTATCAAACCATCTATGAATACGCAGATGCCTTACATTGCGTTTATCCTTTAGATCATCAGCAATCTGGACACATATGGAGACATAAGCATCAATAATTTCCCCACTGGGGACGGTGCTGTCTAGACATGAGGCCAAGTTTTCCTCAGCCTTCATAAAGAGATCCTCCGAGAATGCTTCAGGGATCACCCTGTCCCATTTTATCCTTCTACCCTGATCCTTAGTGGTAATGTCATTCAACTCTACATGTTCCCTAGGTCTAGGGTCAATGACTTCACCCATAGCCAATTCCAAAGTAACCGGGTTATGGCCACTGAACACCGAGGGAACTACCTTATAGGATAGGGCCCTAGTTATCAGACCAGAGGACAAAAAAATATAATCGATAACTGTTCCATGATCTTTACCTTTAAAAGTGGGGACCCTCTCCTCACCCTCGCCTCTACCTACTTCAAAAAGATTACTGGAGGCTAGAAGGTCCTCCAGGGCCTCACCTTGCCTACTATGCTCAAAGTGTGGGACCTCGGTACCTGAAAGACCTTGGTAATTATTTAGAACACAATCCAATTTACATGGGTGAACATTAAAATCGCCATAATAATGATATCGACTAAAGTGTTATGTTTTGACTTATAATCTGCTAATAAGGCATCCAGGGAGCCTATGTGTTGGTTAATTATCTTGCTCTCACTGGCATTATAAAAATGTACTAACAAAATATTAGACAGATTTGGGATAACCCACTCAACAATTAAAATATTACATGAACCTGACTCTAATGAAATAAGGAGGATTAAACCTCCTTTTGATCTACCCTCCAGTCCAGGGGTTAATGGGACGACAAAACTCCTAAAACCATCCAGAGAAAAGGTCCTAGATGTGTCCCACGTTTCCTGGAGGCCAATAATATGGTATTGAGTAATGAAATCTACCCAGATGTCATCACTTATCTTTTGTCTGATGCCTACCATGTTTTAACTTATACATTTACATGTAGATACATTCATTGGGGTCGTAGGATCAGCGTTCAACTTTGTGGCTGGGGCATATAGTCAATCATTTTCCTCCAAGTTTGCTAACGGGGAAAAACGGTTCATTAAAACTATGTCTGTTCTCGGGGGTGCAAGGGATTACCAGTGGGTTGTAAAAGAACAGATGCAGTGCCCTCCTCCTCTCTCGGTGAGAACCCTCTAGTCGGGTTACCCCGAGGAGTATATTTGTAACCACGTAGGGTACTCATCTGTGGCGGCAATAATAATGGTATGGGATGCAAATTTAATTGTGCACTTCGTGGCGGATAGAAATAACCCAGTGGTAGTGGTCTAATTTCGGGTTTTCCTATAGCTGAACCATCCCAAAACAATCTGTCAGCCACATTACACCTGTTAAAGTTTACTACCACGCAATCACCCCTAATGTTTTTCGTACAGCGCTCTACCCAGCCCACCCGTCTGGCCATGATAATATTCGGGCCTATATCTTTGCCACCACTGCTAAGTTGGTTACACCAATTTCTGGACTTCGTAAGGAGGTCATGGGAAGATTGAGCCGCCCCCGTATTTAAAGGAGGAACCCCTGTGAGTACAGCCACTAAAGGGGCAGCCTCGGGGGGGAGATCCAAGGTGCTACCCTGTAAATGTGTCGAACTTTTATTACCAGTAGAGACCACAGCGGGGACATCACTGCTTGTATCAGTGATTTCCCCCCGTTGAGGCTCCCCTCGCGATAGAAAAGCCTTTACCAAATGTTGTGTATTACTGGTGGACCCCTTAAGCTGAGTACCACTAGAACCCTTATTGGCCTTAGGATCATGGGTAAGAACCTTCCCAGACTCTCGCTCCAAAGGTTTCTGCCCTCTGTACTCTCTAATAAATTTGTCAATATGTTCAAATGTTTTCAATAGACCAGCTACACAGGTATTGAGAGAGTCCACAATGTCCATGGCTATGCCAACCAACACTGGCTCAAATCGGTTGTTAAACATATCTTCTACTAGTTCAGCCAGTTGATCAGGAATACTTGGAGCGACACCTTTATTCAACCTTACAGGTTTTGATCGTTTAATGAACTTCTTTGATCGTCTACCTTTCCCTGAGTTGATTTGTGGCAGATGGGCTACTATTTTTCCCTCGTTGGAGCAGTCTATACCATCAGTTACTGAAGGGCCACTTATAGGCTCAGCTACAGACATAAATTGAAGCGTAGGCTGTGAAATCACAACTACTGTTTCCAGGGGAACATTAGGCACAGGCAGTGCCGGGAAACTAACAAAGTCATCACAGGCTACCGCCGGTAACGCTGCGTCTCCCGCGAAGCGGAGGCGCGAGGTTCTTTTCAATACCCCCGGTGTCAAGGGGGAGGCGGTGCTTGCCTGCTGCTTGCCCCTGCAGCCTCCTGGGGTGTGTAGTTCCGCCGCTGGTCACTCTCGCCACTGCCGCTGGTAACGCTGCGTCTCCTGCGAAGCGGGAGGCATGAGGTTCTTTTCAAAACCCCCGGTGTCAAGGGGGAGGGCCGCTTGCCTGCCGCTTGCCCCTGCAGCCTCCCGGGGTGTGTAGTTCCGCCGCTGGTCACTCTCGCCACTGCCGCCGGTAACGCTGCGTCTCCCGCAAAGCGGGAGGCGCAAGGTTCTTTTCAATACCCCCGGTGTCAAGGGGGAGGGGACGCTTGCCTGCCGCTTGCCCTGCAGCCTCCCAGGACGTGTAGTTCCGGCGCTGGTCACTCTCCCCACTGCCACTGGTAACGCTGCGTCTCCCTATTATTACACCTGTTTGTATTTCTAAATTTTCTCCCTCCTCATCTACGTTGTGCGGGTCTTGTTCCAATGCTACGGGCACACTAAAACATCAACTTTATGAATGTTCTAATGTTTTATCTTTTTAGAAATCTGTTTGGTCTATTTGCATGTCAATTTTTAAATGCAATATTACATTATCGTATTTCTAGGTTCTTTATCGCCTGATATTGTAGAGTTAACACCTGTTTCTCTGTTATTTGACCCTTTTCTTGCATTAGCTTTTAAAGGAATATTATCATCTTGGTCTTGGAAAGGGTTCTGACCGACTTTTTCGGCCCTCCTTTGAGGGAGGATGATTGGAGGTGACTCCAGTCTGTTATCATTCTAGTGCAGGGATTAGAACTACAAACAGGGCCTATTCATAAGGCACAGTAATGCACTTTAGTACAATTTTCCTTAGATCAGGGCTTATAAACTTAAGTTAGGGGATAGATTCATTAGTATTAGTGATAATCCGTCCTTTTGCAAGAGTGTTAGTATACCTTCTATGGAGTTATGCTTATTTCGGGCCTTGTAGGCCTCAAACGGGAGAGACTCCATCTTGCTTTCTGCCCCGGCAGCTTGAGATGCTTCTAGGTCAAGTGTAATGTTTTAGTTTCGAAGTGTTGTTCGCTTGGAGAGAACCGGCTCAGGCTGGCCCTTATCGAAAGACTGTATTTTTCTCCACTCCGAAGACACAACATCAGGCCGGCCGGCTGGGAACGTGTCCTTGGTACGGGGAGGTACAAGAATTTGGTGGGCGGCAGGTTACTGGCCGTAACTTTCCATGAAAGGACAAGCTTCCATATTAGCGAAAGCGTTAGGCTGTGAGGCAGTCAGTCTGTAGGCGGCAGCTAGCCGTTAGCATCAATGCCATTAATTATTTCCAGGCAGACAGTCGCCATTTTGAAGTCAGAGAAAGATCATGAAGCTGATACTCTCTGAGAAAGCTTGAAGAGGAGAGAGGAGAAGTGCAGAACGACCAGAGACAGAGAGAGACAGCAGCTAATAAAGAGGAAGGTTCCAGTGACTTGGAGGGAAGCAGAGGAGACAGAGCATAGCGGTGCAGACGTGTACTTGTGACTGCTGAGGTGTGATTCTAAGACGAGCCAAGGCACAGACGAGAAGGGAACCTAGATGACTGTCGAACCCCGACTTTGTGTCCATAAGGTGACGCCCGCCCATATTTTCTAGTGTGCACATTCTAACCTTTTACTTTTCTTTGCAGGATATATGTTATAGTATAGTATTGTGTTTTTATAATAATTGTAATAAAATACCCCAGTTCTTAGTGAACCAACATGTGCCTTGTATTCTTGTTCAATCAGGGTAACCTGGTCTTCTAGTCAGACATCGTTTTCATGAACGGATGTAAATCCCGGTCAGGTAAGAGGTGACTGAACAATGAGGGAGAGAGGGACCATTTGATGCTGAGAGCAGAAGGTACATGATTCAATTTGGCAAGTTGTGCTAATTCCTGTTATTGTAGTATTATCCCGAGTAGCCAATGAGAGATTCCTTCCAAAAGGTATTTATAGGAGAGTGATCGTCGTTGGTAAGCGTCGTTAATAGGAACACCAGGTGGGACACTGGTGCTTAGATCCGCCGGATTGCGGATCGGGCTGTGAGTGAGAGAACACTGGGGGGGACACCAGTGCTTAGGTCCGCCGGATTGTAGACCGGAATGGGAGGAAGAGAGCACTAGGGCTGCAGCCTAGTGTATAGGCACGCCGGATTGCGGGTCGAGTGAGCACTGATGGTGATCAGTGTGTAATGGTAAATAATCAGAACTGCCCCAGGGTAGATTAGTCTGGGCCTAAGTTGCAGCGAGACTAACTGGTATGAGTAAGATATTGTAGACAACCTATGCGTGTATATTGCTAATTCCTCATCCTTAGGTACGAGATATACATATATATATACGTACATACCTATTGTAAATACGTTCTAAGGAGGGAGGTGATTACGTTCCGACTGGGTTGGAGGTGCTCTGAGGAGCTGATTCCATCTGGTTCGAGAATCCGGTCGTTACAGAAAGATAATTCTAAAATATCTTTATTAATTTGGTGGAATTTCATTTGTGATGAACATAGGATTGCTACTGTTTCCTCTGTGTCCCTTTCTCAAAAAATGTAATCTGATCTTTTATGGCTTCCTTTTACGCCTTATCTCTCTAATCATACTCCTGTACACTAGTCTCTTTCTCTTTTTCTATATACTTTTTTCCTTATACAATTTTGGCCATTCTTTCCCCTTCTTTTCCTTCTTTTCTTTCCTCTCTCTCTCTTTCTTTCTTCTTTCTTTCGTCTGTCTTCTCTTTTGCCTCTTTTCTCTTCTCAATGTCTGACTCTCATTACTCACTTTACATTTTGATTATTATTTGCTCATAGATTTTTCTTTTTTTGGGATATATTATAATGTGTTTTATTTCATGATTACTTTTACCTTTGTATTGTTCTGTTCTGAAAAAAATAATAAAAAACTTCTTAAACAAAAAATAATTGTTAATTATTAGTTTCTGTAATATCAATGCATTCACGTGATAGAAGCAAGTTGGAGTCAGTTTTGTTTTCGCGTTTGCGGTCTTGGTGCCCACATGGTATACTGGATTGAAGAGTAGTACACTTGCACATAAGCAACACTGACAGGCTTCCCTGCTGAGGAACTTGGAGGCAGGTCTACAAGGAAGTGCCACAGCGCGGTAACGCAAGCCCTTTAGCTGCACCGTGCTGTGACACATCCGAAGCACAGGAATGCAACATATTTTTAAAAAATGTGGCATAGCATTGACACACAGTTCCAGATTTCCTTGTAAATCTGGAAATGTGTCTCGTTCCATGGGTGTTGCGTGGGAACACCCACAGCAACACCCATGGAAATCCACTTCCACAAGAAGTGCTGCGTGTGAAGAGCCATATTTACAAGGATAGGGAAAGTCACGCAGGGTGGATTTTCCTCTCCTTGTAAATATGAAGAAGTGAAATGGGCCTCCAGTACATGTTCTCATTTACAAATCAGTACATATGCTCCCTTTCGTTTAGAAAATTCGAAATTAAGATGGCTCAGAGATTCTTCAGGGTCCAGAACAGATTAAAAATTTGGAATATCTAGCTGGCAGGCGGGGGAGGTAATTTGGACAGAGAGGAATCACTAAAATGTATTTAATTTTGGATTGACAGTTTCACAAGATTTAGCGATCAAATACACTATAAGATGATTAGTATCCTAGATAGAAACTTGAAAACATGATGCACTCCCCTTCTTTGACAGCGCACACTGCAGCAGAACAGACTAACAAGGAGAAATCACAAAATCAAAGGTGATAATAATTCCCATCTCTCTCTTGACTGCAGTGTGTGCAGTGTTGAAAGAAAGATTATCAGAATGCTTGGAACAGGAATGCAGATTGGATACAGTAACAGAGCGCAAGGTACAATGTGTTGGAGGGGGCCTCGTTAACCAATGCAGCTCCCTGGATGGTCAGGCCCCTCACCCACTTAATAAATAATCAAAACTCACACAAGTGTGTCAGTGCAGCAAAAAACCACTTGCTTTCTATGCAGTTCATTTTATAGCCTCCGGTCATGCCTGGATGGAGGATGCACTCAGTGCAATTCTGGATCAGAACAGGTAGGAAGGACCACTGACCTGCTACATCCCTTCTCAACTCAGTCTTGAAAACACATGTTTACGTTATGCAGCACACAAAGTCTCTGAACTGTTGGCTTGGTGAAGGATTTGGCCGAAAGTGGTACAGTTGGGGTTGGCTCCCACTCAGCTGGCATTCAGTTATGGGTCAGCTTGTGTGATGTCTCTTGGCACCCTGTCTTCTCCTGCTGGGCTCCAGTCCATGCCATGGGCCAAACTCTCATCGCCTTCTTCAGGCTCAGGTCAGTCAACTTCACCATCGTTGTCTGACCGATTCTCCTGTCAGGCGTGGTAGCAACCCTTTTGAACCAGGAGATGTTTCTGGCAATATTTCCCTGTTTTTCATGGCGGTCACCATGGTCCCATTGCTTCTCAGCATAGTCCTGACTGCTGGCTCATAGGGTGTCCTGAACTTCCACCTGGCATGCGATCTCTAGTTAATCTACAGGCAGGATCGACTTTACTCTTGCCCCACATCCTTGACTGATACGGATGCTGCACCATGAGCACCGAGGTTAGGCTTCATGGATATCATGGGGCGATGATGCCCAGCATGGATATATTGGGATAGTATCTCAGCATGATCTATTAAACATCAGAGTCCATGGAGCTTGTTGGGTGGTGTTGGGTGGTGCACTGGGTAGTTCTTCTATACTCGCAGAGAAAAACCTGGAGGTGCCGCTCAGGACTGGTGTGCTCAGCCACTGCTATTTGGAGAGATTTATTTAGGGTGCACATGAATCTTTCAGCCTCGCCATTGGCTTGAGGCCACTGCGAGGTGATTTGGCGGTGATGTATTCCCAAGTGTTTGACTAGGTCTCCAAATTCTGCCCCATGGAAGGGGACCCAGTTTTCCATCGTGATTTCGGTCAGCAGACCAAACGTGGGGAATGTCTTCCCAAGGACAGGGGCTATGTGTAAACGCTGCTGGCTTGACCACCGCAACTACAGGACACTTGGATTAACTGTCCATCAGGACCATCGTGGCTCTTCCGTCTGGAAAGCTCCCAAAGTCCAGGTTTAGCTTGGACCACGGAATGGTGCACAAATCCTCTGTGATTATGGGTGCTGCCTTCTCAGACGTGCTTGTCAGTTAGCACACTGGGCACTTTTGAACAACCTCTTTGACCATGGCTTTGAACACCAAAAGCCAAACCTTTTTCCTCATGTGGGTTTTGATCTTCATGGTGTCTTGGTGGCTTCCATGCGCCAATAGCGTCACATGGGTTTGTAAGAAAGCTGAAATCGCTATGCGGAGTCCTTGGAGTAGGAGTCTGTGTTGTGTGATGCTGAACTTTTCCCTTTCCCTCCACATCTTTGTCAATCTCTCCATATCTTCGCTGGGCCAGTTGTTGGCATCTTGCAGGTAGACACCCCATGTACCCTTTTGGACAGCAGTTTTCACACGGGTGAGTACTGGATCAATTCTGGCCGCATCTTAGATGTCACCTAAACTGACTTTGGGACAGGCAGCTTGCAAAATTATATTGGCATTGTCTTCAACGGCATCGATAGAACAGGCACTCGGGTCACATAGCGCCACCTGATGTCGGGAAAGGAAATCAGCAGGATTTTTGGATCCAGGTTACACCACTTCCATCTGGTAGTGCTGTAATTGGATGGCCCATCTCTCAATCATTAACAAGGGGTGATCAACCCAAAAATACCCTTGAGGGCTTGAGTAATGAAAATGAAAGGGTGAAGATGCCTTCAAGGGAGTTTATTTAAATGTGTTTGATAACTTAAAATAATTTATATATTAATTCATCCTTTATAAATTATTTTAAGTTACCATCTCTCAATCCTCACTGGTGGGTGTGGCGCTGATCCGTGAAACTGCAAGACGAAGGGCTGGTGATTGGTAATGTCTTTAAATGATTGTCCGCTAAGATACAGGTGAAAGTGTCTGCATGCCTACTTGATAACATAGGCCTCCCTCTCGATCTGGGAGTACTATGCTTCCGTCTGCATCAGTGCCTTGCTGACGAATGCCAGCACCGCCCACCAGCCAGGTTTGTCTTCCTTCTGATCACATGCCCACTTGGCATCTGTCTTGGTCAAGCCTCTCAGAAGTTCTGCTAGGGTGGTCAGGTCCAGAATAAATCTACTATGATAAATTGCCATGCCGAGGAAACTCTACACTTCTGAGATGATGCCTGGGCTTGCTTGAGGGCGTGTGATTTCTCGGGGTTTACTTGGATTCTATCTTGATTGAATACGTAGCTGAAGAATTCGATAGATGAGTGGAAGAACATGCATTTTTCCTTGTGCAGCCTGGCCCCTTGTCCCCAAGGTGGCTCAGAGGTGTTTGTGGTGTTAAGCTGCCATTGCAGAGTGAATAAGAATGTCAAAAAATAAGAATGTCATTACTGACATTCATGACCCAGATAGTCCAGACAGTGTCTCACGTATTACATTCTGGAATACTTCGGTGGCAGATATTATCTCGAAGTTTGACCATTTGTACCGGTATAGACAGAGAGGGTGATATATCCGCCTTCTTTGGCCAGGAGTAGCTGGTGACATCAGACGTTTAGATCTAATTTGGAAAAACACCTTGAGCTGTTCACACCCGCTATGATATCTTCCATGGTTGGTGTGACATTACGTTTGCGCTTAGTGGCGTGGTTGGGTAGCCACATGTCAATACACAGTCGTATCTTTCCTGGTTGCTTCAGCTTTTCTGCTGTCACCACCGGGGAGACCCATGGCACTGGTCCAGACACCTTTTTTAAATGCTCCTTGCTTCTCGAGCTTTTCGAGCTCTTGTTCGACCAAGGGTCGGAGATGAAATGGAGCTCAGTGCCATAGCACCACTAGTGTGACTGTGGGGCCAATGTGCAGTTTAACTGGTGGGGACTCAATGTATCCTGGTCCTGCTGAAAATCTCTTGAATTGGTTAAGTAGGTCATCGTCTTGATGTGTTTTTTGATTCGAACAACACCAGGCCCAGATCTTCCGCAGTGTGGCTTCCCACCAGAGTATCCGCCTCCTGGTCTATGATGTGGAAGGTCATTGCAACTTCCTGATCATTGGATTGTACTTACACGGACATGCGTCCATGGAGAGGTTGGGGTAAGTGACTTCCATATGCAAAGATTTTGGTATGTGAGGGGCCAATTGGGGCAGTTGTACTGGTGGGCCATTGTAGGCGGTTGTTATGGTGGACTCCATGACATTGACTGAGGCCCCCGTGTCAATGATGGCTCTGACTTCAGATTCAGTAATGCAGATATACGTGGGCAGTGGCCACTGATGCAGTTTTAGCTCTTTTTTGAATGAAATTTGGAAGGCCTGGTAATTGACTTGCATTTCTAAGTTTGTTAGGATAGTTGACGTACCGCTCTCACTGGCAGTCTGTTTCCTCTGGAGTTTTTGCTCCTTCTCATCTTCTGACAGACAGATGAATAGTGGTTGCTGATGCCACAAATTAAGCCGGTACGGCCATGGTCTGTGCATTAGCTTATTGGGTGCTCTTAAGTACCCTCACCGAGGCCTTGCTGGTGGGCAGTTTCGCATTTTGGTAATCTTAGGTTTGCTCATTGTGCAGACGGCATCTGCCTGATCCACTTTAACTGCTGTGGCCTCCTCTGTTGTTTAGGTGATGGCTAAGTCCATTTCATTAGCAATGGCTGAGGACATGTGATGAGATCTTGCCAGAATCAAAATTTCGTTGAGACTAATGTTGGGTTGTCTGAGGATGAGGCTTTAAAGGTTCTTGTTTCTGCACCTGTTGATCACTTGTGCCCAGATTTCTTTCAACTGGTCATCGGCTGTACATTACTTGCTAACTCACGCTACCTTGCATAGAATGCGTCACTTGACTCTCCCTCTTGCTGATGAGGCTGGTGCAGTTTAATACCCTCGAAGTCTAGGACCAGTTGGGGGTTAAAATGAGCATTGAGGGCTCTAACCGCTGGGTCATTGTCTGTGGTGGGGCCCATGTTGTGCAGGTGTTCGAATAATTTGTTTATTTCTTCTCCTGAATAATGGAGTAGTAGGGATCTTTTGATGGCTCTGTCTGTCTCCCTTGTGGCAATAAAGTAGTTGTCAAGTCTTCCTATTCAGGTCCTCAAGCAAGGAGACTCTGTTGCTGGGTCTGCAAGCTCACTGAATGTTGGTAGCACCCCTGTGAATGCATGCTGCGTCGCTGACTGCTACTGAAGTTTCTCAGCATTTGCTTCATCAGCCATGTGAAGGGCAACTACTTTAGTGGGATGTTTTGGGCTTCCTAGAGTTGTGCACGCCAATGGGACTTACCTTTTCTAAGGTGTATTCCTGCCAGGCTGTATTGTGTCAATGTTTGTATGCTTGCTTTTTGCTCACCAAATGCTCTCTCTAGCATGCATTTCGGCTCATCCAGGCCGGGAAAAGAAAAAGTTCTGAGCAGGCCTGCACGCAGGAGTGATATCAAAAGGCTGTTCAGGGCTCAGGCTGGTGCTCACTGTGGGCCTCCCGACAACAGGCATGGTGTGGCCGGCGAGCGGATCTGGAGCAGCGTCTAGCCCTAGGCATGTTGCCTGCATCACTGAGTAGCAGGTGCTTCACCACAGGGAAAGGAGGTACGTTGGTCTCTGTGACAATGGAGTGCTCCTTGAGGCTACTCCCTGATGCCATTGCGTCAGCTGCGGTCCTCTGCTGACTGGAGAAGGAGCCTGCAGTGTGGCAGAGGCGGGCCTCGAACAGCCTCCGATGTGTGCTATGCTATGGTGATAGGTTTGTATCAGTCTTGTGTGTGCTGGGGCACATCCCACCCTCGTCACCAGTGTTGCAGGCCTTGTTACCCAATGCAGACCCCTGGATGGACAGGCCTCTCACCTACTTAATGAATAACTTTCACGCTGAGGAGTGTGTCAAGTGCGGCAAAAGACCACGTGAGCTCTATGCTTGTTTATTTTATAGCCTCCGGCCACTCCTGACTGGAGGATGCGCTCAGTGCATTTATGGGTCAGAACAGATAAGCAGGACTGCTGACCTTCTATACACTCTACTGTGTTGAGGGTTGTGAACTGGACTAGAGTTGAGCCACGCCACCATTTCCCACCTCTTGTTTGGATTTTCACTACACTAAACAACATTTTATGTTGCAGACATTGCCCTGTATTTTCTGATTTATTTCAATTCAGGTTCACGGTAACAAAAATACATGCATTTTTAAGTTTCTGTGATTTGTTCTTTGAGAGGGTTATTGTATAAGGTAGGGATCAATTGAGTTTTTCTGTGCTTAACCAAATCACAGAACGTGGGCGTAGTTAATATACATTTCTGACCTTAAAATCATATTGTAGTTCTAAAAATGCCCTTTTAAGCAAGCTTCCAGAGTGATACATGTACACCACACACAAATCCAATATTTAGTGAGAAAAGGATGCTCTATGTGGACACTGGTTTATAACTCCCACATTCCAAACTACAATACATGCTTCAGTGCTCAGCAGACACACTCCATCACATCACTGCCTTGTTTCCTGATGGACTATCAACATATAATACCTCTGAGCCCAAAAGCGAATGGTTTCTCCCTTAATCCTGGTCATACTTTCACCACGCTTGTAACTCTAAAGTCACATATCCTAAATCAAAAAGTAAAAAAAAATAGCCATTTACAATAGTGACCAAACGTACTTGTACATGCCATTTTAATTGTAAGCTAATATTGGAACAAGAATTGTTATGTGTCCTTGCCACACACAAATGTGTCCTTATCTCAACTATAGTTAAAACCAGACAATCATTGCAGTGCTTTAATCAAGGTCACTCCATCATTATACATCAAGGGACAGTTATGTATATATGAGCGCATACCCCAACTGCCAGAATGCCCAGCCAGAGTCCCAAGGGAAGAGGAAATGCAGAGTCAGGGCCTCATATATGAAAAGTGGTTCATTACTGGGGAAAAACAGTGATGTACACTTTTTATAGTGCCACCCTTACAAAACCCTGACGGGCAATGCCTGAGAGCGTGGACAGTTCCCAGGGCCTGGAGCGGTCTGCATTGGGTGCGAGCCTGTGGGCCGTGGCAGTAGACATTGAGGCATCATCGTTTGCCCTTAACTGGTGGCGTCATATGGCAAATAGCATGGAGGCACGTTGCTGACCTGTGTGAGAAGAAATGCTGGTGCCCCTTGGAGCTGTCATCGGTAGAGCGCTACTGCTCAGCGACTGGGGAGGTCCGCATTGTACAACATGCGCCACCACTACTCAGGAGTGCACATAGGGGCATGCCAATGGGGGCCTGCGCCTCTCTGCAGCACAGGCCGAATTATGCTGCACTGGCCGTATATAGTGGATGGTGAGGCCCCTGAGCTGCGCTGAACTTGTGTGGCGGGAGCTCCACAACTTCACACCTAAGGGGGCCCTGTTGCATCACCTGCATTGGGCAGTTCCGCAGCAGTCTTGGCCGCAACTGCTGCACACACAATTGTGAAATCTGACCTGGCTGAGGCTTCTGCAGGCTGAGTCACAGATTTGGAGAAAGCATGGCAGATTGATCCACAGTGTCCATGTCCAGGTGAGGAGAAGGTATGATGGGAAATAGAGGCGTTCCAGGGGTCAACTCGGGCCCAGGCCTAGTGCCTTTGGGTGGTGCACACCATGCCCTGGGAAATCCCTGCACTGCGGTGGACCTACATCACCAAGGGCACCACACAAGAGTGGTGTAGGACTCCACTAACTGGCTCTAGTCGCTTATATCGACTGCTGGTGGTGGCGGGTTCCAGGGGCATGGGGTAGTTCAGGCAGCGGCCCTTGGGTGCTCTGCCTGATCTGCCATCACTCATTGGGGCACTTGGAAACACAGAATATGGTTGCCACTGTTAGCTTGAAGGAGGCAACCTGGTGGTGATGCCGTTCCTTGTCCCCTGGTAGTGAGATATTGGGTGTACAGGAGATTTCCAATGGTGCCGCCCGACCAAAGATACCTGGCTAGCAGACACCTGAATGAAGGAGTTGGAATGGCTGGCCACACTGCAATGCACCGCATATCATACATAGTGCCTGGGCATTTGGTGCGACGATGTCCCGCCTGCAGACAGGAGTGGCATTAACATTTGGATGATCCACCATGTTGGTGAACCAAGTGGCTGGGGTTCCCTGAGGGGGCAGGTGACAGAGGACAACCTGGACTCCAAACTGGACTCTGTATTCACAGCGGGTACCTCCCTCGAACAAACGTACACTTTCTTTGAGGGCCACATAGACAAAATCACAGTCGGCTTAGACCTGGAGTGCGCAGATCATCACAAGCTGACTTAAAAAACACATGACATTGAGTTAGAACTGGCCAAAGTCCCCGCGTTTACACTGAGAGCAAGGTTGAAGGTGCAGCAGCTATTGACATGTGTGAAGTCACTGGAAAGAACAATGGAGTATGCTGAGGGCCGCTCCCGGTGTAACAGTGTGAGGGTGGTGAGTCTGCCCGAGGGAGCAGAAGGGGCTGATGCAGTTGCATATACTGAGACATGGCTGAGTGACCTGCTGCCAGCAAGTGCAATTTCAACATTGTTGGTTGTGGAATGGGCCCATGGAGTGGCGAAGAGCCTTCCGCTGCCGGGAACAGGTCCTAGACTTTTTCTCTTCTGCCTCCTAAAGGGATGTTGACACTGTCCTAATGAAGGTATGCATGCTGGTAGGAGGTGAAAGTGGATAATGTCACAGTTACTTTTTCCCTGACAATGCCACAGGTGTGCAGAGGCAGAGGGGCTCCTCTCTAGTAATTAAGCGATGCCTTAGGGCATCAAATACTCCCTCTTTAACCGATTAAGACTGTCAGTGAGCTCAGATGTTGACATGCAAATCATTGATGCCGCTGAGCAGGTCAGGACCTAATGGCAATCTACTGGTAGCTAGGTGCTTCGGACAGTGAGTGAAGGGTCTGCACAACAAGCTGTCATTAATGGAGTTAGCCATACTGGGAGGTATAGGAGGAGCAGGCATTCCCTGCCACAACTACAAGCCAAATCTGCAGCAGGTTATACAAGAGAGGTGAAAGGAGCTGCATGCATCGGTGGCGATGTGCAATCGCACTCAGAGACAGGATCCCAACACTTTCCCTGAATGCTCTCCCAGTGACATGGGCTCCACTGCAACGTGGTCATTCTTAGCGGAGTTCATGCAGCCCCTGGATGTGACTCCTCAGATGGCAGATAACCAAGGCTCTTCTGATTTTTACAGATAAATACAGACAGAAAACCATGTATTTTCTTGTCTATAATTATTTTTAAATGTGGATTAAAACGGAAATTGGCTCCTTTTTTAGTGATTCTAAATACACTTTGCCATGACTGCCAGGCCAATAACTGTGTGAATCAATAGGTAAGGGGGTAAAAAATAAGAAATTTTAGTAAAGAGGCTTAAACAGCAGTAGATATGCAAAAGTCTCATACTGAAATGTGCATATTTTCATATAAGTGTATTGATTTATCTTCTGCGGGTATTCATAATACTGAAACCTGGCATGCATTCAAGTGCAACTGCATATTTATTGGTTAAATAAATGCGGAAATATATCTGTTTCAGCTTTATTTTTTTCAGAAGACCCATAATAAATATGGATAAATACAGATAAAGTTGACAAAAAATATATATGGATAAATATAGACGGAACTGTCAAAAAAGTAAATACCATAAAACTGTGGGCCCTACAGATAACCTAATTTAATGTTGACTGGTTGTGCATCTCTCCTTCTTCCACGGTCACAGGCAGCTCCAGAGAGTCTCTGGCTTTCTGTGGCTCCTGGTCTCCAGCTTCCTGTTGCTGAAATTCTGGTCTATCGAGGTCAGCATTTAGAGGGGATCAGGTCCAGTCATCACCCAAAGGGAACAGAGCAGTTATTTAGGTGAGCGATGCATGTCAGGGGTGGCGGTGAAGGTCTCCTTGGTGCTCCAAGCTGCAAAGGAAGGAGGTCCATGGGGGTGTTGACCTTGCCAGGGATGGATTGTGGGAATTCTTCTGTAATCTAAAGGCCTCATTTATGAGGCCTTAGTGACACTCTTGCAACGCTGTAAAGTCACTTGTTTGATGTTCAGGTAGCGCAATGTGCCACAGCAAATTTACAAGGCCACAAAAAGCCCCTTTATGTGGCTTTTCATGGCCTTGTAAATTTTTTATTTAGTATATTTGTAGAGCGCAAGACCTGTCACCCAGAGGGCATCCTGGCGCTTTGATCACGAACCATAGAGCTTTAACAACTCAGGCTATTTATGGAAACAGGTGGGTTTTTAACGCTCTTCTAAAAGAAATATGTGCCCCTTTCATGAATTAAACAGTGTGAAAGTGGCATTCAATGGTTGTTGCTGTGGGCGTTTCGGCACCGAACCAATGAATTCTGAAGCATTCCTAGGATTACGAGAAACCGTAAATGCATCAGAATCTAACACCACCCCAAGGGTGGCGTTTGGGAGGCACTACGAGTATAATGTTGTCATTTCTCCTCTTTTTTCACTTTGTCTATGTGCACAGCATTTGGCAGCACACAGAGAAACAGGAAATACCCTAGATTGATCAAAAATATCAATCAAAACTATTGTCATCCTATACTGATAATGGTGAGTACAAAAATCTGGAAAACATAGTATCTCTGTATTAAATATTGTTTTTTAAATATATACAAATGTAAATATTAAA
This sequence comes from Lissotriton vulgaris, assembly GCF_964263255.1. Taxonomy (NCBI): domain Eukaryota; kingdom Metazoa; phylum Chordata; class Amphibia; order Caudata; family Salamandridae; genus Lissotriton; species Lissotriton vulgaris. Next base: position 1,629,728,824 of record NC_141695.1, on the reverse strand, counting down.
TATTCAAAATATTAAATAGTAAGTCACTTAATAAAAAAATAGATTTAATATACATTTCAACAAATATAACAAATAAACTTGTTTAAAAAAGTAAAACACACATATATATTAATATATATATCGCAAAGAAAGTAAAAAATTTAGCGGGCATATTGGAGGGAAAACATGTTGCAGCAGAATGTGCAGACTATGGCAAGTGTATAAATTCTGTCTTTCACGACAAAAAGCAAGTGTCTGTCAATTATACTGGTGAAAGTCCCCTCTTTTGTGATTGTAGAAAGTCCCCAAAAAACAGGTGGATCATTACAGTGTATATATAAATTGTCCAATCCGTATTCAGGCTGGGCAAACAGTATAACCAAACCGTGAATGTCTGAAATAGAGACATCTCCATATAGCATAGAGATATAAATCTCAACGTCCAAATCTTGTCTCAAAATAATTGATAGACATATCAAACAATGCATTCCCCAAGTAAGCAAAAAACCAAGGTCACAGTATTGAATGGAATATATCTGGCCCCAGCCGAAGAGAGTCCAGGGTTCAATCCAAAGTGAATAACATCCCCACAGTGGGAGTACATTATGTATACAGTAAACATGCTACATGAAGAAAAGAAAAGATACCAAAAAGTGAACAATTCTTATCTGGGGTAGAAGTGGCCAAAACCATAGGTGCAACCCTTATGAATAAAAGGGTAGGGAGCCCAAAAGGTGAAAAAATAAGGCCTGATGGTCCCTTCCTTTCCTCCTGTGAAGAGAACACATAGTAAACATTCACATTCTGTTTTGCCTGTCTGCAATGGGTGCATAAGGTTACAATATATAACTTAAGATATGTATATATAGATGCACCCTATGTAAGTACATGCAGCAAAAAGGGGATGCAGGTAAATACAAGAAACAGTAGAAATAGTAAAAGTAGAAAAAGAGGAAGAAGGAAAACAAAAGAAAGAGGGGATAAGCAAACAATGTATAGTAAATTACTGCTGATAAGGTAAGTGTAACATGAAGAACACAAACAAACCAGGCAAAAAAGGCTCCCAAACCGGGACTTTGTTTTTAAAAAGTGAATTACTAATGACCTTGATATTCTGGGAGTTTTCTGCCAGATTGTGCGGGTCATTAGCAGTTTTTGTTCTGTTTAGGACCACCAGGTTTTCACTGGTGGTCCAGAATACAAAAAAACACAACTTTAGCTCTAAACAGGGAGGGAGATCTAATGTCCTAATCCTGACAGCCTCACTTTTCTGCCAGGCTGAACTAAGCACACTTAATTACTAATTCTGTTTCTCCGTAAGACATAATGGGGTCTATTCCTAAAAGTATTTATGAGTACAAGACGTAGTACTACAGGTAAACTCCTTTACATAGGCTTACATTCTTTTGCTAATTGTTCTAACACATCCAAATGGTTATTACTAAAACTCCAAAGGTGACAAGTCCTTAATATGTCTACTAATTGTATAAGATATTCCCCTTTTATTTGTTCCTACTTTAGATGCTTTGGGGTCTCTCATAAAGGCATATAAGAGTACTACAAGAATACATCATCTTAATTTTCTTTGTAAATAGACCATTATTAAGTTCACTTCTCATGCTGCGAGCTCCAATTTGCAGAGAAGTTGGTCACAGCAAAGTTTGATTTGTTACCAGCTTGAGATTTTTCTCCCTTCTGGCCAAGCTGAAGAGGTCATGGAGAGTGAGCTGGCTCTTTCCTCTTCATGTTAAGGCCATTCTCTCATCCTTTCTGCTTCAATGGGCCATTAGTTACAGACAGCACGTTGATGCCCTATGACGTACCGTAACAGAGTGGTCAACCTGGAAACATACTGCCAGCCCATCTTCCCTTAGGACAACTGATACCCACAAATGTTGCACATGGCACTCTGTAGTTAATTCTATTGAGCCTTCTGGATAGGAGAACACTTAAACCAGTCTCTCACTCTGTCTCAGAAATTGCTTCCAAAGGGAAGACATATTCGTCATCAGAAGTAGCAAAAGGTGATTATTGCTTTCAGAGAATGAAGCTGGAAGGGAATCCACGTGATCCTCAGCGTAGAACTCTCCATTATTTTTAAACAACTTTTAACTACTAGCTATGTGGTTTACTCTAGCCAAGTGTTCCATTAACTCATCGTCCATCAGAAAAATATCTTCTACATAGGACAATGCCTCCATATTAAAGTTTTGAAGTAACTCTGTTAACCTTGCTGAGAACAGCCCAGGGCTGTTCTTGTATCCTTGAGATAAACAGCAAAATTAATACTGTGAACCTAGCACAGATAATACTGTCAAATATCGACTTTCAGGCACTATTTTCTGGCAGAAGAATTCATTTGATCTATCTAGTGTGTTTTTGTATTTTTTCTGCAGAATGTTATTTACGAGTGCTGCACTATGTGGATTTTGTACTGAAATAGTGTGCGTGGATTTGTTTAAATGTCTGTAGACTAAAACTAGATGGCATGAACTGTCCGATTTCATTATAGGAAACAAGGGATGTTCATGGATGAGGTGCAATTTTCTATCACGCCTTGATATTCAAGTTGTTCTAGGATTTCCCAAACTTGAATTTTAGCTTCATGCTTTATTAGGTACTGTGTCTGGGGTTGAGGGACTGAGTTTATTGAAATTTCGTGATCCCATCCAACATGATTGCAGAAAAGTGCAGGAGCTAGCGCTAATGCCCACTCTCTGGCATAGCAATGTTTAATAGACTCTGGAACGAGGTCAGAGATAGCAGGTAAAATTACAGTTGGGCAAGAGGAGTGGACATCTCTAGGAGGACAGCGAGGGACGCACCTTGAGGCAAGTGTGACCCTTTTACCCTCTTCCCATGGGGCAATTAGGACCCTAACTTGCGGTTTAAGAAACACCAGTTTAGTTAGAGGATGACTAGTGTGGTGAGGAGGAGCCTCACATGCCGGCCCTTTCAAGTGAGACAGTTCTGTGCTCAAGCCAGGGCCATGCTGCTACCTGGCAAGAAAGGGAACCAGCAATGCCCCACCCTCTACCCCCAAACAAGTTAAGCACAGACTAGGAAAGAGGGGCACTGAGCATTCACAAGCTGGACTATGCAGCCATTTTGCCTGACATGAACTGGAGAGTACGCCCCTAACCCAGCTGAATCCTACTGTCACTGTAGGACTGACAAAATATGTGCATCCTGTCACTTTGGCAGTACTTTGCCACAGCGGAGTCAGGAAAGAGACTAACCAGAGTAGTGCCATTCACACTCAAGTGAGTTGCCTACCCTTTGCATGTCAAGAGACTGTAAAAGGAGCAGCATAGCCTGCAACATCAGCAAAGTTGCCCCATCCCTCACAAGAAGCAATAGTATTTCAACAGAGATTGTTAAAGCCCACAAGTTTCACTGCCACTGCCAGCAGCAAAAAATCTGATTCCCCTCTGAAAGCTCACTGCGTACTGGCCTGAGAGAAGAGGCCATAAAACAAGGAAGAAACGTCCCCAAGGAGAGAAGTGGGTGTTACCCAATCCTCAGTGGCTATTGGATGCTACTGCAAGCAAGAAAATAGCACCACACACCCCTGGTGGAGAACGCCCACGACCAAAAGAAAGAAGAGCAAGCACACTAAGCGCCTGAAGAGGGCGCCCTGAAGAAGGACCAAGAGCACGTAGTCAGCGGTGCACGACGCATGCATTCAGAAGCTTGACAGCACAGGCAGGCGCCCAAGAGAGCAAGACCTCTCCACAGGAAAGAAGCAATGCTGAACACGAGGAGGCTACGCCAGCCAGCCTCCCGCGGCACAGAATGGCCACCGTTGTGCCACAATTGAGCATGTCACATGAAGTGCCCAACAGTGGTGCCACACATGCCTGAATGGGAACAATGGTGTAGTGGGCAAAAGAGCGATGGATTTAACCCAGATCTTTTGACTGTGGGAGAATGTTTGCATTGTCAGCATTCTGTCCATCATTTGTTTGCTGTAACACTTTTCGCCCTAAGTGGGATGGGTATGCCCAGACGTGGGTCCCTTGCTCACTGTGCCACTGGGTTCAAGCTAACCTGGCTGAAGAAGGAAGACATAGTGTTACATTTCCAAATAAAGATCTAACAAGGTGGAATTACTTGTGTATTTATTAAGCATAACTACAATAAACCAATACATACAAAAGGCTGGGCCAACTGACTCCAAGTAGAATGTAAGTCATGTAGAACCCTGACCCATGGTTCCGCAAGTCACCATTGGCCAGGATGCCACACATCCCCTTTCGTTAACACAATATTACAAGTTAGATAGATATCAAAAGAATAGAATAACATGTTATATAATTGAACTATGTCTAAAATCAGTAGCTAAATTAAATATAAGAAAAGATACAAAACATATTCAGCTGATATCTTTGCAACACATATACAATCATAACAAAAATATCAAATTAGGATAAGCGAATTATGCCATGACAAAATCCTTACACCAGGCTGGTTTGAATTTTAACCTTGAGGTGGCTGGACTCCTAGTATCATTGTAGTTTTGTTGATGTAGTGAAGTGTTATTTGCACCAGAAGATTTATCAAGGTTAGGCCATAAACATGCAGGCACTTTAGCCACCTTGCACATGCTCCACACATTTCCATCAGTTAGCTCTACAACTTGATGACCAACTCTGACTACTTTCAGTGCCATAGAAAACTTCGATTCTCCAGCCTTTATTAATCTCCCCTTCTTCACTCGTACCCAATCTCCAATATGAAATTGGGACAAAGTATCACCACATTTCAGAGATGACATTTGCCTTTCATTGGATGGCCATCGACACTTATCATTAGACACTTTGGATTTGGATTGGTCAACTTTGTTTCTCATCTCTAACATCCATGACTGATTTAAGTCACAAACAGCCTTTCTTCCCCTCATTTTCTCAAATGGAGACAGATCACCAACCACTATAGGAGCAACCCTATAATTCCACACCAAATCTTTGAGGATCTGAGGACAATTTTTCCAGTAGATAATGCCAATTGTACACCCTCTTTCAGAACTCTTATCCACCTTTCAACAATTCCATTACTCTGTGGATAATATACCGATGTTCTAATATGAGAAATACCATGCTTAACCAGATAATCTTCCATTTGGGTGGATGTTAGCTGAGTACCATTGTCGGTAACTAAACCCTTGGGACACCCTTCCTTATTAAACACTTCATTTAAAAATTGAATGATTGTGTGAGAATCAATATATCATGCACTAACTTCATCTCTGACCAATGAGATAATTGATCAATATGAACAATTATATACATCGGACTCTTGGGCAAACAAATTGGACCAGCTATGTCAAGAGAACTCTTTCCCAAACACCTTCAGGCCTTGATACAGGAGCCTTTTCATACTTAACAACTCTTTGTGACTTATCACTCATAGCACATTCCATACACAATTTGACTTTTGACTCGATAAACCTGTCAATAGCTGGCCACCAAAATTCTGTTCTTAATCTGTTTTTCATGCTAGACATCCCAGGATGTCCTACGTGTGCCAAGCACAATACCTGTTCACGCAAATCCTTGGGTACCACTAATTGTACGCCACGAAATAACATGCCATCAATAACTGACAATTCATTGGCCACATACAAATAAGGCAATCATTCTTTATCCAAATCTTTTTTCAATGGCCATCGGGTAGAAATATATTTGATGACTTTTTGAATTGCTTCATCGGTTGCACAAGCATTTTTCCATTCATCTTGCTTGATACACCCATTAGATACCATACAAACAGAAATAACCTTTTCAGTATTCTCATCAGGAATGAATGAGTCACAATCTTCCTTGACAGGCAAACGGGATAAACAGTCTGCTAAAACATTCTTAGCCCCTGGAATGTACTCTACGTTAAAATGGAAATCTTGCAGTTTGCACTGCCATCTGGCAATCCTTGGTGTAGCTTTTCCACAACCCTTTGTGGTAAACATTTCCACCAATGGACTATGATCTGTCCTAACTTTAAATATTGTGCCATATACATATTTCCGGAAATACTCTATACCCCACCAGCATGCCTGTGTTTCCTTTTCAAGAGTTGAATATTTAACTTCAGCATCCCGTAAAGGTCTAGATGCAAACGCAATAGTGACTAATTTCCCATTATGATTTTGCATCAAAACTGCCCCAATTTCAATATTACTGGCATCAGTAATGATAACAGAACTGCAACGCGTATCAAATGTTGCTAATGCAGAAGTTGAAGATAATTCTTTTTTAAGATTTGAAAATTCTGAAGCACACTTTTCACACCAAATACATTTTTGATTTTTTTTCATTAAACTCCTCATATGACTAGTCTTGTCTGAAAATAGAGGAATTAATTTGGCGTTATATTCAGCTAGACCCAAAAAGGATCTGAGCTGATCTTTAGTATGGGGTTCAGGAGCTTTTCGAATTGCTTTTATTAAATTTTGCTTGGGTGATATACCTTTGCCACTAATGTTATTTCCTAAATAGTCAACAGAACTCCTTTCAAATTTACATTTTTCCTTAGTAAGATGAGGTTCCGTGACAATTGTAAGTGGTGTTTTCGACTCGCTCGAATATGGTTGAGTCTGGCATCTATGAACCGCAAATGACGAGTTTAGTGGGTGTACGCGTTTCGCTGTGCTAACCTAAACCGTTCGTCTGTTACGTGGGTTTCTTCATCTGAGCCCACGGGTTCCATTTTAGATACGGCATCCATTTTGTTTCTTGCCCTCAAGTAGTCAGCGAACGGACACTGTCCGCTTCGTGACCCTGGGATTCCCAAACTCTTGCGGAAGACACGTGTTCCTTTGAAGGTGTCTTTATGACGAGGGGGGTGACACCGCAAGGCAGATGGCCCCGCTCGAGGCTCATCTTGCCATGCCGGTCTATTGTCTCAGTTGTGCATTCATTAGGCACGTCTCCTTTGATGCCTGCAATCGTGTTCCCAATCGAATCCGTTATATGTAAATAGCGTCTCTGTTATCAGCCGTAGTCAAAATAATGACATGGGACCTAAATATCCAGAAAATATATGCAGTCGCAATAAGCAATAGTCCTTCCAAAGTCTAAAGCGTAAAATTAGTAAACACCTTACCCCACGCTCACATCTTACAGAGGGGTAATCGGTTTCGGTTCTATCCAACCTCAAAACGTCCCAACCTGGAACACGAAGAGATCTGTTGTAAACTTAGTCAACAGAATGATATACAGAGCCGTTAATTCATGATAATAACCTTTGGAAGGACTATTGCTTATTGCGACTGCATATATTTTCTGGATATTTAGGTCCCATGTCATTATTTTGACTACGGCTGATAACAGAGACGCTATTTACATATAACGGATTTGATTGGGGACCTGGCTGAATAATTCTGATACGAGGGTGAGAACCATCAAGATCAATTATTTTAGATATAGTTTACAGATATGGGATAGTGTAGTGAATGGTATATTCCTAAATTTTTTTAGCGCCCCTACATACAGATACGCAGGATTGGAGTGGGTGAGTTGAGGCTCTTTTTTCTAGATAGGGTGTACATGACCCTTATGTCGCATGACATATGTATATATTGAATAGCTATTTCAGCGCACTTTACAACATGATGATACTTTGTTTCTAGGACGATTTTGATTTAGAGAGCATTATATTACACATGAAGATATATTTCACGACATATGTAGGTGAGTTTTTTATTTTTAATATATTTTTTTATATTTTTTTATATTTACCCGAGTGAGGGTTTTGGAATTAGCATCCGTAAGTTAATGGCTGAGCCATGTATAGATATACAGACCATGGTGAACATTTTGAAATATGGTGTAGCCATATATATGTATACTATGTCTGGTTTTTTACTCAGACATTGTGCCGAGCTAACACTGGAGAGGTCAGATATATAAGAGAGGATTGAAAGTAACTTTTCCAGGTGAATATCGATACTTTCCTCCTGCTCTCATGTTACTGGGTTATAAGGTAGACACTGTGGTTCTTTGGACGGGATAAATTACACTCTTACTTTTCTCTGGTTTGATACCTGCACATATGTTGCACTAAATAAATACTCTCTTGAGGTGATGGGGACTATACTTATTTTTCCCAGACATTTATGATTTGTAGGATTTTAATGGTGGGCTCTGTATATATTTGTGTTACAGCCCTGAGGAAGTCTATGTGTGGAATTTACACACGACGAAACACGTGTTGGCAACATTATTATCCTCATTGATTGATGTATTGAAGATTATTTTCCGGAATTTGGAACTTACCTGGACCTTTGGAATAAACTTTGAAGGACGATCAAGAGACAATGGCTGACTAAAATGTTATTTTGAATTTTGTATTTTGTGGTCTGCTGAATATTTTGGAGTACAAGTATATTTGGATACACTAGTTATATTATTTAATTGAGTGCTCAGGGGTATACAGTACTGTTCATTTCTGTGTATAACAGAAAAATTGGGGTGTTGGATACATGCCCTTTCTCTAGATGCACCTAAATTAGATTGAGTACAAAGAACACACTTATCCCTGATATTAAGTGAGGAGCGCCCTGAGATTGCTTGTATCCCAGTTTTCTAGATCCACAGATACAATTTGAAGCAGTCTCCTTGAACCTACATGCTATGTACTTCTTGCGACTTCTGTGTTCCCTGCAGTAAATAAACCTCGAAATCTTTGACGCCGGAGGAAGTGTCCCGTGTCTCTGTCATTTGTACGCCGGAACAGGTAACCCACGAAGGTTTCAGGTGTTGTCCCTGGCACCGCTGGGTCTTAGAAAAACCCAGTCCTTCAGTTGGTGCCCAACGTGGGGCGGCATCAGCGGTACCGGTCCACAGCCCGACGATCGTGAGGAACTTCGTGTGAAATCTCCGAGGGAAGGTGCACCCCGCTGCATCGATCTAGTTGTCGAAACAAGTGGCCCGAAGACTTTTCCCGCGAAGATCCCCGCCTCCTGACGGCTGCAACGGACTGCTGCCCTGACTGTCGACCTGTTTTGGCGCTTGGCGTAGACCTTGGTAGAGCGAGACGATTGACGGGCCTTCCTGGTGACGCCATTGTTCTTTGAGTTAAGTATTTGTGGGTCGCTCCCCAGAATCCTTAGTTGTTGTAGGTGCTTAGTTGTTGCATGGTTCCATTGCATTTGTGGTCCTTAGTATTTTGTTCTTAGTTGTTCTATTTGACGGCTGCAGTCGCCAAAAACCGAGGGTTTTTGCACTTTTGCAGGGACATTGTAATCCAATAACCCTTGACGTTTGTGAAACTCGGCTAGTGTGCACGATGCCTGGCCATAGTACTTTGTTTAGTTGCTTTAGAGGTTGTGGTGCGGATTCCCGATTGGAGGACTCATGTCCGATACCTCCGGTTGGAACTCCAATATATGAATTATATAGTCGACATGGTGTGGGTCCTATCACGTTCAATGATTGCTAGGTCCGTTATACTGAGGATGACGGTGTCCTTAGTTGGCCACCTCATGGTAGTTTTGAGACCCCGATTTTAGATAATCTTGAAGCTAAATTGTTCCAAAGAAAAGCAAGACCGGCCATGTTTGATTCCTTTCGGTTATGGCGTAAAGAAGCCAAGCAAAAAGAAATCAAACAGCTTAAACGTAATAAGAAGAAAGGTATCGTTACGACGATGAGAAATGCAGAGCAGTTTCAGCGAGACAAAGAAGAGAAGGAAAAGGAAATTTTTGATAGATTGCAACGTATGACAGTGGATAAATGTTATCCCGCTTTACCGACGGGTACTGATAAGAAGGGAGAGGAAGCAGTAGAGGACCCTTTGTTATCCTATCTACTGAAGTCGCCACCTCCATATGCGCAAGATACCACAGCTCTTGTGGTTCCCCCTGTTCCTCAACCTGCTGTTCCGGCAGCTGTTAATCAGCCTGCCGCTGGTCCTGTTCTTGCGTACCCTTCTGTCCCTATTCTTCTACCTGCTACTGTCCCTACTGCTCCACCGTCTATACCTTCTCAAGCTACCTTTCCCGCTACTTCCACTCATGTGGCTACTCCTACTGCTCTTGCTCCTCCGGTATTTGGTCCTCCTATTGTTACCCCTTTACTTCTCTCCTCCTCACCGTCTGTTCGGCGACGAATTCCTAATACTTTTGCCAACTTTTACTCTCCTCTTGGACCGATTCTTGGGTCTGCTGATTTTGATGCTCCCCAAAGACGAAGTCAGCTTCCTGGTGGTAGAGAACGTGACACGCTATTTAAAATGGCGAAAAATTGGATTAGATATCCCCTTAAGAATCCTCCACGTATAGTTGTTGACACTTTCTCTCAATTCAATGAGCCAACACAAAGATTCATGTTTGAAGAAATGTGCAAACTCTTACGCGATGAGATATCAGTTGACGCGGCAGATGATGTACTGGCCGCTTTAACTGAACTTCAGCTTCAGTTTTCGAGTGGTATGATTGTGGGTAGCAATGTTCGACGCGCTGTCGAGCATCTACTATCTTTTCGTCCCGCTTTGATGCCTCGTGCACTGTTTAAAGACGAACATGAGGAATGGATGTCGATGCCTGGTCAGTATCCTATGCGAGAAGTTCCACCAGTGTGGATGCCAGGTAATCCTGCTGCTAATCCTGCTATTCTGCCGCACTTCCAGAGAGTATGGATACACCTTCCATGGAAACGATCGGAAGTTTTGCAGGTTAAGCAGACTTTGGCCGACCCTCGCAAAAATCCTGCGGGGTATTATAAAGAATTGTCTCAGCTAGTGGATGCAACGATAATGAATCTTGCCGACATTGATATGTTGTTCGGCAATGTCGTACCTCAACCGGTATGGGCAAAAATACGTCACGAAGATCATGTAGCTGAATTAGGTGGTGATTGGGCTGCGCTTACAGCGGCTGATGTACGACAAGTTGGTGGGGCTAAACCTGAACAGCTCATTACTGATCTTCCCCAAAGGATAATTACCCTTATGAAGACACTTATGCCAGCAATGAAAGTTAACTGGGATAAACTGTCTGCTTGTAAGCAAAAGAAGGACGAGAGTGTCTCCGATTTCTTTACGAGATTTGAGGAGGCATTTATCGATCATAGTGGTCAAGATATGGGCACTGAGGGAGGTCAGAGATTGTTTGTGGATAAATTTGTATCAAACTTGTTGCCTGAACTTAGCAATAAATTAAGAAATTTAGAAAGTGCGTGGGCTGTTTCTACTTCTGCTCAGATATTGGCTACGGCTCAATATTATGAAAATAGAGAGAAAGAGGAAAATGATCGTGCAGACAAAAAGACGAAAGAGCTAAAAACGAAAGTTTTGTTACAACAAGCGTATCCTCCGCGCTCGAATCAAAACGATTCTCAACAGCGGAATAGATCGCAATCGCAACCCGCTAGGTTGCAGTCGCGGAATGACTCCTCTTCGCAGAGATCTATGCTGGGGTACAATCAATGTGCCTATTGTCGAGGTGAGGGTCATTTGAAATTTGATTGTCCGGTTTTGCGCGACCGGAATAATGGCAATTCATCTAGAGGAGGTCGTAGTTGTCCTCAACAGGCTTCACGAGGTAGAGGTCGTGGTGTTACTCAGAATCAAAATGTGCGTTCTAATAATTCCTCTGATTCCAATAATTGTTTTGATCAGCGTGGATCATCGTCAGGTAGATCCGCACAGTACAATGTGGACGATTATTATATCGACCAGGGTACTGATGACGGTAATTACTAGGACAGCCATAGACAAAGAGAGGGAGTAGTATCAGTTCCGGTTGATCAGAGAGGGCCTTACGTCGCAGTTGCCACATCGTGCGTAGTTGAGCCTTTTCTGTTGGTCACTGGTGCAGCGAAAAGTTCCATCATGCATTCGAAACTCCCTGGCGCACCTTTGTCTGGCTTAACAAATGTTTCCGTTGGATTCTCCGGCGCCCCTGTTAGCAATCCGGTTTCTCGCCCTTTGCCCCTTACAATTGGGCCTCGTGAGCTGAAAGCTCCTTTGATTTTGACTACTGGGTGTGGTGAAAATCTTTTGTGACTGTATTTGCTGAAACACTTGTATGCGACTTTGTACTGTTCTCCTGCGGGAGTAAAACTTACATTGGGTGAGAGAGTAATCTCTCCTATGTACTTGTCCATTGATAAGCTCCCACCGGAATTGAGTTCTCTTCCTGCATCTTTGTGGGCAACAGGTCCCAATGACGTGGGCCTGCTTGACATCTCCCCTTATGTTGTCCAATTGAAATCAAATGTGCGATTACCACGTATTCCCCAGTATCGTATCTCCCTTGATGGTGAGCGAGCGTTGCTAGCGATCATCTATGATTTGATCGAGAAAGATGTTATCGAGGAGACACGGGGAAACGTGTGTAATAGTCCTGTGTTACCTATTCTGAAACGCACTGATCCATCTAAGCCTCCTGTTTATCGTTTTGTCATTGATTTACGGGAGGTGAATAAAATTGTGGTTCCTCAGTTCCCTGTGGTGCCTGACATTACGGCTTTACTGACTCTGATTCCAGCATCTGCTTCTTGGTTCTCAGTGATCGACCTAAAGAATGCTTTCTTTAGTATTCCGATTGCTGAGGAAAGCAGGGACCTATTCGGTTTCTCGTTGGGTGGTCGCAGCTTTAGGTTTAAACGCGCTCCTCAGGGCTATTGTGAGAGTCCATCGATATACAGCCAAACCCTGAAGAGTCAACTTGACGAGTTTGTGTTACCGGCTGGTGCGGCCTTGATCCAATATGTCGATGACTTATTGGTGGCTGCGGACACGCGAGAGATTTGCAAAACAGCTACGGTGTCTTTGTTGCAGCATCTTTGTGACTTACATCATAAGGTGTCACCTTCTAAACTGCAATATTGTTGCCAAGAAGTAACCTATCTAGGTCACTTATTGTCAAAGGAGGGAAGAAGGTTGACCCCAGAGATAATTGCAGCGATCGCTCGAATGACTGTGCCAACAACTCAGAGAGATGTGCGTGCCTTTTTAGGTATCACGTCATACTGCAGGCAATGGATTCCAAATTTTTCATTGCTAGCGAAACCATTGGTAGCCCTCACGTGCAAGGATGTTCCAACTCCTTTGCCATGGACGGAAGAATGTCAGAAAAGTTTTTCTGAACTGCGTGATGCGTTGTGTTCGGCCCCTGTGTTAGGTACTCCTGACTACAGTAAGCCGTTCACAATATACGTTCACGAGAGGGAAGGTTGTGCGTTGAGTGTTTTGAAGCAGCAATTTGTCGGTAAGCAGCGTCCATGTGCATATTTTTCCTCGACCTTGGACCCAGTAGCTAGAGCATTGTCGAGTTGTCTAAGAGCAACAGCGGCAGCTGCGGTGTCCATCCGACAATCTGCAGGATTGGTCATGGATAATATGCTTACGGTGATGGTTCCGCATGCAGTTGACACTCTCTTGAATCGTACAAAAACCCAACATCTGACGAGCGCAAGGTTGTCTTTTTATGAGTTGACGCTTTTGGCAAGTCACATTCAAATAAAGCGCTGCAATGTTCTAAATCCGGCGACGTTGTTGCCCATCAATATGGAATCAGACGAGATATTACCACATGATTGTTATTTGCGAACTGAGGAAGAAACAAAGGGTCGTGTTGACCTAAAAAACGCTCCATTAGAAGACCCCGATGGTACTTTGTATGTGGACGGTTCGTGTTTTAAGTTGCCGAATGGTGATGTGACGACTGCGTATGCTGTGGTAACGTTAAGTACGGTTGTGGAAACGGCGAGATTGAATCAGAATTCTGCACAGGCGGCAGAATTAATTGCCTTGACGAGAGCGTGTGTTTTGTCGAAAGGGAAGCGGGTGAATGTGTTTACCGACAGCCAGTATGCTTTTGGTGTTGCTCATAGCTTTGGACGATTGTGGCGAGAGAGAGGTTTTATGACATCGCATGGTACGAAGATCCAGCACGGACAGCTTGTGAATGATCTTTTAGACGCACTCACATTGCCTAAGCAGGTGGCGATTATTAAATGTAGTGCGCACCGTAAGGTGACGGATGATGTTGGTCGTGGCAATGCGTTTGCTGATGAGATCGCTAAGGAGACTGCGAGAAACCTTACAACTAGAATGTATGTGACGAGTTCGGTAAGGTGGCCTGCAGAAACTGGTATGTGTGAGGATACTGTCGAAAGTGTGAAAGCGATTCAGAATGAGGCCACCGAAACTGAAAAGACCAAGTGGAAGGAAAGCACAGGAAAGTTGGATGCGAATGGATGTTGGATTGATTTGTCAGAGAATCAAAGATGGATGTTGCCGGATGCATATGTGCTAGCTGTTGTGACCATGGCACACGGTTTGTCACATATTAGCGCGAAGGGTATCTGCAAGTTGTTGTCCCCTGTATGGAAGAATGATGGTATTGCTAAATGTGCTGAGAGATTGGTCAAGAATTGCATGGTATGTATGATGTACAATCCTGGCAAGGGCACTCCTACACCCCCTGGCCATTTCGCTCCTCCTACATGTCCCTTTGAGGTAATACAACTGGATTTCATCCATATGGAGCGATGTAATAACCTGAAATACGTTTTTGTTGTGGTTTGCGCATTCTCCCGATGGATCGTAGCTTATCCTCTCAAAGACAATACTGCCCTGTCCACAGCGAAAGTCCTACTGAAGGAATATTTCCCTCGGTATGGAATGCCACGGATTGTATGGTCTGATAACGGAAGTGAGTTTGTGGGGAGTGTGATGAAGAGTGTGTGTAAGGGCCTTGGAATTACACAAAAATTCCACAGCGCCAATCATCCCCAGTCAGCAGGTTTGGTTGAGGGGTACAATGGTACTCTAAAACTAAAACTCGCAAAGATTCAGGCTACGACTGGTCTCTCGTGGCCCGATGCTTTACCTCTGGCTCTTTTGTCAACTAGGGCGAATGTACACTCTCGAGTAGGGCTCAGCCCATATGAGATTGTGTTTGGTCCTCCTGCAAATATTTGGGGGGTTCCTAGACCCAGTGCATTCACAAATCTTGAATATCCAATGCTAATTGATTACCTTCATGATCTGACAGCTAAACTGAGGTTAATTCATCAACAGGTCTTTGAAGCACTGCCGGCGCAGACGGAGGGTCCAGGCCACCAGCTCCAACCCGGAGACTGGGTGGTTACCAGAAACTTTGGCCGGAAGCGAAACCTTGAGCCGAGGTTTATTGGACCCTTCCAAGTCCTACTCGCCACGAGGACCGCTGTTCGTTTGGAGGGCCGTAAGCATTGGGTGCACGCCACGCACACCAAAAAGGTACCAATACCTTTACCAGCGGACTCGTGGGTGAGGACTGGCATCGCTGCAACAGAAACAGAAGCTTTGCCGAATTTTGTGCCGTTCAGTGACGCTCAGCCTGTGGGAGATACTTCAGTGCAGCCACATAACTTTGTTGAACCTTTGCCATTGGAGAATTCAAGATCTGAACTAACGTTTGACCGACAGGACTCTGCTCCACAATCCGACCCATTGTTTGAAGAGCAGACTCGTCCTGGAAGAAGCAGATATTTTCTTCGTTCCAATACCAGAGACAAATAAAATTATTTTTGCTTTCTCCTTTTTGAAATTCACGTTACCCCATTATCACTCTGAACATTTCTGAACAACTGTGGTTCTTATCAAATTCTGAGTTCTTTTCCACACATGTGTGTTTTTCCACAGCTATGAGATTTTATATATATTGTTTGATCAAAAGAACCTTACATCCGGGTTGACCGTAGGGCCGTGCGGGTACTTCCTTCTGTTTAGTAGGTCCTGACACTAGGTTGGAGGCCGTTGATTCCTAGGAACTCCTGGGGATTGACCATTAGTACACAGAACGAAGTGCGTCAAGAACGTTGCGGACGGTTTTAGAGGATGGCATTCTCAAAGTTGTCGGAAGTGGAGAAGACTCAAGCGCAAAGATTCGAACTGCATAGGGTTGTACGTACCAAATGTTTTATGTTTCAGGTGTTCCTACTGTTCCTAACTGTTTCCATGTTACTGGTGGGTGGAGTATACTATGCGATACAATCACTCTTGCCTTCTGCTTCACCTACCCTTTCCTCTGAACCAAAACCTACTTCCACTGTTTCTCCTCATTCCTTTCACATCTTACCCCAACACGAGCAGGTTAGACGTGCGGAATTCATGAACAATTCCTTTGTTCAGCTCCTTCATCAACATCAGTTGGTGATGAACACTACCAATTGTTGGGTGTGTGGGTTAATGCCACATACCACGGATAGGGGAATTCCGTACTTGGTCCTTCCTTACAGTTCCCAGGGTTCAGCTCGAGCATTCCAAACTATGTTTCGTAGCGCACTAGATTCCTACCCCCATCGAGAGCCACGCACTGCAGATCATGGTCCTGGCCCGTACCACAAGCCTTTGGCAAGAGCGATTACCGATTTAGATAGGGATATCTTTGACGCATCGCTTATCCCAGAGGAAGAGGTGCGAGCATACAGTGATCTGAGTGAGGCGGAGTATAGCATGTCAGTGGGTGATCGGCAGCTTAAAAGCTCGTCTCCGATCTGGATCGTACCCCATCTCGGTAATTTCTGTCTGAAAGGCCTTGGCCGAAGCCCGCGAGCTCAGCTTGGGAGGAGTGCCTGTACCGAAACGTATGTTTTGCCGTCGGCCTCTTCCCCTGCTTTTCTGACTGCCAAGGGTACTTACTTTGTTTGTTATGATCGCGCATATACATGGTTGCCTCGTGACTTCTCAGGCACATGTTATATTGCAAATTTGTTGCCGCCGACCTTTACTGTTGGGTCGGATTATCACAAGACCAGAGTTGTGAGAGGCGTGATTAGCGAAGAGAACACTGCCGGTCAAGAAGCAGGAGACTTCTTTAAGGGTTTCTTGCCGTTTTGGGGACCTATGATCAATAATAGGAACCTGAGACAGTTGACTCGAGTGGTGGAATCGACCGCTAACATCACTGCGAGCGCCCTTGGTAACATCACAGCAGAGCTTCAGGCTGACAGGCTTATGACGTTACAAAATCGTATGGTTTTAGACGTTGTCCTTGCAGATAGAGGTGGAGTATGTAAGGTGATCCATTCGAGTTGCTGCATTTTCATTCCTGACAATGCTCCAACTGTCTATCAAGCCATCTCAAAGTTGCATAAGATCTCCGAGTCCATACACGTGGACGTAGGGGATTGGACGCTACTAGGGTGGTTTTGGGGCCTGATGTCGACGTGGGGTTGAAAAATTCTGATGATCATTGGGGTTGTTGTAGCATTTCTGTTCACGTGTTGTCTTTGTGTGCAGTGTGGTCCTGCCTTATGTGGCCTCTGTGCTACGACGTGTATAAGACGGCCACCTGTTACCAAGGAAGCACTGATGGATAGAATAATGTTGCAGCAACATCTGGATGGTCTGATGAATATCGAGATCGATTCTGATTCCGACTAGTGCTTGCCTACATGAGGGCAAAAGGAGCGTCTGAGGTTCCGTGACAATTGTAAGTGGTGTTTTCGACTCAATCGAATATGGTTGAGTCTGGTATCTATGAACCGCAAATGACGAGTTTAGTGGGTGTACGCGTTTTCGCTGTGCTAACCTAAACCGTTTGTCTGTTACGTGGGTTTCTTCATCTGAACCCACGGGTTCCATTTTAGATACGGCATCCATTTTGTTTCTTGCCCTCAAGTAGTCAGCGAATGGACACTGTCCGCTTCGTGACCCTGGGATTCCCAAACTCTTGCGGAAGACACGTGTTCCTTTGAAGGTGTCTTTATGAAGAGGGGGATGACACCGCAAGGCAGATGGCCCCGCTCGAGGCTCATCTTGCCGTGCCGGTCTATTGTCTCAGTTGTGCATTCATTAGGCACGTCTCCTTTGATCCCTGCAATCGTGTTCCTGATAGCACCCCCTTACACTCTTTTCAATCTGTTCGCTATCCTCGTCTTCCTCTGCACCTGTTTCTGACTCTTCCTTGATTCGTTTACTGCCGGAATGGAATGCACTAATGGTGAGAAGATGTACTTTTACAGTTGGGAACCGGCAATGCTACTGTAATTATGTTCCGGGACCCTGAATACATGAAAGCGACCCCCTATGAAATTTACTGTGGGAACCGGGTTGTAACCTTTTGTTTGCCATGTTGTTGTACGATGAAAAACGGTATAAAAGGGGCAATCCACAGATACAATTTGAAGCAGTCTCCTTGAACCTACATGCTATGTACTTCTTGCGACTTCTGTGTTCCCTGCAGTAAATAAACCTCGAAATCTTTGACGCCGAAGGAAGTGTCCTGTGTCTCTGTCATTTGTACGCCGGAACAGGTAACCCACGAAGGTTTCAGGTGTTGTCCCTGGCACCGCTGGGTCTTAGAAAAACCCAGTCCTTCAAAGAGTCATTCCACAGTTTTCCAAGATGCTCACTACTTTACATAAAGTTTCAGTATGATCTTGCTTATGATCTTGTTTATTTGTTTTATGTGAAATACACTTTCCTGCAATCTCCTTTTACTCTTAAACAGCAATCAAGACTGAGCTCGAGCTCCCAAGTCTATCGCAGCACAGCATGGAGACAGGAGCAAGCACCACAAATGTGAACACTCAAGGCACAAGAACTACACTCTCAAGCAAAGAAGATGGAAGAAGGTGACTCTTCATCCAGGTAGTTGAGCACTGAAAAGACCCCGAGAAGGGGATTGGGCCTGCGAGAGGTCCATGAGGAGGAGAAGCAAGTCCTATCGACAGAACCGACCTGTGACAGGTCCACAGCAAAGAAAATACAAAGTCCTAAGAACCGGACTTGAGCGGTGATATGTCCATTTGGCTCAAACATGAGACATGTAACAGTAGAGAAGAGTATGGTGAGGAGGAGAAGAGTGATGCCATAGGCGGAACAACCACCAAGAGGGAGAAGAGTGATAAGACCGAGGTCTCGTGCCACTGCCGGAGAGGGCATCCATCAACAGAAGCCAGCCACCAGGGTGCAGAGACATCACTGGAGACAGCTTTACAATAGGACCAACAGTAAGCCGCAAGCAAGCGTGATCTGCGTCCAGTCCCCATGCTTCACAGGGCAACCGTCCAGTCACCTGTCACCAGCTGCTTGGCATTGATGGCATTTCAGCTAGCAAGTACACATGCCAAAATATAACTGTAAGTGGCCACGAAGTCCCTCCAGTCCTCCTCACTCCAAGATGTTGCCTCAAGCAAGATATTGCTACCTGTCATTCAAGTGCAAGAATATAATCATCCTCATTACCCAGGTGTATCACCAGAAACACCCAAGGAGCATCGCACCATCAGAGTGGATCCAAACGCCTGAAACATCCAGAGACCAATGAGGCATTCCTGGCACTGTGGGAAGCTAGCCACCCAGAAGCCTTCTGTGTGTCCCTGTGAACTCGAACTCTGCTGAAGAGCACATGCTCGAGCATTGGACTTTCCACCCTTGGGGTTACATGAGCCTTGGCCATGACCCTGTTGGGAGTTCTGCAGCAAACCCTAGGTGCGACCTCTATGAGGACCCGCACAGCCCAATCAGTCACGTGGCAATCCAGGGGCAAGGGCATCAAGGGACTTCCAGTGAGAGGGGAATCCCAACAAGAGAGATGTGTCTGCAGCAGCTCCATGACAGTGACCGGGAAACATAGAGGTTGCAAATGGAAACTGGTCACCCAAAGATCATCTGATGAAGGCATTTTCACCTGAGTCCCGATGGCCAGAGCATACATAACCCCAAGACACCACCCTTTGTAGCTGAAGGAGAGACTTGGCTATGGTCCTGTCGGCAGTTCCTCAGCAATGCCTTTGCATGGCTTACAAGATGCCACACACAGTCCACACGGTCCTGAAGCAACCCGGGAGAAAGGGCCTCCAGGAGACTTCTGTGAGAGGGGAGTCAAGGCAGGAGAGGAACTTCTGAAGCCACTGTGCTGGCAGGCACTAGGAAGTATCATTGCCTTCAAGGAAGGCCCTCCTCCACTGAAGTCATCCCCCGTCTTTGCAGGTTTGCCGTTAAGCATGGGCGAATTTTGCGAATTCGCGATCCGCGAATTTTCGGATTTGCGAATTCACGATCCGCAAAATTCGCGAATTTGTGCGAATTTGCGGATTTTTGTTTTTTTGCGTGTTCGCGGGGTTTTTTGCGTGTTCGTGGGGATTTTTGCGTCTTCGCGAGCCGCTTGCATATCGAAGTTACCCATGCAGTCGTTTATGGGAGAGGGAGAGAGAGATAGATAGATAGATAGATAGATAGATAGATAGATAGATAGATAGATAGATAGATAGAAAGAGAGAGAAAGAGAGGGAAAGAGAGAGGGAGAGAGAGAACGAGAGAAAGAAAGAGAGGCCAGATCTCTGAAGGGCCAGATTCCTGAGTTGCCCCTACAGAACATACAGCTTTTTATTTTTAGCAAAATGCATATGAAAATTGTGCTGTAAAGGTCTCTTTTAGTTTAACCCCTCCTGACAACTCAAAATGGGTGTATTTGCCATCCTCTCCCTTCTTCCTGTTTTTTATATCTGTAAGTGCTTCCTGATGAGGTTTAATTCCTTGGACAGGTGCCTCGTTGCCTACTTGTAACTATTCTCTGACCCTGCTTCAAGGGTCAGAGCCGGGTCAGAGAATAGTTTCAAGGAGGCAACGAGGCGCCAGGAAGCAATTAGCAGCAGGTGTCCAAGTTGAAGTTAATTTGTTTGTAACCCTTTTGTAAAAGGTTACAAAGAAATTAGGTTCAACTTTTGCACCTGCTGCTGTAACCCTTGCTTGGATGAAAATTCGTCCCCGCTGATTCGCTGATTTTACTGCGATTTCGCGAGATTCACGGATCGCGAAATCACGGAAAATCCGCAAATTCGCCCGCGAAACGGATTTTACGCCCACCTTTATTTGCCGTCCACTGTAGCCTGGGCGCCTTCAAGAGGATCTCCAAAGTGGACTCTACCACCGCTCCTGATGCATCCGCATTAAACTGTGTAAATAGTCTCCAGCACCATGAGACCAGGCCGGCTTGAATGCCAACCCCAAGGTGGACGAAAACGTCATGGACATGTGTCAAGAGATCCAGTACTGCATGACAGGTGGCCTGAAGAGACTCAGTGGTTCTGTGTTTTTTCTGTAATTTGTTTCCCTTAGGCTGGACTTTGTTTGGTTCTTTTACAATAAAGTGTGGGTGGGATGCAGTGTCCTGCTGGACACGTTCTAGTGCTGTAAAAACACAGGTTAACCCAAAAAGTCACTGGGACCTGGGTGAATAGTTGATACAAACAATGTGGTCCCAGATAGTAGAACAAATAAATCGAAAGTAACTTGAATAAATACAAGAAAAATTATAACACAATTGTTTTTAATCACAACGTGTCTCGTAAAAAATTATTCATAAAATAGATACATAGTAAATCACATATAATGCCCCTAAAGGGTAAGACAGGGAAGGGTAGTGATGGGATAGTGAAGGTATAGGAATTATGTTAGACCTGTCTGGCCTTTTGCGTAGCCCCTCCTATTAATTATTTATTTTGTCCCTTTTTTGCCCCTCATACCCTTTATATCTTTCTGTGTCCACTGGATTATTTTTACGGTGTTGGCCTAGGGGTTACATGCTCTTTTGCCCTCATAGTTTTTCACCTAAGGCCTAGGTGCCTTTTCTGACTGGAAAGTATGGGACCCACAAAATGGTCGCCATTAACTGCCATAACGGTCATCCCTGGGAAGGGCCCATAGACTAGAATAGGGGCCTTCCAGAACCTTCTGGTCCCTTCTGGACCTTCTGAGGCCACCCTATAAAAGGTCAGCTGCAGGGCAGCCATTTTGTCTTTTCAGAGTAGGCTAGCTGGAGTTAAGGCTGTAGCATAAGGCGGGGGTAGGATAATCAGAGGGTTGACCTCCCAGTGTAGGGACGCTCCTTACTGTTTCACCACCCTTCTCCCCTTGTAGTTGATGACCTGACCCTGCCTGAGGAAATCCTGGAGACCCTGGGCACCTGTCCTCATCCAGCCCCCAGAGGAAAGAGTGGGTGAGGGAGGTTGTACTGGAGTGTAGCTTCATCCACTGCCCAGTAAGGAAAGGGTCCTGGTGCAGATTAAAGGAGAGGGAAGCCTGTGTGCCCTTATCAGACGCCATAAGAACTGAGAGAAAAGGAGGCCTCATCAGGCATTTCAACAGAACCCCCCCCCCCTTTTTGGTATCTGTGGTAACGCTTCGCCACATTAGGGGTAGTGGGGTCATCCTGGTCGAAGGCTAGAACCAAGTGCCTGGGGCAGTAACGCCGAGTGAACTGGCCGTGTAGCGAAGGCTGCCCCCATCTCTCTTTGACTGGTGACTGAGGCTTTAGGATCGCGCTGAGGAATCTCATCCCCGAACTGCGCAGGCCCCGCCGAGGGAACTGGCCGTGTAGCGAAGGCTGCCCCCATCTCTCTGTGACTGGTGACTGAGGCTTTAGGCTCGCGCTAAGGAATCTCATCCCCGCACTGCGCAGGCCCCGACGAGTGAACGCGGGTCCTGGAGTGTGGGCGGATCCAAAGGAGGAGGTCCCGCGGAGCTGAGCAGGCTCTGTCCTTGAGTCGCTAATCACCTGCGCATGCCGGTCGAGCCGCTTCCCTCAAGGAAGGCGGAGTCAGCGCCTGTGGAGAAAGCGGGCGCGAGGCGAGCATCGGCTCTCCTCCGCTTGTGTACCCCTCTTTCCCGCTCTAGCTCCAACACCGAGAAGCTGTTCTAGCGGGTGAGGAGGGACGAAGGGGCAGACAGGTCCGCGCCAAGTGCCCTGGTGTGGTCTTTGTTCCCCCCCGACGATCGGAGTCTCTGGCCCGGTGGGCCCAGCACTGAGAAGTAAGGAGTGAATGAGAGGGGGAAGTTGAAGGCTGTAGATTATCCGATAAAAGGGCAGAGGAGCAGTAACTATCGGTTGGCCACACACAGAGTGAGTTAAACTGGGCAAAACCTTTCAAGACTTCCACAAGAGACATCATAGATCTGTTGTTGAATGCTGACTGAATTATTTTGGTAAATAAACCTCCTTGAGACAGCTCTAGAGGAGAGCTTGCACAGAATAAGTTGAGTGGGGAATACTAGCCATCCTTCCTTGGTGTTGTAGGTGGGGGATAAATGATAATAACCCTTATTGAAGGATCAAAGACTAGCTGAGCTTGTAAGGTGTGTAGACACTGCTCCCTGAGAACCAATGTAATGTACTTTCATGCTGAAAAATTGAATTGTGAGATATCTTTGCAGACTTGTAGAAATCGATAACTTTACTGTTTGAATTTACCGTTCTGTACTAACTAAGGATAAATATTAGAAAAGAGAACAAAGTAATATTTTTATAAAACAACACGTATTTTCCTACAAAAATGATGGTGTAGTGTCCTTTTTGTTTGGAAGTACATTGGTTTACTGCTGGGTGGTGTGCAACCTTTACACATGTGCCTCTATTTAGTGACTGTCTTACCCTAGGCCGGGCTAGCCTATGTAACCAGGCTATCCTAGGTCCAACAAATTATAACACTGGTCAATTAGACCGGAGTACACCAGAAATAATAATAGGTTAACACAATGGAAAGAACAATTCATCAATTAATTCAACAATCATGCCCCAAATAAAGTAGAATCACAAATAAGTCAGGGAAGAGGCTGAACACAGGAGGAAGTGTCGACGTTTCGACCCAAGTAGATGCAGGCGTAGTGTAAACCTTGCTAGAGGGTCTTCATCAGGACAAAGGGATGTGGAGGGTAGGGCAATGAATCTGTATGGGAAATTAATAAATTACTGTTACTGAGGGTCACAATGGATCCCAAATAGTCCTAAAATAGTGAAAGGACGAGAAGGAAAATACATGGTCATATTTTGAAATCATAAGAGGAATACATTAGAGGAAAAGTCATGACCGGTAGTTATTACGATTCTACATGATGGTAAAAAGCACATCTCACGTGAGGTAAGCCATAGTAGGAAACCTCACCACCAAACATTGTCATTTGCAAAACACCATGTTATGAATATATCTTAGCCTAGTCAGAAAAACCAACCAATGCCAAGGTCGAAAACTTGTTCAAATAATGATGGGACCAAGACTACAGAACAGTAGTAGTGTCTAGAGGGACAGGCAGTCCCTAATTAGCTGGTTTGGTAGACTTATGATCAGGTATGGAAAACGATCAAGGTCCTGAAATAGGGAGGTTTTTAAAAAATTCACTAACAGCTAATTTGGCATGAGGAGTACATAAAAACGACACAGCAATTGTCCATTAGCCTACCTTTAGTTACTAAAAATGTGGCTGCGTCTGGAATTTCAAAGATATCGGCTATATAATATCACATAAGAATGTTTGTGCATAGAGATATTATAATTGAGGGAATTTCGCATACCTGATTTGCATAAATTCTTTGTGTTATAGACAACGTATGTAGGCCGTATAGAAAAACCGGAATGCCGTGTCTGAGTAATAGAAAAAACCATTAAGTAATGTGTTCAAAAAGTTTCTTCGCAACATACGGCATAATGGGATCATCACAAGCGTACCTTGGAACGATGCTGTATACGCTGTTACGGTGAAAGCGCCATGTGTGTCATTAAAATCTCTGAAGAGAAGAAATGAGCCCATTAATTACTAAGGTCACGTTATAGAAGTGCTATACGCATTAAAAACAGCACAGTTCTCGCTAAAGGCGTCCGGGCTGGCATACCTGTGGTCACGAGAAGTACGGCCTTGAACGGGGGTTCCGATGTAATTACTATTGGCGGCGGAGGTAAGACGCCGTTGTGATGAGAGGCAAAGAATTATTCAAGAATCAGGGTTCAATCGCCGCATCCAGCAGCAGGGTCTGTAGAGTAATGGGGCAACACATGAATCACTCGGTTTCCCATGGTAAAGTAAAAGGCCTTTCACCATTAGCAGGAATTTCACAGAACATACCAGTACGGGACGTAGTAAAGGGCTAGTAATTGGATTCAAAAGAGCAGCAGTCATCGGTAGACGCCGTCAAAGCAAAACAATATATCAAGTTCCGGGAAGCGTCCCGGTCACGTGACCCATGCTGGTCATTGTGATAGAAAGCAGACTTGTAAAAAGATTTAGGTGCAGCGACGTGTAACACGGTTTGCACTGATGAATAATACCCGGGGGGGTTTTGTGGGGTTGGTGGGGGTCCACTGTATTACTCCACAAAGTTCCAAAAGAGCCCATAAAATTGCAGAGTGAATGAGAGATGGTATAGGACATAATTGTACATCTAAATAGATGTTGAATACACGGCAAACAATGTCAGTTGTCAAAATTATCATGATTTGTAATAGGATAACCGGCATGGGCTCATATGGCTAGAGAAGTTCAATACATAATACCATATGGCAGATAGTTCAAATCATCAGCGAGTACAATGTAATAACAGACATACACTGGCATGGTTAAAAGTCCCAACTAAATGCAGTTTGAAACGGGGATGCAGCTGAGCCAACAAGTTCATTATGATGTACAAAGTCAATACATAAAACAGTATAATATAATCAACCTAAAGGTGGCCACAACATCGCAGCATTAATATTGGTCACGTCATTAGTAGATCTTATTTTGAAAAATGTAGAAATAAAACAGGTACGGCGTACCTATTGGGCACGATGGTAAAGGCCGCATAAAGTACAAATTTCACATTATTCCAAAATATATTCAAAACCAGTATAGATTATTAGATATTATGATGGTGATGATTAGATTCATAGATTAGCCATTTGGGCAAAAGTGCTTTCTGTTTCATTGAGTCCTGACCTTACAGAGTCAAAAAGAAACATCCATTTTGCTTCACGGATGTTGAGGATATTAGAAAGACTACCCCCTCTAGGGCCTAGTGTGACCTTCTCCAGAATAATCCACCTAAGGCTATCTGGCGAATGTTGTTTGACTTTGAAATGATCCACTAGTGGGGCTTCCACTACCTCACATCTAATTCTACTTTGGTGTTGCAAAATCCTGACTTTTGCCTTCTGCTGGATTTGACCTATATAAATTAGATCACATTCGCAAATGATGGCATAGTTCACATTCTGAGTGTTGTAGTTTGTTAGTGATTTCAAAGGGATCTTGTGATACTTGTATTCAAAGACCTTAGTCTGGATTGAGCTATCACAGGCTTTACACTTGGTGCACCTATGATGACCCATGACTGGTGGAAGATTCCAGAGTGAAAGAACAGTTGTGGGTTCTGCAGGAGGGAGGAATGATCGGACAACATGGTCTCTGATGTTCTTGCCCCTTTTGAAAGCATGCAGAGGTAGTGTGGGGTATCCGATATCGTCAGATATCAGCGGCCAATGTTTATTAATGATTTTCTTTATCCTGTTACTCTCCGTTGTAAAAGTGGTCACACATACCATCCGAATATTCTGTTGGTCAGTATTCGATTTGGGTTGTAATAGGCATTCTCTCGGGTTATACCAAGC
Source organism: Lissotriton vulgaris (assembly GCF_964263255.1). Classification (NCBI taxonomy): domain Eukaryota; kingdom Metazoa; phylum Chordata; class Amphibia; order Caudata; family Salamandridae; genus Lissotriton; species Lissotriton vulgaris. The sequence goes on along the minus strand of NC_141695.1, from coordinate 1,629,702,491 downwards.
TCGTTTTTTGGCCCTTTTCACCAAACGTCGGGGATATCCTCTCTGTATCAGTCTATTCATTAGGTCATCTGCCTGTTCCATATAATGTATTTTGTCAGAGCAGTTCCTGCGAATTCGTAGAAACTGCTCGATGGGCAGGTTGTCTCTAAGGGATCTGGGATGGTTACTTCCATACTGAAGGAGCGAGTTGCGCTCAGTTGGTTTACGAAAAAGAGTCGTCTTCAGGTTTCCATCATCATTATAGATCGTGAGATCCAGGAAGTCAACACGGGTTGAATCAGATTTGAATGTAAATTTGATATCTGCAGACTGTAGATCCAGCCAAGCTTGAAAGGCAGATAACTCAGTGTCAGTTCCATTCCAGATGAATAGAATATCATCTATATACCGGACCCACAATCCAAGATGGTCTTTGAATGGGTTCCGGTCATTGAGGATGATGTCTTCTTTGAAGGCCGGCATAAAGAGAATTGCCAGATCTGGGGCAAAAGTGGCCCTCATAGCCACACCCTTCGTTTGCAGATAGAAGTGGTCTTGGAACATAAAAAAGTTTTTCATCATGGCCAGCCTTAGGAGTCCTATTATGAAATCTGTCGGCACGCGTGTTGGAGCCGTCCTCAGATTGAGATAGCGTGTCATAATGGTTATGGCCTCGTCTTGCGGGATACTTGTGTATAAGGAAGTAATATCACAAGTGACCAGCACCTGTTTCTCAGCATCATAGGGCAGACCATCCACAATACTTATGGTGTGCATTGTATCGCGGAGATAGGTAGGGGTCGCCTCGGCCAGGGGTTTGAGAAAGAAATCAATATACCGACCCAGTGGTTCAAGCATAGACCCACAACCCGATACAATGGGTCTACCAGGTGGCTCGCACAAGTCCTTGTGAATCTTTGGGAGGGTATATATTGTTGGTAGTCTTGGGGTCCGTTGATTTAGAAAATTGAATTCTAATTCAGTGAGGAATCCTTCATCCAGACCCATCCTGGTCAGAGATAGAATATCAGATGCAAGCGCCAGAGAGGGGTCAGTATTGAGTTTTTTTATAGCTGATGCCATCATTCAGCTGTTTGTAGATCTCTTTTTTATAGTTCTTGGTATCCTGGACCACAATGGCACCGCCTTTTTCCGCCGGCTTGATTATAATTTCTCTGTTATTCCCAAGAGATCGAAGGGCCATTTTTTCATTCCTGTTGATGTTAAAGGGATGATACCAGCGTTTCTCCAGAATCTGATTGACGTATGCCAGGTATGCCAGCCCGGACGCCTTTAGCGAGAACTGTGCTGTTTTTAATGCGTACAGCACTTCTATAACGTGACCTTAGTAATTAATGGGCTAATTTCTTCTCTTCAGAGATTTTAATGACACGCATGACGCTTTCACCGTAACAATGTATACAGCATCGTTCCAAGGTACGCTTGTGATGATCCCATTATGCCGTATGTTGCGAAGAAACTTTTTGAACACATTACTTAATGGTTTTTTCTATTACTCAGACACGGCATTCCGGTTTTTCTATACGGCCTACATACGTTGTCTATAACACAAAGAATTTATGCAAATCAGGTATGCGAAATTCCCTCAATTATAATATCTCTATGCACAAACATTCTTATGTGATATTATATAGCCGATATCTTTGAAATTCCAGACGCAGCCATATTTTTAGTATTGCTGAGAGCCATTGCCATCGAACCCCACGTGCTGTATTTCTTTAATAACTAAAGGTAGGCTAATGGACAATTGCTGTGTCGTTTTTATGTACTCCTCATGCCAAATTAGCTGTTAGTGAATATTTTTAAAACCTGCCTATTTCAGGACCTTGATCGTTTTCCATACCTGATCATAAGTCTACCAAACCAGCTAATTAGGGACTGCCTGTCCCCCTAGACACTACTACTGTTCTGTAGTCTTGGTCCTATCATTATTTGAACAAGTTTTCGACCTTGGTATTGGTTGGTTTTTCTGACTAGGCTAAGATATATTCATAACATGGTGTTTTGCAAATGACAATGTTTGTTGGTGAGGTTTCCTACTATGGCTTACCTCACGTGAGATGTGCTTTTTACCATCATGTAGAATCGTAATAACTACCGGTCATGACTTTTCCTCTAATGTATTCCTCTTATGATTTCAAAATATGACCATGTATTTTCCTTCTCGTCCTTTTATTATTTTAGGACTATTTGGGATCCATTATGACCCTCAGTAACAGTAATTTATTAACTTCCCATTCAGATTCATTGCCCCACCCTCCACGTCCCTTTGTCCTGATGAAGACCCTCTAGCAAGGTTTACACTATGCCTGCATCTACTTGTGTCGAAACATCGACACTTCCTCCTGTGTTCAGCCTCTTCCCTGACTTATCATTTGTGATTCTACTTTATTTGGGGCATGATTGTTGAATTAATTGATGAATTGTTCTTTCCATTGTGTTAACCTATTATTATTTCTGGTGTACTTAGGTCTAATTGACCAGTGTTATAATTCCTATACCTTCACTATCCCATCACTACCCTTCCCTGTCTTACCCTTTAGGGGCATTATATGTGATTTACTATGTATCTATTTTATGAATAATTTATTACGAGACACGTTGTGATGAAAAACAATTGTGTTATAATTTTTCTTGTATTTATTCAAGTTACTTTCGATTTATTTGTTCTACTATCTGGGACCACATTGTTTGTACCGGACACATTCTAGTGTTCATGAGTGTGGTGTATTACATGTTACACCCACCTACCACAGGCGTAACCGGTCAGGTGTCCCTGATAATAAAAAGGGTCCGGGCACATGTGTCCTGGGCCAGTTATTAGTACCAAAGTCACTGTTGGACTGTTCCTTATTTGCGAGTATATAAACCTAGAGCCCACTTTTACATCTGCTAATAACTGTGGTGTCTGCATTTCTCAATCTACACAAACGTTTCCAAAAAAACTTTCTTCACTTGACTTACCATAGGATCGACATTAGCATTGGCCAGGGTTGGACTCGCCTCCAGTGCAGAGGCGGCTGGCATGACTCGTGGGTGGTGAGGCGGGAGACGTGGTGGTTTGGGGCCATGGGGCATGATGTAACTGTAAAACCCAAAAAAATTAAACAAAATTACACACGAACCTTGCCGCCAGGTCCCGCCGCCATGTCTTTGTTCCTTGCTCCTGCGCTCCTCATGGAGGGCCCACCAAACAGTTGTTGTGCACTTAGGAAAGGGCAAAACACTCCTCCACTGTACTGCTCTGTGAGCAGAACAGCCCTGTCGACTCACCCGCATGCAAGGGTAACATAACATGATAATAACTCAAAGTTATTATCATGTTATATTCACTTTCCTTTACACTGCTCAAAAGCAGTGGGGCGACCCTTCTCCACCATAGCGGGGGAGCCGCCACTGTGACCAGTGCAATTTGGCAATGTAAATAACGGCTGGTCTGACCAGTTAGTGTGGGGGCTATTGGACTGTTTGCGGGACTGTTCTTTGAGACACTATTGTTGACTCTTACACAGAACTGCTTTAGAATGAATACACTCCCTGCCGTACTGTAGTTTCGCTACTATTATTGTCTGGCATTTGAACTCTACTGCTTATTAATGTTGTCTGATTCGCCCCCAAACGAAAGAATAGCAGATGTCTTGGTACAAAATGTATAAATCCAATTTTTGGCTCTTAAAATTCTTAAAGTGTATCGGTCAGTTCTCAAATGTCTATCAAGAGGATTATTTTGGTACTTAATGTTCTCCAACATTGCATCTTATGGGAAGCCGTTCATGTCAAAATTACAGATCCCCATGTAAGACATCTCCTGAAATGCATGGGGTGCTGCAAAATGTATTTGACACACACCAGAATGGACCTGATGTACAAAAGCTTTTCTTACATACTATGATTGTCAGTGCGTAATGCATTAGTAGTACATATGGGGCTGGGCCTAGATCACCTTTTCATTTATCCGTGAAGCAAACAGCTTCTTTGTTAGGTCGTTTTTACTACATCAGTGACAAAGTGTACTTGATATATTCTTCTATGGTTAAGGTCTGACATCTACTGGTAGAATGAAGTTTTACACATGTTTGTATGTCATGGATGATTGTAATAATCACAAAGAAGAGAACCGAGGAGAAGGACAATAAGTTAGATCGTTTTCAAAGTTAAAGAAAATAAAAATTAAACACATATATAAAAAGAAATTCCTTGAATTACTTATGAGCTGATAAATGGCAAACTGAAGTGAATCAATATAAAGAGCATGGGATGCTCCCAGTGCTTAATTTGTAAAAAATGAAGTGCAGGTGCTCAAATGTTTGTCAGAGGCCACACCTACTTTTCTCTGGCTCCGCCCACTTCATCCACTGGCTCCACCCACTTACTATATTGGCTCCACCCACATTTTCAACTGGCTCTGCTAAAAGTTAGAGGTAATATATATATATATCTGGCTGATCCGAAATTTCAGCAAGGGAGCCTTCCTCATAGTAAGGTTTTGATAGGAGGGTCCCTTGCCTTGTGAACATTTTGAAAAAGATTAACTCAAAAGTGCATTTAAAGCACAATGTTGTAATAAATTAGCTAAAATCACTAATGCATTGAAAAGGGACCATTTCAGTGCTGTATGTGCTGATTTGGTGAGAAAGGAGTACAATACTGGGGTAGGGTATGTGTGCCATTTTTAACAGTCTATGAATTCTAAGGTACAACTTTTACATAGCTTATGTGCCAAAATGAACCAAAATGTTGTTAAAACACTCTAAACGGAGAAAGTGAACAACATCATGCAATGTACTTGAATTAGTCAGTCATCATGGCACTTCCAGTGGCCGAAGGGGTATGTGATTATTCAGTACACTAGAGTATTTTGTTAGAGAAACAATTGAAAAAAGAAGAGGATTACCAAGTGGGCTTGTTACTATAGCTTAGACCCTGGGGGATAGATGTGCATTTATTAGACACAGATTAGTTAAATAAAATATGGAACTATGCAGTTCTGTATCACACAGACACAACAGATTAGAAAAGAGGCATATATTCCAAATATGACTTTTTAATTCAAGAATTGTATCTTACCAGAAAGCTCAGCAAAATGTAATCTCCACCAAAAGGACCTAGAGCTACCTAGGCCAAAGGAATAGATAATGACGAGGCAGTTTGAATTTCACAGTATTGCAAGTCAGACTCCTAGCTATTAGTGCAAAATGGCCATAGTCAGTCTGTCAGTGCCATACAAAATGTAAACCTATAAAGACAAAATAATGTAACATAAAGCATATAAATACAAATAAATATGTTCTAAAATGAAAAAGCAAGGTAAATCTTATAGAAACAAAATAAATTATATAAATTATAATAAATATAACATCCAAACCAAGAGACAGCTATAAGAAAATATTAAATAAATTGACACTGTCAATCAATGCAAATAAATAACCTATATAAAGTACACAACAATTAAATTTCCCCAAAAGTCCAGTAAAGCCTAACTTTTTTAAAATATTGCAATGACCTATTTTTCAGTTACACTGGGCTAGCATCTATTTTTCTAGAAAAGCCCACACACAGTCTAAATCACTTGTGCATTCCAAATCCTCCTCTTTCCTTGCTTTACTCCTAGTGTCATCAGCTGCTCTCCGCCCTTTTGCAAGCCATGACTGAACATAGGGGATTGGATTGAATCTCTTAAATGGTGGACCAACAAGATTTAAAAACATTAAAGAAGATATTGTTTCAGTCAGCAATGATGCTCTTGTAGATGTGCAAATGAGATTCATTTGAGAAAAGCCCCGCTCACATTCTGCAGTACTGATAGCAATAGTGTGCAAAGCCATCAAAAGCTCCTTGAACTGCCTTTTAATTTCTTTTCCTCCAGATTCTTTATACTCTCTGTACGCACGTATAGTTTCTCGGCTGGCAATGTTGAATCTTTTACACAGAGACTCAATGTCACTTTCACCATAAAGAACAGGTAGCTCATCAGGCCAGTACTGTTTGTATAAAACTTTCAATTCGTTAATCAGCGTCTCATAGTCAGCCTTTTTGTCAGCAGAATTAGTACCGCCTGTAGACAACAAACGATTTCTCAGATTTTCTGCAAGGCTACGAAAAAACTGCCCCTGTTCAATGATTTTGTCAGTGGTCTTTCCTTTGTGCAGCATCACACCCTGGAATATATTTTCTTCCATTGCCTTTTTACACTGTGAGAAATGCTTTCCTTGCCGGTCTACCATTGCCTCAAACACTGCTATTTGCCGACAAATAGCTCGATGGGCATCAATGATTGTAGAATCACGTTTCTGTAACTCGAGTGATAACTCTGATAACTCCTGAAGAGCATCATACATGAGGCCAAGATTAGCAACAAACTGGATAGATGATAATCGCCTTTCTAGGCCGGTGTACATATTTCGATTAGAACTGTCACGGGAAGCATCAACAGCAGCACTAGTAAAATGCTTGTAGAGAGCAGGATAAGCATTCCAAACAGCTTCTACTGTTCTAAAGCTTGATGCAACCCAACGAGTATCTAACACTCTACCTATTCTGCAGAGCTGAATGTCAAGAACTTCTGCACACTCCTTTAGCTCCAAACGGTTTTTAACAGATGTGGCAAACAAAGAATATAGCTTGTCGAGTAAGTTTTTGAAGTGATTTGTAGCGCCAATATCTTTCATGACATCATGAACGGCAAGTTCCAGGCGATGTGCTGAGCAGTGCCAGGCTACAATATTGGGAGAGATTTTTTCTTGCAACCTCTTTATAACACCACTGCGACGGCCAAACATCACTGAAGCGCCATCACAGGCAACTGAAACCAGGCATTTGGAGAGAAAGTCCTCACTTATATTAATAGGATCTTTTTTTAGAGCAGACAGTAAACTACTTACTATGCCGTCAGCTGACAAATCACTCAGCTCAATGAGGTCAACAAAAATATTAGCTGGTGAGTCCATGCCAGGTAGCTGCATTCGCATGTACACAATTAAAGAACTTTTCCTATTTAACGCAGTGCCTTCATCTAGTAAAATACTTATTTTTGGGGAAAGTTCAATAATTTGAGCAAATATCTTCCTCTTCATTTCTGAGGATATGTGGCGTTGTATGTTTGAGCAAGCTACATTGGAGTGCAAAATTCGACCCATATCCAGTCCATTTAACTGGTGGCAGTCTATCTCTGTTTCAAAACCATACGCTGGCCTGTTCCGCTTTGCTTCCTTATAAGCTACACGGAATATTCTGGATGTTGATGACATTTGTAAAGATTGAGCTTTTGCAGTTACTTGCAATAAAGAATCTTTTTTTGCATTTTCTAAGATTTTTAAAGTTGCAAAATGAGCCTTGCTTTGTGCATGTTCTCCAATCTTTTTTCTCAATGATTTTTGCTGTTGTCGTGGATTTGTGCCATATGCATTCACAGTAGAGTCAGTCCATTCTTTGGACAATTTCATTCCCCTGGATTTCTCAGCACCAAGATCACGGACTTGGCGACACACAGAACAGCCAAGGTTAGTGCCTTTAACAATTAACCACGGATGCTTGCGTTGGAAATATATCTTTTGATCGTGTTTCCAACCTTTAGGAAGAATGCCTTTCCTAAAAACTGTGCCTGAATGTGGTTTCAGCGATAATGTGTCAAATTGTTTGCTAGTGCTTGGAGTTTCCTCTGTCTCACTCTCAGCAATCTCCACAGCATGATACTGGTCATGTCGGAGAGGACTATCTTGTGTCTTTTCTTCTGTAGGTGTGATAACGCTGCTGCTAGTAGTGGTGTCCCTCTCATCTTGTGCCTTCTCTTGCACTTCATCTTCTGTGTTGTTCCCTTCATCCACCGGAAGTACATGGTCTTTTTTAGCTACTTTATTAGTAGGCTCCCCATCGTCTTTGGGCTTAAATTTTGTGAAGTAGCTTGAAATCTTCTTCTGCCCACTGTGCGACATTCTAGGGAAGCAAAGTGAAATAAAACATGCTAGACATGTGCGAAGTGTGATGTCAATTCAATTAAGTAATAATACATGCACAATTATTTTTTTTTGCAGTTTGCTCCAAAGAAATTTATGCATCTGCACATATATTACCATCTACTGTCTACAACTGACTACAAGTATAATCTTACTTTGCCGGGTTTGCCCACCCAAATTCAGACCTTTTGCAGATGAGCACTCACTGAAAAGAGGCACAAAGTCTTTAAAGTTTGCCTCACTTTTAAGCTTTGGCTTCCTGTAGCAGTAGCATGACAACTAAAGCAGGGTAAGGTGGAAGTGTGCAAAGTTAGTTACACACTGTGATTCACAAAAAGTATTCATTAATTGACACTCAAGGCCAGAATGGGAACCCAAAGCAGCCCTGGCAAGTTTTGTTTGACCAGCCCCCATACAGTGCATAGCAAGCAAGCTTAATGACTGCTAGAGATGTTTGCATGGGGGTCATTCTCCCCTCAAGAACATTTTTTTGAAGAGAAAAAAACTAAAATGGTGCACAACATATTTAGCTGTATCAACTTTCAAAGCATAGTAAATTGTACACCTAAATGAGGACGTGCATAGCCACCAAGGCCAGAAAGCATGGTAATCTCACAACTTGGAAATGTCAGACAAAGGCACCCAGGCTAGAAATCATGGAAATGTTACACAAAGGCACCCTGGCTAGAAATCATGGAAACGTCAGACAAAGGCTCCCTTACCCTCATCATGCACATTCTCAACTCATATACCAACATCACTTCTTGGTGCAGAGCCTGCTCAGGTGACTGATTGCCATTGGTTTCTTTGCAAGCAAGACCACCACATATTACTTCCCCTTATTTAACCCCGGGCCCAAACTCTATTACTTCCCCTCCTTAATACCAACTCCTCTCTTATGTTTGATGATGAGGGCGGCTCTTATGCGACTTGCAGCTCTTCCAGGTAATCTCATACATGATACATCTGCCCTTAGCAGGCAATTCTGGCTCTGAGTCCACTAACTCTCTTGTAAAAAGGCACCTGTATTGACAGGACTGGAGGTGGTCATGGGGGGTTATTAGCACCAAAATCATCCTGTACTGATTCCACTTCCAGGCAGCCTGCAACTGCGCAACAAATAGCTAGTGAGTGCATACTGCTGGCAACAACAAACATGATTGTGCATCGATTCGTGATGATCAAACTAGCCTAAAGCCAGGGCATCAGTAACAACATTTAAGCAGTGTGACTTCCGAACATAAAAAAAGTTAATCTGTAGGCCTCACCTGCGCATTTATTATCCATTGCTATTTGCTTCAAAAAAAAAAAAAACAGCCCTTAATGTAGTAGTGTAACTTAAGTCAGTCAGAACATTTGCGCATGTTGCAGCTTGCCTGGCACAGCCCCAGGCCGAACCCCCACAGATTTTATGATATTTGAAAAGGAAGCCGAATCCTGCCCTGGGCCTGTAACCTGTACTGATTTCACCCAGGCAGCCCGCAACTGCGCAACAAATAGCCAGTGAGTGCACACACAACAAACCTGATCGTGCATCGATTCGTGATGATTAAACAACTACCCTATGCCAGGCAGGGCATTAGAAACAACAACATTTAAGCAGTGTGTGACGTGACGTCCGAACCACTCTGTGGGGATTGGGGAAGGTGAGCTATGAAGCTCTGAACTGCGGGGCGATCTGATAGGGTGTGCATGGCCTCTGTGTGAGACATGCATTCGGTCAGCCTTAGGTGCAAAGGGTGTCTGTGAGAGGGGGGGCGCCGGGCGGTCTTCAAGATTCGGGGGTGTGTAGCTGCGCTGTGCTGCCAGGGTGGACTCCCGTTTGGTGCTGGTGTGATGGCTTGAGAGTGCCCTGCTCTGGCGCGGGTTTGCTGGGGGTGGTGGGGGGAAGATGGGGGGGTGGGGCTGTTCGGGGCACTGATGTACAATGTGTGCTGCTGGTAACGCGCCTCGTGATGGAGGGGGCGCTGCCTTAGGGTTGGGTTGGTTGGCTGACTACAACCATATTCTCACCGCATTTCCAAACCATTACTGAGTGAAATGATATGTGATGCACACACGTAGGCATTTACATCAATAGACAATACATTTCCAAATGGCTATACATTTACACGTGAGTACTCCTAGAGAGCTGCAACAGTAGCAGATTTACAGGAGTACTCTTGTAATGTTTTGTTTATTTAAAATAAGCCGAAATTTGATCCAAACGCAGGGCTAAACCTTCAGGGCAAATGTCTATCTTTCCTTGTAATCTAGAAGTACATCTCAAAATCACCATAAAAATACCATTATCCAACGCATCTGAGAAGCATGCAGATTGGTAAGCAGTATAGGTGTGCTGCCAACTCTTTTCTCATTTTACTTTTCGATTATTTGCAGCCAGTAAATTAATGATAATTTAAAAAAAAAAAACGTAATCCTGCGCGCGCCTGTGGCCCCCACCGCCCCCAGGCCCTGCCTCGCCTCGCCTCACCTCACCACCTCACTCACCTGCAGTGCCGCCTCAGCTGCTGCCCTGCCTGCCTTATTTCAAATTCGGCCGGCGCCGGCCTACCGTACCCCCAGGGCCAGGCCCTGGCCCACCGCCCCAGGCCATCTTGTCCCTGCGGACCCTGCCTCGCTCGCCTCGCAGAGTCGCACCCAGGTCCGGTCGCCCTCAGGGCGGCTCACCTGCTGAGCAGTGACGGTGTCGGTGAGCACTCGCAGTCGCCGGCCGCTCCCAACTCCGAGTCGAGTGAGTCTCAGTCCCCCGACCGACTCGGCGAGTCCCCCACCAGCAACTTTGGAGTTTGGGCGGGCGAGGGTCGGGAAGAGGTGCGGAGTGCGGACGTGCGGTTATGCAGGGGCGGGCAGACTCAGTGAGAAAATGCGCGTGCAATGCATTTTGCATGCAATCATCTGCGCACGCGTCACCTCCTCTGGCGCGCACAGCCCCAACCCCCGCAGCAAAGCCCTGCCCAGTGCCTGCCCCTGGCCCCTGCAACTAGGCTGCAAAAAGAAACAAAGTTACAATTTCCAACGGCAACTCGGCAAGTCCCGGACTCTCCCACCCAGGCGGCGCCGACTGGGGCCCTGATCCGCGCCGCACCTGGGGAAGTGGAATTCCGAATTCATTTGAGTTGACTTGACTTCTTCTGTCTTCTTTAACTAGAAGTAACTCCAGTCCAGTCAGTGCCACTGCCTGCCTGGCAGTAATAATACACAGCAGCGCTGCGCCACACTCTCTGTGCCTGCCAGAGAGTCATCACCACGCACCAGTCAGTGCACTGCACACGCAAACAGTCAGAGACAATGAAAATGAGGCAGAGAACAGGTGCACTTTAATGCCGAGTGATAGACCCGGCCCCCATATTTAAGTGCCGGTGCTGAGCACCGGCAAGCCCCGGCTCAAATTAAGCCCTGGATGCTCCTATCCCATCAAAGAGTGCATTGAAGTACTTTTTTAGTCTGGATGAAAACGTCGACAGACCCCCGCTTCAGCCTCTGCTACAGAGCCATTAAAACATTAACTTGAAAAAGTAAAAAGAAAACCATTACAAATAATTTGTGTGTGGGGTGGGGGGAGTGGGTGGTCTGAGGGAATGGCTTAAATTTTGCATATAAAGGAATCTAAGGTTTAGAATGAGATTGAGGGCCATATTCTCAAGAAAGGCAATAAGGTTATCTCCGTTCTTGAGAATATGGCCCGGAGTTGTTTAACTCATAATTACAGGATTAAAACTGACAAAGTAATAAACATAAATCTGGCAATGATTTCTCATTCACAGGGTCGAAGAAATGGATTTCCCAGTCATGGGTTTGTTTATTTCACATGAGACGGTCACAAAAGCGGGAAGAAGATCACAAACTTAAATGAGACTGTCCAGAAAAAGTTGTTTGTGATGGTATTGTCGTAAAACTATTAACATACAGGGGTGTTTAAGCAGGGGCGGCTCCTCCACTAAGGCTCAGGAGCATCACCCCACTGCTTTTCAGCAGCACAAGAAAGGAAAAATAAAATTATAAGAACACAATAAAATTATCATTTTATTTTTCCAATTCTGGGGAAGGACAGGGCAGGGCTTAACTATCATCACAGCCAGCCAGGGGAGGAGTGGCGAGTGCGCATGATGGTATGGCTGGCAGTCTTGGGCTTGCCAAACAGTCATGCACACTTAGCGTGTTCTCTACCCTGATGTATTGCACAGCCCTGTCTGAGTGCCAAACCTTGGTGCTCAGACTATTCACAATGCTGCTGTCATGTTGACGACAGTAGCATCATGATTGGCTAGGGGAGTGGGAGCCTTTGTGCTTCCAGTTCACTGAAGGAGAGGACGGACGAGAGGACAAAGGTGAGGTGGCGGCAGGCCCGTGCACTTGAAAGTGATCTTTCCTATTCTTTTTTTAACTCCCCTTTCCCCTACCTCACCATTACTGCCCGGGAGCAGCCGCCACTGTGTTTAAGCCATACTGGGACACAAATTAAAGGGAAATTACTGCATACTTCATAAGGAATAGGGTTAGATTCGGTTAAATATTGAATACGTTAGCACATAGAAAACATTGTACTCCTTTGGTGGTTTTAAGCCCAGGTTTTGATTTATTAAGAAAAGGTTCTGAACGTTTTAAGTGTTTTCCAATCATTAGAACCCTTTATGGGTGAGGATCCTGAATATTGACTGCAGAACAGAATACAGTGGGAGACTAATATTATAGACGGAATATTGAGGGACAGAATACAAAAAGATAAGCATGTATATATTTTCTATACTAGACGCGACATCTATTTACCTTGAAGATATATGTATCTTCAAGGTACATATTTATGGAATTAATAGGAAATCTACACTTCCCTCTATGCACATATTTTTCGATATTTTGTACCGTGATATTTTATCCACTACTGTGCCACAATGTTCTTGTACTCGATATTCTAGAGTACAATCCCCTTTATGGAATGCCGGGAGCCAGGCCGCCTATCAACATCCTCCCTTTGCTGGCTACAGCTGCCCTCACATGACTGTAAATTATATATTGTGTAGCTGCCAGCTCCCTGCCCCATTGGAATACCCGGCTTCCTAACTTCACCACACCGACTTACTTTTTAGGTCTGGTGGAAGCCAAGACCTTTAGAATTTACAAAAAAATATATAAAAATATATATGGTGGCTTTTGCTCAGCCTCCTTCAGACACTGGATTTAGACATAATTCATATTGTGGATCAACATCCATTAACTGGTGCAGTGGGTGCACCCTCTGCAGTCATTGGGGCAGTTGTAACTTCCTTCACTTCTTAAATCAGCCCACAAGACAACCATTCAATGCCAGGAGGTATTGATTTGATTGATGACATTTTTCCTCTTTACACAGAAAACCTCTGGTTCTGTGTGAGCTTGCCACATAAGTCAATAAAAGAGTTCCTGCAATCAGAAAACACTGAAACTTCTAAAATGTCAGTAATTTTTGGTTTGTTAACTTCCATCTGTTTTCAGCTACAGCTGACAGTTGCCAGGCATATAATAAGACCTTTGCAAACTCTGCCCAACAAACACATCTCTTGCTTCAGTTGATAAATCTGGTGTGGCAGCATTTAGGAAGACAGCGCTGTGCAGCTTCCTCAGTCGGGTAAATTCTGTCTCTGTTCCTTAACACCTCCAGCCAGCTCCCAGGGAAAGGACAAACATTTGAATTCATGCAACAGGTTTAAGGCAGTGCACAACACCAGCATCCACAAGACTTAGAGGAGGAGTTAGGGTTTGGCATAGTGGGTACCCTATCATAATGGCAAGATGTACCATCCCAGCCAAACTGAAGATCCAGGGCCTGATATAGATGCGGGAAGACTGTAAGCATGTCAAAGACAAAGCATACTCCAGCTCTGTTGCTGACCTACACCTCTGCCAGCCCAAAAGAGTGAGTGTCACCTAATTTGGTCATTCTGTTATAGGCAGGGGAAACCCAATTTACCCTTGTAGGCTTGGGCGCAAAGTAGTTGAGGTCAAGGGGTGCTACAAGGGACTTGTTTGAGACAAATTACAATTCATTTATGAGTTGTACACATGTAACGAACTCTCATGCATCCACTGGATAACCGTCTTGTTTTAACTATGACAAATAAATTGATGGAAGGCGGACAAAACATATAGAGCAAGAATCTTATTAAGTGTTCAAAAAGGTTCTCTTTATATTATAACCAAAGTAGGGAGACAAGTACAAATCAAATAAAGCAAAAAAGTCATGAACAGAGGTCAATCAAATTATAACTACAATTCATAACTCAATACATCAACTCCAGATAATTAAAGACACAACCAAAATTAGTTAATAAAGATGGATTGTGAATTGGTGATAGGACAACCCAACGGGAGATGATGGAGTGTCGACGTTTCGGTCTAGGTAGCAGTCGTCTGTTAGACCATCATCAGGACGGTGTTTTTTATGCAGGAAAACTCCCTTGAATCCTCAAATGGTTTCTTGGGGGCACGGAAAATGCCGTAGCATATGGCAGAGGTCGCATATGGGTACGTGAGCAGCAATGGCATATGGAAGTGGTGTCCAACGCGGATCTTTGGCTTTAATTTAAATGAAAACGCGTGGAGGCTGCTTGTCAAATTTCTTGCCGTCACCAATTTTTGAAAAAAGCTGTGTGAGCTGGCAGGAGGCGTCGTCATCAGTTGTTTGCTAAAAACAACTGATTGCTGCTCACGTACCCATATGCGACCTAGGCACAGAGAGGGCAGTGATTCACAGCCCAGAGCCAGAGGGAGACCAATGCCTTATTTTGTCCTATGCATTTTATTTCTCTTTATGGGAGATTTTTACCAATTATTAATTATTGGTTAGCCTCATTCTAGAATTATATTTTCTTAAACTCTTTAAGAGTTCCTGACTGACATAAAAATAGGGTTATCTTCCTTTATGGAGTGCCTAGTATGCAATCTATAATATGTTCTGTATTAAGTCTATGTTTTCCTATTTTTTCAATTCTGTAACCTGATTAATATTTGAATAATGAATAAAGAGTCAGTGAACTTTAACTTTTGACTAGAAAATAAAACCCTTTAAAAATACTCACAACTCTCATTATTGCCTTAAATATTGAATTGCATTTGAATGTCATGTTTATGCAAAGTTTTCTGATGGTGATAAATGGTTGCAAAGTTCCATCACCTTTAAGCGGTAAACAAGAGGTAAATGATGTTTTGCGTTGAGAAATTACTGCGAAATTACAGCTGGATCACCTGCGTTGGAGCTAGGCTGGCTGCTAAATTTAGCAACAGAGCAGGAGGACATGCAGGGCTGCACCATATTGTTGTAAATATGGTGCAGCCTGTGTTTCAGAAGTGACAGAGTGTGGAAATAAGCCAAGGAGGTTAACGTCGCACTGCACCACTTTGTTGTAAATATGCCCCTAAGTTTTAGAAATTCTGGGCCCCTACTGTGGACCTCCAAAGCTTTTTCTTTTAAAATAACTCATGATCACCAAACCACTGTTATTACACATATCTGTGTTGTACTGGAAACTGCATTCAGTCTTTTAAAGTGTT
The DNA here is from genome assembly GCF_964263255.1 of Lissotriton vulgaris. Lineage (NCBI taxonomy): Eukaryota > Metazoa > Chordata > Amphibia > Caudata > Salamandridae > Lissotriton > Lissotriton vulgaris. Next base: position 1,629,687,012 of record NC_141695.1, on the reverse strand, counting down.
TTTCTGTTGTTTGTATTGATAATAATTTGTTTTTTCATATATTGTGATTGCACTTTAATGGACTTGATTGTCTAAATAAAGTAAAGGACAATGACATGCTAGTAGTAAATGTGAGAGGGACTGGAGGGAGTGGGTAGAAAAAGAGGCAGATTTACTGCAAACTTATGGGAGTAATAAATGGTGTTTAGAGACGGAGGGTTTATGTGGGGATGTCACTTACTCACACAAGAGTAAGCCAATTGCTTTGCACAGTGGGAGGAGACATGTAAAGTGCTCTTTTGTAGTGAATTACACTCAGATTTTGTGAATACCATAAAATAGTAAATTTACTCTAAAGTGTGAATTACTCAAAAGAGTAAGTTACTTTCATGAATCAGGACCCACGGTCCTCTATGCGGAGCCTCTCGTAATGTTTCATTTGTTAAGGCCATGGCTTGATCATTTCTATTTTGTGGAGCATTACCATGTTTGGTCATTGAGGTTCTTGATATCCCATGTGATCAAACTTTTTACCATTAACATTCTCACATTTTCTCACACTGGCAATCTAATCTAACTTAATTTGAAAATCTATTTTTCATTTCCAGGGTCTGTACAACACTTCTGGTATGAGCCACATTTGGGTGGAGCCAACTGAGAAGCACTACTGACCATCAGGGCAATGGTGCTCGTTGGTGGACTTGGGAATTGTTGAACCAAGGATTGGCTTACATTCAGTCACTGGTACAGGCCATTTACTTATGTACAGAGGAAAGAGTGTCAGAATGTTAGTTTCTACAAAGGTGAAAAGAAGGCACAAATCACATATAGTATGAAGGCCCGAGAGCCTGACAGACAATTGATACTCCATGAGACAGTAATTTCTTTTTATCTCCTTTTTCACATTATTCTCAAATCTGTAGTCACAGTCAGAAGGCATAGATACCTGTGTGACAGTACTTTGGACAAGAAGCATAAATATACTTATTTACAAATATTACGTTGGGGAATGTGCAAGCTTTTTTGGTTCTCACATCAGGGTGACAGATACAGAACCAATCCTAAGAACATGTACTATCTGTTCATATTGTTAATGAGGATTACAATGCTATGAGTAAAAAGACAGCACTATTCAGTGGTAAAAAACATAAATCTCCTGCCTTCCTTGATCACAGCAGATGACAGGTATTTTGTATACTACTAACCAATGAGAGTCACTCAGACCAACTGGAATTGTGCTCTTTCTTCTTAGTCTCCCAAAGTATTAGTAGGAGGAAGAAGAATTTCTTTAAATAACTCACACCCACCATGGTTACCCCTTGGTGACGTGCTTTATCATAATGTTCTTCCAAACCCCACTGCAGAAAAGAGGCGTGCTATGACGACGGATACATGGGAGCACTGATAATGTTATTACCTATCCTGATGAGAAATAATAGGAGTGGGTGCTGTCTCAGCCCATGCTACATGCTGGCACAGCCACTTCTTCCTCCAGGCACATGAGCGGCTTGTGCTGAAATGCTGTTGCTATCTTCGAGCCTTTATAGAGATCTTGATTCACCTGAAATTACAAAAAAAAGTCAGAACCTCTGCAATGGCACTCATGATGCCATTACCCTCATACCGTCTGAAAAACGTGTCTTGGACAGACTCAGGAAGGACACACTGCTTTGAATTATTCAGAGCAATAATTCATGCAGCAGTTGCTCTGTAAACATTACCAGCCAGTATGCACCTCTTCTCATCTTGGGGGCAGCCTATTGTGCGCAACGTGCCAGTATTATCTCCTGCGTCCTGCCAAGAGGCTTTTCTAGATGGGTGCCGTTTTGTGAAAAAGTAGATAATACCTTACTCTCTTTTTTGTGGTAGTGTGGGCAAGCAGTAAGACTTTATCAGAAGGCAGTGTTAAGCATTTATTGTACACACCCAGTCAAGAAATGATTTCACAAACTCAAAGACTGAACTCTAACCAACTGTTTTGGGTAAAGATATTTGTTGCTGTATTTTATTTTCAGAACCAAGCAGACTTGGTGCAGGCAAGTAAAAATAGTACTTTTATGATATTACATTTGAATGAGGTTGAATGTAGATACAGGTAGGTCAAATATTCAGAAACAGTGGAAATTACTATTCAGTTACTTTGCAATTACATTGTGATTACTTTTCATATTACTTTTTCTACTCAGTGTGATATGCCTAGATATCAACTGGGGTACAAAAGGGGTGGTGATGGACGGAGCATCTGAATCAATCAAACACTCTCTCCCAGTCAAAAGATCTGGGTTTAATCCATCACCGTTCTTTAGCCCACTCTGCCACCCGAGTTCAGACATGGCTTTATGCAAATCAGTCTGACCCTGTGCCTCATGGCAACAGTCCAGCCCGAACTGCCAAGCCATGTCTTCCCTGGACCGGAAACAAGCTTCTGAGGACCAGTTTCTGGCATTCCAGCCGTCTTCAGCTCGGCTTGCTTGAATCCAGTGGCAAAGTGAGCAAGGGACTCACGTCTGAGCATACCCTGCCACACTTATGGCAGCCAAAAGCGGTACAAAAGGGGGTGGTGATGGACGGAGCATCTGAATCAATCAAATACTCTCTCCCAGTCAAAAGATCTGGGTTTAATCCATCACCGTTCTTTAGCCCACTCCTCCACCCCAGTTCAGACATGGCTTTATGCAAATCAGTCCGACCCTGTGCCTCATGGAACAGTCCAGCCGGAACTGCCAAGCCATGTCTTCCCTGGACCGGAAACAAGCTTCCGAGGACCAGTTTCTGGCATTCCAGCCGTTTTCAGCCCGGCTTGCTTGAATCCAGTGGCAAAGTGAGCAAGGGACTCACGTCTGAGCATACCCTGCCACACTTATGGCGGCCAACTGGGACATTTCTTAAGTAAAAGGTAAGCAAGTCCGTTTTTTTAAACACGCAGTTTCTTAAGTTCTCATACAATTTCCAACTTCACACTTTTTTCACAGTAAAGCAGTCAATGTAGTCCTATGGGAGGAAATTAAGTTAGGTTTAAAGGTAAGTACTTGGTTTTGGGATTTGGGTTTCTGGGATTAGAACCAGGGTTCCTCCAGGGTCAATTAATAAGTGCCTTCCAGCCATAATTATTTTTGACTTAAGGAAGTATTTAAATATATTTTGGAAATGCATTCAATTTGTCCCAACTATAAACGTATTTTGCCAAAATACACTCACTTTCCCACTAAATGTGTCAATTTTAGGAAACAATCCCATACTTCATCAAGCATCATCTTGTAATTTTTTGAAAAGACACTTTGCCTTCTCATTATAGGTTTTACGTTTTTTAACATGTGAGCAAAACCTTTCTTCAAATATCAGATTGCATTTATTAAAAACAAACTGATTTCTCCTTAATTAAATGTTTGTCATTTTATAAACACTTGTTTCATCCCTAAATATATCAGATTGTCATTGTCATCTATGGTCATATGTGGTTTAGTTAACAAGAAATATTCCCTTCAAATGCCTCTATGTTATCTTCACATGCCAATATTCTCCATAAATGTCAAAGATTATTATTAGATGGCAGTGGAGACCATGCAGTGCTATTGGTAGCCAATAGATGCCAAATGAGTACCACATCCCAGAAATGAGTACTGAATGCCAGTAGCAAAGCCATATTGCGGGGTTACCATCTACTGGGGCTGCTCACAAGGTGTCAGCGGTGGCAGCAGTGGTCACCAGGTGCCAGAGGTCCCCATCAGAAGCCTTTCAAACTCAGGGTCAAGGATAGATGTTGTGGGGACAATAGATACTAGGGAGTTTGCCAGATGTCAGTGGTCGACAGCAGTTGCCAAGGCTGGGTACGGGATGCTGGGGTGCCTCTATTACACCAGGGAACACCACTAAAAGTCATAATGGTGACCCGATGGCAGTGGTCACCACCAGATCTCAATGGTGGCCAACAGATGCCAGGGTGTCAGGAATCCACCGTATTTCACAGATGGTCACCATCTATCCAGGATGTCCACTTTAAGCGACCACCATGTGCAGGATATGGCCACCAGTAATCAGGGATGCCCACCTTATGTTAGATATGCTAATGTGGTTTAGCAGGCACTATAGTTGGCCACCTCATGCAGTGATGTCCAGCAAAGGACGAAGACAGCAACATGATTTTATAGAAACCATATCATACGAAGTATATTTATCCTATTCTAGCAGTAACAATCTAATTTAAAGGGCTGCCACCACAGCAACAGGTGCTAGGGCTGCCCCATTTATGAATATAATACTTAGTTTGTTTAAAAGTGCATACTAATACTCAAAACATTTCCTGTCATTGAATAAGAGCCCCTGACATTCTCTTTCTTTATCAGAGGCCCAACAAAGATGGCTTGGGTTCCAAAATACAAGGTCGGGAAGGGACACACTAATCTAACCGCAAGAGGAGTTTAGATATCTCAGAACCATTAAAACACAAAATGAGCAATACAAAGTCACTTGAAATGGAGCCTTTGTTCTATCCATACAACCTCCTCCTACTTGCTTCTACTAGATGCTCATTTTACACATTTTTCTGACCAACTTGAAAGCAAAACTCTGGATCCTTTGCAGGAGCGCTAGAAGGCAGTTTGTACAGTAATCAAGCTTAAAAAATTCACTGGTGGCAATCACCATGGCACGCTTCACTCTAAGAAGGAAGGGGAGATCCTCTTCAAAATTCAAATTGTTAGGAAGCAATCTAAAGTCACTGATTTCACCTGGGCTGATGAAGCGATCTACTGGTCCATTACCACACCAAGACATTCAACCTTTGCTTCAGGAGTAGAAGGTGTATCCTTCTACTTTTGAAACAATGAGCAGACACCCCACTTTGTTTACTTTGTATGGCACTCTATTCTAGTAACCTTTATTTGGCATAAAATCACAATAAATCAGAAAATCACAATTAAAAAAATGATCTCATCTCCAAATTAACAAAATACTTGAAAAATCTTAAAAGAGACAATTCATTAAAAAAACTACCAGCTTTGAACAATATGTACTATATCAGACATTGTAATAAACTAAATATCTTAAAGCAGTTAAGAAGAATACCGCCTCCTAATATTCAGTGCGCGTCTAATGAAATCAATAACCGTACTACATTTTTGAATATACAACTGCTGCAAATATTGGAAACCCAACCTGTGTGCCAAAAATTTCTTAGGACTCAAAATTGGAAAAAGAAAACAAATACTAACAGACATATACAATGAACAAAACAGTGTTTAATTAATAGTGGATTTAACTGAGCAATGGTCACAAGGACAGGGAGGAGGTGTCAGACCATATACCTTGTTGCGGAAACACAAATAAAAAAAATGTAATATGTTCAAACAAAACTTGGTAAGGTAAAATCTAAATTGGCTGTTTTCTACAAACAATAAATAAAACTCAAGCTTGACCGCAGGATCTAGTAAAAAATATCTCTCTAATGAAGGTATCCTTAGAACGTGATTTAATCTGAGCTTTCGTAGCTGAAACTATCAGCTCTGGGTTATTATATATTTCTTCAAGTTCCAAGTATTAGCAGGTATTCCTGATAGAGGATAACCAGGGGATCTTATCCCCCCCCCCTTTTTTAAGGCTATACAATCTAAGATAATTCTTTTCAGAAGGTAATATCTGTCATATCTTGACCCATTACAAAAGAGGGGCATGTCCGAGATGATCTTCAAGATAGGCCAATCCGACCTCTGAGTGGCAAAAAAAGTTGTCTGTACCTGCAGGAACTGAAAGTAATCCATTTAGGAAGCTATTTTGTATTTTCTGACCACTATCAGTACTACTATACCCCCACACTCCTGCCCCATAGAACACCATAGAGATACTTTTTAATTCAAGCAACGTCATGATTTCCTTTATAGGTTTGTGTCCAGGAGTACAGTCAAAATTTAAAAAAGACTTCAATAGTCCTAGGGATCTGTAGGGCTCTGTGTGTCAGCAGAAGTGCCCATTTAAGTTTAAATGAAAGGACATGCCAAAATAGTTAAAATTGTCAACCTTTCGTAATAGCAATCCTTTTACGTAAAACTTTCTTGATTTTGTCCTTTTGGGACCACAAGGTAAAATATAAGACTTGGAATAATTGACCTGCAAATTAAGAGCACTCATAAATTCAATGATTCCATCCAGCAGCTGTTGAAGGCCATTTGCAGTCCAAGCTAAGAGTACCATGTCATCAGCATAGAGAAGAAGTGGGATATAGTAATTCCCCACCCGCTGGAAGTTTATCTTTTCTGCAGGAGAGGACTCTCTAGGCCATTTATATACATTAAAAACAGAAAAGGCGAAAAAAGACAGTTGACATTTTATAGGATAAGTAAGATCTCCAGTTGGGCAATAACACATCTTCACAGCGGTATCCCAGTGAAGTCTAAGTGAAAGTAAAACTAATGGTTTTTGCATCCCTAAATCTTCCAGTATGTTCCATAACGTGGACCTATTTACTATATCAAATGCACTTAATAGGTCCATGAAAGCTAAGTGCAAAGCAGAGTTTTTAACATGGACATATTTTCCTGTTAGAAGAGAGAGGTTTATGCACTGTTCAGTCATCCTAGTGCACTGTCTAAACCCATACTGAAGGTCAGAAATAATGTTGTTTGTCTCTGCCCAAGCTTCGCATTGCGCCAAAAGTACCCACCCCAACATCTTAACAGTTGAGCCCCATAAAGATATTGGATGATAACAGACCGAATTTGATTAGTCACTTTTCTTAAAGTACAGTGCAATAACTGCCTCGTCCCAAAAAGGAAGAAGGGGACAAGTTATTGTAGCACGAAAGACATTTGTAAGAAGTGGGGCCCAGAACTCTATGTTTTCCTTGAACAGTTCCACAGAGGAGCCATTCAGATTGTGGGTTTTCCCATTTCTACTCTCTCTAATTGGCAATGCAAAATCTTTAACCTCAATTGGAAGACTAAAATCAATTACACTTTCATAGTCATCTAATGACATGGCACCTGTATCTTCTTCCCAAGCTAAATCGGTCTTAGAATTTAAGACGGCAGAAAACATGGAAAACCCATGCGTCAGTTTATATTACGGAATCAATATGAGATGTGGGTCCTACTGAAAACAAAGGATGGTTTGCCAACTGCCAAAATTGTTTTGAATCCTTTAGTTCTTCTGTGATCTGAAGGTCCACCCATGCTGACTCGCTTAGATCAGTCACTCTAGCAAAGTTGTGTGGCTTTATGCAATGTACTAGCAGACTTGAGGGTCTGATTTCTACGCATGGCCTTCTGGGCAGACTTCAATGCCTGATGTGCCTTAAAACATGCTGAGCTAAACCATGTATGATGAGGAGAGGGTGAGTTTTTTTGCGGTTAAGGCTGCTGGCATCGAATGAGAAAGACAAGCAAAACTCTCAATTATCTTGGATGCAGGAACATTAGCTTCTAAACATTTTTCCACTAAATTTAAGTTATGGGACACCATAAACTTCAGGAAAGATGGCAGATCAAGTGAGGCCCACTTAATACGAAACCTGCTGTTAGCAGAAAACTCCTTGCTAGGTTCTGTACCTAGAGAATGAAACTTAAATAAAACTACCAGCGGGTTATGACCACTTACTCAATGGGAAATAATTGAAAACCCTGATATTAGGGAACTACATGTTTTAGAAGCGAAAATGAAATCAATAGTACTATATGTGCCCCCCCCCCTATAAAGGAAGAACATGGATTTGGTGTATCCCGACCACCTTCCCCTGCAAAGAGAAGATCACATTTCGACAACATTATTAATCGTGTCTCCATACATCGTGGGCCTCATTTATGAGGCTGTGCGTCACTTTTACGCCGCCGGTGCGTCACATTTTGTTACGCACCAGTGGCGTAAAAAATGCGCCTTGTTGCGTCATATTTACAAAGTGACGCATCTAGGTAGATGCGTCACATTATACCTGCGCCAGGTATAATGTATGCAAGGGGGGCGTATTGGCGCAAGGAAGGGTCGTAGAAGTGACGCAGTGAAATCTATGAGATTTCACTGCGCCACTTCTAGGACACCGTTGCGTCAAAATCTTGCGCCTGCCTCACAGCAGGCGTAAGACTGACGCAGGCCCTTTCACATGAGGCTTGCCCCATGTGAAAGGACACATTGCTGGAGTTGCGTAACTTTTGTGAAACACTCCAGCAATGCGTCACTTTTGCGCTTAAAGATACGTCCGAAATACTCACGTATCTGTAACTCCTTGCGACATGATGCGTCATACATTAAATATGGAGTGCGCACTGAGAAGTGACGCATCGCTGCTTTCACGCAGCGATGCGTCATTTCTCATAAATGAGGCCCCATGTGCCTAAAATGGGACACATCCTGATGCGTATAATGCCCCAGACCACAAACCATACTCCCAGTAAATGGACATAAAGTACAATTAAAAGAACCTACCGACAATATGCAGCATGAAGATAGATTACAGTTCAAGTTCATCATATAGTCGGCGAGCAGCACAGAAGCAATATTTGAAACCAAGTAAATCCCTTAACATTTTTACGTCCACATGAGTAAACTTAAACAAAATCAAACGTGATGGCACAACTATTTACCTATCAAAACAGAGATAGTATACTGCAGATCTCAAGATCCAATGGCTAGTGAAAAATGTTTTTATTGATCTTCCCCGATTACACAAATTAAGTACAAAGACAAAGAGAACCATTCCTTGTGGTGAAACAAAGGGCCAAACACTTTGTACATTAAACATATGATTTGCTTTAATGTTCTAGGTGACATCAAAAGTGCTCAAAGTTTGACAGCTATGTGAAGAATAGACTTGGCTGGAAACTAAAGGAGAAATACCTCCACCAACTGCTGGGGAATGTTCTCAATTCCACCAAAGGTGCTCAAAGTGGACAGCACTCTGTTTCTCTGAACAACACGTGAAGCGAGAACCTGGCTGGAAACCAGGTGCTGGGCATTTACAGGGATCTGGACCTTGGTTACGGAGAGAACCCGCGCCTCCAAAAAAGCTGTGCAGAAGACCATGAAAGAACAGGCAGTGAGAGAAAGGAAACTGGTTTTGGCGGAACTGGAAATATCAGGCTCTGGTGAATTACTCACTGATGGCTCAGATCTACAGACACAGGACACTCCTGAGTATGCTGCAAAGGAAAAGATTGTCGAGGACATCAGAAGTGTTCCTGTACTACCCCATTGACAGATGAGTTCATTATATAATGAAGCAGCATGTCCATATTCTTTTTTTTATTTACAGTTTCATCGTGCATTTTTTTGTCTGTGTCATAGTGCACTTTCTGTATGAACTTCCTTCTGGAGTGGGGTGGGGGGGGATACTGTCAGTAAAGGGCACGCAGGTAGAGCAGGTAGAGCATTTACATTAGGACACATAACCCGTTGTTCCTCACTAGACCCCCCTTGCCGGGTGAAATTGGTTATCCGCAGAGGTCTGTGGTGCGGTATGTTTGGCCGTCTAAGATCGACAACATTAGTCTAGGTGTGGGCTTTGGGGGTTGTGGTTTGTTTATATTAATATAGGCTTTTCAATATTAGTATATATTCTTGTTGCTTTAGTGGAGAAGGAGGCGAGTTATGACAATGGGACCTTATAAAGAAGGCAAGTGGCCTTTGTTGTTTTGAAGGAACTTATTATTGCAACAAGCATGGATAAATATTGTATACTGTCATCCGCACAAAGGGGCATATTATCAAGATGTGCATTAAAAAACGCACATCGCACATTTCCCTATCGCCGGCTATTGCCAGATTTTATAGCTGTGATAGCGCGTAATTATCAACGTGCAACACGTAGGCGATAATAAATCCGGCGATAGTCGGCAATAGTGAACATTGGCGCGTGAAAACAAGCATTGTTGTCACACTCTAATGTGTGCCTTGATAATATGGGGGGGTGGATTCAGCTTTATGATCCACACCCCCATGTTATCAATGCCTAACACCTGATCAGAGCAGGCGTTGGGAGACCTGCGATAAACAAGTTTATTGCAGGTCTCCTTCTCCCAACGCCTGCCTTGATAATAGGGTGTTACCACCTCCAACCACATTTTACATGTGGTTGGACGTGGAACGGCCCACTTTGCATGTCATTAGTGATGTTTCTCGCTGACATGCAAAGTGGGGCGGTATGAGGCTGAGGCAGGGGTTAGCATGCCCTTGTTGATAGGGCGCTAGAAGTATCGCCGCTTTCTCGGCACAATTCGCCGAAAAAGCAGCGATACTTCACCTTGATAATATGGCCCAAAGAGATATAAGATATATACATATCTGAAATGTTGGTACATTCACTTTGCTAGATTGAAGGAGTTTTTTGTGGATGTAGAAATTGCGCAAGCTCCGTAAGAGATGGTGCAGCTGAATCTATGCTACCACATATTCAGGGTTTGCAAGGGGGAGCTCTGATAATGATTGCCCCACCCCTGTTGCCGTTAGTGTTAAAACATTCCGTGATTGATCCAGTAGGCATATATGTGGTTCTTGAGGGAGGTTTGGATAGAGATCCCTTCACCCTTATAGCGATTTACACCAGTCATTCTCCAGAACCCTCAGGAGTGGAGACTTTAATTGTGTTTCTGATTTAAATCTCAACAGATCTAATCCACTGAGCCCAATCAGTTGTAAATACACACCAGTTGCAATAGTGGGTCATTAAAGCAAATGTAATGAATGTGTGGTGGGCTATGCATCCTGTTGTTAGGGATTATTCCTTTAACTCTGACATGCATGCTCAGCACACTAGAGTCAACATTGCATGCTGTGTGGCAGAAATGTAGTCAAAGGTGGTGGAGTGGGTATTTGCGACACTATCTCTGACTGCTTAAATTAAATGTGCCAATTGTCTGTATGCCAATATTACCATGTTTAAAAGAGAGAGCACAACCACTTTAGCACTAGTTAGCTCAGGCAAATAGCACAGAGAAACAGTTTCAGTAAGCAGGAGGGTTGAAGGCAAATAGTTTGGGGGTGACCCTGCAGAGAGGGCCAGGTCCAACAGAAGAGGTGTCTCGTCTCAGTACAGTGAATCTTGAAAAATGCCAGACTGTGATACACACAGTTTACCTTTATACACCATATGTATTTAACGGTTACAGATGTCTATTACTTAGTGTGACAATGCCCAATAACTACTGAACAGTAGAGGGAAGTGCTGAGTTTTGTAAACAGCTGTGATGTGTGCCCTCCTCCCTCAGGACCCACTTCCTAGGTTGCCAAATGATCGTCCTGCTACAAAACAAAACACATTGGCCTCTGTAGCTTCCAAATATTTGACAATATGGCATGCCGACGGAAGACGCTACTCTCGTGATTTCGCAACTTGTCAGTTTGAAAATTTCAAAGTTACGCTGTATGTTCAGCTAATTGCTGTCCGAAAATCGTTCATCTGAAGGGGCCTCTATATACCAGATAAAAGATTTGAAACCAGTGGATACTTTGCCCCACATCTCTTGCCGTTCACCGAAATCTGAAAATATACCTTTTTGAAAATTTCAGGGAGTTTTTTCAGCAATGAAATATTCTGTCCTGATGATGGTCTTCATGACGACTGCATATTAGACCGAAACGTCGACACCTCCATCATTTCCAGAAACGTTGCGTTGTCACCAACATACGACCATTCTCTATTAATTATTTTTGGTTGTCTGTTATATTCACCAGGAGTTGATGTTTTAGTTGTGAACTGTAGAGTTATTGTTATCTATACCTCTGTTCATGACTGTTGCTTGAATTCATTTCTCTGTATTCGTCTCCCCAGATGTAATTTTGTTGTTTCATCACTAAATACAAAAACTTTTCAGAATATAATTTACTTTCTCCGTGTGCTCTCTTTTCCTTCCTTTGATTTACTCAAGCCAATTACAAAGTGTGATATCCTGTGGATACACTTGAGTGTGTTACATGTGTACGACTCACAACTAAGATTTATTGTCTTCCTAAACAAGTCCCTTGTAGCATACTTTGAATTTAAATATCTAAGGATTTATATTTGTACATCACATTTTCCAGTATCCTCCTAGTAGACAGCAGCACCACTAGAGGGCAAAACTGGAGGTCAAAGTACTTAACAAATGGACTTCTGAAGAATGGGAGACATTTTGTATGAATTTTCCATAGCTTATGGACAGTTCAAGCCTCAAGGCTGGTATTATTAACCCTTTCGCTGCAGCGCTAAGGGGCGGGGCGCGCGACACTCCGACGCTGGTGACGGAACCGCTCCGTCACGCCCCTCGGGTGAGCTGTGCTTGTGACGGAGCGGTTCCGTCATGGCCCCGCCCGCTCAATAGAACGTGCCGCGCAGGTGCGAAATCAGCGCCGCGCAGGCGCGGCGAGCGGGTCGTGACAGAACCGTTCCGTCACCAGCACAGCCTACCCGAGGGGCATGATGGAGCGGTTCCATCACCAGCGTGGGAGGGGCTAAGCTGCATCTTTCTTTGCATAAACACACACACACACATGTCTCACTTACCTACTCTGTGTCTCATTACATAACATCCCTGTGATCTTGATACCAACTCCACTGTATGGTTTTGAGACCCATCACAAGCCTTCAGGACCTGCATGGGAGAAGGCTGCAATGTGGGTAGTGGAATTATATGTGTGGGGTGGTTATTGATAGGGATAGGAGAAGCTGCAAGGGCAGGAGGAGCAGCTACCCATCCCTCCAGCCCAGGTCCACATCTCCTCTCCCCTTGACTGAAAGTCTGCTATGCTCAGTCCAGAAAGAAAACATGTCCTTGGCTCGGCGCTTGAGCGCTGTGTCAGGATCTAGCCCCTTTATTGGTTGAGCCATTGCTAGTCTCAGGCAGTGGAGTTCGGGGGTAGTAACCAAGGGAACTCAGGTTTTTGCCTCCCAATTGGCTGAGCCTCTGGTAGGTACAGACTGATAAAGATATGGGGACTTGCTATTCACCATCTTTCTCTATTATTCCTGCCTACTGGTTTCAATTCACGCCCTTTGTGAAGGGTTAGTGTATAAAGCAATAACAATCAGAAACTGAAGTCAAATTATGTGACAATTGTTTCAACCTTTCCTACATTGAGCTCTGGGGCCCTTTCTCTCGAGTCATCGGTCAGTAACTTGAACATCCTGGTGGGCGATTCCTTCCTTTTTCAACTCGGTTAGCAGGCCTACATCACAACTGTTCAGTTCCTTATATACCAGGTGTGTATGATCACTGCTTTCCTGTGCACTGGCTTGTGTCTTAAGAGAACCATTAGCTCTCTCTCCCTGTCAAGCTACTCTGTAAACTACAGTAAGTTCACAGATCAGCAGTAAATCGCCTCAGGATGACGAGCAAAATGAAGTACCTTTTACCCCCTTCCAGTCTTTTCACAGGCTTGATGTGGCCAAGAGTATTTTGATTTTTTTAAATTGACTGTAACATCCATTGATCCTATTGCTTGTGGGTCTAGCCTTTCCCCCCTCCAAAGTCCTCCATTACAATAGGTATTTTCCTGGCTTTCTGCAGATGAAATCTAAGATATTATGAAAGACAAAGAAGCAAATACATGATGCAAATTCCTTTATTACTAGTTGGAACATAAGCAATAGAAGATGATGTCAAACAATATGGCGCCTCAGTTGCGGCTCTTTGAGGCAGCCTCATCCATGAGCCTACTCTCTTAGTGTACGCGACACCAGTACCAATTCCTTCTGAAGTAGGAAAGAAGAGACTCAGTTAAGGACGTTTTCCTCAGAAATTTCAGCAGTTACCGGTTGATGAGTCAATCAATGAAGTTGAACGCGGAAGAAGAATCAACTGGAGACCATGTACAACCAGGAAGGAGGACTTGGACATGGCGGTCGTCACAGCATATAAGTAATTTATGCTTAACCTGCAAAGTAAAAGGCACCTGTTAGTAAGAGTCAAAACCAGTAAATACAAAGCAAAAATAATGATTTCTAAAAGATCAGCGTTCCAGTATACTCAGTCACCCAAGCAAGCGAAGGGTTTGTGGGATGCTATGAACTTATGCTCACCATTATCAGGTGACGAGAATTTGGTTATGGGATACTGGGGGTGGGAACCGTTGGTTCTGGTTGCCATACTTGCACCAAATTCCAGCTATTCCAAGTTATGCCCCCAGAATGCGGAATAACTACACTGACCGGGAATGCAGATTTCCTAACAGTTCGGTTTTCCCCAGTCTGTAGAAAAATGCGCTAACATGTTCCACCTTCTTGCTGCAGCAGAAACGGTCAGCTAAAGTGCCCATCAGGACAGAAAACAGGGTTGGGACTTGGAGGGTCAGGACAAGGAAGAGACAGTAGGGATGAGCAGTGTCTGCTCCACGTGGTATTCTGTGTGGGTGGAGGAGGTTAAAGGGTGGTAAAGCCCCAAGCACTGCAAGTGCACACACAAAAAAAAATCGTATTGACAAAGCCAATAGGGTTGACTTTTGAGTATTGCATACAAGTAAAGGCACATTACATACTGGTGCCATGAATACATTCAGCATGAACAGAAGCAAACAAACCAACATACATATATGCATCAATTTTCATGAATTCCAATAGACATACAGGCAGGTACATGGATCAGCAAATGTACAGGTATCGATGCACACACAGCAACAGCAATACAACATTGTATACAAGAGCACAGTGTAATGTCCACGAGGGGAACACAGGATGGCGCAACAAGGGAGCAATGGCGCTGCAGCAGGTGGCATTGTGTGGTTTACAGTATAGATATTTTCAGACTGTCTTGGGTTGATTGACAATTAGCATTTTGCATGTTGGGATTTTTAAGCCCTTAGGTGTAAAAGTACAAAACTATTCTTCTCTCAATTCAATGCTCTATTGAATAAAAAGTTAGAACTAACTGATGTTGTCACACATGACAAGAAATACTTGTGAACAATGTACTTGTATGAGAGTGATAAACTGCTGTTATGATGTTAATAATTTGAGTTGTTTGTGTTTTGCTGTTCTTTGCCTTTCGGTGTTCCATTAAAAAAAATTTATTTAAAGTAATAATAAGCTCACATATTTCCATTCAATGCCACTGTCAGTGTTTGGATATTACAACAGAAGCACAGGGCCCGTGCCAAAAATCATGTAATGGAATTTGCAAAACATAACAGAATAAAGGGACTTTGTTACCACTAGGCAAAGCACTGCCTGAACCAAATGATTTATGCGAAGATGGCATTTCTTTACATTAATGATACGATGAATATGTTAGATATATGTGTTTCTTCTGAGCAGGAGGTAAATGGAAGTGAGGGTGCCAATGCAGGCCTTGGGGTCAAGACAGTGTCCAGAATCTTGACAGGCTGGTACCTGGATGAGGGATGATTTCATGCCCCCCTATGCAGTGGGAGGGGCTGGCAAGGGGCTGGGCTGTGCTGGTGCCCTCTTCATGTGCTCAAACGCTCATTTCCATTTCTGCCTGGTAATTAGGGCCCAGTGTTCCCATACCCATTATTCCTGGGCAAGGGAACACTGGGACACATAGAATCGGATGGAGTGATATCCCCAAAGATGCTGCTTGCAATATGGCTCATAGGCTGGGCGTTCCAGCGCAGATTTTTCCTGGTCACGACTGCTGTGAAAGTTATGGATTATGATGGTTGAAAACAGAAATAAAAATGAAGCATTGATTGCACACGTAACCTAAGCAGTTTCTGGGGGGGGGGGGGGGAGGGGGGGAGATTCGGCTTGTGTATATGTATCATACGTAAGTGAAATGTATTGGCTACCCTGTGTACAATTAATTTTTTATTTTTTATTTTTTGTCAGCCATAATATGTTGCTGTGGTTAATAATTATGTAACTTGCTGTTTTGTTTTTTGTTTGTGCTTACATAGATTGTTATGACAACCCGAATAAAAGCTTTTGAAAGAGAAAAAGAGAAATAAAAATGACAAATGACCCCACCATAGAGTATACACACTCCCAAAGCACCAGGGCCATTCCTATATTGTATTTTAGAAACAACACCCACTCTGGGGATTTGTATTTATAAACCAAAACAAACATGAGATCGCCAGCCATACAATTACAGTGAAAGTGATCTTGCTGTGTAGGTTTGAGCTTTATAGACAAAAAGACCCCACCTGAGATCGTTAACTATGTGAGCCTTGCCTCTGCATGTCTGGCAGAGTTGAGGCCTCTGCTGCTTGGCAGCAGAGACATTTGAGGCATCAGCAGAGTGGGCAACTGCCCAGGGCCCTCACCTTTCAAGGGGCCCCTCAGTCTCACCTTTATCTATTTCTTTATGCAAGCTTTTCCTCTTGTCCTACCTCTAACTCTTTCTCCTTGTGTGAAAGTCTTGTTAAAGAATTTAGGACAGAAACAAGGCATACGTCATTTCTTTAAATACATACTTTCGATTTTCTGCAACTTATTGGCCCTGCAAAGCGAAAGCATTTTCATCCTTATATGGGCAGGGCATTATTCAACTGTTCTTGAGGGATCCTTTCTGAAAGTTTGGCGTTATTCAGGCTTTTGTTAGAAGACAATGGGTACTCAAATTAAAAGTTTTTTCGAACAGGGGCCCCCAAATATGCCTTGCTCAGAGTCCCACAAATCCTGAAAACAACACTAACTGGAAGCCTGGATTATTTTAAATGACTCCTAAATGTTCATGATGATGAATTCATCAGTCCACTTGTCCCTTTGTCCATCTGTACTTAACTCTAGCCATATGCATAAACCTGTCTGTGTTCCATGATTACATGAATACGCCAAAATATGTGTGTGCCTGTATGTGGTTTCTCAGTATGTCTATTAATCTGTTTCCTAGGGTATAGACTGCCTGTAAGTTTATGTACACAGATAGAATATGTTTTGAGGTTTGTGTGTATCGGTGTCTGTAAAGTCTGTGTTGTAAATAAAGTTTGCAAAAATTATGCCCTATAAGCGTGAACAGTAAGAAATCTTCACTTGCCTAGACAATATGGCCTAGATGTATCAAGCCTTTTGCGATTCGCAAAGGCCGAAATTCGCCGAATTTCAGCCTTTGCGAATCGAAAACGGTCTTTTTGCATGTTTTGAGATGCATTAAAAATCGCAAAATAAAGAATCGCACAAATTTGCGATTCCTTATTTTGCTATAGCATTTAAGGAATCCCAATTTTGCGATTCCTTAAATGCTATGTATGAAACTTTTAAATTTTGGGATTTTGTTTTTAGAAATCGCAAATTACGAACAACTTGAAGTTGGTGGTAATTTGCGAAATCTTAAAATAATACCAAATGTTGCATTTTTAAAGGTGGCATATGACACACATACATGCCCACAGGGCATGTATGTGCGCCATATGCACACAAATGCTGATTTCAGGGGTACAGCAGGGTGTCCTTGAGACACCCCTGCACCCTTGAAATCATTCTCATTTTGCGATTAGCAAATTGCAAATCGCAAAATGAGATGTATTTCACTATAATTCCTGTGGGCCTCCTGGCCCATAGGAATGAATGGGAAATTATTCTTTATTTGCAAATTCGCAACTTGCGAATTCGCAAATAAAGAATATTAAGAAATCGCAAAAAAATAGAGATTTTAAACATCCATCCCATTTTGCGATTTCTAAATAGCGATTCGCTAAAAATCGCTATTAAGAAATCGCAAATAGGAACGATGATACATCTAGGCCTTAGTTTTCAAACAATACTTATGGCTCAGTATTTATGCCAGACCATTCTTCTGGCAATACAATTCTGATATACTACACGAATTCAGTTGGGTTGTGTGCATAGATGCCTGCAGATGTCTTGCTATATGTTTGCAATGAACTCTTATCCATTTGTGAAAAAGATGTGATCTTTGGTAATGTGTGCTAAGTGGTGCAATGCAGCACAAGTCGCTGTGTTAATTACTGCGAGACCTGGGAATGCGTCAAAATGCTACGCCTATCCAGCTGAGGTGTAATGAGTAAAAATATCCTCATTTCTCCTCTTTTTCTCCTCTTTCTATGTGTGCTGCATTCGAAAAGAGGAAAATGCCTAAGAGGATTACTTTTGTGCAGGACGGTGTCTCTTCCTGCACAAAACCAATCCTACTTACAAAGCAGGAACACGTGCACCACGGCACAAGAGTGCCCGCATTGGCACTGGGCAGCAAAAAGGGCGCCAGTGCAAGGAAAGGACAGGAATGCACTATATAATGTTCAATACAGCATATTGGTGCCTTTCATGAAGCGCAGCAAGGTGGTTTGCTGTGCTGTGCTGTGCTGCGCTGTGCTGCGCTGCATGAATGTTTGATAAATGTGGCCCAAAGTTCTGAAAAGAAAGGCCTGAAGATCAGGGAAAGTCCCAGTGCTAGTGCCCCAAAGCTGGCTGGCTCACATTCTTTTGAGTGCTTCTGGTGTTGAAATGACCACTATTCTGAGGTGTGTTCCCTAATCCTGATCTCTTGCATTCCACCACCATCAGTCTTTTGAGAACTTAAACCTAAACCTAAAAGTCAAGAAGATTGATCTCTAGTGTTGTACCTACTCTCTGAGCCTCATTAATGGGACACATCCTGAACCCTGTGCCTCAGCTCTAGTCCACATCCTGATTCTCTAGATCTGAACTCTGGGCCTCCTGAGCCTGGCTGATGAAGGCACCTCACAATGCATGTTAACCACCAGAAGGTGGATTCAGTCATTAACTGGGACATTTTTCTAGAGTTTTCATTGGTCACAGGTTTAACCCATAAATGAGTGTTGCTGCAGCAAACAGAGTGAGATGTAATGTAATGAGACACATACCTTTAACAACCGGTCGACAAATTCGAGAGCATCCGTATGGGCAGCACATTTCGTTGTCTTTGCAGTTATCACATTTCACAATGCAGGTGGTTACTGTTCCTGGAGGCGCATCAGGTGGGCACTTTCCTGCCATAAAACAGAATAATTGTGTCACAATGCAGCCTGAAATGGATACCTGTCGATATTTTATTTTGACAATTTGTGTCAATATTTTGACTCATCGATAGTCGGGCGTCGATATTCGGGGTGCATAAAAACAAAATGTCCGTGGCTACTGACCCAGATGACATCATCAGAAATACATTGCAGTAATGGGTATCTTTTGTGCTCTGTGGCCAGTTCTATTTTTTGATTTCAAAGCATTTTATTTTATAAAGAAGTGACAAAGAATAAGAGGTACATAATATAATAAAAGTGATACAATTGAGGCAAGATAAACAAACAATCAGAGGCTAAACTTGAAGTGTAAGCATAGTAAATGCATTTCTAAATAAAAGAAGCCTGTTATAAACAAAGAAACTAATTAGGTAAAGGCTAATATCAAATCAATAAACAAATGTATCACTATCAGCTGTTCTCTGTGGCCAGTTCTAATATCCCTAACACATCCTTGCATCTGCAAGAGATGAACACTGGCCTGTGCAGTGTCAGCCAGTCCCTGCAGCTGCAGCAGCTGTGATGAATGCATTTTAGAACATTCACCTGCTTCCAGAGACTACTTGTCTTAAGCTGTAAACAGGTTCTCGCCGCTCTTTATTTTATTTTTGGGTTAATGGGTGTCTACACTTTAGAGCTCTTTACAATAAGTGTCTCAGTACTAATAAAACAGAGAGCACATGACACATTGGTATTCATAAAGGAAACAGACAGATGAGAAAGTCAGGGAGCAGCAAAATACATTAGGTCATCATTAAAGATACATTAAACCCATTTTTCAGACTACTGCAATATGGCCAAAATATAGTTAGATAAAAGGGAAATATAATACTTTACTTGTGAACTTATATAGCGCAGCGAATCATCCCCGAAGGGATCTCTCGCCGCACAATGATTTAAAGATGCTTCAGGAAAAGGACATTTCAAGACTTTTCAAGCACAAAGTAAATGTCCCTACCTGAAAAGGCTTACTTATGGCTGGGGACATAAAGTGAGCCACGGAAGCACTAATTTAAGACCCCGTGGGCCATATTTACAAGGGGATATCGCCACCAAAACGTCAATTTTAGTGACGTTCTGGTGGCGATATCCCCTTCTCCCTATTTACGAAGTGGCATTAGTCCACCTAATGTACCTTAATGCCTCCTTGTAAATAAGGCCCCTTTTCACTCTTCACTTCACTTGAAAGGGCCGTGCAGTGGGTGTTGCGGTGGGCGTTCGGCAGCAATACCCATTGGCTTTTGGCGCTGCCACTTATTTACTGCGATGGAACAGTGCCAAAAACTAAGGCCAGGTAAAACCTGGTCTTAGGATGGTGATACAAGGAGGAATTATTAATTTCTCCTCGTATTTTGTTCTTTCTATGTGAGCTGCATTCTGTGACATTAGCAAACTTAAACACACCACTGTGATAATTATGGGCCATGGATGCTATAAAGAGTTGAGCTCAATATTTTAAAATTTCTCTCTGCCATTTAATGAACAAGAGTAATGAATGAATTGATTGTTAAATATGTGCATTTATGCAGGTTAAAATGGCCGTATTACTGAGTATATCTCATGTGCTGACATGAAATAAGAATCAGATTTAAAGATAGACACTAATAAAAGATTCTGCAAATGACAGTAGGGGAGACAATTCTGCAATCATTTGAAACAAAATTAATATGTTGTAGCATAATCAGGGCTGCTGGAATTATGCAATTCCTGGGTGCTTTCTGCATATTTTTGGATTTCTTGCGTTCAACACACAAACCACCAACTGTGAAAGAGCTGAACAGACAGCATTAATGTGTGCTAAAATGTCAATATAGAGAAATAACAAGGCAACTGAAAGAACTGCATTAAGTTGTATAATTTGCTTTTTCTTACTGCATAATTTAGACAGCTCCACCCCAAGGGGTGTAACACACATTGATGCCCTCTCCCCTGCAAAACAGGCTCAAGGGGGGCCACGTGAATGGTTGGTCCCCTATACTACAGCGGGCCTGCACGGTAAAGCAAAGAGGCTTTCCCAAGTATCAAACTATTTCTTATTCCATGCAATTACACGCTTTCAGCAAGGCATGCCTATGCATGTCTTGGAGGTTGAGGGGGGCCCCCTCCAAAACAAGAAGCCCTTAAGGTCCACCCCATACTACGAGTGCTGCGGCGGGCTTCTTGACTCCCCTGTTTATCACATACATTGGTCCTCTATTGGCACATAATCCTGGTGCCCGGTAAAAAAAACCAAAAAAGGCAAGAACAATTAAAGAGTTCTAAACAATAAGTAATTAATACAGCAAACCAACAAAGTGTTGATAACATTGAGTAGCAGAAAGGAGATTAGGAAACACAAGCCAGTTGGTGAGGTCTATTCTATCATCTCCTGAATACAGTGACAGCCTGTTCTGTAGCTCACCACCAAGTGCTCCCATGAGATGGGTCTTTTTGGTCCTACCTTCACAGGAGATGGAGGTCACCCCCAAGTAGAGGACAAGCAGCACAGGGAGGAGGAAGAAGGTGCCACTGCGAAGCTTCATGGTGATCTCGGCTTCTGTATGGATGTCAGCAATATCCCAGGTTCAGCTGGATGTAGCCCTATATATTGGGCTGGAGCAGGGTTTGGCAGGCTGATTTAGCAACCATGTGATGCAATTCTGTTAAATCTGAATGTAACAACTGTGGGAACTCCTTTGGTTAGGCAAGACAAGGAGATGTCCAGATTCGAAAATTGTGAAATGTATTAGGTAATTTGGATTTCTTCATTGAACTGCGTTTACGCAAATCATCGTTTTCCTTGTTCATCACCCATATATATGTTTGCCAGTGGCGGTTTTACCATTAGGGCGTTTGGGTGTTGCCCCACCAATAATTATCAGGCAATTTATTCGAGCGGTGCGTTAATAAAAGTTTTATAAATTAACGTGCCGCTCGAATAAATTGCCCGATAATTATTGCCCTGCGGTGTGTGTCATTGTGCTTCAGACAGTATGCAGTGTGCGCTGTCTGACACTGGGTGGCGCTGGACTCTGTGGCAGGCAGCACAGTGCGCACTCACTGCGCATGTGGTGTTTGACCGGCAGGGTTTCTGTAGTGAAGAAACCGTGGATATTAAAAAAGCAAGTACTCTGTGCAGAGTAATGGGTTGCCTAATGCAGCTCAGTGCTTGGAAAAGGAAGGACGTTTTTTTAAGGCTCAGTCCATTCCTGATGCTGCTCTCTTTAGAGAATAAACAAAAAAGGAGCCGGACAGTATACTTTTTTGAAACAAATGCAAACCTAGTATAATGAATTGCTAGGCTGAAAAACCATTTGTGTTTAGTCACTTATTTTTTATGAAAAGTTATGAACAATTTTTTAGCATCAAAGGATACACCACCACATTTACAGAGGTTCACAAATACATTGAATAAACCATATACAATACATACAATCAATAAAACACATATAGACAATTGTGATAACAATAAATATAGACAACTGTGCAAGGCCTCAGCAAATTATGTCAGTGAGGCACCAATCCTGAATGAAAGTTGAACAAGTGGACTAACAAGATGAAAAACTAGCCTACTTGTTTCACCCACCACAAAATACACAGTGAATTTGTCACATGGTGCGAAAAATAGGAAGACACATAAACTAAACAACAGTGTAGAAATGTGTAAATTCTATTCCTATTACGCCCTAGCGATTTGGTATCTTGGTGGAGCTGGACGCCGACGCGTTTCGAACCCAATCAACGATTTACGGGTTCTCCTCAGGACAAGGATTGGGGGGTCGTTGTCACTGTGAATTAAGTTAAAAAATGGTATCAATGACGAGCCAACTAACAACTAACTCAAACTCAAACAACGTGAGCAAACGTGTGAGTACCTTATACTTGGAGTGTCAGGATACTCCCTGTGAATAAGATGATAAAAAACCTCAGTTATTATCGGTTTTTGTGAAATTCCCTATGAGCCACCGGGTTAGAGTAGTGAATTATGCCACATACCTTGGGGTGGTAAACACTGTAGAGTAGTTGGGGCGCCGGAGCACCTACGGTGGTTTTTTTGATTTTTTGGAGCGCCTACAAGAAGCACAAACCCTTTCTTAGTATAGTCCCAAATGCTGAAACGTGATACAAATATGTAAATATATAAAGTCCTACCTTCGTGTGTAGAAGTGTGAATTTATAAATGCGCGAACGCGAGCGGCAGCCGCCGCATGAGTTCTACAGCTGTGAAAACAGAGAATGGGCATTTAGGATCTAGTTTAGCGCTCGCTCGGCAGGAAACTAATAATCACAATGCGGGACTTACTTCAGAACCGATGGATGAAAGCTCTGCACCGGCGCCCAAGCAGTGGTGAAATGAAAAGTCGAAGCTTGAGGGGGCGTGTCCAAGTGTATTTAACACGGACAAAGTCCCGATGCATCTTGGGAGATGTAGTTCGACCATGTGTCATGGCGCAAAAACCAAGGCTGGATTAGAAACGGGGCTCAAAAGGGGGGTTCACAATTGAGGACCTTTATCATTAGAATGTAAATGGCACGTGTACATTAGTAAACTATGTGGGCAGTGGAAAGTTTAGCGGACACATGAGCAGCAGTAAGCAAAGACAGACAATCGCCGCGGTAGTCTACAGGCTACTAAATTCATTGAGATCATTAAGTCCAAACATGGCAGTATTAAATCTCAAGATGAGGTAAGCCTCTTTTTGGGCAAGGCGTGCATCAGGGTCCCCTCCCGCTCCTGGAGTGTTCTTGATGTTTGCTAGGATTGTCCATTTTAGATCATTGGGCGAATGTGCCTTTTGCAAAAAATGGGATACCAGGGGTGCTGTCAGGACCTTGTTGTTAATCCAGGATTTATGCTGGATAATGCGTTGGCGCACTTCTTGAGTTGTTTTGCCTATGTAGACTTTTCCACATGGGCAGGTGATGGCGTAGACTGCGTATTTGGTCTTACAGTTTGTGAAATTGTCATGTCGCCAATGTTTTTGACCATCCGTAAAGAGAGTTCCTTCTGTTGTCAGATTGCACACCAAACATGTCCCACACTTGTGATGACCCTTGACCGGGCCCATGTTGAAAAGGGTCCCTTGTATTTCTCTTTTGGTGGTGCCTCGTGTAGATGAGATCTGTTGTCCGATACTTCTGTTTTTTTTTAGTGCAAACAGCGGTTTACCGATGTCGGGCAGGATTTCTTCCACTAGGTGCCAGTTGCTCCGGATGATTTTCTGTACCGGGTTGGTGTGAGGTCCAAAGGTGGAAACACAGACCATCCGTTCCACCTTAGGTTTTTCTCGCTTTTGCAACAGATGTTCCCGAGGTGTCCATCTTGCCCTCTTCATGGATTGTTTCAAAAGTTTTGCGGGATAGCCTCGTGCCTTCAATTTGTTGGTCAGTGCTTCTCCGTGGGTGATGAAGTCTTCTGTTCTCGAACAGTTCCGTCTCACCCTGAGGTATTGACCATAGGGGAGATTATTCTTTAGACTTTTGGGGTGAAAGCTTGCATAATGTAGAGCATTGTTCTTATCAGTTTTTTTCTGATAGAGTGTGGACTTCAGGTCTTCTGGTGTCGATTTTATCTCCACATCTAGGAATGGCATGGTTTTACAGTCATATGCCAGACTGAATTTTATATCTGGATTGCGGTTGTTCAACCAATCATGGAAATCTTCAAGGGACTGTGTTGTACCATTCCAGATACACCACACATCATCTATGTACCTAAGCCACTGTCCAATGTGGGCTCTGTACGGGTTGTTATTATAGACATATTTCTCTTCATATTGGGCCATGTAGAGTATAGCCATTTCAGGGGCGAAGGGACACCCCATCGCCGACCCCTTTATCTGTAAGAACATTTCATCCTCAAATACAAAGAAGTTCTTCTTGAGGGCGAGAGATGCCAGATTCACGATCAGCTCAGTCGGCACTCTGTGGGGACGAGGTCTTGAGTCAAGGTACATTTCGATGACGTCCACTCCATCTTGCTGCGGAATTTGAGTGTAGAGGGACGATACGTCCATTGTCACTAGGAGCTGGGTACTTGGGTCAAATTCTACCCCCTCCACTTTGGTTAGGAAATCCATGGTGTCCCGGAGGAATGAAGGGACTTTGATGGTGAATTCCTTCAAGAAGACATCCACAAACTTCGAACTGGGCTCCAACACCGAGTCACAGCCCGACACTATCGGGCGGCCTGGTGGTACACTTGGATCTTTGTGTACTTTTGGGAGAAAGTACAAATGTGGGGTGCGCGGAAAGCGTTTCACAAGGAATTCTGCTTCTTTTGGACCG
Organism: Lissotriton vulgaris; assembly: GCF_964263255.1. Classification (NCBI taxonomy): domain Eukaryota; kingdom Metazoa; phylum Chordata; class Amphibia; order Caudata; family Salamandridae; genus Lissotriton; species Lissotriton vulgaris. The sequence goes on along the minus strand of NC_141695.1, from coordinate 1,629,661,914 downwards.
ATGATTCCGTTTTCTCTAGCGTCTTTCGCTATCCGTGAGATCTCATAGGTGATCTCAGCTGTAGGGTCTTGTGTGATAAGCCGGTACCAGTTGGTATTGTATACATGTTTCCTTCCTTCGGCTTTGTAAAGCTCTTTGGACCAGAGGACCACCGCCCGCCTTTGTCCGCCGGTCTGATGACAGCATCTTGCTGGTTCTCCAAGGAATCAATGGCTTTTCTCTGATCTTTTGAGAGATTTGTTGGTATAAATCTTCTCTTCTTCTCCAACCCATTAAGTGAAGATAACACCTTTTGCTCGAAAGTGATGATATTTTTCGCCATGTTGTTACTAGGTGGACAGAAGGGGATTCATTTCGTAGTCCAGACACCTCCAGTTGTGGATTGTTCGTAGAATCTTTGAAGAACCATCTGAGTCGTATTTTTCGGAAGAATTCAATCATCTCAAGCTTCACTTTGGTGAAGTCAATGTGTGTATCCGGTACGAATGAGAGACTCAGCTGTAGCAGTTCTTCTTCCGCTTTCGTCAATATTTTGTTTGAGATGTTTATGATAGAAGAGTCATTCAAGACTTGTAGTTCCGCTTGCGCGTTGACATTTCCCATTGGGGCTGTTTGAATTTGCTCCGCTGTTGTTGTTGGCCCTGCCCTAAAAAAGGCCTCTTCTGTTGGTTCCTATTTGATGATCCTTCCCCTGGATCAGATTCCGCAGATGACTCAGAAGACGAGGTTTCTGAAAATGTAACGAATCTTTTTTTAGATCTCCCCTGATACGAATTGAGGTATCTAGTGGACTCTGAACGGGTGTAGAAGTCTTCTTTCAAGTATGGGTAGACAGCTTCCAAGTTGAACGATTTTTTGTCCTTTTCAAATTTTGTTGTTTTGAAGTTGATTGTGTTGTCCTTGAATGTTGTAATCTCCTTCTCAATTTTTTCAAGAAGTAATTTGGCCTCTGACTCTGTATGATTGTCCTTGATGTTTTGAAGTTGTTCCTCGATCTCCTCAATTTCTTTTTGGCATATTCTATGGGCAGTCTCGACTGTATGTACCATGAGATCTCTACTACACTTGGTGCTAATACAACTGAACCCTTTCTTATACACCGGGTCGTCCGTGAAGATCACTGGTACGTTCTTTATTTGTAATCCCCACGGAATTGTACCAGCTCTTAAATTTGCAAGTAAGAACTGGCCATGTAATTCTGTTCTGATGTGCTTTTTTTGTAGCCTGAGAAGCTTGTCCGCTACGTTTTGCTGCTTTGCTGTGCCGCTCAATGTGACTGTTGTAAAGAGTGTTGAGTCAGCAAGGAGTTTCTCAATGTGTTCCTCACTAAATGAAAGTGTGTCCTTATCTGCCATTACTTTAGTCCAGAAACCTGGATCCACTTAATGTGGTTTTTGTCGTATGATGTGTGTCGACTTCTAACCTTACGGGTAAAGACCCGTTCTACAATACAGCGAAAAAAGAAAAGGCTTGGGTCCTGTCCCTGGCCGGCCTGGACCACTCTTATAGAATAAACAAAAAAGGAGCCGGACAGTATACTTTTTTGAAACAAATGCAAACCTAGTATAATGAATTGCTAGGCTGAAAAACCATTTGTGTTTAGTCACTTATTTTTTATGAAAAGTTATGAACAATTTTTTAGCATCAAAGGATACACCACCACATTTACAGAGGTTCACAAATACATTGAATAAACCATATACAATACATACAATCAATAAAACACATATAGACAATTGTGATAACAATAAATATAGACAACTGTGCAAGGCCTCAGCAAATTATGTCAGTGAGGCACCAATCCTGAATGAAAGTTGAACAAGTGGACTAACAAGATGAAAAACTAGCCTACTTGTTTCACCCACCACAAAATACACAGTGAATTTGTCACATGGTGCGAAAAATAGGAAGACACATAAACTAAACAACAGTGTAGAAATGTGTAAATTCTATTCCTATTACGCCCTAGCGATTTGGTATCTTGGTGGAGCAGGACGCCGACGCGTTTCAAACCCAATCAACGATTTACGGGTTCTCCTCTAAAGATAGCAGCATCAGGATTGGCTACTAGCCTACTACTGTGTCTTAGTTGGCCGCCATTATTGTTTAGAGGCGCGCGGAGAGCCAGCCAGAGCCTGAACTTCGGAGAGAGTGACTCAGTCTAGGCGCCAACGGGACGGGACCCCTGAGCAGAGATGGTGTGGAGTGGACCCGGCCAAGACAAGGTAAGTTTTTTATTTTATTTATCCCCCCCCCTGGCCCCCACTGTGAGCGAGCCGTGACTGCTGGGTACACCAACTTCATCGCACCAAGTCATTACTGCCTCGGCATTTGCATACCCCTTTTAATCCATTCTGATCCCTTCAAAAGCAGCGGGCCAGTCCTGATGAGGGACTTGGCAGCCTGACCTCCTGATCACACGCTCCTGAAATGCATTGGCTGTGCTGTCCTCGTGTCCTACATTGCAGGCCCTATGTGGGTCAGATGCCAATCCCGTTTTCATTCTTAGCTTCAGTTTGATGGCCCCTGTCTCTGCTGCGGAAGAAGTGTGACACTTCCTGATCTCATTTGCACTTAGGGCAAGCTCTTGATAAGGGGAGTGGTGCTGCAGGCCGGGACGCTCGTTCCCCACAGTGCAGTATTTACGCCCACCACTTTCAAATGTCACGAGCCGCCACTGATGTTTGCCAACCGGAATGGCAATGCACTTGATAAATTTCCAGTTGTGTGTGCCACCCAAGAGACTTTACGTCCATGTTGCAGCTAAAGAAAGTAAAGATGAGGTTAGTGTACTGTATAGAGGGAGCCCTTCCTGATAATTCTCTTCTGAATCTGCCATGAATCCCCAAATGACTACACACCTAGACTTCTCAGCCCACTTACACTGCAGATAGAAACACAAGGATAAATTGAGGTTCAAGCCTGTATATCAGTGCTTAATTTGAGGCAGTGGTTTCCGATGCTCAGCATCAGCACTTAATTGTCAATACCAGCGCTTGTGAAAGTTTGCCACAAGGTGCCGCTGTCTGTCTAAATTTGAGAGGACCACAACAACGGTTTGTTATCAATTAAATATACATTAAAATGACTATTGTCTGCCACCCAAGCCATTCTTAGAGCTTTGGGGGCCTGAAATAGTCCGAGCTATCACACTTGTATGTTGGTTAGTAGTTGTGTTGTTACTATCATTGCAGCATGACAGGGACAAAGTGTGGTGCAAGGTGCAGTGGCCTCCTGACAAGAGTCCTGGTACTTATTTTTGTACAAATTAAGCACTGCAGTACATGTTGTTCCTGTTCACCGTGGTTGCACAACAAAAGGGATCTGAGTGTGGTGTAAGTTTCATTATGTCAGCCTTATATAATACATTGGCACAAAACCCCATCTGTTGTGTGAGTCATTGTGGAGGAGGGCTGATCTAGCAACGAAAAGCAATCCTGGCAAAATTACTTAATACTAGACACAAAGTACATGGAATGAGCATAGCAGGAAGCCCGACTTTCTCCTGTGAGGTATGTGGGCATCTTCTCTTAAGAAAACGGAGGCAAACAACGCATTTCTCAATATAAGTTTTTCAATACAATATCTAAAAAAACATAGGTTTTACAAATAGTGGAGAAAATAAATTAATGGAATATCCCAGTGCATCAGTGCCCAAAAAGATCACATTTTATCAGCAGATCATGCATGTGACTGTTTTAAGCTTTGAATGCAAAGCATACTACACTCTGCTCATCAGCATCCATATTTCATCCATTCTTAGCAAAATTCTGTTTTTTTGCACAATTGCTAAACATGAAAAATGGCCCGCACACGCTCTATAGATCTATTCATGTACTGTGGCGGCTAGCATGAAACAGGATGGCTGAGTTGAAAAAAAGCAACAACAAAAAAACATGTACCTTTCGGCTGCCACTGTCTCTCTTCCGCTCCTTCTCTTCTCGAGGAGGTAAGCATATGGGCTCCCCTAAGCCAATCATAACGCTTCAAGGCGGCATTGTGATTTATCTGAGCACTGTGGTTTGGCAATCATATGTGGACTGGGGTCCTGGGGATGTTCCCCACCAGGCTGTGTGTTGCAGCCTGGTGGGAAACATGCTAAGTGCGCATGATGCTTTGGCCGGCACGAGATGGCCGCCCAAGCAATCATGTGCACTTTGAGAGTGTGCACTCACCACTCCTCCCAGGCTCTGAACCCCAGCCTTGCCCCGCTCTGCCCTAACCCACCTCCAAAGCAAATAAAAAAAAATGTTAATAACAAAGTTATTATTTTATTGTTATTTTATTGGTGCTCTCAGAGCAGTGAAGGGACGCTCCTCTATCTAAGCAGAGGAGCCACCCTGTTCATTTATTTGAATCACTGCTGCAACCTAAAAACAAAAGTGGCGTTTCATCCTCCTTCAGTCATTGTCACGGTCTTATTAAAGTCCTCTGTTCCCTTCTTCTTAAATAGTTTTAAGAGTCATTTGCTTCTTTTGTGTTTTCTGACCCATTAAACATTTTTTCTTATTATGTTTCTATGATTATATTCTAGGCAGTATTTTTTTTATTTATTAGTTTATTTATTATCAAATAACATGCTTTTGTATTCATTAATTGTTAGAGTTCATTATTTTAATTTGGCCGTTGTTACTTTGGATTGGTGTATGATTACCTGTCCATTAGCATCTATATCTCTTCGCATTATATCATTCTTACTTCACCTGTATTGCCGCCATCTATTCCCCTTGCAATTCCCATATCCAGGGAGGATTCAAGACTAAATCTGCCCCAAGAGCCACCCCACATACCATAATTTTAGCGAATGTACTGCATCCCACCCCCCAGGTAAATGAAACATGGGAGGAATTGAGAAACAGGGCTCTCTGCTGGCTCGGTACAAAAACCGGGATAACTGAGGCCCTGTTTGAGGTCTTTAAACTGGCAAGAAGAGTAGGATGGGCGGGGAGAAGGGAAAAACACTCCCCTGTGACTGTATTGTCCTCACATGTAGATTTCCAAGAATGGTACATGAGATACTTTGTAGACTTGGCAGTGATCACGTGACACATAGAGGAATAAACATATTGCCCCTCGGATATTTCTACCCCCAAGGAACCACATTCATCAAGGTTTAGGTACAGTGGAACAGAGTTTGAATCTAAGTCTTATACTGGGAAAATACACACAGGCTGAAAAGGGGATCTTATACTTGTGTTTCGTTGATTTGAGCTCGGCTTTTGCTTGTGTTACCCATCAGAAGCTGTGGTGCACACTAGAGGCCATGGGGGTCGAAAGGCAACTTATTAACTTTTTAAAACAGCCTTACCTAGATGCTTGGGCTAGGGTCCGTTACAGGAGATCAGGTGAACTTAGTGGCAACTTCCCTTTCAGGAAGGGGGTAAGACAGGGGTGTGTGTTAGCTCCCCTCCTTTTCTCCCTCTACATAAATAGCTTGGGTTCCAGTTTATCGCGGGAATGCCAAGATTTACCTAGTACAAGGCAAATGACAGATTGGAGCCCTGTTATATGCTGACGATGTGGTGTTGCTAGCCCGCACTCCGATCGCCCTGCAGAAAATTGTGTTGAGTTTTGCATCTTATATTTCAAGCTTAGACCTTAATGTAAATATTACTAAAGCATTCACCATGAAATGTAGCAAGCCAAGTGTCAAGTGCTGTGACATTTTTATAAACAATATGAACCTTCAATTTGCTAACTACTTTTCATATTTGGGAATTGTTTTTGAAAGATGGGGCTCATGGGTCAAAGCCAACAATTCCAGAAAATTTCTGTTTGCCAAAGCTACAGGTGCCTTGATAAATTTTGCCAGGAAGCTAGGAAAGCGTCCCATAAACGATTTGCTGACAATTTACAAAGCTAAATGCACTTCGACTGCTCTGTAAAGAGCTGGTATTTGGGGTCATGAAAACTTTGAGTCCCTCCTGCAAGTCGAGAACAGGTTTTTAAAATATCTTTTAGCTGTCCTGAATAGTACAGCCACGTATATTTGTCACGCCGAACTGGGACTGCTATACTTGTCCGACCTATTCAAAATTCAGCCAATTTTATTATGGCATAAGGTTTGGACTGGTGTCGCAACTGGCGTCAGTTGGGATATGTTAAAAGATTTACTGAACCTGTAACGGGTACAATGTATTCCGTGGCTCGCATATGTTAAAAACTTCATGCATGACTTAGATCATCCCAAGTACTTTGTTAATCCTGACAGTTTGTCACTTGTTTTGAGGAAGGAATCAAAGTCGTTATGTATCAACCACCTGGAGACGCATAGATTGTCCTCTAACATTATGAAAACATCTGTCAGAGCCAATCAATCACTCTTTACTCAACCAGGGATACAACCTTATTTATTATTTACTCCAGGAAATAATGACAGGCTGCTTGCTATTGATGCTCCTGCATTTAGGCAACTTCCATAACATGGTCACATTCAGTTAGGCAAATGACTGGTCACGCTCTCTATGTCCATGCCCATGTGACGAAATATCTGCACAGTCCACAATCCATACTATCTTATTTTGTAAGTTTTATATTTTATTCAGGAAAAGATGGATTCTGCCTTTTTTTAAATTCAAGGATTGAGAATATTCTGACCTGCTTTCATCAAGTTACAATTTTTAGAGGATGATATTTTCACTGACCACATAGCAAAATATTTGAAAGGGGTGGTTAGAACTAGGAAAACTATGCAAGATCCCTCTTTCAATTAAATGCTCGTGGTTTTTATGTATGTCATGGTTGCACAGGAAATTAGTCTCTAGTCCTTCTTTTTGTAATTCTTAATCAATGCCATTTTAATATATTGTTCAATTTTATCCAGATGAATTGATATATTTTTGCTTATTTTAATGTATTGTGCTTTTATGATTTAACATTTTTTAAATTGAATAAAGCGTATCTTGACTTGACGTGAAATATTACAGCAAAAATGACATTGATGCCAACACTGACTACAGTACATATTACCTAAACATTCTCATTCTAGATGAGGTCTCTAAGAATAACGTATCATCTTTTTTTGGATATGTGTTGTCATATCTCAGGGGTCTCCAACCTTTTTTGTTGTAAGAGCAACTTATGTACGATGAAACTCATTAAGATCACTAATATCATTAGCGTTCTAATAGTGACCACATCAGACAAGATTACATTAGTGGCCACCATATGCAAGATTACTACCAGCGATCACCTCAGTCCACCAGGCATGGTTACAAGCTGTAATGTGCAAAAAGCTTTGTCAATATCGAACGCCTTTACATGGATAATACATAATAGCATAGCTCCAATGCATCTAGCACCAAAGTGATGACATCTGTTAAAAGGTTTCCCAATGGCACATGATTTATTACTCAAATACCAGCATTAAATCTAATTTGGAAAGTCAGCCACTCTTTTATGCACCATCAGCATAGAGAAGCGTTGGGAAATAGCGATTCCCCACCCGCAGGATGGTTTCTCTTCTTCTGCAGGAGATGACTCACAAGGCAGTTTATATTAATTAAAAACAGAAAAGTGGCTAAAAGGCTGTACACCCTGTTGACATTTTATAAGCAGAGTACAGTCTCCAGTTGGTCAATAACGAATCTTCACAGAGGTATCCCTGTGAAGTCCATGTAACATTAAGACTAATTGTTTATTCACCCCATAAATATTCCAGAATGTTCGATAATTTGGACCTATTCACCAAATCAAATGCACTTCATAGGTCCATGAAAGCTAAGTGCAAAACAGACTTGTTAACATGGACATATTTTCCTATTAGAAGAGAGAGTTTGGGGCGCTGTTCTGTTGTCTCAGTGCACTGTCTAAACCCATATTGAAGATCAGAAATAATGTTGCTTGTCTCTGCCCAACTTTGAGTTTCGCAAAGAGTACCCTCCACAATATCTTAACAGCTTAGTCCAACAAAGATATTGTACGATAGGAGGCAGGATTTGATTTGTCCCCTTTCTTAAGATGGGCACAATAACCGCCTCTTTCCAAGAAGGGGGACAGTTATTGCAGCACGAAACACATGTGTAAGAATTGTGGCCCAGAGCTCAACATTTTCCTTGAACAGGTCCACAGGGATGCCATGCAGACCCGGGGCTTTCCCATTTTTTCTTTTTCTAATTGCTAATGTAACATCTTTTATCTCAATTGTCAGATTAAAATCAACTGCACGTTTCCGATCATCGAATGACATGGCCCCAGGATCTATTTCCCAATCTTGATCGGTCTTAGAATTGAAAACTGCAGAACAATGGGAAACCCATACAGGCGATATCTCGGAATCAATATTAGATGGGGGTCCTACTGAAAATAAAGGATGGTTCATCATCTGCCAAAATAGTTTTGAATCCTTTAGTTCTCCTGTGCTCTGAAGGTCCAGCCATGTTGACTCTCTTAGCTGAGTCTTTCTAGCCATAAGAGTGGCTTTATATAACCTCCTAGCAGTCCGAATTCTTGGAATTGCTTTCAGAACCGACTTCAAAGCCTGATGTGCTTCAGAACATGCTGAGCTAAGCCACCGATGGGGAGGAGGGGGGCTGGGTTTGATTTTTGTGGTGAAGGCTGCTGGCATCGAAGGAGAAAGGCTAGCAAAACTCTCAATTATCTGGGAAGCAGGAACATTAATTTCAAAATATTACTTTACGAAATTCAAGTTAGGGGACACCATACATTTCAGGAAAGATGGCAGATCAATAGAGGCCCACTTAACATGAACTCTGCTATTAGCAGAAAATGTAATGGTTGGGGACCCCTTGCTAATGTCTGCACCTGAAGCCTGACATTTAAATAACACTGCCAGTGGGTTATGATAACTCACACACTGGGAAATAAATATCAGGGAACAATATGTTTCAGAAACTAGAATGAAATCAATAGTATTACATAGGCCAGCCCTATAAAGGATGGAGAGGATTTCAATAACATTTTTATCAACCGCGTCCCCATACACTGTGTGCCTAAAAGGGGTCACCTCCTGGTGCGTACAATCCCCCAGACCACAAACCGTACACCCACTAAGTGGACATAAAGAGCAATTTAAAAATACCTCACACAAGATACAACATGAAGATAGATTACAGTTCAAATTCATCATATGACTGGTGAGCAGGTCTGTGACTTCAGAGGTATGGTGACCGATTGTATTATTGTAAAAATTGATAATCAACAAGTCCGTAAGAAATCCTGCCAGAAGCAATATTTGGAACCAAGTAGTGGAGCATAACACTTTTACACTTTTACGTTCACATGAGTGAACTTAACCTATATCAAACAGTCCAGATCTACCTCCGCCCTCCGCCAAGGTGACGGAGTTGCTGCAGTGCAAAAGGAGCGGATGCCGTTAGAATGAAAATCCTTCTGGCCCATGGCTCCTGAAAACTCATTATGTCAAATCCCTCAATGAAAGGCATTGATAGGTTCGTCTGAATGCCCACCACAATTTAAAAGAGCAAGTTACAAGGCATGGGGGAAGTGAAAAAGGTGTCTTATATGACTTTCTTTGAGAATCCCCCTTTAAACGCACACTGTGTCTAGGGGCGTGTCTAGAGAGTTAAATGTGGGGGTGTAAGCCAGTGGTGTTTTCAAGGGCAGTTGTGTGAGTATAGGCTTCTCAGGGTGTCAATCAATGTCCTGCAGATATTCTAGAGGAGCAAATCAGTTTTGCAAGGGAATGAGGGTCTTAGTCTGGGTTGCCTGATATGTAACTGTGGGGCAAGGGAATCAAAGACAGACTGGTCTCTGCTATGTATATGGCAGGTTTATGTTATGTTATGTTATAATATTTATAGAGCGCATGGCTGCCCCAGCCGAGGGGCGTCCCAGCACTAGTCTCAGACAGACAATGGTGGCAGGACCAAACAGGCGCAGCAGAAGATTATTTAGGGATAAGATGGGTTTTTATGGCCTTACGGAATGCAACATGGTTTTGAATGCTTCCGATGCTCAGCGGGAGGCAGTTCCAGAGTTTGGGGACCAGAGCTCGTAAGGAGCGTCCTCCCCCCGACTCTCTTAACCAGAGGGCCTAAGGGTACGGCCCTCATCCTAGGACTTTTATCTGACAGTTGACGATGGAAAGTTGGGCTGTTTAGCTCACAACACGGGCAGGAGAACGAAAGGCGGGGTACAAAACAGTATCCAAAGGAACTTCCAACGATCAATGCGTGTTGAGTCCGTAGATTCACTTGTAATGTAGAATTTTTCCTTCATTTAGATAGGTTGTGGCGCTATTAAGCGCGTTTTTAATACAATTTTTATCACTGTAAATAGTAATACACATTTTTACTTCATTTTCACAGAAAAATTAGTGTTCCCCTGGGTCTTTGTTGTCCTGATGAAGACGCCGCTTTAAGGTGTGACGTATACCTACCACTGTAGTTTTGGGGTTGAAACGTCGACGGCTACTACCAGATACCAGTTGACGCAAACATCATGATAATTATTAAATAATAGCGTCATCAGCATGGTATTTTATTAAAGTGTTGAGCATTAGCTGCTCGATTATCCTACTGGCTCAGTGTTCTGAAACCAGGTGTATTGGTTGTTCATGAATTCTTATGTACTGATACTATTATTTGCACTATGACCTACTTTACACATCCCTCTCTTCTTACACAAACACTCTATCCTACCCTTACTCTCCCTGGGGCACTATGACAATTGTGCTATTAGTATGTGATATGTAACACAAACAAGCACATTGTGATTAAATAACATTGTGTTGAAATATTTGTTTCAGATGTGTTCGTGTTTGAAAATTTTCTATAAAAGTGTTTGCTTGTGTACCTCTGATAGTTCTTTCACTGGAACTCTGTGCTGTCATCACTGGAGCCTGACTGACTAGACAGTTCTCTAATCTGAGCAATGGCTCCAGCGAGGTCAGCCAGGGATTGTTGGAGAATATGGAGCAGACAGTGGGTGTCCGTTAGGGACTGTAAGTGGTCCCTGATGAGACTCAGAAACCTACGTATTTCACCTAGCTTGGCTGCCATGAGGTCGAACCCCACCTGCAGCTGATCAGCCATCTTCTCCTGGCATCCTTACACAGCGCAGTGGAAAGCCATGGGTTGTTCCTGTGAGCCTGCCATGTTGGTGTGTGCTTCCTGCTGTGTGGTCTGTGCAGGAGGTGGGGTCACCTCAATGAAGCTGGGCTGCCCTGATCCTGGAGGTGGGGTACGGAGGCTGTCTACTATACGTTGGAGGGTGTTGGTGCAGATGACCAGGGTGTCCTTTTCATCTTCACTGAAGATATGTCTGGTCTACTCTGCAGGAGGTGTTAATTGGCCCTCTGCAAGGTAAATGGGAGATGCAGGTAAACAGTGTGTCCCATGCATGTTGACGCATTTACATGTTCCCAGACAGGCAGCTTGACAATGTACTTTGTGACTGTTTTGGAGCAGCTGGCTATTTGATGGGAGACAGTGGACATTTCCACTCGATGATGGATATGGGGCACAGGGTCAGAGCTGATTTGCATATCGCCATTGTCTAACCCAGGGTGGTGTGGAGTGCAAAAAATCGATGGATTTGGGCCCAGATCTTTGGACTGGGTTGAATGTGTGACATTGATCCACATTCGGTCCATCACCTGTTTTGTTTGCAATACCGCCATAAGTGCGCTGGGGATGCTCAGACGTGGGTCCCAGGCACTCCACACCACTGGAGTCAAGCTAGCCGGGCTGATGAGAGGTGTTACCTCGAAACCGGTCCGGTCCTCGGATGCTTGATTCCGTTCTGGGAAGGACATGGCTTTTGTAGTTCGAACTGGACTGTTTCCATGGGGCACAGGGTCAGAGCTGATTTGCATATCGCCATTGTCTAACCCAGGGTGGTGTGGAGTGCAAAAAAACGATGGATTTGGGCCCAGATCTTTGGACTGGGTTGAATGTGTGACATTGATCCACATTCGGTCCATCACCTGTTTTGTTTGCGTTACTATCATTGCAGCATGACAGGGGCAAAGTGTGGTGCAAGGTGCAGTGGCCTCCTGACAAGAGTCCTGGTACTTATTTTTGTACAAATTAAGCACTGCAGCACATGTTGTTCCTGTTCACCGTGGTTGCACAACAAAAGGGATCTGAGTGTGGTGTAAGTTTCATTATGTCAGCCTTATATAATACATTGGCACAAAACCCCATCTGTTGTGTGAGTCATTGTGGAGGAGGGCTGATCTAGCAACGAAAAGCAATCCTGGCAAAATTACTTAATACTAGACACAAAGTTCATGGAATGAGCATAGCAGGAAGCCCGACTTTCTCCTGTGAGGTATGTGGGCATCTTCTCTTAAGAAAACGGAGGCAAACAACGCATTTCTCAATATAAGTTTTTCAATACAATATCTAAAAAAACATAGGTTTTACAAATAGTGGAGAAAATAAATTAATGGAATATCCCAGTGCATCAGTGCCCACAAAGATCACATTTTATCAGCAGATCATGCATGTGACTGTTTAAAAATTAAGCTTTAAATGCAAAGCATACTACACTCTGCTCATCAGCATACATATTTCATCCATTCTTAGCAAAATGCTGTTTTTTTGCACAATTGCTAAACATGAAAAATGGCCCGCACACGCTCTATAGATCTATTCATGTACTGTGGCGGCTAGCATGAAACAGGATGGCTGAGTTGGAAAAAAGCGACAACAAAAAAACATGTACCTTTCGGCTGCCACTGTCTCTCTTCTGCTCCTTCTCTTCTCGAGGAGGGAAGCAAACGGGCTCCCCTAAGCCAATCATAACGCTTCAAGGCGGCATTGTGATTTATCTGAGCACTGTGGTTTGGCAATCAGATGTGGACTGGGGTCCTGGGGATGTTCCCCACCAGGCTGTGTATTGCAGCCTGGTGGGAAACATGCTAAGTGCGCATGATGCTTTGGCCGGCACGAGATGGCCGCCCAAGCAATTGTGTGCACTTTGAGAGTGTGCACTCACCACTCCTCCCAGGCTCTGAACCCCAGCCTTACCCCGCTCTGCCCTAACCCACCTCCAAAGCAAATAAAAAAAAATGTTGATAACAAAGTTATTATTTTATTGTTATTTTATTGGTGCTCTCAGAGCAGTGAAGGGACGCTCCTCCATCTAAGCAGAGCCACCCTGTTCATTTATTTGAATCACTGCTGCAACCTAAAAACAAAAGTGGTATTTCGTCCTCCTTCAGTCATTGTCACGGTCTTATTAAAGTCCTCTGTTCCCTTCCTAAATAGTTTTAAGAGCCATTTGCTTCTTTAGTGTTTTCTGACCCATTAAACATTTTTTCTTATTATGTTTCTATGATTATATTCTAGGCAGTATTTTTTTTATTTATTAGTTTATTTATTATCAAATAACATGCTTTTGTATTCATTAATTGTTAGAGTTCATTATTTTAATTTGGCCGTTGTTACTTTGGATTGGTGTATGATTACCTGTCCATTAGCATCTATATCTCTTCGCATTATATCATTCTTACTTCACCTGTATTGCCGCCATCTATTCCCCTTGCAATTTCCATATCCAGGGAGGATTCAAGACTAAATCAGCCCCAAGAAGCCACCCCACATACCATAATTTTAGCCAATGTACGGCATCCCACCCCCCAGGTAAATGAAACATGGGAGGAATTGAGAAACAGGGCTCTCTGCTGGCTCGGGACAAAAACCGGGATAACAGAGGCCCTGTTTGGTGAGTTTAAACTGGCGAGAACAGCAGGATGGGTGGGGAGAAGGGAAAAACACTCCCCTGTGACTGTATTGTCCTCACATGTAGATCTCCAAGAATGGTACATGAGATTCTCTGTAGACTTGGCAGTGATCATGTGACACATTGAGGAATAAACGTATTGCCCCTCGGATATTTCTACCCCCCAAGGAACCACATTCATCAAGGTTTAGGTACAGTGGAACAGAGTTTGAATCTAAGTCTTATACTGGGAAAATACACACAGGCTGAAAAGGGGATCTTATACTTGTGTTTCGTTGATTTGAGCTCGGCCGTTGCTTGTGTTATTCACCAGAAGCTTTGGTGCACACTAGAGTCCATGGGGGTGGAAAGGCAACTTATTAACTTTTTAAAACAGCCTTACCTAGATGCTTGGGCTAGGGTCCGTTACAGGAGATCAGGTGAACTTAGTAGCAACTTCCCTTTCAGGAAGGGGGTAAGACAGGGGGGGGGTGTTAGCTCCCCTCCTTTTCTCCCTCTACATAAATAGCTTGGGTTCCAGTTTATCGCGGGAATGCCAAGATTTACCTAGTATAGGCAAATGACAGATTGGAGCCCTGTTATATGCTGACGATGTGGTGTTGCTAGCCCGCACTCCGATCGGCCTGCAGAAAATTGTGTTGAGTTTTGCATCTTATATTTCAAGCTTAGACCTTAATGTGAATATTACTAAAGCATTCACCATGAAATGTAGCAAGCCAAGTGCCAAGTGCTGTGACATTTTTATAAACAATAAGAACCTTGAATTTGCTAACTACTTTTCATATTTGGGAATTGTTATTGAAAGATGGGGCTCATGGGTCAAAGCCAACAATTCCAGAAAATTTCTGTTTGCCAAAGCTACAGGTGCCTTGATAAATTTTGCCAGGAAGCTAGGAAAGCGTCCCATAAACGATTTGCTGACAATTTACAAAGCTAAATGCACTTCGACTGCTCTGTACAGAGCTGGTATTTGGGTGAGTCCCTCCTGCAAGTCGAGAACAGGTTTTTAAAATATCTTTTAGCTGTCCTGAATAGTACAGCCACGTATATTTGTCACGCCGAACTGGGACTGCTATACTTGTCCGACCTATTCAAAATTCAGCCAATTTTATTATGGCATAAGGTTTGGACTGGTGTCGCAACTGGCGTCAGTTGGGATATGTTAAAAGATTTACTGAACGGTAAACAGTCATAATATTGATTCCAAAATATAGAATGGACATAATATCGAAGTAAAAATATAGAATGGACAATATATCGAATGGACACAATATAGTGGTTACAAATATCGAATTTAAGGTAAGTAATATCGATTTTCAAAATATAGAAGTCAAAATATCGAAGTATACAATATAGGCATTAAATATATCGATTTTTTAATAATATCAATTTTTTAAAGTGTTTTGTATGTTAGTATATGTGTGAAAAGTGTATATTAATTTTTGTAATGTATGTTTAATGTATTTTAAGTAATGAATTTTATGTTATTTAATTTTTGCGTAATTTAATTCTGTAGCGGGTTGTGGGTTTATAGGGGAATAGGGTGGGAAGTAATTTAATTGTAATTAATTAAATATTTTTATTTATTTATTGGTATTCATTTTGAATTTATTGTTATTTTTTAATTGGTAATTCATTTTTAATAATTGCCAATTAATTTGTATTAATTGATTAATTTTTAATTATGTTAATTTTCTAAATTTATTTTCTGTAGCGGGTTGTGGGTTTATAGGGGAATAGGGTGGGAAGTAATTTAATTGTAATTAAGTAAATAATTTTTTTCATTTATTGGTATTGATGTTAAATTTATTGTTAATTAATTTTTAATTGGTAATTAATTTCTATTGGTAATTATTTCTTATTAATTGGTAATTATTTTGTATTAATTAAATATTTGATAATTATGATAATTGTATTAATGTATTTTCTGTAGTGGGATGTGGGTTTATAGGGGAATAGGGTGGTAAGTAATGTAATTGTAATTAATTACATATTAAAAATACTTTTTGTGTATTGATAATTAATTTACTGTTAATTTTTAATTGGTATTATTTTTATTATTAATTCGTTTTTGTTATTGAAAATTAATTAGTTGTTAAATAATTATGAATAGGTTATTAATTTTTAATAAAGGATATGTAGTTGTATTTCTAATTAATTATTACATAATATTAAATTGGTTATTAATTTCAATTAATGTTTTATTGGTATTGATATTTAATTTATTTTTAATAATATATTAAATCATTACTTTCCCTACTGTTAAACTCACTGGAGTGGGACAAGTAATTTTCACCCTCCCGCTATCCAACGCATTCCCTACTGTTGCACTCTCTGGAGTGGGAATAGTATTTTTTACCCCTACGCTATCCAACGCTTTCCCTACTGTTGCACTCTCTGGAGTGGGAATAGTAATTTTTACCCCTACGCTATCCAAAGCTTTCCCTACTGTTGCACTATCTGGAGTGGGAATAGTAATTTTCACACTCCCGCTATCCAACGCTTTCCCTACTGTTGCACTCTCTGGAGTGGGAATAGTATTTTTTACCCCTACGCTATCCAACGCTTTCCCTACTGTTGCACTCTCTGGAGTGGGAATAGTAATTTTTACCCCTACGCTATCCAATGCTTTCCCTACTGTTGTACTCTCTGGAGTGGAAATAGTAATTTTTACCCTTCCAATATCCAACGCTTTCCATACTGTTGCACTCTCTGGAGTGGGAATAGTAATTCTTACCCCTACGCTATCCAACGCTTTCCCTACTGTTGCACGCTCTGGAGTTGGAATAGTAATTTTTACCCTCCCGCTATCCAACGCTTTCCCTACTGTTGCACTCTCTGGAGTGGGAATAGTAATTTTTACCCTTATGCTATCCAACGCTTTCCCTACTGTTGCACTCACTGGAGTGGGAATAGTATTTTTTACCCCTACGCTATCCAACGCTTTCCCTACTGTTGCACTCTCTGGAGTGGGAATAGTATTTTTTACCCCTACGCTATCCAACGCTTTCCCTACTGTTGCACTCACTGGAGTGGGAATAGTATTTTTTACCCCTACGCTATCCAACGCTTTCCCTACTGTTGCACTCACTGGAGTGGTAATATTAAATGTTACCCTCCTGCTATCCTACGGTAAAATATTGTACATTTTTTATTAATAACTTAAATTAATTATATCTTAATGTTAAGGTTATTTGAGTATTTTTAAGTATGTTTTAGTTAATTATATTTATTAGTTCATTAATTTTAAATTACTTTTAAGACATTTAAAAAAATTCGATATTTTGACTGACTATATTTTTTACAGACTATATTTTGGATTCGATATTTTTGTACTTACCTGTTTGTAGATAGGAATTCGATATTTTGGCATTCTATATTTTGGTGACTATATTTTGGTAAGTCTATATTTTGTCATTCTATATTATGTCAGTGATCCTTACTGAACCTGTAACGGGTACAATGTATTCCGTGGCTCGCATATGTTAAAAACTTCATGCATGACTTAGATCATCCCAAGTACTTTGTTAATCCTGACAGTTTGTCACTTCTTTTGAGGAAGGAATAAAAGTCGTTATGTATCAACCACCTGGAGACGCATAGATTGTCCTCTAACATTATGAAAACATCTGTCAGAGCCAATCAATCACTCTCTAACCTCTTAGCAGCTATGGAACGTCCAGCTCTAGTGCTGAACGTTCCATTGCGCAGGTGAGGTTCGAACGTCCAACGGCCGACGGCAGCACTCCTGAGGTAGTGGTGCCGTCGGCCGTTGGAATAGGCGCAGCACCTAAGAGGTTATTCAACCAGGGATACAACCTTAATTATTATTTACTCCAGGAAATAATGACAGGCTGCTTCTATTGATGCTCCTGCGTTTAGGCAACTTCCATAACATGGTCCCATTCAGTCAGGCAAATGACTGGTTACGCTCACTATGTCCATGCCCTTGTGACGAAATATCTGCACAGTCCACAATCTATACTATCTTATTTTGTAAGTTTTATATTTTATTCAGGAAAAGATGGATTCTGCCTTTTTTTTTAAATTCAAGGATTGAGATTATTCTAACCAGCTTTCATCAAGTTACAATTTTTAGAGGATGATATTTTCACTGACCACTAGCAAAATATTTGAAAGGGGTGGTTAGAACTAGGAAAACTATGCAAGATCCCTCTTTCAATTAAATGCTCGTGGTTTTTATGTATGTCATGATTGCACAGGATTTAGTCTCTAGTCCTTCTTTTTGTAATTCTTAATCAATGTCATTTTAATATATTGTTCAATTTTATCCAGATGAATTGATATATTTTTGCTTATTTTAATGTATTGTGCTTTTATGATTTAACATTTTTTAAATTGAATAAAGCGTATCTTGACTTGACTTGACATGACGTGAAATTTTACAGCAAAAATGACATTGATGCCAACACTGACTACAGTACATATTACCTAATCATTCTCATTCTAGATGAGGTCTCTAAGAATAACGTATCATCTTTTTTTGGATATGTGTTGTCATATCTCAGGGGTTTCCAACCTTTTTTGTTGTAAGAGCTACTTATGTTCAATGAAACTCATTAAGATCACTAATATCATTAGCGTTCTAATAGTGACACATCAGACAAGATTACATTAGTGGCCACCATATGCAAGATTACCACCAGCGATCACCTCAGTCCACCAGGCATGGTTACAAGCTGTAATGTGCAAAAAGCTTTGTCAATATTGAATGCCTTTACATGGGTAATACATAATAGCCATATCTCCAATGCATCTAGCACCAAAGTAATAACATCTGTTAAAAGCGTTCCCAATGGCACATGATTTATTACTCAAATACCAGCATTAAATCTAGTTTGGAAAGTCAGCCAATGTTCTATATATATCAGCTAAGAGTACAGCACCATCAGCATAGAGAAGCGTTGGGAAATAGCGATTCCCCACCCGCAGGATGGTTTCTCTTCTTGTGCAGGAGATGACTCACAAGGCAGTTTATATTAATTGAAAACAGAAAAGAGGCTAAAAGGCCTGTTGACATTTTATAAGCAGAGTACGATCTCCAGTTGGTCAATAACGAATCTTCACAGAAGTATCCCTGTGAAGTCTATGTAACATTAAGACTAATTGTTTATTCACCCCATAAATATTCCAGAATGTTCCATAATTTGGGTCTATTCACCATATCAAATGCACTTCATAGGTCCATGAAAGCTAAGTGCAAAACAGACTTGTTAACATGGACATTTTTTCCTATTAGAAGAGAGAGGTTTAGGCACTGTTCTGTCGTCTCAGTGCACTGTCTAAACCCATACTGAAGGTCAGAAATAATGTTGCTTGTCTCTGCCCAACTCTGAGTTTCGCAAAGAGTACCCTCCACAATATCTTAACGGCTTAGTCCAACAAAGACATTGTACGATAGGAGGCAGGATTTGATTTGTCCCCTTTCTTAAGATGGGCACAATAACCGCCTCTTTCCAAGAAGGGGGACAATTATTGCAGCACAAAACACATATGTAAGAATTGTGGCCCAGGGCTCAACATTTTCCTTGAACAGGTCCACAGGGATGCCATCCAGACCCGGGGCTTTCCCATTTTTTCTTTTTCTGATTGCTAATGTAGCATCTTTTATCTCAATTGTCAGATTAAAATCAACTGCACTTTTCTGGTCAGCGAATGACATGGCCCCAGGATCTATTTCCCAATCTTGATCGGTCTTAGAATTGAAAACTGCAGAACAATGGGAAACTCATACAGGCGATATCACGGAATCAATATTAGATGGGGGTCCTACTGAAAATAAAGGATGGTTCATCCTCTGCCAAAATAGTTTTGAATCCTTTAGTTCTCCTGTGCTCTGAAGGTCCAGCCATGCTGACTCTCATAGCTGAGTCCTTCTAGCCATGAGTGGCTTTATATAACCTCCTAGCAGTCCGAATTCTTGGAATGGCTTTCCGAACCGACATCAAAGCCTGATGTGCTTCAGAACATGCTGAGCTAAGCCACCGATGGGGTGGAGGGGGGCTGGGTTTGATTTTTGTGGTTAAGGTTGCTAACATCGAAGGAGAAAGGCTAGCAAAACTCTCAATTATCTGGGAAGCTGTAACATTAATTTCAAAACATGACTTTACGAAATTCAAGTTAGGGGACACCATACATTTCAGTAAAGATGGCAGATCAATAGAGGCCCACTTAACATGAACTCTGCTATTAGCAGAAAATGTAATGGTTGGGGACCCCTTGCTAATGTCTGCACCTGAAGCCTGACATTTAAATAACACTGCCAGTGGGTTATGATAACTCACACACTGGGAAATAAATATCAGGGCACTATATTGTTTCAGAAACTAGAATGAAATCAATAGTATTACATAGGCCAGCCCTATAAAGGATGGAGAGGATTTCAATAACATTTTTATTATCCACGTCCCCATACACTGTGTGCCTAAAAGGGGTCACCTCCTGGTGCGTATAATCCCCCAGACCACAAACCGTACAACCACTAAGTGGACATAAAGAGCAATTAACAAACACCTCCCACAAGATACAACATTTGCGCTGCTCTTTTTAAAACCTGTTTGCCTTTTATTTTTCCTCAATTGCATTTTGCTTTTTAACTTGCTATCGCCGCTACCCCCCCTGGCCCCTCACCGCATATAATAACAAATTCAAGCACCGCTGCTTAGCGGGTCCGGGCTCCTGGGGTTCCGCATCACGTGGTCTCTGACGTGACGCCGCCGCCATCTTGGGAAGGCTGGTTCCTTTCACATCGGGGGTTAGCGCGCTAGCGCTTGTTACCGCCAGTCGCCTACATAAGGTGAGTCTGGACACGGGGTCTGCCTGGAGAAGGTGACCACCGCGTTATTGAAGCGCTGAGCGTTACTTGACTTGCGCTGTGGTGCGATTCGCGCTGCTCTTTTTAAAACCTGTTTGCCTTTTATTTTTCCTCAATTGCATTTTGCTTTTTAACTTGCTATCGCCGCTACCCCCCCTGGCCCCTCACCGCATATAATAACAAATTCAAGCACCGCTGCTTAGCGGGTCCGGGCTCCTGGGGTTCCGCATCACGTGGTCTCTGACGTGACGCCGCCGCCATCTTGGGAAGGCTGGTTCCTTTCACATCGGGGGTTAGCGCGCTAGCGCTTGTTACCGCCAGTCGCCTACATAAGGTGAGTCTGGACACGGGGTCTGCCTGGAGAAGGTGACCACCGCGTTATTGAAGCGCTGAGCGTTACTTGACTTGCGCTGTGGTGCGATTCGCGCTGCTCTTTTTAAAACCTGTTTGCCTTTTATTTTTCCTCAATTGCATTTTGCTTTTTAACTTGCTATCGCCGCTACCCCGCCTGGCCCCTCACCGCATATAATAACAAATTCAAGCACCGCTGCTTAGCGGGTCCGGGCTCCTGGGGTTCCGCATCACGTGGTCTCTGACGTGACGCCGCCGCCATCTTGGGAAGGCTGGTTCCTTTCACATCGGGGGTTAGCGCGCTAGCGCTTGTTACCGCCAGTCGCCTACATAATGCTCGCCCGTAGCGTAGCGGTCTAGCGTAGCGGTCACGCCTTCGCTACGCCGGAGTCTCGCCAGAGTCCTGCCCGTCTGCGCCCGTCAGCGCTAAGGCAGGGCTAGGGCAGGGGACTCTGGCCCGATCACGATGATTTCTGCTGAGAATATCCACCTACTGCGGAGTCAGGTAGTACCCTGCCGTCATGGCACACTGGATCCTCTTAGTGGGCCTTATCAGTGCCCCTCTTGTTTTTTTAAACTACCTCTACCGTTGCCCATTAAGAGTTTGCAAGCTAGGCCGGTAGCGGTCTGTAAACTGGATACTGCTATAGTTTCGTCTATTCCATCTCCTCTTAAAATCTTTCATTTAAACGTCAGATCATTATCTTGCCACGCCCTTGAAGTTTTTACCTTGATAACGGACGAGGCTCCGGATATCTTTTTCTTTACGGAAACTTGGCTGCATGACCAGTCTATGGCGGTTATGAACCTAGCCTTGCCTGTGGGATATACTATGCACTCCCTTCCCCGTAACGCCAGAGGTGGAGGTATAGCAGTTGCGGTGAAATCATGCTACCCCTGCATTTGGAAACCCATCTCATTGCCAGGATGTGAGAGTGCCCTTTGTAACATCTCAGTTAATCCCCACTTTACGTTTACGGGACTTCTGATATATAGGCCCCCTGGTCCCGATGGTGCCTTTCGCCAAAGCCTCCCGGAGGTGATCTCCTCCCTAGCTCTGAAAACGGCGAATTTTACAATCCTAGGTGACCTTAACCTTCATATGGACGTTCCACTCTCCAACTCGGTACACACCTTATTGGAGGATCTGGAAGCGCTCCAAATGACTCAACTGGTCCAACTCCCGACCCATACGGGTGGCCACATACTAGATCCCGTTATAACGAACCTGGTAACCAATATTTCAGTGCAGCCTCCTAGACCAATGGCATGGACTGATCACCATTTGATTGAGATCCTTATTGCCACTACTTCTTCTTTCCCGGAAAAGAAGATCCCAGCCAGTTTCAGACGTCCCTGGAGAAATTTGAATCTAGAGCATTTCCATCAGCTACTAATGAAATACCATC
The DNA here is from genome assembly GCF_964263255.1 of Lissotriton vulgaris. Taxonomy (NCBI): domain Eukaryota; kingdom Metazoa; phylum Chordata; class Amphibia; order Caudata; family Salamandridae; genus Lissotriton; species Lissotriton vulgaris. The sequence continues at coordinate 1,629,639,648 of NC_141695.1, read as the reverse complement.
CTTCACCTCCTACTGAAGTCTCCCGGGGCTATGATACTTTCTGTGAATGGCTCAATCAATCTTTAGATAAACTCATTCCGGCCAAGTGGTGTAAGACCAGATCGAGCCCTTCAAGCCCTTGGTACGATGAATCTTTGAAAGCTCTTAAAGTCTCCTGCAAAAAAGCAGAACGCGCTTGGCGTAAAGCGTATGATACTGACCTCAAGGCGGCCTATAGGGCTTGCACTAGAGTGTATCATCGGGCCATTTGCACTGCTAGGGCTGCTTTTTACGCTCAGGAGATAAAAAATAGTACAAACCCCTCCAAAGTCATCTTTAGGGTATGTAAGGACCTTACCAGCAAGAGGACGGACACTGTTACTATTGAGCCCTCCTTGGCACATTGCGAGGATTTAGCCTCGTTTTTTGTTGAAAAGGTGGAGGCCATCTATAGGTCATTTTCTCAGCTCTCCATCAGGGAGGAAATGCCTACTTCTAAGGCCCCAAAATCATTGCTAACCATCCCCAGTCCGACCTGGGATGAGTTTTTAGCTCTGACAACAAAAGTTAAATCCGGCTCTCCGGATGATCCTTTGCGACCCGCTCAATTCCGGGAACTTGCTGAATGTTGTTATCCTGCCCTTCATGATCTTATCAACATATCTTTCAGCTCCGGCAGTGTTCCCAAGGCCTGGAAACAGGCTATGGTCATTCCGATCCTTAAGAAACCTACCCTCGATCCGACCAAACCAGAACACTACCGGCCCATTTCCCTTCTTCCTTGGCCAGCCAAGCTAGCGGAAGCTCATGCTAACCGCATTCTATCTGCTCACCTGCAAGAAACGAATCTACTGGATACTTCCCAGAATGGATTCCGTGCAGGTCATAGCACCGAAACAGCTCTCTTGGCTGTGGTGGAACACATAAGGAAGATGTTGGATCAGGGTCAGACGGCGGCACTGATCCTTTTGGATCTTAGTGCCGCTTTCGACACGGTGTCCCATCAGATTTTATTACATCGTCTGATGGAGGCTGGAGTTGGAGAGACGGCACTAGAGTGGTTCCGCTCTTTTCTTAAGGATCGAGGTTTTAAAGTGTCCACCCCCCCTTTTGTTTCTGCGTCACGTCCTATTCTTCAGGGTGTTCCCCAAGGTTCGGCTCTTAGTCCCACTTTATTTAATTTGTATGTTCAGCCTTTGGCGGAGGTAGCCCATACTTTTGGTCTTTCCTTAGTGTCATACGCCGATGACACGCAGCTGGCGGTGGCACTGAATGGAGACTCCAACATGGACGCCTCCACCTTCCAGTCAGCGTTAAAAGCTGTTGCTGGCTGGATGGCGGACAACCGATTACAACTAAATGCCTCTAAGACCGAGGTCATTATTTTCGGTAAGGAAAGTGGTCTATGGGGAGATCAATGGTGGCCCACTGATCTTGGCCCTGTGCCTACCCCTGTGAGTGAAGTCAGAAACCTTGGGGTGTGGTTCGACGACAAGCTTTCATTTATTTCCCATACCAAACGCGTGGCTGGCGTATGTTTTGGTACTTTGCATGGTCTGAGACCTATTTTTAAATTTTTCGATGCTGAGACAAGACAGATCATGGTCCAGGCTCTGGTTCTTACCAGACTGGACTATGCCAACTCTCTGTTTTTGGGCTTAAACCAGGCCGAAATGTCCCGTCTCCAGAGGGTTCAGAACGCGGCGGCTAGGATGCTTGTCGGCCTCCCGAAATTTGTCTCAGCTCGCCAAACCATCCGCAATCTTCATTGGCTTCCGATTGAGCAAAGAGTTAAGTTTAAAGCCCTCTGCTTAACTTTTAAAATCCTCAACCTAGCCTCTCCCCCGATCCTTGCACAGACTATTCTGCACTATGCTCCTGCTAGAGCTCTTCGCTCTGCTAGACTAAACCTTGCCATAGTGCCTCGTTTTAAAAGGGCTAGAGTGGGTGGTCGCTCGTTTTCAGTGCTGGCGGCTGCTCTTTGGAATTCTCTTCCAGCTCCACTCCGCTCAATTTCAGATTTGCTTCTTTTTAGGAATACCTTGAAGACTTTTCTTTTCTCCACAGTTTAGTCTGTTTCCTGTCCAGTGTTCTTAATCGTGTTGTGTTATTCAGATCTCCAAGCGCCGGGACGCCTCTTAGCTGCGGCATCCGCGCGCTATATAAAAAAATAGTTAACATAACATAACATAACATGAAGATAGATTACAGTTCAAATTCATCATATGATTGGTGAGCAGGTCTATGACTTCAGAGGTATGGTGACCGATTGTATTATTGTAAAAATTGATAATCAACAAGTCTGCAAGAAATCCTGCCAGAAGCAATATTTGGAACCAAGTAGTGGAGCATAACACTTTTACGTTCACATGAGTGAACTTAGCCTATATCAAAGTCTAGATCTCCCTACACCCTCCGCCAAGGTAAGGGAGTTGCTGCAGTGCAAAAGGAGCGGATGCCGTTAGAATAAAAATACTTCTGGCCCATGGCTCCTGAAAACTCATTATGTCAAAACTCTCAATGAAAGACATTGATAGGTTCGTCTGAATGCCCACCACAATTTAAAAGAGCAAGTTACAAAGCATGGGGGAAAGTGAAAAAGGTGTCTTATATGACTTTCTTTGAGAATCCCCCTTCAAACGCACACTGTGTCTAGGGGCGTGTCTAGAGAGTTAAATGTGGAGGTGTAAGTAAGCCAGTGGTGCCCTCATCGCCGCCACCGATGACATCCGAGCCCTGATGGACAACGGAGAAACAGCGGCCCTCATCCTCCTAGACCTCTCCGCGGCATTCGACACTGTCTGCCACCGCACCCTAGTACAGCGCCTCAGCAACGTCGGAATCCAGGAGAAGGCTCTGGAATGGATCATCTCCTTCCTCGACGGAAGAACACAGAGAGTCCGCCTACCACCGTACAAGTCAGAGGCCACCGAAGTCATCTGCGGCGTCCCTCAAGGATCCTCACTGAGCCCCACCCTCTTCAACGTCTACATGAGCCCCCTCGCGGCCATCGCACGCCAACACAACCTCAACATAATCTCCTACGCCGACAACACCCAGCTGATCCTGTCCCTGACCAACGACCCCGCCGCCGCCAGAGCCAATCTGCACAAAGGAATGAAAGAGGTAGCCGAGTGGATGACGACCAGCTGCCTGAAACTGAACTCAGACAAGACGGAGGTCCTCATCCTAGGCTCTTCGCCCTCCGCCTGGGACGACTCCTGGTGGCCTCCCGCCCTGGGCACCGCACCCAAAGCAACAGACCACGCACGCAACCTGGGCTTCATCCTGGACTCCTCCCTCTCCATGACCAGGCAAGTCAACGCCGTCTCCTCGGCGTGCTTTAACATCCTACGCATGCTACGGAAGATCTTCTGGTGGATCCCCACCGAGACCAGGAAGACCGTCACCCAGGCCCTCGTCACCAGTCGTCTGGACTACGGCAACGCCCTCTACGCCGGTACCACCGCCAAGCTCCAGAAAAGACTCCAGCGGATCCAGAACGCCTCAGCCAGACTCATCCTCGACATCCCACGAACCAGCCACATCTCCGGACATCTCAGAGACCTGCATTGGCTCCCCGTCAACAAAAGAATCACCTTCCGCCTCCTCACCCACGCACACAAAGCCCTACACGACCAAGGCCCGAGCTACCTCAACAACCGAGTCAACTTCTACGCTCCCAAACGCCACCTCCGCTCAGCCAACCACGCCCTCGCCGCCGTCCCCCGCATCCGAAGAGCGACAACAGGAGGAAGGTCCTTCTTCTACCTGGCCGCCAAAACCTGGAACTCCCTCCCGACCGATCTGCGCCTGACCCAAGACCACCTCTCCTTCAGGAAGAAGCTGAAGACCTGGCTGTTCGAGCAGTAATGGCACCCCCCTCCCCCCAGCGCCTTGAGACCCTACGGGTAGGTAGTGCGCTCTATAAATGTCTTTGATTGATTGATTGATTGGTGTTTTCAAGGGCTTTTGTGTGAGCATAGGCTTCTCAGGGTGTCAATCAATGTCCTGTAGATCTTCTATAGAAACAAATCAGTTTTGCAAGGGAATGATGGTCTTAGTCTGGGTTCCCTGATATGTAACTGTGGGGCAAGGGAAATAAAGACAGACTGGTCTCTGCTATGTATATGGCAGGTTTATGTTATGTTATAATATTTATAGAGTGCATGACTGCCCCAGCAGAGGGGCGTCCCAGCGCTAGTCTCAGACAGACAATGGTGGCAGGGCCAAACAGGCGCAGCTGAAGATTATTTAGGGATAAGATGGGTTTTTATGGCCTTACGGAATGCAACATGGTTTTGAATGCTTCTGATGCTCAGCGGGAGGGAGTTCCAGAGTTTGGAGACAAGAGCTTGTAAGGAGCGTCCTCCCCCCCGGCTCTCTTAACCAGAGGGCCTTAGGGAACGGCCCTCATCCTAGGACTTTTATCTGACAGTTGACTTAAAGCACCCAGTACATTTTTAACCAAGGAAGGATTTCTAAAATTGACCTCTACACACAGTCAGTAGATTTATGGAAATGTCCAATCGAAGTGACTCTTTACTGTTAAGATCTTATTAGCAAGGTCACAAGGAAGCCAGAGTTAACCCTAAGCCAGTACATCACCCTATATTTTAAATCCTGCCAGGTTTCTTTAGTGTTAGGTGAAAGAGGTGGAACTTGATCTACAATGAAAACATATGGGGGCATATTCTCAAGGACTTGTCACTGAGTTATCGGCACTTTATCGCATCCAAAGTCACAATAAATGTATATCCCCATTCACAAGCTGGTGCTAAAAGCCCATATCACCAGTTTACCTCCGATAGCAGTCGCAAAAAGCATCGCCACAGATTACCCCGGCAACTAACGCTAATGAGATGCAGAGTAGGCATTCCTGTGCAAAAAGCTGCGACAACACCACTACGCAACATTCTCAACGACCAGCCAGATTGGCGATAAGATCACAAAATAGGTGATAAGGCATGTTAGCAGCAGGAATTTAACACCTACTCTCACCTGGTGTAAAGTCGAACTACAACCTGTACCAGAAAAGGGAGCCCAGCCCAGAGCCCCACCTGAAGAACAACAGATGCCATGGAGCCAACGATCATGCAGCTCGGACACCCAAGAGGGCCACAACACCCACTGCCACCACCCCGAGGACCACCCTCCAGGCACCCCCCACCTCCCCCGTACCAGGAGACTACACATCAACGTCACAAAATCATGAAAAAAATCATTCACCTGATGTCGCACAATTACAACAAATAACGTTCATGTGAGTACAGAAAAAGCAGAATCATTCATTCACCATTGAAAGTCCAAACAAAATATCACAATCAAATTTGTCTCCAAACAGCTATTTGGGAGAGTCATGGCGGGTCATCCCTGGACAATCTGCAAGTGACAGCCTGCAAGACAATATCCAAGATAAGGTGTGTCAGGCACTCAACAAAGGACAGAGAGAGAGAGAGAGAGAGAAAGAAAGAGAGAGAAAGAGAGAGGCTGAACGAGGAGTGCAAGGCCAATCGAGCCCTTGGCTCATACATGCCAACTTTTGCATGTGTTTCGCAATTGGTTCACCCTAACTCTAAGGCCTAGCATCAATTTTTAGTGTGAAGGCCACATCACATTTCAGAATTGATACTAAAATTAGGTATGAAAGCTGCTTTGTCTCAATACACAAGGCGGAAGGACATCCAAACCTCCAACCTTGGTCTTGGATGCAGCTGGCACCCCCTGAGTGAGATACCATACCAGACTCTGACGACTCCCACACCACGAACTGCGCTAATGAATAACCAACATGTCCACATCCCACACACACTTGTCCCTGCTCGAGGTACACCTGCATGGGATGCCCTTGACACAATGGTAAAAAACAACTGATACGTCCAAACGGTGCACACACATACGACTCATTGCATCCGAGCTGTGGCAGATCATTCACAGAACTGCCACTGGTCTGAGGAGGTCCGGTGCTACTAGACCAACCAAAGCAATGGCAGCCAATCCAGGGCGCATGCACAACCCCTGTTACATGGAACTGTACCGTGCACGAATGCTGCATCTGTTGGGATCAGTGCCACTGGCAGTGTTGCAAATCAGTTACCGTCTGAGCTTCAGTCTTGCGTACGTCACCTGCGTCCAGCTCTGGTTCCACTGTCGAACATGCACATTCGAGTGGCCCTTGGATGTCTGCCTATCCAACACAAAGGTAGCTGAACTGGAATATGACTTGTGTGTGCGCCCCCTGGTGGCCCATGACCAGGAGTGCAACCGTGATACCCGTGCATGGGATGCCTTGATTTTTGGCGTATGTGCTGGCAGTTGGGGATGGGAGATTGTACAAGTCATCCTGTGCTGTGAATACATCAAGGCGCTCCCAATTGGGCTGTGTTGTGGATTGGTGAAACAGCGTGGACAGAGCACATCTGTCCGAACCAGTTAATGGATTGGCTCTCCCTCGTATTAGTTGAACTCGAGAACTACTTAATTTTGGAACTGATTGCCCATGAAGCTGTACTCGCATTCATGGATGAGTAACTACGTTCCTGCAGCCATAACTGATTGACACCCAGAGCACAGGTCCCAAAACCTTGTTGCATCTTGGAGGAATGGTCACATATCCCACCGCAATAGTCGACATGTCTGCATTTGCCCGGACTCAGAATGCATGTGCATGCACCTAAGCGTGTTGGTACACACCTGTGCAAGGTGATGCAGTGCCATGGGCAGAGCTGCACAGCGTCTTTTGGCAACGTTCCTAAATCTGACATACTGCAGGAGGGAGACTACACAAATGGCAATGTAGCACGACATGTGACCTTGTCAGACCCTTTCACCTGCTCACTGTCAGCAGAGCAGACAGTCGGGACAGTCCAGTGGTACAGCACCATGCAGATCCCATGGGCTGTGAGTTTTGTCCCCTGACACGGGGCAATGAGCAGATGCCAAACATCACATGACTCGTCCAGCAAGGCAAGGCAGTCTGAGACTGTTGCCATCCGTAACAATTTGTGTTCATTTTTGCATCCCTATTTTTGCACCTCAACATGTTCCCATGCTGCCTGTAAGTGTCTTAAGCATTTGTCTGCATGTTGTGGCCCTTGCCTTGCCCGTACTGACACGCACATACTAATAAAGTATATGCAACTTCACCAGTGTACATCTGTGATGAGTGTTGATTAGTATGACAAATCTTGTGCCTCAATTAGCATTGTCCGTACACAGGGAGGGACACACTGCTGCATGTACATTGGGGGTGAATCCCTATTGGCAGATCCACCTCTGTGAGCCAGACATTGTGGTTGGGATAGTTGCTGATAGACTTGTGCTCTTATGTGTTTTCAGCAATGTGAGTATGGTGTCCAACTTCTTGCCGTGTGGATCAATGTGATCCATCAAAACAGGCTGTGTCCACACAGATGTGTGTGAGTAGGTCATGCGAAGAGATGTTCTGTTGCCATATGTGATGGGGACACTACTTCAGGCCTGCTACTGATATTGACATTTCTACACACAGCCCTAATTAATTCATGGACGTGGGGCTACGTTGGGGGGGTTGCGAGATTGTTGTTCATGTGCAATGAGGCGACAGCTAGTTCACACCTTCACAGTCATCTAATTGGCCATGTGGGTCAGGGTAAAACATGCACATTGATGTCATTTACCAGGGTGTACCTTTTAGTGCAATCAATGTCCCTACATACATCCATACTGTTATACTTGAGTGAACATAGACATGACACATCTGTGTGATTTCGAATGTTTAATTCACATTCTGTGGAGTGTCGGAGCTGGCGCAGTACATGGCCATGCCAGGCCCACATTACATGGTTGCCCAGTGGAGGGCCAACCAGAGTCCTTGGGGGAATGAAAAGTTGATTGGAAGAGGAAGACTTCAGTCCGCAGCCCGATTGCTGTGTCATTGGTAACCATAGCAGATATGGCAGTCCATGTCAGGGTCCAGGTGAATTTCGCAGAGTGTTTCGGGGGACAGTGGGAGGTGTTTTTCCAGGGCATGATGCATAGGGCTGAACCAGGCAGGGACAGGCCATATGGCGAGGATGGATGCTATTACCTCCTTCCTCACACAGTCATTACCATCCACATCTTACACCTCTGATACATCTTCTGTGTCCGGTGTGTCAGGTGTGTGTGGTGGTGTTATGGCTGCATCACTGTGTGCCACAGCCACATCAGGGGGCGAAAGTGATAGGGCTGCATCCCTGTGTGCAATGACACTTCAGGTGTGGAGATATGTGTGTCGAAGTTCCTGCAGCAGTTAACTGGGACAGGCTCTGTGGCAGCAATGGTAAGATGAGGATCTGCATGGCATGGAAGATCCCAGCTACATCTCGCTGGTGTTCAGCCGTGACAGCCATACTTCCAGCCTGCATCGGCTCCATGGTCTCCATTGTCTTGCGCATCTGTGCCAACTCTGTGCTGTCATCGCTGGAGCCTGACTGACTAGACCAGGGGTCTCCAAACCGGTCCTGGAGGGCCGGATCCATGCCATATTTTTGGGAAAACCCCATTGAGATACATGTAGTTATTTTAAAAATCTGGCATGGATCCGGCCCTCCAGGACCGGTTTGAAGAACCCTGGACTAGACAGTTCTTGTATCTGAGCAATGGCTCCAGCGAGGTCAGCCAAGGATTGTTGGAGAATATGGAGCAGACAGTGAGTGTCCGTTAGGGACTGTAAGTGGTTCCTGATGGGACTCAGACACCCACGTATGTCATCTAGTTTGGTTGCCATGAGGTTGAACCCCACCTGCAGCTGATCAGCCACCTTCTCCTGGCACCCTTACACAGGGCAGTGGAAAGCCATGGGTTGTACCTGTGAGCCAGCCGTGTTGGTGTGTGCTTCCTGCTGTGTGGTCTGTGCAGGAGGTGGGGTCACCTCAATGCAGCTGGGCTGCCCTGATCCTGGAGGTGGGGTACGGAGGCTGTCTACTATACGTTGGAGGGTGTTGGTGCAGATGACCAGGGTGTCCTCTTCATCTTCACTGAAGATATGTCTGGTCTACTCTGCAGGAGGTGTTAATTGGCCCTCTGCAAGGTAAATGAGAGATGCAGATAAATAGTGTGCCCCATATATGTTGACGCATTGTACATGTTCCCAGACAGGCAGCTTGACAATGTACTTTGTGACTGTTTTGGAGCAGCTGGCTATTTGATGGGAGACAGTGGACATTTCGACTCCATGATGGATATGTGGTTGTACTCGTACATTATCATCTCACAGTTTCATGCAATGCCAGATGTGATTGGCCAGTTTCTGCGAACAAGCGGCACCAGTTGTGTCCTCTGTCCTGTGGTGTAAGTTTTACACTTTGTACCACATTGTTGACAATGTTGATGTGTTGTGATTGCTATGTGTGTGTGTGCTGCATTGTGGGAGAGTCGCCCCTGCAGCTTTGATTTTGCGCCCCCTTATCCCTTTGAGGCGGTGTGCCTTTGACTTGTGTGCTTTTCGGGTGCTGAGGTGTGGACGACTCGGGTCATTTGTGCACTTGGACGGATTTTGTACTCTTGTGCATTGTTTGTCTGCAGATGTGTTGTTGCCGTCAGGGTTTGTATGTGCATGTGGATGTGTCAGTGAGACCTGCTACTTTGCAGATGTGGTCCACACGGGGCCACCTCAGTGTGGTGTCATGCACCATGTCCTGTATTTTTGCTGCAGCCATGCTATTGGTCATGCAGTGTCACTTGCATTGTCAGTGTGGCTCACAAAGCCCCCGCTTTGCTGGATTCAGCACATGTGCATGGGTAGGTTGTGGGACTGGTGATCGGGCGGGGGCCCCTTTGTGCACATTGTGGATGGGGGCCTACTTGGTGTTACTATGTGGGCTGCAGGTTGCCAAGGGTATCAGGGACATGTTCCACAATCATTGTGGGTGTGCTACACTTGATTCTACATGTGTGCCATTGTGCCCATCTTCCTCCGTCCCCCCAGTCCCTGGTTGTTACTCACCCTGTTGCTATTGGGTCAGATCATGTCGAGCTGTGTCTGGGCTCCCGATTCCTTGCATCGTCTCTACACTGACGACTGTGGCCACCATTTCCTCCAGCTCATCCAGCTTCTCCTGTGGTGCAGGACTCCCACCGGCTGTCACCTTTGTTGCCTTCCTGTTGGCAGCGAGTTTCTGTTCGGTTTGGCTTTGCACATCATGCCAGCGCCTCTTGACCTCCTCCATTGACCTCCTCAACACTCCGACTGCATTCACATTGTTGACGATGGACTGCCATATTTCCGTTTGTGTTGCCAATGATGCAGTGGAGGTGACAAACAGTTGTTGGTAGTGTTCTGTCACCTATGTGACGATGATCCGGTCTTCCTGCGGACTGAACCCCGTCTTCCACTTTTTCTCCTTGCCCTTCCTTGAACACGGGGTTTCTGGCTTGTCCTCCATGTGGCTTGTGGGGTTTGGGTTGTCCTCTGCATTCGGTCCGGGTGCATCCATGGTGCTACGCAGTTTAATTTGGTTTTGGTGTGGTTTTTTTTGTGCTTTTATAGTGCATTTTCCCGCATGACGTGTGGGAATTGCAGGCCTCTCGCTGGTTGTCGCTGATATTTTTATCGCGATTTGGGCCATTGCAACTTTTTTTGCGTTCGTGTTTCACATTTTGTCATCTACGTGTTGATCTTTACGCAGTCATTTGGTGCGTTATCCTGCTACTATCGCATGGTGCCGCCGTGTTGGGGATACTATGTTAAAACAGTGTTATTTTGTCACAATAGACTGCGATGTGCAAAGTTGCGTTAAGCTAATTTTGCGATGTTTATCACACGTTCTTGAGAATATCTCACAAGGTATACAATCCTGTGGCAGATGCAAGCTATGGGGCGAGCTATTTAAACTTAGTGAGTGCCTATTTGGAGGCTGCTGTTCTGCTGTTTGGGATGGGAGCACTGAACTGACCCCCCGTTAACTGGCTCTAAATTAATGCTAGATGGAATTTTAGATGCTGTGTCCTTAGAAAATGGTATCCCCCCTTTTTTCCCCTTAAGGGCGGGACTCTGATCGTGCCCTGCCCAGATGACAGAGTGGCAGCATTAGCAGCATTACAAGGTAGGGATTGTGAAACCAGGGTCTTCTCAATTAACTTATCTACATGCAAACAGAAATCAGAATGTATAGAGTTCAACTTGGCTAATAGCTTCTCCATCACCTTATCACAAAAGTCATTTAAAAAGTCTGCAAGCAGCGCTTTTAGTGACCCTTTCCAATGCAACTTTGTGAGGGCGGGACAACCTGGCTTTTGGGTGGCCACTGGGGATTTCAGGGTGATTTTCTGCTTTTCCGCGAATTGGAACACGTTCCCGGGTTTTTCTGCAATGGGCACAATAGGTTTTGCGTGAATGTCAGCAACAACTGCCACAGCTCCTACCAGAAAATTTGACTGAACAGGTTACTAGACGAGCCTTTGCTGATGTCGCTTGTTGTTGCAGAAGGAGAAAAAATGATGCGGGCACGCTTAGCCTCTTGGCCATCATTAGTACTAGGGACTGGGGTGGCTGATTGATAGGAAAGGCCTGCAAGACTAATTGCTGCTTCTATAGACAGGTGGTGTGCATCTCAAACTTGCCTATCTCCGAATTAATTAAACCCATAGCCATTAGCTTTTCTTTTACCTATAATCACTATATATCGATGACACACTCATCCAGCGATAGGTTATTTTAAGATATGGCGATTTTAGTCCAGCAACAAAGTTACACAAAGTACCTTAGAAATTAAGTAGCAAAGTCTTGCCTCTCTAGTGCCAAGGGGGTGGCCCTGCCTCTTCTTCTCGCTGATGGGCGAAGACGAGCCTGCCCTTGCTACGCGGATATCCCAGACTGCAGGACTGCAGCACTGATGGTTCTCAATTTGTGATGCAGAGAGGGTTGTGGGACTTTAAGTCCCCACAACGGTGGAAACATTCATCGCAGAACACCGCCCAAGTTAGCAATGGTCTTTATCCTTACCAGTAGCCCTTAGTCCTTGGAGGCAATACATTCCAAAAGGTGCCTGTCTCTTCCCATGCACAGGAGACAGCCCAGCACAGGATACCAAACAGAGTCAGCCCCCAGGTTATGGGACTGCAGTGTGCCTTATAAAGCGCTGATGGGTCTCAGCTGGTGATGCAGAGAGGGTTAAGGACTTTGAGTCCCCAGCAGTGGCGGAAACACCCACGGCAACTCACCCCTGATGGCCTTGATCCTTGGCAATAGCCCTTGGCTGCATTAGATCACAAAAGGAGCAGGTCTCTCCCTAGGCACAAGGGATGTCCCAGCACAGGATACCAAACAAAATGCAGACCACCATTCAGTCTAAGGCAATGATGGCAACTGTGGCTTACCCCCTCCTAGACCATTGCAAGACAATGTTTGAGCTTGGACATTCAGGTGTGGCATTCTCATCTAGTTTGATGATTAACTGTGTCATTATCATAGGAGATAGGTCTACTAATGAAAGATCTTACCAGATAAGATGGTTGGTGTACATTGATGTTAAAAAATGTTAGAGACATCACAGGGTAACTCTGCCTACTCAGATTTGTACAAGGAACTAAGAGCATCTGATAGTATAGCATAGTAAAAGTGATGGATGGAATCCTTGAGCTAATCTCAGCCACTGGTAAACTCAAGCTGCAACCCAACTCATCATTATTTTGCACACCATGCCACCTCAGCTATATGCAAACCCGACTTGACCCTGCTCCAGTGGGAACACTCCAGCCCAAACTGCCAAGCCAGGTCCTCCTTGAACCAGACCACAAGGCACGCATGACCAGTTTCACCCATATTATAGGCTCAGCGGCCAGGTTTAGCATGCTTCCAGTGACAAAGTGTGCACATGACCCACGTCTAGGCATACCTGTCTCACTTAGAGTGACATACTAAAGCATACAAAAAGTGGTGGAATGAATGATTGAATTAATCTCAGCCACTGGAAACTAATCGGGCTGCATGTCAGGCCATTGTTATTTTGCACACCGTGCCCCACTCTGTCTGGACCCAGCAATATGCAAATCAGTCTTAACCCGGCTCCAACCAGAACAGTCCAGCTCAAACTACCAAGCCAGGTCCTCCCAGAACCAGAACACAAGTAATCCAGGACTAGTTTTGCCCTTATCATGGGCTCATCAGCCAGGTACAATTAGGTTCAACACACGCAGTGTGCAATGGAACCACATCTAAGCCTACCTGTACGACGTAGGGCAACAGACTAAAGCATACAAAAGTAATGTATGGAATGCTTGGAATTGATATCTGCCACTAGTAGTTACTACAAGCTGCATCCCAATAATCATTTTGCACACTATGTCACCTCATTTAGGACCAGATATATGCAAACCAGTCTTGACCCTGCTCCATTCGGAATAGTCAAGACCAAACTGCCAAGCCAGGTCCTCCCTTAACCAAACACTAGCAACTCAGGACCAGTTTTGCCCTTATTATGGGCTCATCAGTTGGTTCCAGTGACACAGTGTACACAGGACCCACAGCTGGGCATACCCTTCTCACATGGGTGACATATTAAAAGCACACATAAGGGGGCGTGGCTAGCAGCCAACGATGGCGGCCGCAGCTTAGGGAGGCTCCCGGGTAAAGGCGGCTTTCCGCAACAATCCGTACAATTATCCTGATCTACTCTGGCTACGAAGGGTGGACCGGACCCGGAGTCCATGCAGCGAGCGTCTCCAGAACTTTTCGGTGCAGCAGCAGGCCGAATAAGCACACTCCCGCTGGCCGGAGACGGAGGAGGAGCTGGGCCTACTCTCGATCGCGAAACCGCGGAGCCGCAGTTTGGTCGGACCCGGCCGGAAGCGACCTGAAGCCGGGGCCGAGGGACAGGAAGTGTCGGCTCATCAACTGCGTCACTCCGGAGACCCACGAAAATTCCCCACAGCGACCCGAGCTCAAGAGCACACCCTGCAGTCGCCTGTTGACCCTCTCCGGGCGTGCAAAATTCTGCCGGAGGCGCGGAAGGCGCCGCGCACGTTTGACTCACCGCCGCCATTACCCGGCGAAGACGACCGGGAAGACCGCTAGGCCGCCTCAACAATAACTGCGCCATGTCGCACAGGGGCCCCAAAAACACAACAACCCAGGCCAAGTTGGACAAATTTGCATACGAGAGACGCTCACCCCCCCAGGACCAGCACAAAACCGTTGGGAAAATAGCGGATGCCGAGGTGGTGAGAAAGGCCACGCTGGATGATGTCCTGGCGGCGTTGGCGCAAGTACAGGAGACTGTGGGGGCCACGGCAACTGAAGTCACCTTAATCAGGGCGGATCTCCAAAAAATGAACAAGCAGGTCAAACAGGTCGAAGTGGTCACTAAATCGCTGGTCGAAGATGTGTCCGAACTGCAGACAGCGATGGAACGCCTGCAAACTGACAATAAACTGCTCAGGGACAAACTGGACGACCAGGAAGGTCGCTCACGACGCAATAATGTCCGCATTCTAGGTGTACCGGAATCGGAAGACACTGGGGCCCTGGACTTATATGTGGAAGATTTGGTGAAAACTTGACTCCAGCCCAAAGGCCTGTCCAATTTCTTCTCGGTCGAAAGGGCCCACCGTGTTCCGGGGGGGAAACCCAGGACGGGAGGCACGCCACGACCAATACTGGCGAGATTGTTCAATTTCCGGGATCGAGACGCCATTTTAAAGGCCGCAAGAGTGGCGCCGGCCATTCAAATTCAAAACTCGAAAATGGCCTTCTTCCCGGACTATACAGCGGAGGTGTCTAGGAAGAGGAGGACAGTCCTGGAAGTCAAAAAAACCTTGAGAGAGAAAGAACTACCGTACTCAATGGTATTCCCGGCCAAACTACGCGTGGTAGCGGACAAAAAAGTGTGGTTCTTCGATTCTCCAGACACGGCCCGGGACTGGCTGGAGGGCTGGCACACCGTTGGACGACAGCGCAGGACACATAGACCGGATCAAGATCGCAGAGGAGGCAGCAGGAATGGCTCGCAGGCATCTGGTCGAGTGGAGGGGGCAGAACGCTCACCCTCCCATGGATTTGAAGGGGGAGGCGGAGATGAATGACTCCGGCTACTGACTCTGAACTGAACGAGATCGCCGATCACCGACCTAACTTGGTGTTTTCATAGCTGCACGCTGACTCTGGCATGGCAACCCCGAGAGCCTACAGGGGAGCCGCCAACCCGGGGAGACGCTCTCCCCCCTACACGCAAGTACTCTGGTTTTGGGATGGGTAAAGCACTCTGCTCAGTTGGGGTGGCGGGCAGTTGGAGGTCCGTTAAGCAGGGGGGCAGGGAGGGGGGTCTGTTTTGAACTGTTTATGTTGGGAATGTACGCAAAGGGTCAAGGACGATGTTTCAGTACTTATGGGAATCAAGACACATTGCAGTGACACTATGCCCCCATGATGCTTCTGAACGCCTCGCTGCGCGACGACGCAGCTGATAGACCGGTTACATCTCTGGGGCAATACAACATGTACCTTATACTCCCCGATGGCTAACAATTCCGTACCGACAGGGGGAGTGAATCCCTCCGACACACAATGCCCACCTATGACCTTGATGTCCTGGAATGTGAGAGGTTTGGGGGACAAGGTTAAGCGGGGGTTGGTATTGACTGCTATTAAGCGTTTGCGGCCTACTGTGGCCCTGTTGCAGGAGACACACCTGGTGGGGGGAGCTACGAAGGCCTTGGATAGACGTGGTTACAAAATGTGGGTCCACTCTGCTTTCACGTCCGGCTCCAGGGGGTCCGGCATTTTAGTACAGAAAAACTCACGATTCATGCCCCTATCAACTAAAACTGACGACCAGGGCTGCTTCGCGGCCGTGCAGGGCCAGTGGGAGGGGAAACTCTTCAATCTAGTGTCAGTGTATATTCCACCGGCTTTGCATTCGGTCCACCTCCCAAGACTAGGGGACTTCCTTTTAACTCTCCCCGAGGGTGAGACCATTCTAGGGGGGGACTTCAACGCTGTCCTAGACCCACAACTAGATAAACACCCCTCACCAAACCCGACAGGGGGGGGAAACATATTTTCGACGATTCACCACGGCCATGGGCCTGACGGACATCTGGAGGCACTTACACCCGGGCATGAAGCAATACACCTTTCACTCCACGGTGCACGGCAGCCTGTCTCGCATCGATTATTTCCTGTCGCTGGGGGATGGCCTTTGTCATGTAGATACCCTGGTGATTCACCCTCGAGGTATTTCAGACCATTCACCGCTCACACTGACGCTTTCCCTACAGACAAGAGCACGTAAGCGCATTTACCCCATGCACGCATCATATTTTAAGGTTCCACAGGTTCGCAAAGCACTCAAACACGCCACGAAACAATACTTCCTTGAAAATACACATTCAGTGCGTTCCCCAGCAACGCTTTGGGAGGCCTATAAAACAGTTCTGCGGGGCCAAGCCATTAACACCATAACCGGGCACAAGAGGCAGCAGTCACAGGAACTGGCCGACCTGGAGGTGACTTTGCAGGAACGGACCGCGGCTCATGAGTCTCACCCTTCTCCCTCTGCCCTACACGCACTCACTCTCCAACAACAGCTGTATAATGATCACCTACGTTTGGTAATTAAGGGCCACATAACCGACACTCAGAACCGGATTTATGAAGTGGGGGACAAAGCAGGGAAAATGCTGGCGTGGCTCGATAAACGTGAGGGCAGCTCCAGGGGGATCCAGCGTCTGAAAGATGAACAGGGGGTGCCACACACTGATCCTAGGCGTATAACAGAACTGCTTGCGACCCATTTTGAACAAGTATACACCCCAGCGCGTAAGATTACACCTGAGAGTGCCAGGGCGCTCTTAGCGCCGATTGAGGTCCAAACTCTATCGCCAGAGGCGTCGAGCGAGCTGGAGGCGGACATCACAGCCGATGAAATCCAACTGGCCATTAAGGCTCTGAACCCGGGCAAGGCAATGGGACCGAATGGGATACCCATAGAATGGTACCAGGTGATGCCGGACACCCTCAGCACACATTTGTTGGGGATGTTCAAGGATTGTTTAGAGAGGGGTTCCCTTCCACTAGACCAGCGAGTGGCTACTATCGTAACTATCCCCAAGCCGGGTAAACCACCAGAGGATTGTTCCTCTTATCGACCCATTTCCTTATTGAACGCGGAAGTGAAAATCCTGGCCAAGCTCCTGGCGCAAAGGATCCTGCCCCATCTGTCATCGATTATACACCCGGATCAGTCCGGATTTATGCCGCACAGGAACACAGCGCTGAATTTGCGGCGGCTGCACGGTATCCTGGCCAGAACTGACACCATCACCATGCCAGCAGTAATTCTAGCACTTGACGCCAAAATGGCATTTGACCTGGTGGAGTGGGAGTACCTTTTCGAAACGCTGACGCGTATGGGGTTTGGGCCTCGCTTTCGTGCATGGGTCAAACTGCTGTACACAGCCCCAGTGGCTCACATAGTGGCGAATGGCCACATTTCACGCACGTTCCCGCTGGGAAGGGGCACGCGACAGGGATGTCCCCTGTCACCCCTGCTGTTTGCCATCTCGCTGGAGCCCCTCGCGACTCTCATACGAGCCTCTCCCCTCCTCAAAGGTATACCAGGGACCGGGGGTTGGGAAGACCATCTGTCCCTATACGCAGACGACATGCTGCTGTATTTAACAGACCCCGAGGAAGGTGTACCGGCCTTATTACGCATTTGCCACACGTATGGCAGGATCTCCGGCTACACGCTAAACTGGTCCAAGTCAGAGTTATATGTCTTGCAAGGCCTGGCCCCGGATCTCGACAGTACTTGCCCGCTACAACTGGCGGGATCATCTTTTAAATACCTGGGCATACATGTCACTAAGGACGCAACAGAATTCATAGATAAGAATCTGAAGCCGCACTTGGAAAGGCTTAAACGGGATGTTGAGTTCTGGTCAGGCCTGCCGTTGACGCTCTTAGGTAGGGCAGCGCTTTACAAGATGATGGCGTTACCACGCTTCTTGTACGTCCTTGAAAACTCGCCTTATCCTGCGTCCCCCAAGTTTTTCCAGAAAGTAGCAGCTTTGGTCTCCACCCTACTATGGGGCAACCTCCCGGCGCGCGTGGCACAATCCAAGTTACACAGAGACTGGTATAGCGGGGGCATTGCGCTACCGAATCTAAAACTGTACTATTGGGCTGCACACCTCAAACCCATTAATCAATGGATCCACGCACCGCATACCGAGCCAGCATTTCAATCGGACAGGGTGCAGTTGGGCGCTGATAGTCTGTTGGGTCCACTATATGATCACCGCAGGATACGGACCCTAGTGGGCCCCACTAAACTAACTGTACAGATATGGCACGCAGCTACGGCAGCTCTGGGCTGGAAAGGAAGGATCACTAGGATGACGCCGCTGTGGGACTCTCGCACACTAGGCGACCTAAGGAACACTAAGGGGTTCGCACAATGGGACACAATAGGTATCTCCACGGTGGGTGATCTGTGGGAAAGGAATGAGGAGATCCCCTTTGCCCGGCTAAAAGAATTATATGAGCTCAATGACAGGGAACTCTATAGATACATTCAAGTCCGACACGCGCTGCTTGCAGCCATCCCAGCCGACACACCACTGCCTGAGTCTTCACCCTTGGAAGATCGCCTACTCACTGATTACATGTTAGAACGGGCAACATCCCTCACCTATCGAAAGCTACTCAATAACACCCCTGAGCCTACATTACACCTGAAAGAGAAATGGGAAGGGGAGATTAACGACATGGATGAACCTGAGTGGAACGAGGCACTTGGGTCCCCTAAAGAAGTAGGCATCTCGGCGCGCATGCGACTAGTGCAATTTAAGATCTTGCACAGGGTTTATTACACAAGGACAATGCTACACCGCATACAC
Source organism: Lissotriton vulgaris (assembly GCF_964263255.1). Classification (NCBI taxonomy): domain Eukaryota; kingdom Metazoa; phylum Chordata; class Amphibia; order Caudata; family Salamandridae; genus Lissotriton; species Lissotriton vulgaris. The sequence goes on along the minus strand of NC_141695.1, from coordinate 1,629,620,808 downwards.
AGGGCGCCCCATCCTTACTGTCTGCGAGGGTGCGGGGAGGAGGGCACGTTCTTCCATACCATATGGGACTGTCCCAAGATCCAGGAATACTGGAAACAGATACTCCGCACACTTTCACAGGCATTAGATCACTCCATACTGCCTGACCCGAGAAGGTGCTTGCTAAATATATGGGGGCCTACCGACTTGTCCCGATACGAGCAACTTTGGGTCACAGTGGGGCTAATGGTAGCGAAACGTGACATAGCACAGCGCTGGGGGGCGGCAGAACTTCCAACCAAGTCCCAGTGGTGCTTGAACATGGATCGAGTAATGTTGACCGAGCGAGCAGTATACTCCAACCGAGCCTGCCCGGGGAAATGGAATAAGATATGGCTGAAATGGAATGAATACAGAGGGGACATCTGCGAACCCTTACTAGAGGATGATCAGGACGATTCCGACGACGAGGATGAGGAGGGCTGAAGCTGGGCGAGATGGCTGGGTGGGGTGGAGGCCTTGGCTGCTGCATGTGGCCTCATCTTAGAGCTTAGATTGGTGAGTCAAGGGGGGTGGGGACATGCGTTGTAAGTAGATGCATGCATATACTGTGCGGAGATGTCGGATTTCCATAATCCCAAGAGACACCTGTAACTTGAAATGCACTGATTCGTGCCAGACCGTACTGTCATTCCTAACTGTTTACCGTTATGAGTTTGTTATTTTTCAAAAACAAAAAAACTCCATCAAAACCTCTTTTTCTGCATTGAACACTTGCTCAAACTGCACTTTTATTTTTTCAGTAAGCTCCGTTAGACACTTAATGTAACTGTTGCTTTACTATCCTCTTTGCTGAAAATCACTGTGAACAACGATCCTCTGATAGCGGCCGGCCCGCAGGGTTGTAGGCATTCCGCTGTGTAATATGCAAAGTGCAATAAAGGTTTTGGAAAAAAAAAAAAAAAAAAAAAAAAGCACACATAAAGGGATGGTTGAAATTTTTGAATCCATCTCAGCCATTCGTAATTGCTTGGGGCTGCATCCCAAACCAATGTTATTGGTATAATTCACCACCTCAGCTTGAACCCGGCGATAGGCAAATAAGTCTTGACCCTGCCCCAATCGAAACAATGCAGCCCCAACTGCCAAGCCAGGTCCACATAACTAGGGTGAAACCGGGCCTGGGTTGCATGGGTTCCAGACAATTTGCACTTGAGAGGCAACACAACATTATTACCTGGGAGGTGATGAAGGATACTGGAGGCACAATAATCTCAGCTGTGGACACACAGTGCAGTAGATCCACTACACCAAGGATGCACTGCAGAGTGGCATTTCTGAAGCAGTTGCAGGCTGCGAGGGCGATGCTGGTCATTGCAAATGGTCCAATCCACACAGCAGCAGTGATGCGTTGGTTCTGCTCGGATTGCGATGCGCAGCAAAGAAGATGTGTCGGGTCCGCTGGATCCACAAAGGCTGGCAAGCCCCTTTGGCCCACTTCTAAGGGTGCAGGATGGGGAGGCACCACTTGGTTGAATATGCGCACAGATGGCAGATGGCAGAATCGAGGTGCAGGTGCAGGGTGTTGGAAACCTGTTATAACCCTAAGGCTTTAGATCAGGAGGCCAGCCAACTAGCCCTTGGAGTCACTCTGGGATTCTCTTTTGAAGAGATGCAGGTGCAGTTCTTCTCATCCAAGCAAGAGGGCAGCAGGGCAGCACAGCAACTTAGCAGTCTCTATAGGTCAGCAGTCCAGCAATGAGGCAGTCATTTCAGCAGAACAACAGTCCTTCTTCTTGGCAGAGTATCCACAGGTCTAGAAGTGTACTGAAGAGTTGGTGTCTGAGGCTCAGTATTTATGCCCAGTTGTGCCTTTGAAGTGGGGAGAAGCTTTCAGAGGCAGGCCTTTGACGTGCACAGGTCCCCTGGTTTACAGGCACTAGCTCCAGACCAACTATAGGGGGTATGCAGCCCTTTGTGTGGAGACAGGACACAGCCTATTCATGCACCTGTGTGTCAGGGCCCAGCTTCTTTCTCCCATCCTGCCAGTGATGGCCCATCCAGGCACACCTAAGCTCCTTATTGCTTGTGGGTGTCTGGGAGTAATACACAAAGCCCAACCGTCTATACACACAGCCATGTGACTCAGAGACAGGCTGCCTGCATCAAATGGCTAAGGCAGGAAAATGTTAACGTTTTAAAAGTAAAAAGAACAATTGTTGGACAGAATGTAGATCAATGTCAAACATTCACCCCAGTGCAGAGATCTGGGCCTAACTCCATAGTTTTTTTGCTCTCTGTGCCATTCCAGTGTAAACTCAGCCATAAGCAAATCAGTCTTGGCCCTGTTCCTCATGGGAACAGTCCAGCCCGAACTGCCAGGTCAGGTCCTCCCTGGACCAGAAACAAGCATCCCGGTTTCTGGACATCACCCCTCATCAGCCAGGCTAGCTTGAATCCAGTGGCATAGAGAGCATGGAACCCTCATCTGGGCATACCCATCCTACTACCATGTTTTAAGGAGCGCACAAGCACATTAGCACTGGTTACCAGTGGTAAAGTGCACAGAGTCCTAAAAACCAACAAAAAGGGGCTCCGAAAGCAGTCCAATGAAGGCAAAAGGTTTGGGGATGACCCTACAGAAAGAGTCAAGTCAAACCAGACCCCCTTCCAGCAAAAAGCCAGAGTAGACCAATCAATACCTCAATGGGTGTCCATGCTTAGGAGATAGAACATGGATGAAGGCCCTGTAGTGCAGGAGGCACTTGTCAGTTCTACGCCTCTGTGAAATCAGTTGGATTCCTCTGTATATGCTCTACTGAGCCACTAAGCTGACCCATGGGGGTCCCGTCTTCTCATCTGTGGACTCCAACTGTGCAGCACCTAACTTTAACTTGTCCACAGATGAATTCCCCTACGCAGACAGTACCAACTTGGCCAACAAAGGGATGTGACCCATTCCACCCCTTATATCAGACTTCTGCCCCCAACCCATCAAAACTCTGCCCATAAAGTGAGTAACAACCAGAGGCAACTAACATCTGTCAGTGTCAAAAGCAAGGCCCCAGGCCTTCCAGGAAATTTTGACCTTTGAGATTTATCAGAGTGGGGGGCAATAGCCCGTATGTTTTGCACCCTACTTCCACTCAACCTCCCACCAATTATGGGGTGGTATCCTGAGACCGGCCACTCAGCCGGGCGTTTGTACCATGAGGCTGAACAGGGGTGAGCTCTCTATCACCCTGCCCCTCCTTCTGGGCTCCTATAGCCTATGCGTGGGAGTGGTATCCCCAGAAAAATAAACTGTCAGGGCACCCTGAGAGGCCACCCCTCTGAGTTCTCCTGACACCAGTGGAAACTCATTCCCCTGCATGCAGTCCTTTAGCATCTGGGGACTAATTATGGCCTTCCCCTGGGTCACCTTCCAACCCCACCCCAATACAGGGATACCAGGGTCATAGAGCAGAGGAAGTCCTGCCCATGGGCCTGAGTTACCCTACACACATAGCCACTGTACTGCTCTCGGGAAACTAGCCTTACCACTATCATGGTCTGGTTAGCCCCGTTGTCCTTCCGGGCAGTGACAGCGATCCGATTAATTTTCATCTCATGGAAGAGAGGACTCCCACTTTCAGCTCAACCTCTGTGCATTTCTCCCAGCTAAGGGAGATCATGACATCGTCCATGATCTGCCCTGGGGACTATTTTTATTTACCCCTAAGGCCATATTGCCTACCCCTATGGAGGCCCCACAATGGGGTGATTTCTTAGGACAGGCAGAGTCCCCTTGCTTGTGTCTTAGTGAGAACAATCAAAGTAGCTTAGTTGTAAATGGGAGTGCCATGGGCCACCACCTACCAGAACCTATTTTTCAGAAGGGTCCCTTTCCTTCCCCGAATTTACTTTGGGACATGTCTGTATCTCTGTTGACCTACCCTTCACCCGGCTGGGAGGGGATACCTGAACCACTCTTTTTGCCGTCACTCCCAAGTATCTTCTTGTGAACCCTGGGGCTGAGCCAGTGGTCCGACTCCTTAGAAAGCTCCCTAGTGTCAGTTAAGTTATGATCAATAAGGTGTGGGCACAGATCTGCAAAACAAAGACTGGACATGTGTTCTCCCAAACAAATTGTACAGCACTGGAAATCTTTTATTTTAGTGCCCTTGTAAATGTAAGTTAGTATTTGTAAAGCGCAAACTACTCATCCTTACACGTCTCAAGGCTCTGGGGGCCGTTGTGGAAATTAAGTGACCTAATAACCAGAGTCATATGGTGCTGAGCTGCCACCGGAGTCGGGGATCGAACTGTGAACCCTGTACTCTGAAGGCCTTGCTTAAGTAGCCCACACAATCCACCCAGGATTGCTAGGGCAGCTTCTGTCCCTGAACTTCTGCAAGTACTTATTCTGGGGTGAGGCCATACTTCCTCACTAGTGTTTTTTTTATGGGGGGATACAGCATTCTGTCTCCCTTATCTAGTGCAAGTATGGCATATCTCCCCTCCTCGCTAGGAATGTGCTTCCGGAGGTGTAGGAAGGTAGAATCTGACTACATGGTTGCCCCAACTTTTCTCTGGTGTTTAGATGGTTTTTGACTTAGTTTGGCTGGGATCCTGCTATTTAGGCCCCAACTTATCTGCTTTCTCTTCTAAATTGATTCCATGTACTATAGGTACACTCCTGTTTTGTTACTGGGGTACCCTTATGAGTCCCAAGTATTTAGTACACTAGGTACCAAGGGCATAGGTACCCCAGAGGCCTACCAGGGGCTGCAGCATGTATTATGCCACCCCTGGGAAGCCTTCCAAAATGACACCGCAGGACTGCTACTGCAGCCTGGGTAAGGTGGTTCATGCACCCCTTACTAAGATATAGGATACCTAAATCTACCTTAAATCACTGCACATAGAAACCTATCAGTCACCCCTATGGCAGGCCTTGTCAATCCTGAAGGCAGGGTGCTTGGTTTCGTGTGAGAGGGTGCCAATGCATAAGCAGGGCCCCTCTGCAGCCTTCGAACCTATTCTCTTGGGCTGTTCTGTGACGCAGTCTAACCATATACTCTTAAGTGCATTATATCCTCGTGGTAACTGCTAACTTTGGGATGGCTTCACGGAAACATGTCATGTTTGGTGTAAAACATTTTGGAATCCTACCCCCCTGCCAGTCCTGGTGGCGGGGTAGAATTCCATCCTTCTAGAGAAAGAGACATGTACACACTGGTCTACCTGGTAACAGTTTTAAAGAGCCCTGGCATCACAAAATAGATGCTGCAGCCACAGACACCAGTCTGGCCTCTTGCTGCTGACAAAAACTCTGGCAGGGGAGGCCTGGACAATAGGTTTCATGTCACAGGAAGGTGTAGCCACCTTCCAGACAGGCTTAAGTGTATTGGGGCAGGGTGGGTGCACTCTAAGAGTGCTTTGAATTCTGCAATGGGGGCACATTTGGTGTCCCTGTACATGGTCCAGTTCAAACCGTTTGCAGGGGCTACCAGCCCCTTCTCTTGTGTGAAACTGGACAAAGGAAGTGGGTGTAGCTACCCCTCTTTCCAAACCCTCCGATAGGTGGGTCCCCAGAGTTAGTCCAACCCCTTTCTTAGGTGTAAGTAAGGAACCCCTGGCAACAGGACTTTAGATATCCCTGGACGAAACTCTGTAGCTGAATCCTGGAACTTCGACGCTCTACTCAAGTCTAGAGGACTGAAGAATCTCCCTTGGGGTCACGGACTGCATCTCCGAAGCTCCCGACGGGCTCTAAAGTACCTGCAGCCAAGGAGGTGGATTTCCAAACTTCTCAGAGGCGGCCCGAGTCCCCAGCAAAGCTGAGACCCACAGCCCTCGTCAGTGATGTATAACCAATCCCTGGTCCGTCGTCTGGTAGATCTCTGTGAAGGCAACTCTGAATTTCCTTGGGCTTCCCTGGTTGCTCCAGATATGCCCTGACTTCCCACCATGTGGTGAGTCCCTCAGATCTTGCTGGTCCACACCAAAGCATCTTTCCCCTTTCTGCGTGGGTTACTGTCGCCAAGGCTTGTTGTGTCCAATCCGGGCACCGACACTGCAGCACTCGACATCCTTTGTGGGACAGTTTGAATCCAACTCCTGGTTGTCGTCAACGCTTCCTGGTCCTCGTGGCTGAAGAGTCAAGCTTCACCTCTTTCACCTGAAACACCTGACATCAGTGGGCATTCGTCTATTGTGCCCCCTAGTAACTGGCTAGCGACCCAGACTCTGTCCTCTCTGCTTTCAGGTTCTTCTCATCTTCGATCCAGGCTTGGATCACCCCGGACACTTTCCACTTCGACGGCGGCAGCACTTTGAAGCAGATCGCCATTGAAAACGATGACGATTCCCGACACCAAAAGACACCTATGCACCTGGCTTCCCTGGGTGAGGTAACTCGAGTACTCTGGTGCTCCCATAGGTGTTGGCCCTAGAACCCCTTCAGTCTAAAGTGGTTTGCTCAAAGTCCTCCTCCAAGTGTCCTTTATCTTTAAATTTCCAACCGCGACTTTCCCCATTGAAGTTAACTGCGTCTCGCTGCTGTGTTCAGACACTGCACGCAGCCCCCGTGTCTCCCCTGTGTCACTACCTTGGGTGGTTCCTTGTGGCCCCAGCACTTCTACAGGCTCTAGGCCTTGTGTCTAGCAAAGTCATGGTTTGGTACGCCCCTAGGGCTTGACATATATTGTGCTAATTTACTGTGTGCTATTAAGTGTTTTGTATGTACTTTTACCTCTAGCCTCATAAAGAGACATGTAGGGTGTGTTTACAATAAATACATATATTTATATATATATATATACCTGTTGTGGTTCTCCTTTCATTTGGTCATTCACAAGATTATAGACTGGTAAAATAAGCTGCTTTACATTCCTTGAAGACTTAGCCTGAAGGCTGCTCTCCATAGCTACCACTAGGATAACTTTCAATAAATGTTGTCATTAACCTATCACCTCTAAGGGGCTGTTTGGACTGGTGCAAGGTGCCCACTAAAACTCTTGTGGACAGCATATACCAGGCCAACTTCTCACAGGAGGCTAGCCCCCTAATCCTCCACAGGGATCTTAAACATCTGCAAAGCTATCTCTCATGCTTCAAACCACTTGTCGACGTTGTACCACACAACAAAGTCATTCACTAGACCTTTGGGGATATTGACCCTCTTATCTCCTGAGGACACTGCAAGTATTCTCATTAAGATGGGCTACAATGTAGACATCCATGTTGACCAGCTCAAATTCCATTTCGCAGGTGTGGTTTTAGGCACAACAGTAAGAGAGAAATTTGGGGAAAAACAAAAAGAAGTCAATCACGGATAATTTAAACTTGAATTCGTTACTCTAGGGGGGACTTTTATGTATTAAAAAGGAAGGCTTGGCCCTGCTAAAATCTTTATTTGGCCAAGTCGAAATGGCATTATAAAACTGCACAGACAGGTAGCAATGGCTGAGAGATGTTTAAAATGCTCTCAAGTGGGTGGTACAACCAGTATTGCAGGCTCAGTAGTAGCATTTTAGTGCAGGCCCTGGGCCTTACTAGGGACTTAAATGTAAATTAAAGAATTGTAAGTCATTCAATTCTGCCATGTTTTAAGAAGAGAGGGCAAGCACTTTAGCACCGATTAGCAGTGGTAAAGTGCACAGAGTTTTAAAAGCTAACTTAAAAGGTTCAGAAAGCAAGTAGGTGAAGGCAAAGGCTTTGGGGATGACCCTGCAGAAAGAGCCAAGTCCAAGAGAAATGGTACTGGGCAGCAAAACTTCAACATCTTCTTGGTAGAGCAAGCACTCATGGTACCTGGAAGACCTCCACCTCAGGTGCTCCAACCATTCAGTGATGGCGCCAGCTTTTAACTATCAAAACAGAGATAATATACTGCAGATTTAAAAAAATCCAATGGCTAGTGAAAAGAAAATTGTATTGATCTTCCCCGATTACACAAATGAAGTACAAAGACAAAAAGAACCATTCCTTGGGGTGATACAAAGGCACAAACATTTTGTAAATTTAACATATCATATGCTTTAATGTTCTCCTTGAGATCAAAGGTGCTCAAAGTTGATAGCGCTCAGTTTTTCCGAATGCCACATGAAGAATAGACTTGGCTGGATACCTTCACCAGGTGCTGTGGAATGTTCTCTGTGACACCAAAGATGCTGAAAGTGGACAGAATTCTGTTTTTCTGAACACCAAGTGAAGTGTGGATATGGCTGGAAACTAAAGGAGAAATACCTCCACCAGGTGTTGTGAATTTACAGTGGAGCTGGACCTTGGTGGGGGGGAGAAGCTTCTCCTACAAAAAAGCTGTGCAGAAGACCACGAAAGAACAGGCAGTGAAAGAAAGCACACTGGTCCTGGCGGGACTGGAAATATCAGGCTCTGGTGGATCACATACTCATGGCTCAGATCTGTGGACACAGGACATTCCTGAGTCTGCTGCAAAGGAATATATTATCTATGACATCAAAAGTGTCCTTATACTCACCCCATTGACTGCTGAGTTCATTATATAATCTAGGCGCATGTCCATATTCTTTTTTTTTATTTACAGTTTCACCATGTATTTTTTTGATTGTGTCATAGTGCACTTTTTTTTATGAACTTTTGGGGGGGGGGGAGATTCGGTCAGTAAAGGGCATGCAGGTAGAGCATTTAAGTAAGGACACATAAAATGTTGTTCCTCAGTAGACCCCCCTTTGAGGGAGGTACTGGTTGTCTGCACGTGTTTGTGGCGCATTAATTTTGGCCACGTAAGATCGACGAGCATAGCCTGGGTGCGGGCTTTGGGGGTTGTATTTCATTTATGTTAAGCTAGGCTTTTCAATAATAGTATATATACTTGTTTAGTGGGGAAGGTGGTGAGTAGTGATTATGTGGAAGGAACCGCCTTGACGAAGAAATGTGGCTCCAGTTGTTTTGAAGGAACTCATTAATACAACGAGCATAGATACATAGTGTATACTGCCTTGGAATGTAAGGGGTATGGTCAACCACACGAAAAGATTTAATATATATACATACCTGAAATGTTGATTAATTCATTTTACAAGCTTGAAAGAAATGTTCTTTGATGCAGTCATTACACAAGCTCCTTAAGGGATGGTGTGACTCAATCTATGGTACCACATATTCAGAGTTCTCAAGGGGGAGGTCTGATAATGATTGTCCCCCCCCCCCCTCCCGTTGCTGTTTGTGTTCAAACATTGGGCAGATATGTGGCTACTGAGAGAGGTGTGGATAGAGACCACTTCATGATGATTTACACCAGTCATTCTCCAGAACCCACATGGGCCAATATTATGGTGTGAGGACTTTAATAGTGTTTCTGATCTAAATCTAGACAGATCCACTCCCCCACTCCACAGCACCTAGTCAATTGTAAATACAGCACTTACAACAGTGGGTCATTAATGCAAATGCAATGGATGTGTGACTCGTGATGCATCCTGGTTTTGGGGAGTATTCCTTTTACTCTGAAACACATGCTCTGCATACTACAATCAACATTGCCTGCTGTATGGCAGAAGTCGAGTTAAGGGTGGGGTACAAAGATTTTTGCGACGCTTTCTTTCTGACTGGGCATCAGTGGGGCCCCCACAATGGACTGCTAAGTCCTGAGATGCTACTGATGCGTGATGTAGCACATCATCACAAAAGATAATCAGCACATTGGTAGATTTTTGGCATAGACTACGAAAACCCAAAAAAGTGGGCAAATAATAAATCAACTTAAAGACTTAATCACAAGTCAATTAGAAGAGGATAACAGTAAGATCCTGGATATTTTCCCTTCTCCTTTAAAAAGAAACCTATAAGGAAACGCACGTAATAGAAGACCAAAAGTGTATGTCAAATCTTGAATGTGCTGAACGGCCCCCACTTTTTAGGTGGCGAATACTAACATACTTAACAATCCTATAGAACTGTCAGAAATCGCTGGGGTACTAAAAAGTATGACTAATGCGAAGGCCAGTAGAAGAAATGGGATCCCGGTAGAAGTTTATAAAATCTTTCAGGATGAATTTCTTCCATGTTTAACTAACCTTTTTAATCAGATAAAAGGCAGGTTGAGTATTCCGAAAAGATTTAAGGAGTCAGTTTTGACAATTATTCTTAAAAAGAATAAAAATCCACGAAATCCTAACTCTTACTGCTCTATTAGTCTGTTAAACAAGGATTACAAAGTATTTATGAAAGTCTGGGCAATGAGAATTGCTCCATGTGCCCAACAGCTGGTTCACATTGATAAAAATGGTTTCCTTTGTAGAAGCTTATGGCTACTAGTACTTATTTTTTAATTCAAGCTATTGAATACTTTTCGGATAATCAGGTCAAGGCTGCAATACTCATGATGGATGTCGAAAAAGCCTTTGAACTGGTGGATTGGCGTGACCTATTGTTTATTCTGGAAAAGTTTGGAAATCCACATAAGCTGATTGCTATGCTGAAAGAAGTATATAATCAGACAGAGACCAACATTATTTTTAATGGGGAGGAAACTGGGATGGTCAACATCAATCGGGGTACTCGACAGGGATACCCGTTACCTCCGATTTTGTTTTCCCTTTTTATTGAAGTAAAAATCTGTTTAACCATCTGATTATACCCCCTATTAATAGGATGGCTAAATGTAAATTGTATGCGGATGATATAATTTTATTTCTTAAAACTGGAAGAGTGAAAATAAAGAATGCGCTGGATGAAATTGAGACATTTAATCAAATTGAGGGTTACAGAATAAATCTTAAGTTTAATTTGAGTATCTCGGAGACCCCGGCGTGCTTATTTTTTACTACACCATGTTAGATACCTTGGTATTTTCGTAACAAATAAATATGCTTAGTCAAAAACAAATTAGAAAAATTGACTCTTTTGAGCCTATCTCTAATAGGGTAGACTTTAATGATAAAAAGGTCTATACTTCCACTATTCTTATTTATTTTCTATTAACCTCCCCCTTAGAAGTTCCTAGTTCCTACTTTAAACAATTGGATGAAATGATTTGAAAGTTTATCTGGAACAGCAAGCAGCCCAGGGTAAAATTAGCTATACTTCAATTAGATATATCACAGGGGGGCTTAGCACTACTGCACGTTGCAACATATTATCAGGCCTCTCTGGTTCATTTGACAATACAATTAGCTGAAACAAATTCGGTTTATGATAATTTTACATTAAATCATATGGTAAATCAGAGTGCAATCAAGTTACCAGTCTTTTTATGGTTTGCAAAACTTCCTAAAAGAACCAGATATAAGGTCTTATTAGCTTTATCAGTACAAATTCAGCTTTTTTAAAGATTGGGATCTACCAGCATATCATGCCTATACCCCTATCCAAGACATATCATGCCTATACCCTTATCCAAAATTGTGTGGAATTTTTATGATCATGATTAATTAATCACATGGGAAATAATATCGGCACAACATTGCAATCAATGTGCTGCTGTGTGAATGGGTTGTTGCCAGATAGCTAACTTTCTCAAAAGCAATTATGTTATGCTGAGCAAACCAGAACGTCAGATCATCAGGCAGATGGTAAATAGGGTGGTGTGTGTGGGATCCTGGTATCTTTTACTGCACCAGAAAGCTAATGGGGATAAAAACATTATGGAATGGCTTTAGAAAATTCACACTTAGACAGGATGTAAATTGAATATAAAGAGTGGCAGCAGCTACGTGAGATTGGTCACAGAGCACTGCGAGGTGCTAATTTCAAGAGAATTAATTTCCTATCCAGATGAATGGCATACTATACGCCATTGAGATTATACAAAAAATGATTCCAACATTGGGTAACTGATGTTTTGATATCAAAACCTGGGAGAAGGGGGCTGGGTGAATACTTTTTTGAATGTATTAATGTACAGCAATTTTGGAAAAATGTTTTTGTAACTATTAGTTGCTGTATTTCTAGAACAATTGTTCCATCTTGTATGTTGGTTTTGTTTTGTTTTTCAGGGGAGGTAAAATGTTTAAAAACAATAGTATTTTATATCGATTTCTATAACAGTGGTAAAGTCACTCATTTTACAGAACTGGAAAACAAATATACAACCAACGATCGGGCACTGGATCAACAAGATGAGCAGGACCTATACATTTGAGGTGGCTTATGCAAAGAGGGTGGGTGTCACTGTAAGATTCAGGCCGACATGGGCAGGTTTTTCCTTACAATTTATTAATGAATTTTGTTGTATTTAGACTGTACTGATTTATGTAAGCACTCTTGAACTTTCGTAATCAATATGCTGCTAACCATGTGTGCACTTTTACATTACAAGCAATGACCAAATTTATGTAGGGTTGTTTCAGGGTTTTGGTAGTTTAGTAATCAGTATACTTCTAGTCAGTCAGTCAGTCAGAATAACTTTATTTCGCCAACACAATGTAGGCATAAAAAGTATACTACATATAAAAAACAATTCACAGCAATAAAGCACACATGAAAAAGATCAATTCTTTAAAATACAAATACAAATTCATGAACATTTACACAATACAAAATCATTTCATTTGTAGGAATATATTTTCAGGTGGTTATAGATCTATTTTTTAGTGCCAATAATAAAAAGGATGCTAAAGAGAAACAGATAAAAGGATCAGGTAGTAGCTGGAGATAGTAAAGAGCTACACGACACTGTTTAAAATTCATTTTTCACATAATAGGGATAATGAAACATTTCCTTTGAGTATGGTAAAATTTACGAAAAAACCCAAAAATGTATATCCTCCTGCATAGATTGATTATCACAGGTACAAAATGGGTGTTCAGAAACGACAAAAACATTGTGAGGAGTACCCAGCATTAACGGAATATAATTTAATCGATATCTCACCAAGATGTACCTATGTTACAGATTAGTAACGAAAATTAGATATGTTCTGTTTGAGTTCGTTAATTCTAAACTAGGGCACGCCAAGTAAGATTTAACAGTTGGAAGATTAAAAGTTTTAATCACCCTTCTTATCTACTGGGTTGAATGTGTGACATTGATCCACATTCGGTCCATCACCTGTTTTGTTTGCAATACCGCCATAAGTGCGCTGGGGATGCTCAGACGTGGGTCCCAGGCACTCCACACCACTGGAGTCAAGCTAGCCGGGCTGATGAGAGGTGTTACCTCGAAACCGGTCCGGTCCTCGGATGCTTGATTCCGTTCTGGGAAGGACATGGCTTTTGTAGTTCGGACTGGACTGTTCCCATGGGGCACAGGGTCAGAGCTGATTTGCATATCGCCATTGTCTAACCCAGGGTGGTGTGGAGTGCAAAAAAACGATGGATTTGGGCCCAGATCTTTTGACTGGGTTGAATGTGTGACATTGATCCACATTCGGTCCATCACCTGTTTTGTTTGCAATACCGCCATAAGTGCGCTGGGGATGCTCAGACGTGGGTCCCAGGCACTCCACACCACTGGAGTCAAGCTAGCCGGGCTGATGAGAGGTGTTACCTCGAAACCGGTCCGGTCCTCGGATGCTTGATTCCGTTCTGGGAAGGACATGGCTTTTGTAGTTCGGACTGGACTGTTCCCATGGGGCACAGGGTCAGAGCTGATTTGCATATCGCCATTGTCTAACCCAGGGTGGTGTGGAGTGCAAAAAAACGATGGATTTGGGCCCAGATCTTTTGACTGGGTTGAATGTGTGACATTGATCCACATTCGGTCCATCACCTGTTTTGTTTGCAATACCGCCATAAGTGCGCTGGGGATGCTCAGACGTGGGTCCCAGGCACTCAACACCACTGGAGTCAAGCTAGCCGGGCTGATGAGAGGTGTTACCTCGAAACCGGTCCGGTCCTCGGATGCTTGATTCCGTTCTGGGAAGGACATGGCTTTTGTAGTTCGGACTGGACTGTTCCCATGGGGCACAGGGTCAGAGCTGATTTGCATATCGCCATTGTCTAACCCAGGGTGGTGTGGAGTGCAAAAAAACGATGGATTTGGGCCCAGATCTTTTGACTGGGTTGAATGTGTGACATTGAACCACATTCGGTCCATCACCTGTTTTGTTTGCTATACCACCATAAGTGCGCTGGGGATGCTCAGACGTGGGTCCCAGGCATTCCACACCACTGGAGTCAAGCTAGCCGGGCTGATGAGAGGTGTTACCTCGAAACCGGTCCGGTCCTCGGATGCTTGATTCCGTTCTGGGAAGGACATGGCTTTTGTAGTTCGGACTGGACTGTTCCCATGGGGCACAGGGTCAGAGCTGATTTGCATATCGCCATTGTCTAACCCAGGGTGGTGTGGAGTGCAAAAAAACGATAGATTTGGGCCCAGATCTTTTGACTGGGTTGAATGTGTGACATTGATCCACATTCGGTCCATCACCTGTTTTGTTTGCAATACCGCCATAAGTGCGCTGGGGATGCTCAGACATGGGTCCCAGGCACTCCACACCACTGGAGTCAAGCTAGCCGGGCTGATGAGAGGTGTTACCTCGAAACCGGTCCGGTCCTCGGATGCTTGATTCCGTTCTGGGAAGGACATGGTTTTTGTAGTTCGGACTGGACTGTTCCCATGGGGCACAGGGTCAGAGCTGATTTGCATATCGCCATTGTCTAACCCAGGGTGGTGTGGAGTGCAAAAAAACGATGGATTTGGGCCCAGATCTTTTGACTGGGTTGAATGTGTGACATTGATCCACATTCGGTCCATCACCTGTTTTGTTTGCAATACCGCCATAAGTGCGCTGGGGATGCTCAGGCGTGGGTCCCAGGCGCTCCACACCACTGGAGTCAAGCTAGCCGGGCTGATGAGAGGTGTTACCTCGAAACCGGTCCGGTCCTCGGATGCTTGATTCCGTTCTGGGAAGGACATGGCTCTTGTAGTTTGGACTGGACTGTTCCCATGGGGTACAGGGTCAGAACTGATTTGCATATCGCCATTGTCTAACCCAGGGTGGTGTGGGGTGCAAAAAAACGATGGATTTGGGCCCAGATCTTTTGACTGGGTTGAATGTGTGACATTGATCCACATTCGGTCCATCACCTGTTTTGTTTGCAATACCGCCATAAGTGCGCTGGGGATGCTCAGACGTGGGTCCCAGGCACTCCACACCACTGGAGTCAAGCTAGCCGGGCTGATGAGAGGTGTTACCTCGAAACCGGTCCGGTCCTCGGATGCTTGATTCCGTTCTGGGAAGGACATGGCTTTTGTAGTTCGGACTGGACTGTTCCCATGGGGCACAGGGTCAGAGCTGATTTGCATATCGCCATTGTCTAACCCAGGGTGGTGTGGAGTGCAAAAAACGATGGATTTGGGCCCAGATCTTTTGACTGGGTTGAATGTGTGACATTGATCCACATTCGGTCCATCACCTGTTTTGTTTGCAATGCCGCCATAAGTGCGCTGGGGATGCTCAGACGTGGGTCCCAGGCACTCCACACCACTGGAGTCAAGCTAGCCGGGCTGATGAGAGGTGTTACCTCGAAACCGGTCCGGTCCTCGGATTCTTGATTCCGTTCTGGGAAGGACATGGCTTTTGTAGTTCGGACTGGACTGTTCCCATGGGGCACAGGGTCAGAGCTGATTTGCATATCGCCATTGTCTAACCCAGGGTGGTGTGGAGTGCAAAAAAACGATGGATTTGGGCCCAGATCTTTTGACTGGGTTGAATGTGTGACATTGAACCACATTCGGTCCATCAACTGTTTTGTTTGCAATACCACCATAAGTGCGCTGGGGATGCTCAGACGTGGGTCCCAGGCACTCCACACCACTGGAGTCAAGCTAGCCGGGCTGATGAGAGGTGTTACCTCGAAACCGGTCCGGTCCTCGGATGCTTGATTCCGTTCTGGGAAGGACATGGCTTTTGTAGTTCGGACTGGACTGTTCCCATGGGGCACAGGGTCAGAGCTGATTTGCATATCGCCATTGTCTAACCCAGGGTGGTGTGGAGTGCAAAAAAACGATGGATTTGGGTCCAGATCTTTTGACTGGGTTGAATGTGTGACATTGATCCACATTCGGTCCATCACCTGTTTTGTTTGCAATACCGCCTTAAGTGCGCTGGGGATGCTCAGACGTGGGTCCCAGGCACTCCACACCACTGGAGTTAAGCTAGCCGGGCTGATGAGAGGTGTTACCTCGAAACCGGTCCGGTCCTCGGATGCTTGATTCCGTTCTGGGAAGGACATGGCTTTTGTAGTTCGGACTGGACTGTTCCCATGGGGCACAGGGTCAGAGCTGATTTGCATATCGCCATTGTCTAACCCAGGGTGGTGTGGAGTGCAAAAAAACGATGGATTTGGGCCCAGATCTTTTGACTGGGTTGAATGTGTGACATTGATCCACATTCGGTCCATCACCTGTTTTGTTTACATTATGGTAGGGGCCATTGCAATGATATCAGTTATATAAGGGGCACCTAGTTCCATGTGACACTTATAGTTGGCACATGACTTTGGTAAGGAAGGGCCCATTTTTAGGAAATTATCTTCAGTAATCTGCAGTTTCGTACAGTCTTTCATGCCCCAGACAGCTGCCCCATAAGTGGCGGTAGAAACAGTTTTCGCTTGGTACACTGTTTTTATTAGATCTATCGTTTTCAAACCAGTTTTTTTTAACAAACTTTTTTGTTGTTGTTGTTGTTGTATGACTTTATTTGATATAAAAATATCATAAAAGTATAAACAAACCATGTCCATCAGGTAAGACGATCTAGTATTAAAAAGGAACGATGTCTCAATGTCATACAATAGCTCGATAAAACACAATCGTGATGATAAAAACAAGTTAAACAAAATGTAAAATAGCATAAAATCTATACAGATTAAAAACAATTCATATAACATAGAATCCACATGTCAATGGGAGAACTTACTATTAATCCTGGTTTTTAACAGCATTTGCCTTCAATAGCTTACTTCTGGTTAACCAGGCACAGCCCAGAAATTTAGTTGTCCCACAAATTTTACTAAGGGAGGATGTATCAGATTTTAAAATGCGCAGCACCTTCCTATAGTTCCTTGCTCCCAGGTTAATACATACAGGTTTGAGCCATTTTCTTTTTGGGAGTTTGTATGCCGGACAGGCAAAGAGAAAGTATGGAATAGATTCTGTGGGAGAAGCGCAGGCGGGCACTTTCGACCTTTCGCATCACAAGTATTCCACCCAACCGTAAAGTCATTAAGTGGGAGTGTTCCATGCCTCAACTTCAGGTACAATGCCCTACCTCTCGAGGACTCAATGAAGTCGAGAAAGGGCTCCAGTTTAGCAGTGGGCTTGTGGTCTAGGAATTGTTCCGTCAAAGTGACCAACTCCGAATAAGATTTCTTTACTGCCTGTTTTAGTGGCGGAGGCTGGCTTTCCCTTGCTTCCGCCAGTCCAATGCCCCCCACCAACTGTTTCAATTTGACTATCCAGGTGATCTTGTGGGCCATGTCTAGACGTACTAATTTGCTCAGGGCAGAGGCATAGTTTGACAATTCGGGGGTCCTTCTCAATCGCACCGAAAATAATAGGGGCCCAGCCTAGCTATTTCATTAATTGGGTGTTTCCCAAAATCATGGCGGAGCGGAACTAATGGGGTCGATGGAGGGAGTGAGACCAGATCCCTAAATAACTTGTTTTCTGATCTCACTAAGTCCATGATGTTCTCGAATCCCCAGAGTTCCGCCCCGTAAAGGGACGAAGGCAGGGCTTTTCCCTCATACACCTTGATGGCAGGGGATACTGGCCTGCTAAGTGAAAGACGCTGGTGTCTTGCAATGGCCCCCGAGACTCGTTTGTGGTTAAGCAGCATTTTTGACAGGTGGGAACTCCACCTCACCAAGTTGTTGACCCGTATACTCAAATCATGGACTAATTCTAATGGGGAGTCATTCAACTTGATGGTGTTCCTGAATCGTTTAGATGGAGCCAGTGCCATGAGCTTGGTTTTAGATGTATTGATACATAGGCCCCTGGAATCACAAAATTGGCTAAACCGATCCAGTAGTTTTTGGAGTCCCATTGGGCTTTTTGAAATCAGGAGGGTATCGTCCACAAAGAGCAACATGGGGGATTTCTCCCCTGCCAGGGTTGGGGGTCGGCTGGGTCCTCCCTCAAATGGTCTACCACCCCTTTGACAAAGAGGGAGAACAAAGTTTTTTTTAATGAACTTAGTTAAAGCCCCGATGTTTTTTTCCATCAGCGTTCCTCTATTAGTTATCATATTTTGCCATTTTGTTTGAGAATCAACCATAATCCCTAAATAGTTAAAAGAATCAACAACCCCCATTTTTCCCTCTTCAGTAGTGATTTGCGGATAATTTCCATATTTTGAGCCTGCTACTAAAATAAATCACTTTGAATAATTCACTTTCATTCTTAAATTACACATAAATTGTGTATAATTCTCTACTCTACGACGCAGTGCATTACTAGTATAAGCTGAGTACGGCGTTGTCTGCATATAATAAAATTGGCACTTGAACTGAATTAATATAAGGGACATCTGGTGAGGAGCCCAAAAATGCAGATTCCACACCATTAGTATAGAGTGTGAATAGGAAGGGGGCGAGAACGCACCCCTGCCTCATGCCTCTTGCAATTTTGAAATGAAATGAAATGAAATGTGATTTATTCACGCGCTACTATGCCCAGTGGGCGTCAAGGCGCCTAACTCAAAAAATTAGCTGCGGGCAAACAGAGACACGAGCTCACTGATAGGCTTTGGAGAAACACCAAGTTTTCAGAGCTTTCTTGAAAAGATCAAGTGAGGGCTGTAGTTTGATCTCCAAGGGAAGAGTGTTCCAAAGTTGAGGTGCAAGGATGGAGAAGGCCTTGCTCCCCCATCTTGCCATCCTAGCGCGTGGGACTACCAGTTGATTAAGCTCTAGCGAGCGAAGACATCTGGTTGGAACATACCTAGAGAGCAAAGAACCCAAGGCATCAGTCGGGCCTGCCCTCAGGGCGCTATAAGTAAGACAGAGAAGTTTAAAAGAGACTCTGAAAGGGATAGGCAACCAATGGAGACTCTTCCTTGCCGAGGTCGCAGAGGACATCCACGGCAGGGCCAGAACGAAGCGCGCCGCGGCATTTTGCACAACCTGCAGGCGTTGAAGAAGGCCCTTGTTGGCCCCGGCATAGAGTGAGTTACAGTAATCCAGCCTTGAGCCAACAAGGGCGATCACAACCTGTTTTCGTGCCTGTGGGGAAAGATAGTACGCGATTCTCTTCAGAATCCTGATGACACCCCAACAGGTAGCCACTGTCCTATTCACCTGCAGTTCCATGGAGAGCCGGGTGTCAAAAATGACGCCTAGCAGATTGTGTGGGTGTGGGGCAGATGCCTAAAGATGAGGGCCACCACTCACCTGACCACATTTCCTGGTCTTTGCCGAAGACCAGGACCTCCGTTTTGTCACCGTTCAACTTTAATGAGTTGAGAATCATCCAGTCTGCAGCAAGTTGCATACAGGACTTAAAGTTGGACGCGGTGACATTCACGGAGTGAGTCAGGGACACCATAATCTGCGTATCGTCGGCATACGACACTACCTCCATCCCCTGAGATCTTACAAGTCTTGCAAGGGGGGCCACGTAGATATTGAACAGGGTCGGACTCAATGCCGACCCCTGTGGCACCCCACATTGCAACGACTTGACAGGGGAGAGGTGATCTCCAAGCATCACTCGTTGCTCTCGCTGATGTAGAAAGGAGTTCAGGAGACTCAGGGCCGGTCCTGCTACCCCTGCCTCCCTTAACCTAGATGTTAAAGTACCGGGAGACAGGGTATCAAATGCTGCTGTAATATCCAGCAGAACTAGCACGGTAGTCTGTCCAAGATCGACTTTCCGACGGATGTTATCTGCGACCTTTGTCAGTGCAGACTCAGTGCTATGTAGCTTTCTAAAGCCATGTTGGGACCCATCCAAGAATCCTGATACATCCAGGAAGTTGGAAAGATGACAATTCAGATGGGCCTCCAACATCTTAGCAGGGGCCGGCAAAAGGGATATAGGCCTAAAGTTCTTCAATAGACCAGGGTCAAGGGTGGGCTTTTTAAGGAGAGGTTTTACAATGGCCCTCTTCCATGCCACCGGGAAGATACCTTGCTCCAGAGCTCCATTCATAATTTCCAACATTGGAGGAAGAATAATGTCCCTACAGTCCTTTAGTATTCTCAAAGGAACCGGGTCCAAAGGAGAAGCAGATTTCGTTTTGTCTAACAGGAGGTTGAGACCCTCCAATGAGAGCAGGGGAAATTGGTTCAAGACTTGGGGAGAAGTCGCATCCCAGGATTCCAGATGTTTAACTCGGGAGAGGTCTTCTTCACTAAGAGTGTTCCTCTGTGATTGAAGAGCCACATAGATGTCATCTATTTTTTTATAGAAGAAATCTGAGATGTTATTACATAGCTCCTGTGAAGCAACCACGGGGTCGGGTACCTGGAGTGAACATAAGGAGTCGACGATCTTAAAAAGCTCTTTAGAGGACGTGAGGGAACAGGTTAAGTTGGTAAAATAATCCTGTTTCTCCTTAATGACCCTATTTTTGTAGACTCGTAACAGGTCCTTGTAGACTTCTCGATCTCTGGGATCCCAAGACTTGCGCCAACATCGCTCCTTCCTTCTGCATTTTTGCCTGAGGAGTCTCAATTCTTCCGTGAACCATGGAGCTGTCGGCTTATGTCGTGCCACGTGTTTGAGTGAGGCGGGCGCTAACTCATCGACTGCTTTGGTAATAGAGTCAGCGAGTTCTAGAGCCGTCTCATCTACCATCCGCTGGGATGTGATATTCGTGCTACGAATAAAGGGGGCCAAGGCCTCATTCGTAAAATTCTTAAAGCTTCTTTTGAGGCATTTCTTGATAGTCCCCACCTTGACCTCAGAACGGGGCATGTCCAAGGACAGTGGAATGGCTAAATGATCAGACCAGACTATCGGCAAAGGAACGCCGACAGTTAATCTTTGATCATTAGAAAATATCCCATCAACGATGTGGCCAGCCTTGTGGGTTGGGTGCATCACTCTTTGGACATTTTAAATGACCTTGTGCACTCACCATTCCTCCCATAGCGAACACAGGCTGAAGCATCTGTGTACAAGTCATGGATAATATTAATAATCCTCAGGTCAATACCCATCTCCTCCATGGTCTGCCACAGTCTAGGCTGTGCCACGCAGTCAAAGGCTGCGGACAGATCCATGAAGGCTAAATGGAGACAGCCTTTTTTTGGCAGCTGTGTATTTCGCCATAATTCGACTCAGGTTCAGACACTGATCTACTGTGCCTTTCCCTTTTCTAAAACCAACTTGGCATTGGATAATATTATTCTTCTCCAGTGCCCAGTCCGCTAGTCTATTTAAAATCAATCTGCCCATTAACTTTGCAGGAGAGTCTATTAAGGAGATAGGTCTATAGTTTTTCTGGATCGACCTATCCCCTTTTTTGTAAATGGGAACTATCACAGTTGTTTTCCAAGACGGCAGTGCTTTTGATTGAGCAATTTTATTAAAAACATTTGTTAAAAGTGGAGCCCATAGATCTTGATTATCTAAAAATAAATCTATAGGTACTCCATCCAGTCCTGGAGCCTTTGCTCATTTGCATTGATTTAAAGCATGTTTTGGTTCAGTGAGTGTAAAGCTGACAGGAGACTCATCAATCTCCAAAGCATGGGGAAAAGATTAAGGGGTTGTCATATCGTCCGTTCCAAAGAGAGTTTCAAAGTGAGTCACCCATGCCTCTTTGTCAACATTAGTATCTGCAGTCATAACCTGGTTGTGCTTTAAAAACGGGGCATTAATCAAAGACCAGAATGCTTGTGAACTTTTTAGTATAGCAGCCTTCTGCAAGTTTTCCCACCATTCTTCTTTTAAAAACCTCAGCCTAGTGGTCCTTGTAATCAATATGCTGCTACCATGTGTGCCCTTTTACATTACTAGTAATGACCAAATGTATGTAGGGTTGTTTCAGGGTTTTGGTATTTTAGTAATCAGTATGCTTCTAGCCGTATTTGCACTTTAAAGATTTACTTTATGCTGCTAGAGGTATTGGATTTTTATTCTTGCTGGTAAAGCTATAGTACTGTATTTTGACGGGAAAAATGGTTTCAGACCGTTGATATTGCAAAATTACCCTTGTTTTATAATAGTAATGTGCCATGGGTCGGTGAACTCTGGCTTTTATGAACTCGGGCTGGGATATTGTATTTCAGATATGGTGTATTTTTGATGATTTATATGACATGTATTCATTCTTTTTAGCCTTTTCCCTGTAATGCTGCTCTTTTTTCTGCTCTAATAAAAAATATGCTTAAAAAAACTCTCTCGCTGACTGCTTAAGTTAAATGTGCCAATTGGATATAAGCCAATTGCACCATGTTTAAGGGAGAGAGCACAAACACTTTACCACTGCTCAGCAGTGGTAAATGGCATATAGAAACAGATTCAGAAAACAGGGGGTTGAAGGCAAATAGTATGGGGAGGCTCGGCAGACATGGCCAGCTCCGATAGAAGAGAGGTTTCGGCTCAGTGCAATGAATCTCGACAAATGCCAGACCGGGATACACACAGTTTAGTTTTATACACCAGATGTATTTAGCGGTTGTAGATGTCTATCACTTAGTGTGGCATTGATCAATAATTACTGAAGTGTGGAGGAAAGTGCTGAGTTGTGTAACAGCTGTGATTCGCGCCCTCCTTCCTCAGGACGATCTTCTTGGGTTGTCAAATGTTCGTCTTGGTACAAAAAACAATAACTCATTGGCCTCATTGACTTTGATGTTGGTGTAGAGCCGCATACCCATATTAAAGATTTATTTATATTTATATTTATTTTTATTTATTTATTTATTTTAAAAATGTATTAAATTGCCCGAAACAACTGCAAGACCGACTACCAGTTGCAGCGCCTCTGACGAAGAGAGATACACTAAAGGGAACAACTACTTGGAGATACTAGAACCCAAATCAGATGAGCACCCCCAAGAGGCTGAAACAAAGAAAGCAACAAAGGCCTAGCTTCACACCTCGGAACAGAAAAAAATGGGAGGGGTGACTACACACTCGCAAGTGTTTTTGATGTTAATGTAAAGGTCAAAATCCCATGATACACGAAAGGCAACAGTTTAAGGCTAAACCAGTAGACAATGTGTGAGCAAGGCGACTCACGGATAAATCTATCTGTCAATGTTAGTTTATATTTTTAAAGTTTGAGCAGTGTGTTTCTTCGAATAGGATATTAGGGTACCACATGACCTAAGCATTGGCCTAAAGAAATGGGTCAGCATACTGGAATGGACATAAAATGTGCAGTATAATATATGAACATGAGTCTAACTGAGGCTGTAAAATATTGTTTTTCAGAAAAAGTATTAAAACAATTAACAACACAAGAAAACCTAAAGCACACACTCCTCAGATTGTGCTTAATAGACCGAGCAGTCTTCTACATCCTGATCCTGTTTTTGAAACTGCTTAGCATTCACAAAGGTATGTGTAGTTTTTTTAGATACTTACTCAAAAGTTCCTCTCAACCACTCCCCTCCCCCCCCAAATGCCCAACACTTGCTCCTTCTCTGCCAGTCTCAGTGCCATATGAAAAAGGTCTTGATGGAACCACCCTGCAATGTTCAGCCCTTTATTGGCAACACAGACTTTACCTTGAATGTGTCTCTTCCTGAACTCCAAAACATGACTACAAAAACTCAGGGGCATATTATCAAGCACAGAGTTAAAATTTGCGCCGCTTTAGCGGCAGAAAACTGCCCCTAAAGCAGCGATAATGGGCTTGATAATACGCCCTTGAGAATTCCAATATAAGCCCATGTTGACACCAAAACATGGGCCTCTATTCGAAATCTCAAGGGCATATTATCAAGCCCAATATTGCTGCTTTAGCTGCAGTTTTCTGCTGCTAAAACTGCGATAATTTTAACTCTGTTTCTTGATAAAATGCCCCTTTATCTTTCTCTTATCATATGACGCTGGTGCCCTATATGGGGCTGCAGTGCCTGTTTTCACTAATACCTCCTTGGTCATTATTGTAATTCTAGCTCCGAAATCCACAAGCAGAGAAGTTCCTTATCCCCTACCTAAATATCAACTTATGGATCAACACATTCCATTGCAGCTCCTGTTCTAATATTGTCACCTTTTACAACTTGAATAACGTCATGGAAGCCATGCGGCATCATCTTGACCGCAAATAAGAAGACATCCTTCTCATGCAAATTTGTTATTCTGTTCATGCCATATTTCATACTTCATCTTTTGACACACCTTCACAAAGGGCTCCAATTAGTACACAATCTACACCTAACATTTTGTGACAGAAAAATATATTTTGTCTGTCTGAAAATTGGACTGTTAATGGCAGATAATTCTTTAGAAAAGGTCTCCTTGCCTGTTTGAACAGTACACACCACCTCTGAGAGTTTGTTATCCAGTTCTCTAGATGATATCTGAGATGTCTCTAGGCTTTTTTCCCATGGAGATAAGATTCTATTGGATACTTTTCTTGCAACACTGACTACTTAACTCTGACCAACGGGTTACTTTTTTCACCTGCAAATTGGTATTCTGCAACCAGGCATTGCAGCGCTGTGATGTATGAGTCTACACTTTTTCCATGACTTATTATTCTCCTGAAAAACGTATGTCTCACACAGCCAATCGGCGACAGATCAATATAACTGTGCAACTTTGCTACTCCCTCTTGGTACTTATCAAGTGCTTCATCAGCATTCAGCTCTTACTCTGGAAGATGTTTGAAAAGTGCCCTTCCTTTGAAGCTTACACCCACATGCATCATTGTTACATTTTGCGATTTCTTAATTGCGAAAATTAAGGAATCGCAATTAAGAAATCGCAAAATGCTATGCATTAAGAAATCGCAATATTTTTTGCGATTCCTTAATTTTCCTTCATTGTGATTCACAATTTGCAATTCGCAATTAAGGAATCGCAAAATGAGAATGCTATTTCAAAGGTGCAGGGGGGGTCCCAAGGACCCCCCCTTGCACCCCTGAAATTTATCTTTCAGAACATTTTTCACACACACATGCCCCAAGGGCATGTGTGTGTGTAAAATGAAACTTTCAAAAATGCACTTTTGTGAATTTTTTAAAGTTTTAGCAAATTACCATGAAGTTCAACTTCATGGTATTTTACCTCTTCCTATTTGCGAATTCGCAAAAAAAAATATTCATGCATTGCATTTAAGAAATCACAAATTGCGATTTCTTAAATGCAATCGCAATTTAAGAAATCGCAACATAATTGCGATTTCTTAAATTGCGAAAAAATTTAAAAACATGATGCATCCCAAAAAAGGAAATTGCATTCGCAAACGGCCGAATTTTGCGATTCGCACCGTTTGGGAATGCAATTTACCTTGATGCATGTGGGCATTAGTGAATTGAGTAGCAAGCATCTTTTTCACTCTTGACTAAATCTCAAATCACCGACGACCCCCAAATCAGTTTCATAGGCCTCCAACCAATGCATCCAGCTAAGATTATAGGTGGATCTCCAGCAGATTCTAAAAAAATGGGGGAGGCAGATTGACTAATTGAGAAATGATGGGAAAAAACAGGCTACATGAGAAACTTTGCGCTGAAATCAAGCAAATGTCGCATGGCACACCCTGGGGGGAAAAGTAGAGTGAAAAAGACTGCACATCAGCACCTGTGGATTGTTAATGAAGTGCTTGTGTCGGTGATGACTGTGGTACTGTGCTTCATAAATTGATAAAAATGATCCAGAATCTGTTCGTACATTTGCCTTTTTCACAATGACAGACTGTGCAGACTTGAGGGCTCGATGAAAGCAGCACACTGTGCGTTTCTGGAGACCTGCTGAAACTTGTGACACATAAAGGTGTGACAACCTCTTAGAAGTAATGAAACAGATACTTGGTGGAGGATCCGGAAAAGAGTGTTTTATTCAAGTAAGTCAGATGCAGTGGCCCAACAGGCACACACCGGCCAGACAGGAGAGCCTCTAACACGAAAATATAATGCGAAACATAACATTCCATACACAGCATGCATATCAATGTTTAAGAACAGGAAAATGAGAGATTAAAAAAATCGAGAGAATGCATTTCTCCTATTGACTTCTAATGAAGAAGAGGCAATTCCAGGCTAGAGACAGCCAAAATAAAGCCATTTTTGGCTTAAAAAATCGAGTTTCCCAAATTACTCGAATCTATTAGTATGTATGACACAGTTAATGATCTTCACACTTAACATTCCAATCAGCATGTCTTACTGCCTTTCAAGGCCTTAGATACTAACGAACATGGGGGCATATCAACAAGGGGGCGTTAAAAATTATCGCCTCTTTTGAGGCCGTTTTCGGGGATAATTCTAACGCCCTATTAGCAAGGACACGCTAATGCGTGAATCCATGCTTCTTCACCCTTTCCCTCAATGCCAGCTTTCCATGTCTAATGAGATGCAAAGTGGGCTTTCCTCCCCAGGATCACAGGAGAAATGTCGCTAAGCCACATTTCTCCTATTATCAAGCCTCACGTAAAGAAGCATAGCGACAAGAAAAGTAGCAATAACCTCTGTTATCGCTACTTTCCTTACGCCTGTTTTGAAACTGACTTAGCCATGATATCCTATGGAAGGTGGATATCATGGCTAAGTATGTGAGGCCCTATCAGCAAGCTATCCCCAAAAGTTGTGTGATTATCGCTGGATTTCCAGCGATAATCACACAGTTAGGCAGCTTGCACTCTGAATTTTATCCCTGTGGAGATAAGCGTTGCTGATAGCACGTTATCTCCGTGATAAAATTCTGAGTTGGGTGGCGTAATTATCCTAGCGCTAAATGCACTGAGTGCTAATTATCGCCCCCTCTTGATGATATGCCCCGTGATTGGTTAAAAACACTTGAACCAGTAACCCACTATATCCTGCTGCAACATACTCATCCAAAGTCATTGCACTGCCCTAGAAAAAAGTCAGTCTGTTAAAGATAGAGGATTGCCTGATCTTCCAGACAGCTATTTGTCCATCACATTTTCCGATATTCTCCCAGTAGCCAGCAGCACCGTTAGAGGCCAAAACTGGAGGTCAAAGTGCTAAGAAATGGACTTCTGAAGAAATGGGAGAAATTTTGTATGAATTTTCCATTGCTTATGGACAGTTCCAGCCTCAAGGCTGGTATTAATAAGATGAGCTTTTCTCTACATACATACACACCCATACACACACACCCCCACACACACACACACACAGACACACACGCACACACACACACACGCACATCTGTCTCACTTTCCAACTCTGTGTCCACTGTATGGTTTTGAGACCCATCACCAGCCTTCAGGACCTGCATGGGAGCAGGCTGCAATGTGGGTAGTGGAATTATGTGTGTGGGGGTGGTGGTTGATGGGGATAAGAGAAGCTGCAGGGGCAGGGGAAGGAAGTTTGAAATGACAGCTCCCCATACCTTCCAGCCCAGGTCCACACCTCTTCTCCCCTTGACTGAAACTCTGCTATGCTCAGTCCATAAAGAAAACATGTTTGTAGCTGGGGCGCTTGAGGCTGTGTCAGGATCTAGACCCTCCATTGTTTGAGCCTTCGCTAGTCTCAGTCAGTTGAGTTTAGAGCTAGTTACCGGGGGGAACCTCAGATTTTTACCTACTGATTGACTGAGCCTCTGGTAGGCACAGACTACCTGAAAAACTGATGGAGGAATGGGAAGTTGCGAATTCGCAATCTTTCTCTATTATTCCTGCATACTGGTTTCAATTCATGCCCTTTGGGGAGGGCTAGTGTATAAAGCGATAACAATCAGAAACTGAAGTCAAATTGTGTGACAATTGTTTTAATCTCTACTACATTGAGCTCTGGGGCCCTTATCAGTGCACCTTCCTTTCTCTAAAGTCATTGATCAGTAACTTGAACATACTGGGGGGCGATTCCTTCTTTTTTCAACTTACTTAGTAGCACTACATCACAACTGTTCAATTCCTTATATACCAGGTGTGTATGATCACTGCTTTCCTGTGCACTGGCTTGTGTCTTAAGAGAACCATTTGCTCTCTCTCCCTGTCAAGCTACTCTGTAAACTACAGTAAGTTCACAGATCAGCAGTAAATCGCCTCAGGATGACTAGCAGAATGAAACACCTTTTACCCTCTCCCAGTCTTTTTACAGGCTTGATGTGGCCAAGAGTATTTGGATTATTTTAGATTGCATGTAACATCCAATGAGCCTAGTGCCTGTGGGTCTAGCCTTTTTCCCCTCCAAGCCTCTCCATTACATTGGGGATTTTTCTACCTTTCTGCAGATGAAATCTAAGATAATAATAAAGACAAAGAAGCAAATGCAATATGGAAATTCCTTTATTACTGGTTGGACCAGAAGCAATAGAAGATTATGATAACATGGTGGCTCAGTTGCGACTCATTCATCAACCTACTGTCTTAGTGCAGGCGACACCAGCACCAATTAAATATGAATGGAAATCTGTCCTTCTGAAGTAGGAAAGAAGAGACTCAGCCAATGAAGCTTTCCTTGGAAATTGCAGAAGTTACCAGTTGATGAGTCCACCAATGAAGTTGAACGTGGGAGATGAATCCAATGGAGACCATGCACAACCAGGAAGAGGATGAGGGAAAAAGCTTGGACCAGGCGGAGGTCACACAGCAAATACAAGTAATTTATGCGTTAACTGCAAAGTAAAAGGCACCTGTTAGTAAGAGGCAACACTAGTAAATACAAAGCCAAAATGATAATGTCTAAAAGATCAGCTTTCCAGTATACTCAAGTCACCCAAGCAAGCGGAGAGTTTGTGCGATGTTATGCACTTATGCTCACCATTATCTGGTGACCAGCATTTGGTTATGGCATACTGGGGGTGGGAACCTTTGTTTCTGGTTGCCATACTTGCATCATATTCCAGCTATATTAAGTTATGACCCTGGAATGCAGATTCGGTTTCCCCCAATTTTGTAGACAAATGAGCTAACATGTTCCACCTTCTTGCTGCAGCGGAAAAGGTCAGTTAATGTGCCCATTAGGGCAGTATGGCTGAGATACCCGCCACCCCCTCTCAACACAATCCCCAAAGAAGGGAAACTGGAAACGGTTCTTGAAGTTTTTGGAAGTGGGAGGGAGTGACCCTCCCGGCCGTATTTATTAAAACAAAAAATTAAAAACATTTAAACATTAATGTACAATTTCATACCACATTGCGATGTTTGGCTAACCTTAACAGATTCTCTAATACAGAGGTTCTCCTAGCCGAACTAACATCCTACAAAACATTTACTTGAAATATTGAAATTGTACATCCTAACGTTTAAGGGCCAACGGCAAGGTCGTAACCGGTGTCAAGATCCCTAACCAGACATACCCCCCCCACTTGGAGGGGCGACAGCACTGAGGCGTACTCAAGTGCAACTACTACCAATTTCCCTTGACTTGACGGGGGCACTTATCACCTCGACGCCAGTTAAAGGTCGTTCGAAGACTCGTGTGAGGTATCTAGAAGGTATCGTAGACCTCCCCCCAACCCCACACAACTTACCGCATCTGCCGTCGCAGATGTCACTGGCCCCGGGAAATTCCCCAGGAGGGGGCTGTAACCCCTCCTACACAGGAAGGGGCCTTGACCGCATTTCCTCTTCTTTCGGCGACCCATCCTTAGAAGGGACCGCCTCCCCGTTGAGGGGCCAAAGGCCACCTCTCCCGAGCGCTCCCATCCGTGTTGGGTGACGCCCACTCATAGGGATCTTCCAATTAGTGCTCACCGATCATGACCTTACCGCCCGACCAAAAAAAATAAATACGACAAATGATAACTAACGAAACTACATTGGCCACTATGACCGAAAAAACCTGTTTATAAATGGACCTTACAACCGAAGTTCTTTAATCACAAACTTGTAAAATTAGACCAATCTTTATTACACATTCAATGTCAACACAACACTACAATAACCTGAAAACGAAATAGAATCATTGATCAAATTTATTAAAACAACTAGCTGTCCTCAGGGGCTGGTGGGTGGGTCAAAATTGGCTCTTCGTTCCGTCTCGAGCTCACGTGCAGCGAGGGGGTGCAGCTTCAGAGCACAGGAACAAGAGGATGTCTTCTGGTCTTGCGTCCCTTTTTATCCATCTTCAGGGCGGGCGTAAACCCGCCCCTGCCTGCCCCGAGGGCGTGGCCAGCCGCGTCAGTGTCTAGGCCAGCCCACTCTAGGGCGGGAAAAAGCGCGCCCCGGCTACGCCGCTTCGGGCATACCAGCCGAGACGCGCCTCCCGCCCAAAATGGCTTCCCGGGGGGATCGAGGCACTCTGCCATACGTTCGGGGGGACCGAATGGTCGCCCCTTTCCATATGGCTGAGATACCCGCCACCCCCTCTCAACACAATCCCCAAAGAAGGGAAACTGGAAACGGTTCTTGAAGTTTTTGGAAGTGGGAGGGAGTGACCCTCCCGGCCGTATTTATTAAAACAAAAAATTAAAAACATTTAAACATTAATGTACAATTTCATACCACATTGCGATGTTTGGCTAACCTTAACAGATTCTCTAATACAGAGGTTCTCCTAGCCGAACTAACATCCTACAAAACATTTACTTGAAATATTGAAATTGTACATCCTAACGTTTAAGGGCCAACGGCAAGGTCGTAACCGGTGTCAAGATCCCTAACCAGACATACCCCCCCCACTTGGAGGGGCGACAGCACTGAGGCGTACTCAAGTGCAACTACTACCAATTTCCCTTGACTTGACGGGGGCACTTATCACCTCGACGCCAGTTAAAGGTCGTTCGAAGACTCGTGTGAGGTATCTAGAAGGTATCGTAGACCTCCCCCCAACCCCACACAACTTACCGCATCTGCCGTCGCAGATGTCACTGGCCCCGGGAAATTCCCCAGGAGGGGGCTGTAACCCCTCCTACACAGGAAGGGGCCTTGACCGCCTTTCCTCTTCTTTCGGCGACCCATCCTTAGAAGGGACCGCCTCCCCGTTGAGGGGCCAAAGGCCACCTCTCCCGAGCGCTCCCATCCGTGTTGGGTGACGCCCACTCATAGGGATCTTCCAATTAGTGCTCACCGATCATGACCTTACCGCCACAGGCCGGATAGTTGACCGGCTATCCGGACCCCCCACACAACTCCTACCTAAAGGTCATGCTTCAACGATTTCAACCATGCTAAGAAGTCACCTAAGAGTAACTCATTCCCCACCCAAGACAAATGCACACCATCCCCCAAATACATACTGTCATCATTAATACAGCTATGAGAAATAGAATGCAATGTCCGGGAACGGAACAACCTACTCACTTTATTGTTAAGCTTTCTAACAGAATGGTTCAAAGCAGGAATAGAGATAGCCCCCCGCCACACCTTTCGTGGAATCAAATGGGACCATGCAATCGTGCACCCCGGAACTCTCCTCGCCAACCAACTTACGGTGGAAAGCATTGCCTCCAGGAGTAGTCGTCTACCGATGGTGACTAAATCATTACCCCCAACATGCACTATAACTATAGACGGCGGTGACCTTGTCCGCCCTAACAAACCCTCGAAAAATGTTTGAAACTGGTCAATACAGAGACCGCCCCTTCCGTAGAAGGACATCCTGTACCCGTATTCCCCAGCTACGTGAATCATGTCACCTGCTTTGAATACGTCTGCGGCACGCCTCACGTATGAGTGGCCCACGACCCACACCTCCTTTTTCACAGCCGGTGATGTCAGACCGCTGGCCCGGTGTAGGGTCGACTGCATAGTCCGCCCCGCCTCGTAGGCTTGCGTAACTGAAAAAATAAACAAAAACAAGAAGCGTGAGTACATTATTACAGCTTCACAACATGTGCAACCGCACGTATCTTTTGTAACAATTGGAGGACCAACGCCCCACTCGTTTCACTTGCTCAACATTAAGACCCCTGGCTGTAGCTTCCGTAGCAGCCCCTATCCGAAAGGAATGGGTCCCAAATTCGCCCGGGTTCAAGCCCGCAGCGGCAATTGACATCGCAAGCACCCGCTGAACCTGAAATTTCGTCAGTGGGGTGGCGTCAGCGTGTCTTAACAAAGTCCCCCCCCATGATGCCACCCTTCGTGCTAGGTAATCCTCTAAACACTTTACCGGACATATGGAGGACCCAGGAATCCTGTGTATGATGACGCAGTCACCCATCCCATCTTGATCAGTCTTGGATTTTACAAAGGAGACAGTCATTGTTTCTCCCCTGATCTGAACGTGTTCCTGGCACAAACCCCCTGCCATATCCAGTTTGTTCCTTGCCACTAGTTCGCTTACCCGCATTGCTCCGTGAAATGCTAGCGTGAAAGCGGCTCGGAACAGCACCGCCTCAAACTGAGATGAACATGTGGCCGGGAGTGTGGCCAACAACTGGGACAATCTATCCAAACCTATCGGGCGCCTTTCATCTACTCTGCGACCCTCAAGGCGTTGCCACCCACGCAGCGCTTTCTGTACAACGAAAGACGCTGTTGGGTCCTGGATAGCGTGTGCTCTGGCAACAAAGGAAATGGCAGCACGATGCCTCTGGGCCGTAGCCACCGATTTCCCAGCCTTACGTAAGGACATCAGGAAATTCACTACCCATTCCTCGTGACCCCAAAGTCGCTCTCTATCATTCCCCAAGAAGGCTAAATAGGCCCGAAACGCCCCTTCGTATGCCTTCCTCGTCCTTGGTGCTAGACTCTCTCCCACGAGGTGACGAAGTTCAGGGCACCGAGAGACCAGAGAGCTTCGGGAAAGGGTGCCGGCTCTGGGTCCGCTGAGGGGAGGAAACCCGAAAAAGCCTGCATTTGAAAACGAGACAGTGCGTCAGCCGCCTGATTCATCACCCCCGGAACATGTTTTGCTCTGAATAGCACGTTCAATTGCATACATAGTAAAACAATTTCCTTAAGCAGTCTCAAAATCAGTTTACAACGTGCTGCCTGACTATTGATGCAATCGACCACGGTCATATTGTCAGACCAAAATATGACAGAGTGATCTTTGAACCCATCGGGCCATGTTCTCAAGGCCACCAAGATGGGAAACAGTTCCAGGAAAGCAATATTACTCGTCAGACCATTCTCATGCCACCATGTCGGCCATCTTTGTGCCGACCATTTTGTGCCGAAAATGGCGCCAAAACCTATGCTTCCTGCTGAATCTGTCCACAGCCCCAGCTCTTCAGAAGACACGGCTGGTTCATTCCAGACGATTCTACCATTGAAGTCCGCCAGAAATGCTAACCAGATACGCATGTCCTGGCGGATCTCGGCCGATAGTCTCGTGCGATGATGGCACTCTTTAAGGCCGACCATCGCTTGGGCAATTGAACGGGAAAAGGGGCGGGCCATTGGTATTACCCTCAGGGCAAAATTCAACTGTCCCACCAACTGCTGTAATTGTTGCAGCGTAACTTTTGAAGCATTTATACACACTTGCAGCGCAGCCCTGAACTTCAACACTTTCTCAGCTGGCAAACGGAAACACCCTTCAATGGAGTCCAACTCGATCCCCAGAAACTCGAGGCAAGTCGTAGGACCCACTGTTTTACCCGGCGCCAATGGCACACCGAACTGTTTCATTAACACACAAAATTCGGCCAAGGCCCGGCCACATTCAAGATCCCCGGCTGCCCCAAGAAACAGAAAATCATCAAGGTAGTGCATTACATCTTGGAAACCTGTTTTCTTTGTGAAGACCCATTGTAGAAAACTACTGAATTTCTCGAAATAAGCACAGGATATAGAGCACCCCATTGGCATACACCTATCCATGTAATAACAACCCTGAAACATGAATCCTAGGAGACGCTGGTCGTCTGGGTGTACCGGGAGCAGTCGAAACGCTGACTCGATATCTGACTTCGCCATCAGCGCCCCGGGCCCCAGGCGATTTAAAATGGCTACGGCCTCATCGAAGGATGCGTACCGCACCGAACACACTTCTGGATCAATTGCATCATTTACGGAAAGACCTCGTGGAGCTGATAAGTTATGAATCAGTCGGAACTCACCGGGGTCTTTCTTGGGGACTACCCCTAAGGGAGAACAAACCAAATTCTGGACCGGGGGTAAACTAAACGGGCCGGCGACCCGACCTCGAGTCACCTCTTTCCGGATCTTATCCTGTACTACGGTCGTATGCTGCAGGACGGAAAGTTGATTTTTACACTTTTCCATACCCTGAAAGTCCCCTACCGGGATGCGGAAACCATACGAAAAACCGTTCCGCAGCACCCCAGCAGAAGTACGATCCGGGTATTCACTGAGCCAGGGAATCATCGCCAGGGTATCAATTGGGGTAGGTAGAGGCGCCCCTCGGACTATATTAGACCTGTTTGGCACCTCCTCTCCCCCCGTTATCACCCGTTTTGGCTCTGCACAAGGACTCAGGATGGGACGACCCACAACCACTACATTCATGTTTGAATTTACACGATCCCTGGGGTCTAGTACATTTACCTCTGTTGTAATTAAAGCAGAAACCCTTTTTTCCGGTATTGCCGGCAGGTTTCGAGTAATCGTCGGCACCCGTACCTGATCGAAAGGGCGTCCCCGCATATTGCCGGGAGGATTCGCCCACATTACTTCCCACCAACGGCATTTTCAACATTCCTGACTCCTTCATTTTATCCCAAGTCAAGGAATCATAACAATCCCAGGTTAAACTGTTATTATGCTCCTTTTCCTTTCTGAACAGATTATCGTAACAAAACCAATGATTACCCTGGTGCGATGTCGAGTACCCCATGATTCGTGATTGATAGATTGGGAACTCGGAAAGCAACTCAGGTCTACGTTCCCCCAAGATTGATGTAAAGATTCCCCAAGCATTGCCCCAATTGGCGATATTCTCATTCACTTTAAAGGCGGCCATTTTTGCACGCCAAACACTCGGATGCATGAGATCCTTCTGACTCTTCACATGCTCTACTTCATAATGATCAACAAGCAGTGAGAAAATGTTCACATACTCCCCCGCCCAAATCTTTTCCTTAATTGCCAAAGGAACATGTTGCCCCAACTTTTCTCTCCGAGAGGGTGTTGACTCATCCCTCGCGATCGGCAATGGCCGCTTACCTGCACCTGACGCTGCCTCTGCGGTCGCAATCGTCCCTGGTGTCTTGTCCCCTACTGCAGCCGGCACGGGCACCTTGGCTGCTTCCCGTTTCTCACGCAGTTGCTTTATCAGCGCCTGCGCATCGACAGCCGTGGCGCCCTCGTTACCTTTACCCAACCACGCTGCCAATTGTTCCGCCAGCTCGGGCGGCATATCATCCTCGGACACGGGGGTGACCACAACGGGAATTGGATTCCCCTCCTTCGGCACGGGAGTTGGA
This sequence comes from Lissotriton vulgaris, assembly GCF_964263255.1. Taxonomy (NCBI): domain Eukaryota; kingdom Metazoa; phylum Chordata; class Amphibia; order Caudata; family Salamandridae; genus Lissotriton; species Lissotriton vulgaris. Next base: position 1,629,585,539 of record NC_141695.1, on the reverse strand, counting down.
GCCTCGAGCGGGACACTGGGACCCGGGATGTCTTCACCCGCTGCCCCCCTCCTGGGCCTCTTGTTTTTTCCTCCCGGGGCTGCTCCCGCCAAAGGACGTTTTGGACCCCCTTCCTCATTCTTGTCCACCCGCTTCTTTAGCTCGGACATCTCCTTCATGAGAACGCGCAGCATCTGGTCAGTAGTCATGCGCTTTCCCACCTTCTTCGACATTCTCCAACAAAGTAACTGTAAAACAAACAAGAACGATTAAAACGCTCAAAATTGGCTCTTCGTTCCGTCTCGAGCTCACGTGCAGCGAGGGGGTGCAGCTTCAGAGCACAGGAACAAGAGGATGTCTTCTGGTCTTGCGTCCCTTTTTATCCATCTTCAGGGCGGGCGTAAACCCGCCCCTGCCTGCCCCGAGGGCGTGGCCAGCCGCGTCAGTGTCTAGGCCAGCCCACTCTAGGGCGGGAAAAAGCGCGCCCCGGCTACGCCGCTTCGGGCATACCAGCCGAGACGCGCCTCCCGCCCAAAATGGCTTCCCGGGGGGATCGAGGCACTCTGCCATACGTTCGGGGGGACCGAATGGTCGCCCCTTTCCAAAAGTAGGGTTGGGGTTCAGAGGGTCAGGACAAGGAAGATACAGTAGGGATGAGCAGTGTCTGCTCCATGTGGTATTCTGTGTGGGTGGAGGAGGTTAAAGGGTGGTAAAGCCCCAAGCACTGCAAGTGCACACAAAACAAATCGTATTGACAAAGCCAATAGGATTGACTTTAGAGTATTGCATACAAGAAAAGGCACATTACATACTTTTGCCATGAATACACTCAGCATTAGCACAAGCAAATAAAACAACATACATATATGAATGAATTTTCATGAATTCCAATAGACATACAGGCACCAATGTACATGGATCAGCAAATGTACAGATATTGATGCACACACAGTAACAGTCATACAACATTGTGCAGTAGAGGGTTCAAGGTGATGTGCATAGAAGAGCACAGTTTAATGTGCATGAGAACAGCTCGTCATGAGCACACGCCCACCGTGCCTCATGACAAGCTGAGCTCGTCATGAGCACGGAAGGGGTTAGATGAACATGGGCATAGATATGATTCCCCACAACAAAAATGAAAGACATATTTACCAGCAAGACACGATTCAGGGTAAGGTAGAAAACCAGGAACACCGACCAACATCGGCATTGCCAGCTTTAATAGTCACCCCAAGTTCAACATGAAAGGGGCATGGGGTATCCTAAACAGGTCTAATATACTACACCTATTACATAACACACCCTCTCTAGCCTATCTTACCACAGCACATCTAACTTCAGTGAAATGTAAGGGCTACCCAGGAATCAGCCAAAGAGAATCCACATTAAATGAGTGGACTGATATTTTCGACTTTCAGAAAATTTTACAAGAAAACAAGCAATTCTAAGCATATCAATCAACAAACAAACTACAGAAAAATATCGACATGTGCTAACAGGAAGGCATAATGCAATCGGGCGCCACAAAGAAGCAAGTATAATCTTTAGAGGAACCCAAAGAATAACCTCCTCAGTTGGGATACCCAGATCAATCGAATTGGGCCTGGCTCCCTACAGCTCTCAAGACTACAGGGCGGTTAAACTCCTAGGGTAGGGGAAAAAGATAACAACAACAAACCCCATAAAATGTGCCCTTAAGATAATTAATTGGATTGTGGCAGGCCTACACACCCTTATGACAAATGACAAGACACTGGAATTTTTAAATATAGGCAATATTCTATGCATGCAAAAAACATGGTTGACTATCTCCATTCCGATTCCAGGCTTTCAAACTATCTCTATACCTGTCCAAATACAAATCTGCTTGGAAGATCAATGGGCGGCCTCGCAATATATGTGAAACTAGACCTGTGCGTGAAAACCAGAGAATGGGCAAACAACTCCTGGGATATACAGGCAGTCAACAAAAACGGGCTTGCACTGGAGGGAAGACCTAACTCAAAATTGCTGATAAACCTGTACCTTAATGTTAATGTGATTTGTAGAGTGCATGGTTACCTTAAGACTTTCCAGAGCTAAGCAGTGGACTGATGAATGACAGCGAGAGACAGGCTGTTAGTAGACCTCGGTGAACAGCCATGTTTTCAGCTTTTTCCTAAATAATGTCTCCAAAGATGTGAATTTAATCTCCTGCGGAGTGAATTCCACAGCTTCGGGCCATGTGGGAAAACGCTCCCCTCCCCCCATCTGGCCCTTTTTATTCTGGTGGTTTTTAATAAACGCTCAGAGCCTGATCTCAAACATCTGTTGGGAAGATTTAGGCACACCAGTTTCTTAATCATACTGGGCCTTTTATTATGTATTGCTCTGTGGGTTAGGCAGAGTGTTTTAAACCTAATTCTCTCTTTAATTGGAAGCCAATGTAAGTTTCTACAGTGTTCTGAGACTGATTCTTTTATGGGGATTTGACACAGTAGCCTGACCGCTGAGTTCTGGACTACCTGCAATTTCCTAATGACATATTTGGGTGATCCCAGAAAGAGGGGTTTCCCATAGTCCAATCATCAGGTGACCAGGGAATGTATGACCGTTTTCCTTACTGTACAGGGATAAGCGATAGGATCTTATGGAGCATTATTAAAAGTCCAAAGCACGTGCCTGCCATCTTCCTTGCTTGGGTCTCCATGGTCAGCTCTTGATTCAACTAGAAACCAAGATTCTTTATGTCTGTCTTGGATGCACGGCCATCCCAAGGCAGTCGGGGCAGCTTGCTAGGGGTCTAGGTTTTCCTGCATTACCAAGGACCATCATTTCTGTCTTGTTCCAGTTTAATTTCAGACAGCTCCCTGTCATCCATTTGACTACTTGTTCTAGGCAAGGGGCCAGCTTTCATGACTCCCCATTGGTCCTGGAGTCCAATGACACCACCAACTGGGTGTCGTCAGCGTAGGACATAACTTACATCTTTTGTTCTTGTACTATGTCAGCTAATGGCTGCATATAAACATTGAACAATGTGGGGCTCAGTGATGAGCCCTGTGGTACACCATATGTCAGGACTTTGCTGTCAGACAGGAAGTCAGCCTCCTTAACTTGAAAAGACCTATCTTCTAGGAAGGATTTTTTTTAACCAATCCAATGCTTTGCCCTGACTCCCTGTTTCACCTAGTCTATGTGCCATCAATCCATGATCCACTGTGTCAAATGCTGCACTTACATCTAGCAGTAGTATCGCAGCCGATCCCCCTTGATCAAGGGTCATCTGTGCGGGATGTAACCCAGAATTGAGACACAATTTTATTGACATGCTTCTCCGAAATTTTACTATTTAAAGGGAGCAATGATATTGGACGGAAGTTCTCTGGTAAGGCTGAGTACTGAGTTAGTTTCTTTAGCAGCCGTTTGACCACTGCTTGCTTCCATGCCGCAGGAACTCTACCTGTCTGCAGGGAGAGATTTAGCATGTCCACTATTGAAGAAAGTAGGACCTCCATAGCCTTCGCAGGGATATGTGGAGGTGCTGAGTCTAAAGGAGAGCCTGATCTAATCTCCTTAACAACCATTTGAACAGAGTCGGTGACCAGCTCTGCACTGCAGGTGCCAACCCCAGACAGCAAGAAACACAGGTGCAGTATTCCTCCTCAGCTTCTTCGGCTTTTATCCTTGGCAAAGGTTCCTCTTGATTTCCCAGAAGTGATCTAAAAGTCTGGGATCTGGGCCCCTCTTTTTAAACACACAAATCCTTTGTTCTCTGAAGGCAGAGAGTGTCTGTACCCAGCCAAAACCAGTTCTGTCCTTACTGGTGCAGCTTCCTGGCACAAGATAGAGATAGCTTTGTTGAAGGCAGACCAGGCCCATTCAGGTGAAAGGAAATCTCCCCCCCCCTACTCTAAATGCAGCCCGGTCTAGTCAGCCCAGCCCTGACTCATTAAACTTCTGGGGCCACTGCCCCTCTCCAGCCCCTGTCATCCAAAAGCCAGACATGCAATACACACACCTAGCAGAGTCGCACTGGATGGTTAAGCAAGAAAATACCTACTTTCTAAAAGTAGTATTTTCAAACACAGAATGTAAAAATCACCCGCACTAAAAGATGCATTTTAACATTCAGAGTTCACGCATACTAAAATTTATTTTCTTACCATGTTCCCAGAGTCAGTTATGTTTATAAGATGTTATAAACAAACTCCCCAGTCTGTCCTATAGGAACAGGTAGCCTTACAATAGTGAAAAACAAAATTGGCAGTAATTCACTATCAGGACATGCCACACACATCAGGGCATGTCCTACATTTCACATACACTGCAGCCTGCCCACAGGGGTAACTTGGGCCTACCTTATGGGTGCCTGACATGTAAGAAAAGGGAAGGATAGGGCCTGGCAAGTGGGTGCACTTGCTAAGTCGACATGGCAGTACCAGACTGCACACAGGCCAGCGTTACATTTACAGGCTGCTTCTGTGAGTGGCACAATCAGTACTGCAAGCCCACCAGCAGCATTTGATTTACAAGCCCTGGGCACATACGCTGCACTGTACTAGGGACTGACTAGTAAATCAAATAGCCAATCATGGAAACACAATCCATAACAGTTAATTTACAGAGGGAGCACTTGCACTTTGGCACTGAACAGCAGTGGCAAAGTGCCCAAAGCATCTAGACCAGCAAAATGAAGTCCAACACACAACAAAAACACAGGAGGCAAAGGCAGAAAATGCGGGGGAGACCCACGCCAATGGTGCCAGGTCTCACAATAGACAAACAAAAAAAAACAGTCAAAATGGAACGCCACATAACAACTATAATACAACACAACAAAATCATATTGTATTAATGCAGCACAGAAAAAGAACACTTGCTTCACTGCCAAAATTCCACACATCAGGGTGTACAAAAGTTCTATATATTTCCTTCTCCAGAATCACCTTTTCATAAAACGACGATAAAAGATGTTTGGAGCAAGTGCTGCCTTAACTCACCACCAAAAACATGAAATAACGTCAGGCAAGAATGTTTTGTGATTGTCTCCCCAGTCTCTCTGGTCACTTCGAATGGATTTGGTAACTTATCTAAAGTTATTTTCCCTAAGTTTTGCCTTCATACAAGGCTCTTACCTGCAGACTGTCTTACAAATTCTATAAGGCACATCTTTGCTATGGTTTTCACATTTCTCTGTGCTCTTTATCTATACTCTGTGATATCAGCAAGCATAAACCCACCATCGTGATGATTATAAGACATGGATTCTTTGAGATCATGCTCAATGTTTCAAAACTTCTGTGGATCATTAAACAAGTAAGAGTAATTCATAAATATCAGGAAATGTATAGTTTAACATATGCCTTTATAAAGGTCAAATGTACTAAATTAATGATAATGCCCCCTGTGCGGAAACAAATTAAGCGTTAGATTTGAAGGTAGGTAAAAGCATATAGAATTATAGATGGGCAAAATTGTTACTGAGTTATTTTTCACCGAGTGGTTCTGAGTGACATCACATAGACAATAGCAAAGCACAAATTATCTATGATTTCATTCAGAACCCAGTTCTGAGCCCGTTCTCTGGATCACCGAGAATCAGCACCATGAGATGGATCAGTGTGACCATGCCTTGACAGGAGATGGGAGGTCACCCCCAAGTAGAGAACAAGCAGCACAGGGAAGAGAAAGGTGGCACTGCCTGACTTTATGGTGAGCTCGGCTTCTGTATGGATCTCAATATTAACCCCTTCGAAGCTCATGACGAGCTCAGCTCGTCATGAGGTACACCTCTCGTACACTCATGACGAGCTGAGCTCGTCATGAACAATGGGTTTTTAAAAACTTCAGCGCAAGGGAGGAATCCTCATAGCACCGATGGTGTTAAGCACCAATGGTCCAAGACCTCTATATTTCCAAACAAATTGAATTGATCAATCAAAATTCACAAGTTTGGAGCATGTACCCATTGATCAGCTCTACTCAATTTATGATAAACACATGAATAAGGCAACAGCATCCATTTCATGTTTTTAATCTATTGTCTCAATTTTAAACCAAGAATATAAAATTCAAAATTCAATTTGCAAGTCAGTACAAAAATATATATTGCCCCGAATAGAGCGTGCAGCATGGCACAGGGTGCCAAGAAATTGTAAAAGTGATTAAAGAAGAAGGAGAAGGAAAAATAAAAAAAGGTGAAATACAATGCAATTAATTTTTAACGGACAGTATCGGGCCTACAGAACACCGATCTGCAGAACCTAGCCACTTAATTGATGAATAAGCACTCTCTCTTTCTTGATTTAGGACAAAATTATATGCCATTAGTATCTGCACATAATTGTGGAGAGAAAAGGTGGTGGTCCAGGTTTAGTAAGGTGTTGACGTTTCGACTCGTCTTAGGGCCTTGCGGTTAGTTATGCCTGGGCCATGCGAGTCTTCTTCAGGACAAATTATACTGGGCAATCCAGGATCTTTGTGATGATCCCTTCTACAGCGTCTATCAAAGGTCCTCTGTTAAGTGTGCATATAAAATAGTGAGCCAGAACGCTAATCTGTCATGTGGGATTCTTCTTCCTCTATTATTATTCTTTTCCAAATTTCAAGATGCTGGTGCACTCCACGACAACTTTAACGAGTCACCAGGAGGCGTATACAGAGTCGGCACTATGAATCTCAGGCAAATAGCGTCTGACGAGCAGACGCTGTAGCCCAAGATTGAAGTGCTGAATTGCTACACTCTTCCTGGGGACACGAAATAAAGTGCCAAGGTGCACATCTTCTTATGTTGGAAAATAAAGAGAGAAGAATTCCAGACTACTGAAGAGAGTCCTAGTTAACTATCGTATCAGTACATACAACAGGAATTTTTTAAGGATTTAATTGATTGATCCATCCAATGTGGGAATTATCACCACCTTGACTTCTAGAAGGGATCATCACAAAGATCCTGGGTTGCCCCGTATAATTTGTCCTGAAGAAGAATTGCATGGCCCAGGCATAACTAACCGCAAGGCCCTAAGACGAGTCGAAACGTCGACACCTTACTAAATCTGGACCACCACTTTTTCTCTCCACAATTATGTGCAGATACTAATGACATATAATTTTGTCCTAAATCAAGAAAGAGAGAGTGCTTATTCATCAATTAAGGCCGTGCAGCAGCAGGCTACATAATAATTACCACAGAAATATTGCAAAGCTTCAGTGTCCACAAACACTATTCTTTACCAGCAGACCATGCATGTGACTGTGCAAAACTGTAGCTCCTAATTCATAGCACTGAGTGAACAGTGATCAAACATACTTGTACCACAGTACAAAATGCCTGCTTGATAAACTATTTGCGACTGGAAAGAAAACAAAATCTAAAATTCAGTGACAGGAGAATTTGCATGAAGATGCTCTTTACTCAGTTTCAACGGTTGTCTCTCAGAATGAAAGAGATGTACAGGTTACTTATTGCACTTAGGTCACTGGTTTCACAGCTGGATTGTAGGCTCAGGCCTCAGACATTATTGCTGAGGCTACATAGGTTGTACAGGTTCAGACTTCAATCAGCAGAGTTATCCAGCATACTAGACGAGTTTCCAAGTACAAAGCCATCTTATGGGTTGCACATATCTTCCAGTTCACTGGCTTCTGGCAGCAATGTTAAGCCTTAAATTACACTAATCTTGCAGTCTCAGACAAAACAAAGTTGAGTTGTCCATGTTAAAGTGATATGAAAGCTCAAGCAACAAACACTAGAGATATCTCTTGTTTTGGTTTGCTCGTGGGCTGGTTGAGGGAGGATGTGGCCTGGCAGCTCAAACTGGACTGTTCCTATTGGAGCAGGGTCAAGAAAAATGTGTACAGGGCTGGATCTAAAGTGAGATGGCTTGGTGGATAAAAGAATGATGGGTTGGAATGCTAACACAAGCGATTGTCAGTGGTTAGACTTCTTGCAAGTGTTCCTCCCATCACCTTTTATGTATTTGATGTACTGCCTTAAGTGGCAGGGGAATGCCCAGACATGCTCAGACGTGGGTCATATGCTCACTGTGCCACTGGAACCAAGCTACACCTGGCTGACGAGCTTAAACAGGGCAAACCTGTTTTGGGTTGCTTATGTTTTGGTTCAGTGAGGACCTGGCCTGGAAGTTTGGGTTGGACTAATCCTATTGGAGCAGGGTGAAGACTGATTTACATATGGCTGGATCCAAACTGAGGTGGCATGAGGGCAGACGAAAGATGAGTTGGGATGCTACCCTAAGTGATTGCCAGTGGGTGGACCAATTGCAAGCATTTTTCCATCACCTTTTGTGTGTTTCATGTACTACCTTAAGAGTCATGGGTATGCCCAGCACGGTCCCATGCCCACTGTCTCACTGGAATCAAGCTGTACACAGCTGATGAACCCATAACTAGGGCAAAACAGGTCCTGGGCTGCTTGTGTTCTGGTTCAGGGAGAACCTTCGTTGGCAGTTCGGGCTCGACTGCTCCCATGAGGAGTAGGGCCAAGACTGATTTGCATATGGTTGGGTCCAAACTGAGGTGACAGGCGAGCACAAGAATGATGAGTTGGAGTGCTAACCTGAGCTAATTCCAGTGGTTTGACTTATTGGAAGCAGCCTCCCATCACCTTTTTTGTGTTTCATAAGTGAGTATTGAACCTTGATGTCAATAGCAGAACGTTAGCCCACGCGACTGTCATGGAAGAAAACACATTGTGCTTAGGTACACATGCCAACGTTCGGGAGAAAACAAAAGAATTTGTTCATGAGAAAACACTAAAAATGTGAAAACGAGGCAGCAGTCTAATGTAGTCAGGGCAAGCAACTTAACTCCCACCAGATGAATGTGTCCTCCATGTATTTGAGAAGGGCAACATAATTACATGCATTCACTGAGGAAAGCTTCTATTTTTTGGTAGGACTGCTTAAACAGTTGTTTGAATTGAATTCGTTCACCTGTATTATTGAAAAGATATTTGATTTTCAAAGAGTGTTGCCCTTCTTATAACTATATGTAATTGATAATGAAATTATGAAACGATTGATGAATATGTGTATATTAGCGTTTAGTAAAAAAAAAGACTGGGCATCAACTGAAGGCTGTCTTTTGCTCTCTTACAAAAAACTATGTTATAATCAACTGGGGATAGCCCTTACTTTGCTGGTACAGGGCCACTCCTAGATGTATTGCTAATCCTGGTCAATATACAGAAGCAGTTATTGCACCCTTGACTTATCTGACACCGAAACCTGTTTACATGTTCTTTCACTCAGAAACAGGCACCCCTGCACAGTCCATGCAGACCTGGGTGAAAGTGCTGCCTTGAATTAAAGGGATTTGCTGGTCTTTTTCTCCTGTGGGCCCAGTCAAATGTATGGGGATGCTAGGACGTTAGGGCAGGCAATGTGCTAGTATTAAGTACATGCCATGCAACCTATTGCTATTTCCATCTCCAATAGGATTATGGACAATATTCAACAGTTCTACAGTTGAGCTTATCTTCAGACCTGCTTCAGAGAAGTTTAATGAGTTTCGCTTATTTTTCAGATAGGTCTATTCACACCCCAATCTCTGATTACTAATACATGCTCCTTCCAAGCATTAGCCGAACTTAGGGTCCACTGTGAGTGGAGCTGAGCGGAAGACTTTTGGGGGGGAGGGACACCAGCCCATCCTTTTACAACTTACACCGGCTGAGGTAATCCATTGGTTCAAACAAGGTGTAGTTTACTCCTATAACATATGCACAGACAACAAGCAGGCTACCATGAGGCTGTGTACCAAGCACAATCTGGCACATGCATCAAAGGATTTTGCGATCGTAAACGGTGCGAATCGCAAAAATCGGCCGTTTGCGATCGCAAAATCCTCTTTTGGAATGCATGAAGGGTCAAGGCCCTCGCAATTTAAGAATTCGCAAATATTTGCGAATTCTCAAATTGCGATTGCATTTAAGGAATCGCATTTTGCGATTCCTTAAATGCAATGCGAATTCGCAATTAGGGGGAGCAAATTACCATAAGGTTGAACCTCATGGTAATTTGCGAAAACTTTGAAAAATGCACTTTTGTGCATGTTTCAAAGTTTCATGTTGTGCACACACATGCCCTTAGGGCATGTGTGTGCACAACATAAGTGCACAGATTGATTTCAGGCGTGCAACAGGGAGTCCTTTGGACACCCCTGCACCCTTGAAATTGCATTCTCAATTTGCGATTCGCAAATTGCTAATCGCAAATTGAGAATGTCTTCCCATTCATTCCTATGGGCCTCCAGGCCCATAGGAATGAATGGGGAGGTATTCCTTAATTGCGACTCTCAATTTGCGAGTCGCAATTAAGGAATATTAAGAAATCGCAATATATTTAGCGATTTCTTGATGCATTGCATTTTGGCAATTCCTTAATTGCGATTCCTTATTTTTCGCAATTAAGGAATCGCAAAATGCAATAATGATGCATGTGCCTGAAACTATAGGCAGGAAAGGGACTGTGGTTGTGGTAAAGCTGTGGGGCAGCTGTATGACCATTTGAGCGTGCGAGTCTCTAATTGAGAGTTTTTGCTTCTCGCAAGTAGAGACTCACAAAATCAAATGTACTAATGTGTCTCAGACGACTTTAGCATTCCCAGGGGGAACCTGTCTCGTTAATATTTATGAGGCAGGTCACAATTTGCGACTCATTGGGAATGGCTACAATCACAAGTATGGTGGCCTGCTGGGGTCAGCAGACCGCCAAGTTTGTGATTGCTTTTTTAATGAAGCAACATTTTCTTTTTGTACTGCAGCCCGTTTTCCTTAAAAGGGAAAAGCACCAGCCGGAATTGTTTACCCCTGCCTCGGTATCTCTATCTCTTACAGATTGTCTCTCAATGGTGTCCTTTGTCTCAATGTTGTCTCAATATTGTCTCAATCCCTCCTCCTCATGCTTAATTCTTCATGACGAGGGAGTCTCACCTGTTTAAGGCGCGATGCACAGCCTCTCGCACTTCCAATCACAGCATTTCAGGGCCCCTTGGCATTGCCCGTCGTTGTCGCACCGGACCTCGATCTTCTTGCACTTATATGGGTTGGGTGGGCATTCACCAGGTTTCACTGCAACAGAAAGAAGTCCCAATGAAGAATGCTGGCGAGTGGAGGGAATTTAGCTTTGTTTCAATAAAAAACAGTTTTCAGTCAAACTGCAGGTTAACTAAAGCGAATATCACATAGTTAGAATTCAATCTTATCACAGCTTCCCGCTGAGAATCGCATGTAGGGTTTCTGTGAAAATTAGCAGAGAAACAAACAAATTAATTATTGAACGATCCAGCCCATTAATGCTGCAATCAGAGCACATGTAGCTTTAAGCATGGAATAGCTGGTGGAAACTGAGTTTTTGACACATTCCTCTGCATGTTAAACAGCAGAGTCGGCACTATTATTAGTTACATCTTTCCAGTGAGGTATTGTGGTATTACCACATTACAAATTTAGTATTAAATACCCAATTAAAGTAGTAGTGACATGGAGGAATTTCTGGGCCTGGACATGATATATTTCTGGCCCCTTGTTAAGAGAATACTTGGATTTTATTACACAGTTTTTGCTTATTCAATCCCACACAATAGCAAAGCATTTTGAAATATCTTGTAAAGTTTACAAGAAAGGGAGGGAGGGAGGGGCTGTTGGGGTTTGTTGGGGGTTTTCCGTTTTGCACAGCCTGATATAGCTTCCGACTCATGCTCCATTAGCCTGACGCTGCCGGCCCGGCAGGGTTGTAGGCGGCTTGCTGTGTTACTTTATACCGTGCACTACTGATGCTACCCAAGAATTTTTTTACAACTGTGACTGTGTGCCTGAGGCCTTAGCCTACATGAGTCGGAATTGTCTTGTTGCTCTGAATAAAAACATTTAATACTAAAGTTTAAGGAACAGTGTCACATAAAAATAGGTGAAATATGTCTTGCCCAAGGCATCAAACAATCTATAAGACGAATGCTGTGCTGCTGTGCTGCTGTGCTGTGCTACATGAAAAGAAGAGGAGGAGAGCGCCCTATTTACTAAAATAAGGCACTCTGTCTCCTCCCCTTTCACTAGTGCCGGTGCTGGAATCAGCTGCCGTGTGCCAGACACCTTTACTCCATAGTACAAGGGTGTCTCCGTGAGTCAAGCATAGGTTTTGTTCTGGAAGGATACCCTTCCAGTACAAAATACTATGTTGATACTCACCTCAAACTTTTTTCCTCTTTGAATGTGCGCTGTACAGTGCAGCATACATGCAAAGTCGGGGAAGGGAGGAGAAATAAAAGCATTTCTCCTGCCTTGCGCCAACTTGCAGAGCGTGCAGTTTTCTAATGCTAAACTCAATCAACTTTATTTAGTAAATTGGGTTTAGGGTGAAAAACCTTGCGTGGTTGCATGGGAATGCCCAGTCTCCACCCATGGTACTCATTCACGGCGCAAAGTTTAGCTCTGGAAAGTAAATTGGGAAAAAAAAGATTTTGCTCCTATTTGCATCACTATTCAGACACAAAAACAGCACAAAATCTTAGTAAATCTCCCCCAGAGTGAGAAGCAGAGGCAGGCAGCGAGAGGAAGACAAGTCAAGGTAACAAAATAACCCCAGGAGTGAGAGGGAAAGAGAAAGATTACGCCCCTGCTCAGTTGCCCACTATGTCCACGCCGGCTCTGCAAGACATCAATAAATGTGTGATACTTTTACTGCAATATAACGTTACGTTTGCCTGAGTATGGCAGGTGATGTCCTCAATCTCAATTAAACAGTTCTCTTTTGCATATCACATAGTGAGGAATTACGAGTTATACAGGGAATAAATTGGCCTAAAACTGTTACTTCAAAACTTGCTGATACTGTCTTACTCGTAATGGAAGGCGTGTCCAGCTCGGGTCCAGGTGAGCTAGATCTATGTCTGATTTTCAGGAGATCCACAAAAGCCACATAGGCATAAGAGGAATGGAAATTATTTATGTTCTCATTAGATGTCCTAAGAATCTGGAATGAATCCTAACTGAGTCATCCGTGGAAAAGAACAAATGGCTATATGTTTCAAGCATTTTTTAGGTTGCAAACAGTCCAATTCACTGGATTGGACTGTTTGCGACACAAAAAATGCATTTTGGAGAGCATCAATCCCAAATTGGGAATCAATAACATGTTACCAATTCACAGTTTTTAATTGCGAATACGTAACAATTCGGTTGCATGAAGGGGCTTGTTTAGAGTGTCTCTTCACAGAATCAGTATGGTATGTATTACCATTATTCAACCAAATTCCGAATTCCCTGGTGACCACTTCCCCTTTGAGAATGTAAATAAAAATATTTTATAAGTGCAGGCAACGCTCCCACAGACTACTACCTACTCTTAAAAAAGAAACCGAAAAAGTTTAATGTGTTCTTTTTAAATGCATCCCGTTTTCCATGGCGGCCGCTTTGGAAATGTAATGGTATGGTGGGGCAAGCTTCATACCAAGCTCAAACCAGGCTCTTACCTGCAGACTGTCTTATGAATTCCAAAAGGAACATCTCTGCTTTTGCTTTCATATTCTAATATGCTCCTTATCTATTCTCTGTAATATCAGCAAGCATAAACCCACCATTGTGATCATTATAAGTCATGGATGCTATAAAGAATTATGCTCACTGTTTCAAAACGTCTATGGGTCATTAAATGATTGTGAATAATCAACAAAAATCAATAAATTGCTTGTTAAATTTTTGATTTTATACAGGTGAAATTGACTAAATTAATGGGTATGCCCCCTATGCTGACACAAATTAAGAGTTGGATTTAAAGGTAGGCAGTAACAAAGAGAATTGTAGATAGGGAACCATGAATTATGGGGCTGTTTTTCACCACGAAGTTCTGAGTGACATCAATACACAGCAATGGCAAAGCTTGAGGCGAGCCTGTTCTCTGGATCACCAAGAATTAGCACCGTGAGGTGGATCTGTGTGCCCCTACCTTGACAGGAGATGGAGGTCACCCCCAAGTAGAGAACCAACAGCACAGGGAGGAGGAAGGTGGCGCTGGTTGTCTTCATGGTGATCTCGGCTTCTGTATGGATCTCAGTAAAGTCCCAGGTTAAGCTGGAAATAGCCCTATATATTGGGCTGGAGCAGGGTTTGGCCGGCTGGTTTGGCAACCATGTGATGCAATTCCTGTCAAATCTGAATGTCACAACTGTGGGAACTCCCTTGGTTAGGCAAGACAAGGAGATGTCCAGATCAAGAATATTGTGAAATGATTTTTGTAATTTTGCTCTCCTTATTCCACTGTATGTATGCAATTCATTATTTTGCCTATTCATCTTCTCATTTCTGTTTGCCAATCCAAATGTCAACTGCGCTTGATCATTTCCTAGCTGTGAGTGTCACAAACGTGGACTTGACTTCCAAGTGGCAACTCCACAAAGGAAAGATGAGGCTGGTGTACTGTATGCAGGGAGCCCTTCCCAAATATTCTCTAGCCATGCAGCTCTGAGGCATCTTTCATTGCACCTCTAGTCTTCCCAGCCCTATTGCACTGTAAATGTACATTTTGGAATGCTCTGCTTTTCAGAAGTGATCAATGATACACCGGACTCTCAGGATCTAAGCCAGCACATGTTGTTACCATTCCCTATGGTTGCATCACTTGCACAACAACAGGTATCTGTGCACAGCAGGCGTTTCTTTCTGTCAAACCTATAAACCATTGGCGCCCAGCCCGATCTGTTGTATGAGTCAGTGAGGAGGAGGAGTGCTGATCTAGTAACTAAAAACAGGTCTGGCAAAATTACTTAATGCTAATTCTTAAGAAAAATGAGTCAAACAACGCAGTTCTCAATTACAATATCTAAAAAAATCATAGTTTTTACAAATAGTTAAGTAAACAAAATAAAGGAATATTCCAGTGCATCAGTTCCCACAAAGACTAACTGCATGTGTGCAAAAAGTGAGATTCCCATTCATAGCAGCGGGTGCACCGTAAGCAAACTCATTTGTACCACAGCGCAATACACCTGTTTGATACACTGTTCACCACTGGAAATAATATATAAACAATCCTATAACAGGAGAATTAGCATGAAGCTGCTCATTACTCAGGGTGCAAGTGTTGTCTCTCAGAATGTATACAAAAATTACAGGTTACTTATTTCACTTTGGTCATTGGTCTCACAGCCAGATTGCCCAGTGTACGCAGCATCCACAGCGGTTTCCCTCTATTACATAGGTTACACATATATTAGACTGAGAGAGAGAAATCCCTGATGCTGCAAAGATCTTGTACGCTCGGGCTTCAGAGATATTGCTGAGGCTACATGGGTTGTACAGGCTCAGACTTCAATCAGCAGAGGTTATCCAGCATATTAGACACGTTTTAAAGTACAGAGCCATCCTATTGGTTTCACATATCTCCCAGAACACTGGCTTCTGACAGCTGTGTTAAGCCTCAGGTGACACTAATGTAACAGACTCAGCCATATCACAGTCGAATTGTCCTTGTTAACTCGTTCGATGCTGATGACGGAACCGCTCCGTCATCAGCTGCGGGTGCGCTGTGCTGATGACGGAGCGGTTCCGTCATGGCCCACTCGGAACGCCTGCGCGGCGCGAATTCCGCGCCTGCGCTGGACGTTCCATTGAGCGGGGCGGGCCATGACGGAACCGCTCCGTCATGAGCACAGCTCAACCGAGGCTGGTGATGGAGCAGTTCCGTCACCAGCATGCGGCCGCCGCCCCGCCCCCTTAGCACTGCGGCGGAATACCTGCCACAGTGAAGGGGTTAAAGTGATATGAAAGCTCAAGCAAGAAACACTAGAGGTATCCCTGGTTTTGGTTTTCTCATGGGCTGGTTCAGGGAGGATGTGGCCTGGCGGCCCAAGCTGGACTCCCATTGGATCAGGGTCAAGACACATTTCTACATGGCTGGATAGAAACTGAGATGGCATGGTGGGTAAAAGAATGATGGGTTGACATGCTAACACAAGTGATTGTCAGTGGTTAGACTTCTTGCAAGCATTCCTCCTATCACCTTTTATGTATTTGATGTGCCACCCTAAGTGGCAAGGGAATGCCCAGACATGGGTCCCGTGCTCACTCTGCTACTGGAACCAAGCTACACCCACCTGCCGAGCCCAGTCAGGGCGAATCTGTCTTGGGTTGCTTGTGCTTCAGTTCAGGGAAAACCTGGCCTGGCAGTACAGGCTGGACTATTTCTACTGGAGCAGGCTTAAGACTGATTTTCATTTGACGGCAGAAAGGGTCACATATAAGGCGAGAGGCTGCCCCAAGAAATTTGGAAGAGTCTGGAATAAATGGAGGAAGTACCATGGCCTTGATGGCGGACTGTAGAGGGTACCGGGGGATAGGGCACTCCTGGGGCACAGAAGTGTTATGGAGACACAAGACACTGCAATGTGGACGGTGATGGACTTTGAAGCATTGAGCTGGACTAAGGATTGGACTGCATTATTGCTGTTTTTTTACATACATAAGGCGGGGGTGGAGGTTTGGGGGAAAGGAGATGTTGATGGATAATGACGTAATTGTACCATTGTTTCTGGAAAAAAATGCAAATAAAAATATTAAAAAAAAAAAAAAAGACTGATTTTCATTTGGCTGGATCCAAACTGACGAGGCATGCTGTGCAAAAGAATGATGGGTTGAAATGATACCGTATGTGATTTCACATTGTTAGACTTATTGCACGCATTCCTTCCATCACCTGCTAGGTTTTTGATGCACAACCTAGTTGCAGGGTTTTGCCTAGACATGGGTCCCGTGCTCACTACCCCAGTGAAACTAAATTACACCCGACTGATGGGACACAATTAGGGCAAACCCAGTCTTGGGTTGCATGTGTTCCAGTTCAGGGAGGACCTGACCTGACAGGTTAAGCTGGACTGTTCCTGCTGACGTAGTGTCAAGACTGATTTGCACATGGCTAGGTCCAATCGGAGGTGGCATAGTGAGCAAGATAACAATGGGGTGGAAGGCTTCTCAGAGCAATTTCTAGTGGTTAGACATATGGCAAGCATTTCTCCTATTATCTTTAATGTGCTTGATGTACCGGCCTAAGTGTAATGTGTATGCTCATATATGACTCCTTGGCTCACTGTGCTGCTGGAACCAAGCTGAACCAGACTGATGTGCTGCAATCAGGGCGAAATCAGCATTGGAATGCATGTGTTCCAGTTCAGGGAGTAACAGCACATTAACAGACTTCCAATTGCACAGAATGCAGCAGCCAGATTACTAACAGGAACTCCCAAATTTGCGTCTGTATAGAAGGAGTTAAAACAACTACACTGGCTCCCCGTGAAACTAAGGGTATGTTTTAAGGCCCTTTGCATGGCCTTTAAAAGCCCTCAATGGAATTGGCCCCAACCATCTGAGGCAAAAATTTCAATGGTATATCCCTGCAAGGAATCTTCGATCCACAGAAGCAAAACTAGTCCGAGTTCCCCGATCTAAAAGGCTAGCTGGGGGTGCAGAAGTTTCATTACTTGTGCCTCTAAAGCATGGAATGATCTCCCGTTCCACCTGAGGAACTCAGCAGATCTCCTCTCCTTCAGAAAGGGGCTGAAAACTTGGCTCTTCTCACAGTAAAACCTCATCACTTTAACCAGCAGGTATGCTCAGCACCAGGACACCCTAGGGTAACCGTGCACTATATAAACTCAAATAGCATGTGGCGGGCTGTTCAGGCTGTACTGCTACTATTGAAGCAGGATCAAGACTGATTTGTGTATGTCTACGTCTAAACTGAGGTGGGCAAAAGAACAAAGGGTTAGCATGCTACCGCAAGCGATTGCCAGTCACTTTTTATGTGTTTGATATTCATCAGTTTGTTTATGTTACTTTATGACAATCCATTTACCAACGGGTTTTTAACTCTATCGCCATAATCCAGTGAAAGCTCAAATTTATCTATCCCACATTCAATTGAAAAGTGTGGTGCCTTTTATCTTCACCCTCCAATTTGAGAAGTTGCCCGCGGTATCAGAGCTAACATTTTGCTATTATGATACTGAAAGAGTGTTTGAAGTCTATTATAGAGACATGGTGTCCATGACGTCAGCTTTGGATCCAGATCTAATTCGTTTCTTGTTAGGACTTAGGCGAGATCCATGGTAAGGGCTGAAGAAGTCTTTAAAACAATACTAATTTCAAGTTATAAAGTTATAAGTTGGATGTTATAAGCTATAAAGTTACATAATGGATGTGAGTGTTCCTCATGGATGCATCTCCTGTCGCCACTGAAGAGGCACAAACGATGTAAGATTGTTTAAAGGTGTCTCTTTATAGATGTTCAGTCCAAAGATTTATTTGATTTTTAGGCAATGCAAACTCTAATTCATTTACTGAAAGTAGAAAAAAGAGGGTATTAATTAAAATAGCATTTAGTCTTGTAAACATTACAATCCAGGTAGCATGGGTCAAGTCATAGAATATCTTTTTTTTATAGAAGGCTTGGTGCAGAGTGTGGATGTTAGAACGTAAAGGCTTTTGCAAGGTAATGCGCATGCACCCTTGCCCTGAGTGCCCAACTGTACTGATGTCTGGATCCCTAATGCTGATTTCATTTGTAGTAAACAAACACGGCTCATGCATTTGCACCATGACATAGGTCTGTCTCACAGATTATGGCCTTGTTGGACCAGGAGGGGCACCCAAAGTGCTACCTCAAAGTGGTGAATGGTTAAAAGGCAGGAGTTAAGCAGCACACATGCTGGTTGCAACATACTGTGTAGTGATCAGTTGGAATGAATAGGTTATTTTTAGCCTGTGTCACTGAAGTAAGGCCTAATTGATCACTCAGGTTTTAAAATTCCACTGCTGTGTGCTTAACTCACCCTTGGCCTTCATCAGGTTGGTGTGACGTGCTGCACAGCACAGATGGTGTATCTGCTCTGGGTGAATGTGTGCTTGGGGAGGTTGCCATACAGGGACAATGCTGTACTGAGTAGCACGTGCATGAGGTGTACAGTACCAGAAGGATGTAGTGCTGTTCAGTGCTTGCAAGAGAAGTGCAAGTGCTGGGTGTACATGTACTTGTGAGTGGTACATTACATGAAGGATGCAGTAAGTGCATGATAGGTGCATGGGCTGGGTGTATATGAGCCAATGAGTGGTACAGCATATAATAGAAACAGTGCTGGGCAGTGCCCTCATGTTGAATGCAAGGACTGGATGTATGTGTGCCTTTGAATGGTAGTACAAAACATAAAGGATGCAGTACTGTGCAGTGCGTCTATGCTGCATCCATGCACTGGGTGTATGTCTGCCTGTGGATGGTACAATACATGGAGGGCCGTGGGTTCCACTTGGGGAAACCCAGGCCTGCATGCATGGTGAAACATGGAGTGGAGGCAGAGAGATCCCTCAACGCAGATTTGTGAATTGCGGCATTCCTGTAAGTTGGATGGGACTACACTGGGGATGGGAGGACTAAGCTTCCCCTATACTCTTCAATGGGTGCTCTTTGATTCAGGTCACAAGGAAGGGGCCCGGGCAAATCCCAGGAAGAAGATGGAGCTGATAAGAGAATTATAAGGAGTACAGCTGGAAGCCCTGGGTGAACCTTTTGATCTATGTATCACTGTGGTTGACATCTATGTGTGAACTCTAGTCACTCTCGTAGCCTGTGTTTCTGGACTGTCAGCTTAGGAGACATCCCTACTTTGGCAAACTCATTTTCAAGAGAAAGAGGGGGCAGAGGACTGTGCACTTGACAATAAACAGAACCCCAACATAAAACATCCAACACTCAGACCCTAAATCCCAATTGGGTCTAAGAAACAGAATATAAGACGGGGAGTTTGAGTCCCTAAAAATTGTCTTCTGCCACGCAGCCAGATGGGCAGATGGGTTGTGTGGGGAGGTTAGCTTTGCAATATTTCTGCCTGTGAGCTCAACTGGTGACCAAGGCCTTCTAGACTCCCTGCTAGGTGAGGGGACATCCCCAGGGAATCAAATACCACCTACCCTGGAGCACCAGTGCTTGCCGTAATTCTAGCTCAAAGTGCCCTTGGATGAAGAGGGGTGTGTTGGAGGGAGCAAGGTCCAGTGCGGAGGCCTGTTGAGTTGATTACCTGTGTGAGGTGTGAGGAAAAGGCTGCTGAACTCATCGGATCATTGCCTGTGTGCAGGACTGAGTTGATGACCCCATTATGCCAGGAGAGGGCTGCTGTGAAGATATCTTTGGTAAACACTAAAGACTGTCGTGCGGTAAGGACTGAAGCGTTTGCACAGTAGAGGTGCTGTGACCCCATATGCCAGAAGGGGCTTACAAAGACAGCATTACTGTATTGATTGAGCAAGAGCCAGTGGTTGGTGAGGGATGAAGACCTGTAGGTCACCAGAAGCAAAAAGGATTGCAGCTTATTCAACCTCATTGGATGAGTGAGGATGGTGTGGGAGCACTGTCACTCAAGTGTAGGACCTAGAATGGGATTATCGTAGCCATTATCCCATTGGGAGCATGCAAACACGTACCATGAAGGAATTGCATCAAGAAGCCTCAGATCCCTGCAGGAGTGTCACTGTCAGAGAGAGAGAGCCAGCGCCAGTCGTGTGCAGGAATTGATTGTGGGTGTGGCTGACTCACCTGACTTGAACTGGAGCTGCTGCAAGCGCCAGTGGAGGGGGCTCTGGAGAACTCAAAACACTTCACTTCTGCTGGAGTGGGTAAGACTTGTTTCGGGCCTGACCAGTCTGGTGGAGTTTGCTGCTCATTTTAGTGTGAGTGCGCTGGAAGGTTATTGACTTTAAATCAGAGTCGTAGTGAACTCTTGAGACATGGACTACTAGTGTGGAATACTCTGGATGTTACCAATAGTGAACAGGGAATAACCATGAGCGGTACTGCGAGAAGTGAGTGGGACAGGGAACCGCCAAAGAGACACTAGAACCACGACCTAAGGGGTAGCCTATGCTGTTGCTTTTGAGTAGTATGTGGTTTAAATAAAATCTTCCCTTCTTTTATAAAAGTGAGTATTTGGCAGTACAATGTTGTATTGCTGTTGCTTCACACATTTTGAGTTGTGAGCCCATGTACACTAATTTGTATCCACACTTCCCCCCAAGTAGGCTGCTCAGATTAAGCAACCCTGAGAGTCGAGTGACGAAGTGGTACTTGGCCCAGTTAGTCATGAGGAAAAAGCTTCAACCCCCACGGTTGGGGCCAGTAGCTCCTGCATGCCCCGTGGCCTGAAAAGGGTTCTGACAGAGGGCAAAAAAGCATCTACTTTCACAGCCCTAGATAAGGCACAAAGTAAAGTATTTAGAAATGAAAGTTGTTTGGCTGGGCCGGAAGAAGGGGGTGTTTTTCATTACTGGCACTGCACAAAACCAAATCCAACCACAACATAGAGGTTAATTCCATGCACTCCAAATGGTAAATAATTTCTTTCCACAATATGGAAAATCTTCATTTGCAAGAACAAGACCCAAAGAGGATGAGCACACTAGGCTATCACAGTATCGGTTGAATATGGAAAGCATCTATGTTTTTCCAGGAAAAGGTGAGAGGCAGATTGGCAAGGATTGTCCATTGTGTGAAGTAGCTTAAGAGAGCCCACCGGGTGTTACCAACAATGCAAGACGACTGAAGAAAGTTTAGGAAACATCCTGTTCACTTCGGAGAACCTCAGATACTGTAATTTTTAGGTCATCCAGTGCAGAATTTGAAGATAGTAAATATCGTAGGTGAAAGCAATTACTTTTCAAAAAGAAATCCTTGCAGACAATCATTCTATTGGTTCGTCTGCAAGTATATCTGATCATGCTAGACTTACGAGATGAGTATCTTCAATTCCCATCCATCAGAAGTATTTGCGGTTTGCAATGGGTCAGTTTCATTTTCATTTCCATGTCCTTCTCTTCAGGTTAAAGTAACCTCTGGTAGACTACACCAAGTTTCTGGCTCCATAAGCGTCACTGCTTCACAAAGAAGGCATCTTGCTTCATCCATATCCAGACGATTGTGTAGTGCATTCTACATCCAGATATTAACTTCTGAAGGATGCAGGAAGAGTCATTCAGGTCCTACAGATTAATGGGTTCTTGATAAACATGGGAAAAGTATACCTAGATCTGAGTGAGAGATTGCAGATTGGCCACCTCCCACTAGCGTGGCTACCAGGCTTGTCAGGTAGGCGTTGGGACAGAGTGAGAGGAGAGGAGAGGCTGTCGGCGGCGGCGACTCTGTGTGCGGGGGCTGCCGTGCTGTGAGCCGGAGACGAGCTGGGAACACGCTGCGGGTTTGGCGAAAGGCGAAAGGCACAGTGAGGCAGTGAGGTTGACGGGAGACCGGAGAAAATCCGCGGGAGACTCACGGTAAGACACTCGGTGCACGCGAGGGGGGGCACAGGATTGACGGGGGTTGACCGAGAGAGAGGCAATACGAGAGTTAACATCCCGCACCATCACCGCCGTTCACTCCGGTGAGCGGCCGGCTTTTCTCTGGTCCCCTCCGCCCCCTCTGACGCGCTGACTGCTCGGCGTTTGCTCTGCGTTCGTGCTTGTAGTTCAAGCACGCAGAGCCCTAGAGCTCCTGAGTCCGTCCCCCAGTTCTTCACTCTGCCTGCTCCGGTAGCCCTCGCGCCTCACGGCTTGCGGTGTCCCTGTTGCTCTCGCTGGGGGTCTGGCCAGTGCCCCAGCCTTCTACTGCCATGCCCCCAGTCACCTCTCACTCGCTGCTCACTATCTGGCTGATCACGGGAACCCACCAGCACTGGGGCTGCCCCCTTGCCTCCCGTCCCAGAACCCAGCCTAGGCCTTGACTGTCCCACCCAGACCCTGCTGGCTCCGTTTCCACCCAGTACACTGCCAAAGCTGCCTCGGACTCCGGTGGTGGTGGAGAGGTGGTGGTGTCAACGGGTGGAGGCGGGGCAGGGGGTCCTAGTGCAGGAGGGACGGGGTGAGCAGGGGGGTGCCACACTTGAAGATAGCCACACAACGCACAGCCTACGTACAGTTCAGTACAGTACAGTTTGTACAGTTCCAGAACTCAGAAATTCCGAAAGCCCGCTGCTGTAAAAAAGCTGCAAAACAAAGTTCCAGTGGTGCTGGACCCGTGAGCAACTAGAAGTGCCCAGGCCTTCGGGAAATAATGAGATCAGGAAAAGTGAGGAAGTATACAGCACCCAAAAGAAGGACAGCTACACGACCTGACACCGCAGAGGTCTCGGCCAACACCAACCAGAGCCTAAAAACACAAAACCCCCCAAGCATACGGGACTTCTTTAAAAAAACTTCATCAAAGTCCGCGGAATCGCCACAACCACAAGCGCAATCTCCAGAGGCAACAACTACTATTACTCCCTTGGCCCAACTAGGGTCGTTTAATCTGGCCTCGGAGCAACATTGGGCACCTGAAACCACGAGGGCAATTGAGCCATCAGAGGTCTATATTTTTGGATCCTCCTGTATCGACCACAACAATAAAAACGCTCAACCTGTCCACCTCTTCTCGGACAAGGTGTATCGACCACAACAATAAAAACGCTCAACCTGTCCACCTCTTATCGGACAAGTCTTCAGTGCCTCTAGCAGAGGACCACTGGTCTTATCAAATTTCTCAAACCCAGCCAGAGAATACTATGTGCCCAACAGAGGTACAATTAATGTCGCCTCAACCCTCTGCAACTTGTGTAGCGACCTCGATCAACCCTCCTGTGGCCTCCTTTCACCAAACAACGACAGCACAAATCCACGGGCAAGCCAACCCTGAGCACTCTAATAGCAGCCAACAATCTTCAACCCCACAATCAATAACCTCCACAACAGCACCACCAACAGCACCACCTGCTTTGAGTCCCCCGTACATGCTATTCTCGCCATCTGGCCACACAAAGGCCACACCGAAAAACAGCCAATACTGCCTGCCCAGAACGATCAGTTCATGACGGACCTGTCCCTCTTTTTCAAGACGTCTCAAAGTTCCCCAAGGTCCAGCCCGACCCCAAACGAAAAACAAAATATTGAAGAAAACCCTGGGACCAATGCTTGGCCACAACTTCTACAGACCCTGCAGCAAACAGTTAATGCACTTAATTACCACTCGTTAAAACTGGAGGTGCAGGTTGACTTAATAAACACCCTGGAACTATTTACATCTGGGATCTACAGCAAACTAGACAAACTTAATTCCTTAATTTTACGGGCACAAGCCTCTACGAAGCTTGCCCAATCAACCTGCTGTTGCTCCCCAATCATAGATTCCCTTTCTCTGCTCCCAGAATGCTTAACCACTGTTATAAGGGAAGTAAAGCTGTTGAGGGGAGGAAACGTATTCATCAAACCGCCAATCCTCTATACAGCAAGAACATCTAAAACCCACTGAGGCCCCTGCCAAGCAGAACATAAACACAAATGAAGGAGAGGCGCCAATTACAGGAACAACTACTGGCCCAACGAAGCTGAACGGTCATCCCCAGAGCGCGCAACCACAATCAAACCTGACGGTTGAAAACGGCCCCCCTTTGTCACCAACCAGACAAACAACTAGGCATGATCAACTTGAGCCTATGCAAACAAACAGTCCTGTTTCTCAAAGCAAATTAACAGTGGTGGCCCTTCTAGGGCCAGTCCTACCACGCAGCAAGAGAGAGCATAAGCGTCAGCGCAAAGCCAGAAACAAACTTAGGGAAAATTCCAATATGGTCCATCAGGAGCTCTATCCTATCTTCAAAAAACCCGAAAACAAACAATCCCCCGTCAAAAACAATGTCGTAGAGCAAAGGACTATCCCCAAGGGAGTTACCTTGGAAAAACTCATCCAAGAATCGGTGATGTGCCCACAGGACCAAAGCAAACAAACTATGGCCCCAGAAACAACCAAGGGCAGTGCCCACACAGAAATCACAAGGGAGAGCCCAGAGACGGCAAGTACAACCGGGCCCAAGACGACACCAGAAAAATCCAGACCATCGATGGCTCTCATTTCCCCGGGAAAAGAAAACACAAGGGCAAGACTCAATTATTCCAAAACCATCTGCAACGACCCTGTAGCTCAGATCAGTCACAGTCTACATTTGAAGAGGGCTTTGCAACGACTGTCACAACAGTTACACGAAACCAAACCAGATAGGATAGCCAAAAATTCCGACATTAAGCCCACAAGTGTTTCGGAGTCAATCAATAATGACCCACTGCGCCATCAGATTCTTCTGGCCCCCGAATACAAATCTAAAGGGCGGCACAACATTCTTAACAGATCCAATCTGTTAAAACTAGCAGAAGGAATCCTGGGACTAGCTGGCCTGACCACGAACAACATAGAATCCATCTAATTTCTCTCCCCTCGAGGAAACCAACCCTCTGAGGTCACAGTGGTGAGTTTCTCCTCGGCCAGTTGGGTAGGAGCTTTTCTTGAACAGAAGCTTATTCTGCGGAATTGGGGAATTAGCGTGTACCCCTACTCCACCCCCGGGTATCCCACCTCCCTGCTAACAAGATAGACTTCACCCAGCAATCTGGCAACAACTAACAAAACAGGACGCATGAGACCCTACTCGGTCTTAAAAAAACCCTCAGGGTCCGCCGCTGAATCAAAAGTCCCCGAGAAAGGCGGGGACAATGGAGAATCTAACTACAGCTGGGGGTGGTCGCCAGCAATCCTATCATCAAAACACCCAAACTGACTACCAGCTGGTGAAATGCTTGCAGAAACACACAATCCCTCTAAGAAACCTCTCTCAGCGGCAGACACACAGCACAAAAGAGACAACAACCAAGGGCGGCCTCCATTTTCACTGTGTTCATGGAACATCAGCGGACTTCACCAAAAAACCTCAAATGATGATACCATGGCTATCTTGTGTAAACATGTAGCAATCGCTCTACAGGAAACCTGGGCAACGGAGGACCACCCCATAGAAGGATACATTGAATTCCGAAAACCAGCACTCAGGGACAGCCGATTTGGTCACCCCAAAGGCGGACTGTCTATATACATCTCAAACAACTTAAAAGGAGCCTTCAATCAATTCCATTTTGAAGAAGATTGGTTACTTGGGGTCAAAATCAATCCATGGAGGAGGCAGCGCTCACTCCTCCTCGTCAATGTGTACATCAACCCCAGCACCTGTACAAAAAAAGACCATCTGGTCCGATTGTGCGAGATCATGGATGACATCGCCGCTGAATATCCCAACTCGGACCGCATCATCACGGGAGATTTCAACACAAATCTTTTTCAGGGGAATGCTGCAGACATGGAAGGGCCGGACCCTACTAATATCATTGAGGCCATGACTCAATCTAAACCCTTGAAGCAAACCCCAAATATATTAGGTGAGCTCACTGTGACGAGATTTTACAACGCAGGCTACTTGGTAGTGAATGGAAGGTCAACAAGTGACTCACCTCCAAACTGGACCTGGTCGAACGGAAGAAAAAAGTCTTATCTAGATTTTACCATCTGTAATTCAGAACTACTGTTTAAATTGAACAGTTTTTGCATCCACCAACGGTCTGAAAGTGATCACAGGCCGCAGGTCACCACCTTCACTACAAACCAGGATCTCCACAAAGTGGCACCTATAACCTACAAGGGTATTCACACTGAAAATCTAAAGTGCCTCAAATGGAATGAATCCAACAGCCAGAGTGTTTTAAAAACAAGCAAGGACTTCACAATAGGCAGCCTCGACAAAGATGCCAACCCGACATGGAAATGGTTGCAGCTGTGCCTTCACTTGATCAAATCATATCCAGCGACTACGCAGAGATCAAATCGCTCACCACCACCAGGGGTTGCAACCGCCACCGTCTTAAAACCACTAAAGAGAGCAAGGAACAATGCATTGAGGTTGGCTTCAAAATTCCCGGGGAACAGTGCCTTCCTTGCCACATATCATCATGCCCAAAAAGCATTTAGGAGGGCAGTCTCCCAAGAGAAACAGGCTCAGGAAAACCAATATTGGGCAAAATTGGTGAGGGAAAGCAAGCAAAAAAACTCAAGGAAATTCTGGTCTCTTGTCAACCACACCAACCTGAACCTAACAAACTCTGGCTCAGCAAACATCCAGGAAGCAGAATGGGTAACATACTTAACAGCTCATTTTCAGGCACAATACCACCACGACTGCACCAGACCACCGAGGGTATGTGGGATTGGAGCTGATGTATCATTGAACACCGCCGTCAGTACAACCCTGGGCCCCAATCCTGTACTTGTACTAACTGAGGAACGAGTGGTCAAAGCAGTGACAAAAGGAAGACAAGACGGAGCACCAGGCCGGAATGGCCTGCCACAAAGGCTATATAAATCAGACATCCCTTTCTGGGCCACGGTCCTATAAAATTTCTTTAATTACACCTTGAGGACATCGACAATCCCGGACTCGTGGAGGGGCGCAATAATTCACCCCATTCACAAAGCTGGATCTTGAGCTATGCTGAACAACTACAGATTAATCGCCCTACTGGACATAGAGGCGAAACATTTTGCAGGACTCATTCTGGAGGATTTAAGGCAATGGACAAAGGATAATGATCTGATTCCTCTGAATCAAACAGGGTTTGTTGCCAATTCAGGAACCACGACAAACTTATTGGCAGTTTCCACTATCATTGACAAAGCTTTATTAACATGCAGGTTGGTCTTTTGCTGCTTTGTCGAATTCAAAGCAGCATTTGATAGAGTACATAGGGCGGCCCTTTGGAAAAAACTGACACAGTGGGGTATTCCAAACAAGATACTGAACCCAATCATTCAACTCTACTCTGACACCTGGGTTCGAGTGAAGTTAGGGTCCGGCTCGCATCTCTCGCGAAACATAACGATCTCACGTGGTGTCAAACAGGGATGCGTACTGGCCCCCCTTCTCTTTAACCTATTTATAGCCAACCTGTCAAGCACCATATACAAGGTAAATAGCCATCCACCTAAAATAGGAGGTGCGGCATTATGCAACCTTTTATATGCCGGTGACCTGGCCCTGTTTAGCCTTACTAGAGTAGGGTTACAAAGGCTTCTTGGTGCACTATCGCAATACACGCTTGACAACCAACTAGAAATCAATATGGAGAAAACCCTGATAGTCCCATTTGGTAAGAAACGCTACAGTGGCGGTGGCTGGTCAATCAATAAAACAAGTCTTACGATTGACCAATCATACAAATATTTAGGCGTCCACTTGGACTCCAGGGGCAGTTTCACAAAGCAAAGCAGTGTGATCGCAGCCAAAACTACGGCTCTAGTGGTATCCTTGGCCAAACTATCAAAGAAACTTTCAGGTCCAACCCTTGCCCCCTTACTAGAAGTCCTTAGAGCAAAGATCAGACCAACACTCTCATATGGCATAGAGATCTTTAAAGGCAAAATGAACACTGCCCTAAACAAACACACTACTAAAATCTACAGAAAGGCACTTCATTTGCCGAGCACCGCTTCCCCGGCCCAGATTAGATTAGAGCTGGGACTAATTAACTATGAAGTCTCTAATGTCGGCACCTATCTTAAGCTGTGTCACAAATTAAGAAAGGCCGAACCAGGTACACTAGAATCTCTAACCTGGAAAGAAATCAATGAGACCAACCATGGGGGAACATTCGGCCACCTTTTGAATGACTATATCCACCAAATGTCAGCTGCCGAACTCTGGGCTCTTAACCCCAGTCAGACTGTTTTTAATAATATAATCAAAAAATGTGTAAGAATGAAATCTCTGGCTGCAGACAAAGCTCTTGTCACAAAGCGTAGTCATTCCTGGGCAGTAGTCAATTCCTACAAACGACTAACCCCTGCTGCCTACCTCTCCACAACATTCTCTCTTCATCTAAAGCGCTGTCTGATTGCCTTAAGAATGGGAGACTGGCGCTTTCTTCAAAATCTACCCACCTGGCACCGCAAGAAGGAGGACACAATATGTAGAGGATGCGGGTTAGCAACTGAAACAATCTTGCACGTGCTCTGCATCTGCCCCACATTTAATTCCCAACGCAGGTGTCTGCTTAAGCCAGAATGGAACAGGCTGGGGGTTCGGTCCTGTAGGCATGCCATTATTGCTGCTTTGTCTCTAGATAATATTATTTTAAATATAAAATTGGCCGAAATATATTCAGCAAGCATACCGTAACCTCGATAAAATGGACACTGCTGAGGTCTCTGCTCATCGCTAAGTCTGAATATGCATTCTAACAAAACTTGCAAAGACCGGGAGGGCTAATCTACAAATTGCAATGTTTTAACGGGCATGCTTTCGGACACATTTTATTGTTTGCTTCTCTTTTAATCATTCTTTTATTTCATAAAATTGTATACAATGTGATTTGTGCGACCTTTTAAAGATATGTTTTATATCTAAATAAAGGAATTATTATTATACCTAGATCCAGCACAAGACAGAGATTTCATTGGACCTAGATTCAGAACAGATCTGTGATAGTGAATCTTCCGGAGAACGAAATCATGACAATACTGACCCGTCCAAATCTATAGTATCTCATAATGTTCCAAAGGCAAGAACTTGTTTGCAAATACCAGGGGACATGGCAGCAACTTTTTACATTGTCCACAGGGCTGGTTTAATTTGCAGAACATTGTGAATCATAACCTCTGTTGTTGGGATTCCATTTGCCTGAACTACAATCAGAGAGTTCCCTTATTGCAGCTCATAAGACATGATCGGAATGGAAGTTGGATATTTTGATTAAAGAGGTGTTGCTATCCCGAACAGGATATAAAGTGATTACAACAGATGCCAAAGGCCACGGTTAGGAGCCTGGTCGGAGAACCATGGGGCATATTACCAAGCAATAGCGATAATTATCGCTATTGCTTGGTTAGAGACACAAATTTACCGCTGAGCTGCGGCGATTTTTATCGCAGATAAACCATGGCATTACCAAGGTTTATCGCAAATGCGATAAAAATCGGCCGCAATGCATGAATATCGCTGAAAAGTCAGTGATATTCATGCATTACTGAGCTAATGCTCTTAGCCATGTTATCCACCTCCCATTGGATAACATGGCTAAGAACTGCTCAGGGCAGGTGTTAGCTTTTGGAGATATTCACGCTTAGCGCGAATATCTCCAAAAGTTGGTAATAGGAGATAGCGATGTTAGCGACTGTTTCCAGTTGCTAACATCTTGGCACGCCCACTATGCATGTCATTAGTGATAAATATCACTGACATGCAAAGTTGGGCCCAAGATGGTCGCTTTCTCCTACTAGCTGTCGCTAACTGGTGTTAGCGACAGCTAGGTAATAGGGAGATAATTTTATCTCCGCTTTCTTGGCTTTTAAAGCCAAAAAAGCGGAGATAAACCCCCTTGATAATATGCCCCCAGGTTCTTCAAGGGAAGTGGTCTTCTCTCCAAAAATATCTCCCTTCTGATGGATTGAACTGGAGGCAGTTAGGATGGCTTTGATGGGGTTCACCTCTGTTTTGATGGGGAAAGCAGTCCTTCTCCAGATGGAAAATATGACTGCAAAAGTCCACATAAAGAGATAGGAGGGACACATTCAAACTCATGGGTTCTTAAGAAAGTTTAAAGTATGTGACCAATGTCACAGCATTGACAGACTGCATCGAGTAGAAACAAGCTGAATTTATTTGTCAGATAGAAGATAGACTGAGCAGTTTTCATAGGAATTTTGTCTGAATCCCAAAGTATTTTCTTTTCTGTTCCAGAAATATGGGCATCCAGTGATAATTTTTGTGACCCAGACAAATTTTTCTCTATGACACTTTGCTCAAGGGGAAGAGAAAGGAAAGCTTGAGGGATAGGCTTGCTGTCAGATCCTTGGCCACTAGGCTTCCTGATTGCATTTTCTGCATTATCTCTAATTTTGAGATTTGTAGTTTGTGAGAGAAGGGAGAAAGCCTCAGTGATTCTAATTGCTCCAGTATGGCCAGGCTTGTCTTGGTATCCTTTTTGTGATTCTCAAGAAATTCTGTTAAAAAATAATTCTTCTGTTCCTTCTCCTCTGAACTTCCCTGTTCTTCCTCTGGAGATATTATAATGACTTTGCTTAGTGGCACGGAAACTAAATGTGCCAGTTTAAATAAAAAGGGTCTTCCTGGACTAGTGTTAACACTTTACGCTTTCAGGCGTAGTTCCACTCTACAATCACGTTAATTCAACTAGTATACATTCAGAATTTGGTGTAAAAAGGAATAACTTAGATCTATTATAAATAGATATCATCCCTATTTTGATCTTTTTCAGGAAGGACTCTACCTAGGTTTGAAAATGCCTTCTTTCAGGGGACAATAGGCTGCAATTAGAGCCTTTAGAATCAATGGGGTGGCATTCAAGACAGTGACTTTCTGATGTCTCAACATATTAAAGGATTCCCACATTTGAAGCCTTCTATTAAGTCAACAGCTCCTAACTGGGATTTCATTTTAGTATTAGAAGAATTGAAGGATTAGTATTTACAATCAGTTGATTTCAGAATTTTGAACCAGAAAACATTTTTTCGGATTACAATCTCTGGACAGCTCGGAGAGAAGGGTTCTCTTTTTTTCGGCAGGAAGCCATTCTTCAAAAGATTTCCAGATAGAATTTCTTTTAGGTAAGGTTTATCCTTTATACATAAGATTTGTTCCTATTTAATTTAGAGCAGGAGGTGATTTCACCTGCTTTTTTTTCTACCTACTACAGAGGAAGAGAGGCTCAATAATGTAGAGGTAACAGGGCTTTGTTGATCTATTTGGACAGGGTCACTCGTTTTAGGCAGTCTTCCATTTTTGAACAGCAGGCCAGCTATCAAGGATGATAACAATCCTACTCAAACCCAATGACATTAAATGAGATGTCTAATGTCTTTATCTTTCCAGGTTCCCAAAGTGCCCTGTCATGTTCCCCAGGTTGGAGTAGGAATAGTAAATATAAACCCTGCAGAGTCAAACACGTTCAGTACTGCTGCTTACATCAGATAGGGAATAGTAAGTCTAACCCCTCAAAAAGTCCAGCACTTTACCTACTATTGCTTATTTTGAAGTCTATTACTTTGCTTAATGTAGCTCAGTTTGGAATGGGTGAAGTGAATTTGAACCCTCCTAGCCTAATTTATTTTCATCTAATTTCTTTTTAATTCTTTTAATACATTTTTTGTTTTAACTTTTATAAGTTAGTTAAATGTGAGTTATTAGTTTTATTTTTTGTTTTTAGTCATATGTTTGTATACATTTTCATATGTAATAATCATAACTTTAATTACATCTATTATTTGTTATTGTTTGTTTAAATTAAAATTATTTGTTATTTATTATGTCTAGTTGTTTTGAAATTAGTTTATAGTATATATTTTTAATGTATGCGTGTACATTATACTTTTAAAAATATTTTTATATTACAAGTATCATTTTCATTTATTATTATTTTTAAAGTTAATATGTGCATTAAAGTTAATATAGAGCAGAGATTTGAATGTTCATATACTTAACTATTTTTGGGCAATATTGTGGTCTTCTTATATTTTTTGTTATCAATATTCTGACTTTACATGCAAAGTTTGTAAAGTCGATATTGGTGTCCACGATATTTTATTTGCTAAAATGGTTGTCACTAATATTATTGTTGGTAATATGTTGTCTTACAACCTTACCCTCCACTAGCTCCTGAACAATACAGTCCAAACCAAAGGTTTTTTGGACCACATGCATCGATGAATGGAATTGCGAGTGCGAATGAATTGGAAGTCATGAATGGGAACGAAATAGTGAATGCAATTTGAAGGGTGCTAGGGGGCCAAAAGGCCACCCTGCTGCACCCTAAAATTGGCACGTGTGCACATATGGCACACAAATATACCCCAAGGGCATATGTGTGCACCACATGGCACTTAGAAAATGCAATTTTATGCATTTTTCAAAGAAATTGCAAATTATCATCAACTTGAAGTTGATGGTAATTTGCAATTCCAAATTATGAAAACGCAATTTGCAAATGCATGATGCATCGCATTTAGGGGATCACAATTTGCTTTTCCCTAACTGCATTCGCAATTAAGGAAATCACAAAAAATTTAGATTTCCTTATTTGCGAATGCCTTTGGCCTTGATGCATTGGAAATAGCATTTTACTGGTCGCAAACTGGCTGATCCTGCGAATCGGACCGTTAGCGACCAGTACAATGCTTGATGCATTTGTCCCCATTATGATTAAATACATTTATGGGGCTCTTTACCAGCGATCTGAAGGCACTGGACTTCCTGTGACCAGTGCAGCTCTTAGAAGACATAAATCTTCATAGATGTTTTCAAGCCTGCCAGAGTCAAGTAGATTCCAAGAGCCATTCAAACTGGATTACACATCCTAACAGCCAGGGACAACAAATTCATAGCCAAAGGATTTAAACCTTAAGAAAGGCAGAGTGAAGAGCAATTGATCATCATTTCTCTGGAAGTGGGAGGACAAGTAATGGGTAAGATGATTAAGACAGCAAGTGGAAGCATGTATGATCAACATTTGTTTGAAAATAATGGAATTTTTAAACTAATATGAACGTTGATGGGAAACAACGGCAAGCTGCTTTGCAACATGGGCACACTTACAAAGTCCAACCACCAAGTGTACCGCTGAGCCATGGATGAAAGGGGAGGTGGATATCCAGATGACCTGTTGGAACATTAAATTTATATTCTACCTGCTCCTGATTGACTCTGATGCCTTTTTTTTGCTGAGGATATTTTTTAATTCAAATTTCAAGTAACATTAAAAACAAAATAGCCCCCCAAATCACCTGTAATAAATTTCCCAATCCCCCTTTCCTTTCCTGTCCCTAATCCCTTCCTTCCCCCACTCACCGTGCAGCTTTATTCTTGTAACAGTCTTTCAATAGTGGTGGCGGATCACTCATCTAGTTTACATTCAATTTAACTGGGCTGTTGTTTGTCATGGAGGTTTAAATTTCCAGCAAACTGAATGCTATAGGTAAGCTATTATTCTAATAGTTGTAGCGCTCCTATTCTGACAGGTGCATATTACTAAATTTCAGTTTGCAGGTAGTTGAGCCATGAATTCCATTTCCATTTTTCCTTTCAGTGTATAGCGATTAGGTCCTTCATAACAAATGGGGGGTGCGCAGCTCACAAAGTCCAGGAGGCCAGAGTATATAAAAACAGTCACTTCTTTATTAGACATTTTTTCACGGTAGGAACAATCCATTCAAGTCATTAGCCAACGAGTTTTGCTCCCACATGGGGAGCTTCCGCAGGGCGAAATAGATATCAATTGATGCAATCCCAGTCACAGTGATTTCCTATTTGATATTCAGGTGCCTGTTGTCCAGAAGTATACACGTCACTATTTTCCAAAGGCTTGCAGTGCTCAAAATAATCCTGTTAATAACAAATAACCACTTCAATCCGGAAGCACATCCAGGAAATGGAATTTGAAGATTGTTTAATCGGGGGTTCTGCTTCCGGGTGCCAGCCATCACAGGATCTGCAGACCAGAATTAGTTCAGTATCAGAAAAGGTCGTAGCATGGTAAAATATCCAAAAATGCGGCTAGATTAAGCCAGAATCTATCATCTTGACTAGTTCCATCCCCCAAATTGGGATCATAGCAGTCCGTTGTAACAATAGCGAAAAAGCATCAATACCACCCAGTGTCTATAGCCGGTTCCTCCAATGACTTCCACACAACGACTGCCAATCAGTGAGCCTGCATGTATTGCATCGCGGCCCACGAGTTATAAGAGCTATAGCCGGTTTCTCCAATGACTCCCACACAACGACTGCTAAGCTAGCCTGGCTGATGATGGCTGATTAGCCAGACCTGGTCCCAGGATGCTTGTTTCCGGTCCAGGGAAGACATAGCTTAGCAGTTCGGGCTGGACTGTTCCCATGAGGCACAGGGTTAGACTGATTTGCATATAGCCATGTCTGAACTGGGGTGGCGGAGTGAGCTAAAGAATGATGATGGGTTAAACCCAGATCAGTTGACTGGGGGTGAGTCAACGTTCAACGCTCCGTCCATCATCCCCTTTGGTTTTGCTTTGTCTGCCCTAAGTTGGCAGGGTATGTCCAGACGTGGGTCCCTTGCTCACTTTGCCACTGGATTCAAGATAGCCTGGCTGATGAGAGTTAAGAACCTGAAACCAGTCCCAGGATGCTTGTTTCCGGTCCAGGGAAGACATGGCTTGGCAGTTCGGGCTGGACTGTTCCCCTGAGGCAAAGGGTCAGACTGATTTTCATATGGCTGGGTCTAAATTGGAATGGATTTAAGCCCACATCGCTGTACATGGGAGCATTCCAGCCTGAACTGCCAAGCCAGGTCCTCCCAGGACTGGAAACAAGCACCCTAGGACCAGTTTCGGGGCATCAACCCTCATCAGCCAGGCTAGCTTGACAAGTGGCATGGAGAGCAATGGACCCATGTCTGTGCATACCCGTCTCCGGGTGACAAATGCAAAAAGATCCATTGATGGACAGAATGCTGAACACTGTCATGCATTCACCCCAGTACAGAGATATGGGCCTAAGTCCATAATTTTTTTGTTCCCCATGCCATTCCAGTTTAGACCCGGCCATATGCAAATCAGTGTTGACCCTGTTCCCCATGGTAGCAGTTCAGCCCGAACGGCCAAACCTGGTCCACCCTGGACTGGAAACAAGCATCCTAGGACCTGTTTTGGGATATCACCCCTCATTAGTCAGGCTAGCTTGACTCCAGTGGCATGGAGAGCACAGGACCTACCTCTGGGCATACCCGCCCCTCTCTGGGTGACAAATGGAAAAAGAAGAATTGATGAACATAATTCACCTCAGTACAGAGATCTGGGCCTACATCTATAATTTATTTCTCCCATGCCATTCAAGTTTAGACCCAGCCATATGCAAATCAGTCTCAACCCTGTTCCCCATGGGAGCAGTCCAGCCCAAACTGCTGAGCCATGTCCTCCCTTGACTGGAAACAAGCATTCTAGAACCGGTTTCTAGGTATCACCCCT
This sequence comes from Lissotriton vulgaris, assembly GCF_964263255.1. Lineage (NCBI taxonomy): Eukaryota > Metazoa > Chordata > Amphibia > Caudata > Salamandridae > Lissotriton > Lissotriton vulgaris. Next base: position 1,629,549,669 of record NC_141695.1, on the reverse strand, counting down.
CACCAGCCAGGCTAGCTTGACTCCACTGGCATGGAGAGCACAGGCCCAATATCTGGGCATACCTGTCCCACTTTGGAGACAAATTCAAAAAGAACAATTGAAGCACAGAATGCTTAAAAATGTCATGCATTCACCCTAAATCCATAATTTTTTTGCTCCCCAGGCCATTCCAGTTTAGACCCACCCATATGCAAATCAGTCTTGACTCTGTTCCCCACCTGGCTTGGCAGTTCGGGCTGGACTGTTCCCATGAGGGACAGGGTAAAGATTGTTTTTAAGCCCAAGTGCGTGTTGAAGTGCTTTCATGGTGAGGGCTCAGGGTACTGCGGCCAGCTCGTTGTGTGTCTGAGTCTGACACAGCTTTGCCTGTTTACTGACTGAGAGCTCGGGAGGAGCTCTCGCTGCGGGCCGTCAGGAGGGAACAGCCTGCCTGGGGCATAGCCCCACTCACCGCCTTGGGTCTGGGATCAGGAAGAACCAACGCCTCGCCTCATTCGGCCAGTGCCAGGCAACCTGCAGCGCCTGTACCAGTTGCCCAGCAACTTCCCAGAAGCCAGCAAGTGCGCAGCCTCATCGGAAGCCACTGGCCCTGCCCCGAGGACTTCCCGAGGGCGAGGCCCAGCAGGAGGCTTGAGGTCTACAACAGTGCGCCGGGTTCCCAGGTCCAATGGGAGTCGCTGGCCTTACCCTGACCTCTCCTAGGCCCACAAAGGGTTGAGGTACCGTGGGGGTATTTCTTTGGGGATTCAAATATACTGGTCGGCAGCAGCTGCCACGCATATTCACGGGCAGCTGCACTTTACTCAAGTTGCTGATGCGGGGGACCACCTGAGGTCTCTCTGCCAACGGGCGCATCTTTGTTTTGGGAAATTACCCAGATTGCCCCTAACAGGAGTGCAGGTGGTCGTGTACTCCCCATTCCAAGATGTCTGAGGCCCGTGTTCACGAAAGATATAGTGGAAGCTTCATTGGGAGTGAAGCTGTGTCTGCCTAAGCGGTGGCCTGATTTAGGAACAGAATTGCAGTGGTTGAAGCCCCAATTGTGTTTGGTGTACGTGCCTAGTGGCACAGTGACCTATGGGATTACCGCTTAAAGTAATCTTCTGCCTTTTTTGTGACAATGCCTAGTTGCATCGTGACAAAGTGATGGATGGTTGAAATGTGCCTACATACTATGAAATGATTTGTGTCACTTTAGTGGCCTAGTTGGCAAGGCGATCTATTATATGATTTTATGACCTGAACCACCTATAAAAGTGTACAGTAATGCTCTGACTGTGATGTTAGGCATGAATTGTTCTGATGATATAGGCAATATATATGGTCTTTATGTTAATGACTTATATGTGATGTAATGACCCTTGCCTTATGGCAAGGTGATGTATGATTTATGTGACATCAGGTCTAGCACCTAGTGGTGCTGATTTATGAGATGTGGTCTCATGTGCTTCACATTCTAGGAAGTGTTTTATGATCTAATTTGTTTTTATGGAGAATACATAGGATATTTCTATATAACCTTGTGTGGAGTCTCTTCTTGTGGTGTGCCTAGTGTGTCACTGGTGTGTGGGTGTGTTGCACAAAAGCTTTACACATTGCCTCTGGGATAAGTCTGTCTGCTCTGCCAAGCTACCAAGGGGGTGAACAGGGGTTATTTTAGGTGTGTAACTCCCTTGCCAAGTACTAGAGTTTTGGGTTCTAACTAGCATAGGTGCATACCCTAGCCAACCAGAAACCCCATTTCTAAAATGCACTTACAATGCGTGCACTTTTAATGGAGAGTATATAAATGAGGAAACAGTTGAGAACAACAGCCTTTTGTTAACTACACCTGATACTTTGGAAGAAGTTAAGCGGTTGCATGAATAAGTGTCAGAGGCAGAACAGCAGATTTGGGTCAGAGCAGGTTGTCAAGAGAGAGGAGGTCGTGATTTGGGTTTCAGGAGATGGGAGACCAGAGTTGCCTAACGGTCGTTTACCCCCAATGGGCAGACATTATCCTGGTCCTACTCATGTGGGAAGGGAGGTGATGGTCCGGTTGTTTAGGCAGACTTGGCTCAATCCAAAGTTTTGGTTGATGGCTGAAGCATTGTGGAACAGATGTGTTGTGTGCCATCAGAATAATGTTGGGAAAAAGACTGCAGTAACACTGAGTCACATAGGGAGGTCAGGTGGTCCTTTCAAAAAGATGCAGTTGGACTTGTGCACTTGACTAAGTTACGTGTTGGTTGCTGTGTGTATCTTTTCTTGATAAGTTGACGCATATACCACACAAAGGTCTCACACTGGCCAAGCTTTTATTGAGGGAGTTATTACCCAGATTTGGTTTCTCGACTTCTTTGAAATCTGACTGAGGCACACACTTCAATAATGAAATCCTGAGGATGCTGTGTGCTGCTTTACAAGTGGAACAGAGACTGCATTGTAGCTGTCAACCCAAGGCTTCTGTTGTGGTGGAGCAGCTCAAATGGACTTTAAAATAAAGGGTTGCAATGTGTGTGCTTCTACATCTTTGAAATGGTCTGATGCTTTGCTGCTTGTGTTGATGAGCCTTCGCAGCATACCTGATCAAAGGACAGGATTGTCCCCCTATGAGATCATCATGGGCAGGGAAATGAGGTTGCCAGCCGAGCATACAAATGTGCTTGTGATCATTTCTACTAATCTGATACTTGATTACTGCAAAGGATTGGCTGATGTGGTCCATTCTGTGTCTCATCAGGTTGATGTTGCCAAAGCCGTGTCTCACAAGGAGCAATGCCATGACCTCAGCCCTGGTGACTGGGTCCTGGTGAAAAAAACCTGTAGAAAAGATTTGTCGGGGTCCTCGTTGGCGTGGCCTGTTCCAGATGATCCATGTCATTATGACTTCTGTGAAGTACAGAGGTCTCTCCAACTGGGTGCATGCTGCCCACACTCACCCAATTCCGTGTCTCCTTGATGAAATAACAACACCAGAAGTGTCAGTGGTGGTCGACAGGCAGGTTCATCAAACTGTTGGGGACCAGCAAGAATCTGAAAACAGCACTTGCGCGGCCTGAGGGGGGTCCTGGAGAATTGGTTGTCAAAGCTGAAAATAAAGGGGCTTGTCCTGTGGTTTGACTGAGCCAGTCTTTGACCCCGACAAAGGGCCTAGTGCTGTAGAACCACGAGTGGCTGCAGAAGAACATTGGCCGAGAAGTCAGGAGAGGGTAAGACTGGCCCCACAGGGAGAAGATGACCTCCCAGTCATCGCAGAGGATACTGAGGGGTTAGATTTGAGTGACGCAGAAGGAAAGGGGAAAACACTCAGGCGGTCAAGATGAGCAAGAGTGCCTTGTCGAAGGTACTCTTGCCGTGAATGGACTTACTGCCTTTCTAAAAGACAGAGAGAACAAGTTCTGGTAGTTCTGGAATCATTGTCAAAATTCAATGGAAACTTCGGGAACTTGGTCTTCAGTTTGACCTTATGTGTAAATGTCCTATGTCAGTGAAATCGAGTGATTGAGACATCTTATTCTGGATGTGGCAGAGTCTCCTTCTTTGGATGCGAATGAGTTCCTTCTGCTAGTTGATGAAATGCAACATTTCGTTCTGGAACAGATTGTTAGTGAAATTAAACCATTTATTATTATAGACATTTAAAAAGGCTTTGTAGGGAATAAAGAAGTATCACAAAGTCTTTGTACATAATTTCGGTGCACATCATTTTAAACTTGGTTTTGCCGCTTGCCCAGGTGGAAACCCAGAGAAAAGACTCTGTAGTTACTTTGTTCCACCCAACAGTTCAGATTCTAACAAAGAAATGGAAACCAATACTAATAGGCTTAGATACATTTTAACAGGCACACTTATAGCTGTAGTTATTGTATTAATCATCATACTTATAGTGTTGAATCTAGTTACAGATAAGTTAGTAGAAGGTAAGCTTACTGTTGCTCATACTACACCACATCCTGCTGATAGTGACTTATGGTTGTGGGTGGCTACGAAACTGCACTAAGAACTATCAAGAGGAAATAATTCAAACTGAAGCAGATAATCGGGGTCGTTGGTGCTGGGCTAAATGTAAAATTAAGAACAGATTATCACCTATTACCTTTGTGAGTTTTTATGCTCCTATTAATGATAGCCCTGCAGTTTATGAAGAAATGTTTCAATCTCTTCTTATGGTTAACGGAGATCTGGTTATTGGAGGGGACTTCAATATCTTGATGAAGCTACACCTTGATTCAACCCTGGGTGGGAAAAAGCAGTCTAAACCCAAATCTTTTCAGACAATATTGAACACTATTCGGACTTTTGATCTAGCAGAGTGTTGGCGTTTAATAAATCCTCTCAAAATGGAATACACGTGCTGGTCGGGGAGGCACAAGTCATTTTCTCGTATAGATTTCTTTCTTATTTCCTCAATACTTAAAAGTCGGTACCATCGGTTTTTACACAATGGCTTCTCCGATCATGCGATGCTTGTCTTTGAAGTTGTGCTGGATGAAAAGATCAATGTTGTGAAAAGATGGGTTTTTAACAAGTCTTATTTGTATGATGAACCCTGGGTTATGTCTGTTCAGGCTGAGATCAAGGAGTTTTTAGAACAAAATATGGGGATAGCCCCGTCCATATTATATGGGAATCTCTAAAAGCGTTTATTCGGGGCATCGCCATAAGTAGGGATGCTAGGGAAGCAGCTATATTTCGAGATACAAAAAATCAACTACAGCAAAAAATACAGGCTTTAGTTCATCAAAAGTATCATAATCCATCTGCTGAGATACAGAATTTGCTAAGTGCCGCAAAACGTTAACTGAGTGCACACTACTTTATAAGAAGTGAGGAAATCTTTTGCAGGCAAGCCCAAAAAAAATATAAACACAGTAACTTCACTGGCAAATTCTTGGCATGGCAAGTAAAAAAACAAGCCGCAGCTAATGTGATTCGATCTTTAAAATCCCCAATTACTGGAGCAGATACTTCAGATGAGGCTGAAATAGGGACAATCATGTTGTCTCATTATGAGAACATCTATTTTTCCTCTCATATCATGGATCAAGTCAGTTTAAATGAGCTTCTAGACAAATAGTCCCTTCCCTCCCTTTCCAATACGGATCAAGAAGTAATGGCGTCATTTTTCTCTATTAGCGAATTGGAGCTGGTAGTAAAAAATCTGCCACGTGGTAAGGCCTGTGGTCCAGATGGACTTCCGGCCGAATTTTTTATCACATTTTTTAGTTGTCTTTCTGAAGCACTTCTCTTATTAGTAAATTCGATGCTTGAGGGGGGTGCGATTCCGACCTCCTTCTATGATAGAACAGTGGTCAGCTTTTTGAAAAAAGGAAAAGAAGCAAAAGATCCAAATTCTTATAGGCCTATAACATTATTGAATTCGGACTACAAAATTATTAAAAAATTGCTTTCTATTCGCTTTAATGATGTTGCGCCACATTTAATTCATGCAGACCAGAATGGGTTTATCACAGGCCGTCAATTACTCACCAACACACATTATTTAGTAGAGGCATTAGATTTTTTTGAAACACGTAAGGTGTCGGCTTTAGTCCTTCTTTTAGACACAAAAAAAGCTTTTGATTTAGTAGTCTGGGACACTCTTTTTTTCATTTTATATTGTTTTGGTATTCCTTCTCAAGTTATTACTTTAATTAAAAATCTGTACCAGGGAGCAAAAGCTCATATTCTTATCAATAAATCGATGGTAGGGTGGATCCCAGTTCACAGAGGGACGAGGCAAGGTTGCCCACTTTCCCCCACCCTTTTTGCTTTTTTTATTGAGCCTCTAGCCGCTGCGATAAGAAAAAGTAAAGATATATCTCCGCCCATTGATGGTATGGACAAGATCAAACTGTACGCGGATGATATCATGCTATTATTGAAACCTGAGATGCAGTCGCAAGTACAAGTTTTATCTATTTTCACACAATTTGAGGCCTTGGGGGGGTATCGTATTAATAAAAGGAAAACCGAGATTATAGTCTGCGGTAATTCAAACCCGGTTTTGCATCCAGATATTCAGAGATGTATTAACAATAGACCCAAAAGATATCTGGGGGTATATTTTACATCCTCGGTACGTGAATTATATATGTTGAATTTTGAGCCCTTAATTCGGAAAGTGCGCAATATGTTTTTAAGATGGGAAGCACTGCCTTTATCCATTCTAGGCCGAGTGGCTTTAATCAAAATGTCAGTACTCCCTTTATTCAATTTTTTACTCTCCACCATCTCCTGCTCCCTTCCTAGCTATTGTTTCTCAAGAGTTGAATCCCTTTTTTCAGCCTTAGTTTGGTCTAAAAAAAAACCACGAATAGCTATAGAAACCCTGTATGCAGATAAGGAACAAGGGGGACTGGACTTACCAAATTTGAAAGATTATTACTATGCATATTTTGCACAGTATCTCTCCAGATTTAAATATCCAGCACCCAGAGATGTATTATTTATTAATTTCTTCTTTGATTTAATTTGTAAAGAAACAAAGATTCCTTCTCCACTCTCGATCTTTAAATCATCCAAATTAGTCAGATACAAGACTTTGAGCTGGCTTCTCAAAAAGCGAGATGTTATGCTGAAAAGGTACTCACTATCTCTCCTGACCTTAGCAACTCCATTAAGAGAGGCTGTCTTTGAAATGGGGACCAGAATAGAATTAAATACTATACACAATTGGGCTACATTGGGTTCACTAATTTATCTACTTTTATCAAAGATGGAGTTTGTTTGACTCTAGAGATGTCTATGTTAATACGTGGAAATGTTCTTCTTATGGGTTCATATGTGGCACTTTACAGGTTATTGGGTTATATAGACATAACACAGATAATCAAATCTCTAATTTAACAAATTATCTCTTTTGGTCCCCAGTATTTAAGAGGGCGGGAGCATGGAGGCAAAGTTTGGCGCAAAGTAGGGAGGAGGATATAAGTGTATATAAATGTAATTCTTTATGCTTTATGTATTTGGGGGATTCAAGTACATCGTTGTTGATCATGTTCAGACTCAGTTGTGGGATTGTGAATTTCTTTGATATTTTGCAAACTTTATGTTGTTGAATCCTTGCCAAGAACGCAATAAAAATATTTTAAAAAAAGAGGAGATTTTTCTGCAAAAGCTTATTTTAGATTGCTTTATGAATAAAGTGACAGTATGAATGTGAGAGATTGTTACATGTGCACTCAGTTGCCTGTGTCTGTTGAAGAGGGTATAATTTATGATCATATCCCTTTAACCTATTGAATTTTTTGTAGTCTCACGCTAAGCTTATTCTATAGAAAGGTTAGTTTTCATTATTATTTTTTGAATGATCATTTAGTTCTTTCAGAAGTACCAATGTTGAAACATTTAAATAAAAATCCCTATTTCAAAGGATTAGAGATTATGGGTAAATGTTTAGCAGACACTACCCATGTACAGGCATAATCTGACTTTTTCAATGTCAGATGTGGAGAAGAAATTCTTGAATTTAGTGGAAGACAAGAGGAGAGATTTAGAGCCCGACTATGAAACTGATGAGGCTCTTTAGAAACACAACAGGTGGAGTAATGAATAAATTGAGCATCAGGTGAAGGGAAATGTGTCTACCTTGACTTTATAGTAGCAATATAAGGAAAAGCTAGGTATACACATTGAACAGAATTATTTTGACCCGTTATTTTCAGGGCAGTGCAAATGTTAACATGTTTTCAATGTGAGGGGGAAGAATGATATTTTCTTAGAGGGACATGACCCTGTGATCCCTGGGGTGTACTCTATTTGTGGACAGTATGCATATGTTAAAATGACCCATGGACGGCATGGTACATGTTATATTTTGGTATAATTTTCCCAAACATTTCAATGATCCTGAATGGGAAACAAAATCTAGAACTAGGGGTGGTGTTAGTACAGCGGAAGTGGCAGGAGATATTTTTGTCACTTTAATCCCGTCTGTAGGTGTAATTCTGAATGACCTGTAAATTAGAAAGCTGTCTACAATAGAAAATAAACAGGCTACTTGTGCTGCAAATTCTTTATTGCTTGTAAATACAGGGATGGATGAAGTAAGGTCTATGGTTTTACAGAACTGACTTGCGTTATACCTTTTACTTTCAAAGGAGTCTGCAGGATGTTAATAGTTCTGGAATGCTGTACTTATATCCCAGACAAAAGTAAGGATCTTGATAAATATATTTGGAACATATGCTAGAGAAGCCATTGGGAAATAATTGTTTCCTGTAGACAAATGGTTTAAAAACCTGGGAAGTGGAATTTTGGGTGCCGTTTTGAAACCCCTTTTGAAAATTGTTCTTTGTGTAATATTTCTATTCATGATCTTTAAGGGATACAAGTATGCACAAGTTACATGGGGATTGAAGAGGAAGAGAGCAGATGTGGAGGTAGAGGAGTCAGAGTAGATACTACGACGACATGAAACGTTTAGAGGATTCTAGGCAAAAGATTTTAAAGACTACAAGGTTTTAGATGTCCCATCTGATAATATCAAATTGTATTCTGTGATGGCTTGATTCACCATAAGAGGAGGGGACTGGAACAGTGTAATTTTGGTTCCAGCCTTTCATGTTTAATTAGGCCACATATATGTGTAGGCATGGCCTTATGTATTTGTGTAATGTTACATTATTAAAGTAATGTAGTGCACTTGAACTGTTACATAAAGTGCATCTACTGTGTAATCTTGACATTTATATGAGTGTGCATATTAAAGTTGACCATTACAATAACAAGGAGTTGCAGGTCTCACAGATATCTGCATTTGTGTGGTTTGAATAAAATTGTCAAATCCCACATAGCTGCAAATTGACTTAAAAAATACTCTCCATATATTTTGTATATATTTGACTAGAGCTTTACATCTACATTGTAACTGCATATGTATCTGTAATCTGCATTTGAATGTGTATTGAGATGCTTGCCAGTCTAAGTTGACTAAAGGTCTTAAGCTTTGGGATTTCTTACAGTTTAACGTTTGACGTGAATGCTTGCTTTGGATGTCATGTTTTTCTCTCCACAGCAGGTGCTGCTGCATGAGCTCATGGCTAACATTGTGTAAAAGAGATAGTGAGAATCAAGAAGAGTGTATTTTGGCGAGGATAAGAACATTTAGCAAATGAAGGAAGGACTACTGTCTGAGCGGAATAGGGAGACTGGAGGAATCCAAGGACGTTCTACTGTGTGGACCAAAGTAAAGAAATCTCAAGTGTAGTTGCCAAGTTTTGTTGGTAAAAGATGGAAATTAATGAGACCTGACATATAATTCTCAAAGGTTCTATTGTAGGTATAATTGAGGATTACGTTGTTGTTGTAAAACTTTATTTCGACCGATTAGGCCATAAAAAGTGCATAATTTTACAATTCCCACGTATACACACAATTTATACATTAATCACAATTTCATAATATATACATGGTTAAAAAACAAAAAACAAAAAATAACCAATATAATCATTAAAAATACAGTGTGACATATGGAGAGCAAGGTGTTTCTAGTTAATCCTCCCTTACACAGATTTTAAAAACAAACTTCTCCTAATAAGCCACATAGCATTTAAAAACCGTGATACCGCAAATACCATTACAGGTTCGGTATCATATTTTAAAACTCTGAATGCCTCGGCACAGCGGGTGAAGCCTAGATTTTTGCGGGGTAACGCATATGCCGGGCATAAAAATAAAACGTGCAGCCCAGTTTCAGCCATTTGTTTACAGCAAGGGCAGAAACTCGAATTCTCTGGAGCCCATGAGATAGTGTACTCTGCCAGAGGTAGGTTCCCCCATCTACGAGGCCACGCCCACCACCAAGGACTACAAAAACGCTTGAAAACGCTTGAAAATGAAGCGCCCTTCATTACTTGTAATTATCCTCTGAGGCGGAAGCCGGAGGACTGTGCTCACGAAAATTGAATTTTAAAACTTGTCACTCTGTATAATTTGTATTTTTAAAACAAGGAGCTCACCTGTTCAAGCGCTCACACCACGCGCTGACACAGCCCTCCTTCCTCTTCCCTGAGACAGCGGTCCGCGCTGAGACAGGGAACGCCCAAGGCCTAAGCCACGCCCACTACGAGGCCAGGCCCACCACCAAGGACTACAAAAACGCTTGAAAACGAAGCGCCCTTCATTACTTGTAATTATCCTCTGAGGCGGAAGCCGGAGGACTGTGCTCACGAAAATTGAATTTTAAAACTTGTCACTCTGTATAATTTGTATTTTTAAAACAAGGAGCTCACCTGTTCAAGCGCTCACACCACGCGCTGACACAGCCCTCCTTCCTCTTCCCTGAGACAGCGGTCCGCGCTGAGACAGGGAACGCCCAAGGCCTAAGCCACGCCCACTGCGAGGCCACGCCCACCACCAAGGACTACAAAAACGCTTGAAAACGAAGCGCCCTTCATTACTTGTAATTATCTTCTGAGGCGGAAGCCGGAGGACTGTGCTCAAGAAAATTGAATTTTAAAACTTGTCGCTCTGTATAATTTGTATTTTTAAAACAAGGAGCTCACCTGTTCAAGCGCTCACACCACGCGCTGACACAGCCCTCCTTCCTCTTCCCTGAGACAGCGGTCCGCGCTGAGACAGGGAACGCCCAAGGCCTAAGCCACGCCCACTGCGAGGCCACGCCCACCACCAAGGACTACAAAAACGCTTGAAAACGAAGCGCCCTTCATTACTTGTAATTATCCTCTGAGGCGGAAGCCGGAGGACTGTGCTCACGAAAATTGAATTTTAAAACTTGTCACTCTGTATAATTTGTATTTTTAAAACAAGGACCTCACCTGTTCAAGCGCTCACACCACGCGCTGACACAGCCCTCCTTCCTCTTCCCTGAGACAGCGGTCCGCGCTGAGACAGGGAACGCCCAAGGCCTAAGCCACGCCCACTGCGAGGCCACGCCCACCACCAAGGACTACAAATGTGCCGGCCATACCAGCGCAGCGGACGAGCGCAGCGGGAGCGCCGTTTGCGCGCCGAAGGCGCACCTAAGGCAAGCCCGTCTGCGCCCGTCCGCGCACGACCGGGCCTAGGGCCAGAACCCCTGCCTAAAACATCCTACACAAAGGTTAGCTACTCACGTCGAGAGCTACTAAGTCTCAGACCCTCATCCACTTCCTGCGATTACTTGCATGATCTAAACGGACCTTTCACTCGCTGCCCACTATGTAAGCCAGCCCAGCTTACATTACCTACAAAACCTCACAAACCCGCCGCCCTCAACCTCGCCTCACTAAACTGTCGCTCACTCCTTAAACACGCGACACAGGTGAACCACCTCATAAAAGACCTGGAGATAGATATCCTTTTTCTCACAGAAACGTGGCTTGCCCCACACTCACAATCAGATATGGCACTAGCAACTCCACCGGGATACCTGATTCAGTCCCTCCCCTGCCCTTTAGGAAGAGGCGGTGGTGTCGCCATCATCCACCGAGACCATCTCCACTGTAAAACCAGTGACGCACAGATTTTGGACTCAGAAAGTCTCCACTTTACCATTAAAATAAACCCAACCAACTCCCTTACGGGAATACTTGTGTACCGCCCTCCTGGCCTCCCAGGTTCCTTCATTGGTTCCCTCCTAGATTCAGTCACAACTCAGGCTCACTCCCTGTCAAATTTTATGATAGTAGGTGACCTGAACATTCATCTTGAAGACCCAGCAGACCCTGTAGCCAACGATCTGATCCTAGATCTGGCGGCACTTGACATCCGCCTACTCAACTCCGGAGCCACCCATATCAAGGGTCATTTACTGGACCCTGTTTTCACTAGTTCGCCATCAATACTACCGAAGGAGGCTCTTCCCCTGCCCTGGACAGACCACTTTTTAGTCCTCTGCCAACTTCCTGGAATTTTCAGGAAACCCCAAACTCCACCCACCTATAGCAGAGACAGAACCTGGTCTAGACTCCCCACGGAAAAATGGGCCAAAACCCTAGAAAGGACGACCCCGGCACACGCGGAAGACCCGGCTACTGCCGATAAACAATACAGAGATTGGATTACCTCCTCCCTGGACTCAGTACTCCCAATTAGAACTAGGGAAAACAAAAACGGTAAACCTGGGTCAGCCCCATGGTATACTACGAATCTCCGAATACTCCGCAAAAATTGTAAAAAAGCCGAACGGCTTTGGAGAAGAAACTGGCAGCACGCCAATAAAGAGGCTTACCAGATCACAGTCAGACATTACAAAGAGGCCATCAGACAAGCCAAAGCCTCACATTATGACACAAGGATACAAGAATCATCCAATTCAGCCAGGGAATCCTTCTTAATTGTTAAGGAACTGCTCAAAGTCCCCAATTCTACCACCTCCACCACCCCTAAAATTGATCGTAGCAACGAACTAGCTAACTACTTTAACGATAAAATCATAAGAATCCTGGCGTCTCTCCCACCCCCCGACCCCACCAGTCACATGGAAAGCTGATTATCCCTTGACCAGGCCAAAAGCAATCCGCGCCCCGCACTGCCGACATTTCGGCCAGTAACTTGCTTAGAAGTGGAAAGAACACTGATGAAAATTAAAAGCGGTTCACCTCTGGACCCAGCACCGATCAGGTTCCTCAAAACCGTAGCCTCGGTCATCGTACCCACTGTCACAGAACTTATCAACAGTTCGCTCGCTCACGGATCTGTCCCTGATAGCTGGAAGAGTGCTGTTGTAAAAGCACTTCAAAAAAAACCCCAGCTAGATCCAGCAGACTTGGCAAATTATCGACCAATATCACTGCTCCCGGGTATCAGCAAAGTAGCTGAGAAACTGGTAAATGCTCAGTTATCTCAGTTCTTTGAGACTAACAAAATACTTAGGCAATCCCAAACTGGATTTCGCCCGGGCCATGGGACAGACACCGCACTCCTCGCCGTCATTGAAGAAGCAAGGCGCATATTAGATTCAGGAGGATCAGTGGCAGTGATCCTCCTGGATCTAAGCGCAGCCTTCGACACAGTCAACCATCGTGTCCTTCTTCATAGACTGGCGGATGCAGGACTAACCGGGACGGCACACAGTTGGATTGAGTCATTCCTGACAGGGCGCACATTCCAAGTATGGGACAACAATCACCACTCAGCCATCCTTCCTCTCACAAGCGGTGTCCCTCAGGGCTCCTCCCTGAGTCCGACGCTTTTCAACGCGTATATGGCCCCCCTTGAGGACGTGGTGACACCATTTAATATAAAAATGGTAAGTTATGCCGATGACACTCAGCTGGTCGTCTCCCTGTCCCAACTGATAGACCACCCAGAAAATCTGACCAACTGTCTTACAGGAATTCATAATTGGATGAATAATTCATCATTAAAACTCAATGGGTCAAAGACGGAGGTCATGCTCCTAGGGAAACAATGGAAGACCATCCCCCCAGCACTCTGGCCAGATGTATTCGGAGAAATCCCACTACCAAAACGCGAAATTAAAACACTCGGCGTGTGGCTCGAACCAGAGTTGTCTATGAAGACACAAGCAGCGAAAACTTCAGGCACCTGCTTCGGGCTCCTACGCACAACCCGCAAGATCCTCCCCCTACTGCCACCCAACTCTAGGAAACTACTCATCCAGGGACTGGTACTGTCCCGCCTGGACTACAGTAATATGGTCTACCTAGGAGCCCCTGAGGCCACCCTAACAAAACTTCAGCGGACACAGAACGCAGCGGCACGCCTTCTCACCAACCTCCCCTCCAGAGTGTCCGCCAAGCCGGCCCTCAAAGCTCTGCACTGGCTCCCTGTGCGCCAAAGGGTGCAATTCAAAGCGATGTGCACAACACATAAGCTGATCAACGGTACTGGCCCCGAGATTCTCAGAAAAATGATTACCCCCTACACAACAACCAGATCTCTTCGATCTCAGAATGAGAACCTGGCCAGCATACCTAGATTTAAAAAGACCCGCACAGGAGGACGGCAATTCTCCGTACAGGCGGCTGCTGGATGGAACGCCCTTCCACGGACCCTCAGACTCGAACCCAACTACCTGGCTTTCCGCAAGAAACTTAAAACACACCTTTTCCCTAAATAGTGTCCCCATACGAGTACCTCTCCCCCCCCCCCCCTTCCCCTCAACAGATTACAAATTTACAGCGCGGGGATACCCTTGGGTCACCAGGCGCTTTAGAAATCGCTATTAAATTAAATTAAATTAAATTAAATTGTGCATACAATTTCCTCGCCATAGGTGGCTGGATGACATCCAAAAAAGGTTCTTTTATGTACATCTCCTTTATTTGTAGGAACTCCCTGGTCAATCTGCCCTCTTTGATACTCTCCTGTAATAGCAGCCAATTTGATTGCCTAAGCTGTTTCATAAGATCAGCCCTCAATATTTTTGGACACGATAACTCAGGAGATAACCAAAGATCTGGTCTCCCAATCTGGTTGACAAGGATTCTAATATGAGCCAACCAAGGGGTTTTACTCGACATGAGTCTGGGGAGAAGCTCTTTTATCTCTTCTTTAAAAGCACTCAGCGTAAGGAGTTACCCATAACCTCCTCCAGAATGTCAAGGGCCTAAGGCCAATCTCTTGGTCGATTGACCTCATTCCCAAGTCCATGCCGAGGGGAACCAGTGGGGTGCTGCGTGGTAAACCAATGAGTTGACGCATTAAGTTATTTTCTAACTTCATAAGATCTGCAGTGGAGCTGTTCCCCCAGAGTTCTGCCCCATACAAGGTAGCCCCTCTCGCTTGCGCCTAGTATATCTCCACCAGAGGGGCAGCTGGCTTAAACGTGGATGATCTAAGCATTTTCATTATCCCCCTGATGTCTGGGTGAGCCTAAGCCGTACTTTCATAATCTGGGGACCCCACCCAAATTGTTCGGACAATGTTATCCCCAGGTAATCGAATGTCCTTACTTTTTCAAGGGAATGTCATTTAGGGAGCGGTTGGGACACATAGTCTTTGGAGGGTTAAAGACCATAAATTTGGTCTTAGGTAAGTTTTTCTCCAGACCTCTTATATTGCAAAACTGGGCAAACCCATCCAGGGTGATCTGTATGCCGACTGCTGACTTGGACAAAAGCAGAGTATCGTCTGCGAACATTAACGCAGGTATTCTCCCAGTGGCCAGTTTCGGTGCATCCGTGCCTTTAATATTATTTAAAAAAACAATGAGCCCATTGATATAAAGACAGAATAATGTGGGGGCCAAGACGCAGCCCTGTCTGACCCCCTTTCTGACAGGGAAGCGTGAGGAAAGTTCTCCAAATTTACCACATCTAACCTGGGCATAGTTTTCTGAGTGTAACCTCACTAGCACATTGAGAAGGTAAGGCGGACACCCAAGCTCATCAAGCACCTCCCAAAACTTCTTACTAGGCACAAGATTGAAGGTGGACCTCAGATCAACAAATATAAGATAGAGGCTGCCGCCCTCCATCTTTACCGTTTTCTAGAAAAGTAGCTGTAATCCAAATATCTGGTCCACGGTGGACATGTTTGATCTGCAGCCCGCCTGGTAGGGGCTCAGAATTCCCTGCTCCTCCCTCCACCCCTGTATGCGACACAAAAGGACCCTGCCCATCAGCTTTTGGGTATTATCAATTAAGCTGATGAGTCTATAATTGGTGGGTACGAGAGGGCAAACCTTTTTCAAGATGGGAGCTATTTCCGCGCCTTTCCAAGTTTCTGGAGGGTTCATGCCCTTCAAGATTGCATTAAATAGGGCACTCAAATATGGGGCCCAAATAGTAGGTTCTTTCCGAAAGAGGTCCCCCGGAAGTTTATCGAGACCCGGGGCTTTATTGGGGAGTAAGCTGGTTAAGGCGTTTTGCACCTCCAGCAGCGTGATGTCCCCCCCACCCCCCTGGTTCAGGTCCTGGTTTTTACTCGGATACTCTGGGAGTGAGTGTTTTTTAGCATCGCAATCATAAAGGGCCCCAAAGTGTGTCTCCCAAGCTTCGGATGCTATATTAGGCTCTATTGCTGTGCGTCCCCCCTCCTCACCAGAGCTAACTAACCTCCAGAATAATTTAAAATTGTTAGCCTTAAGCGCTATCCCCAGGGACTCCCACCTTTCCGTTTCCCACTCCTTCTTTGCCTGATGCAGGGTTTTCCTGTGCTTTATTCTAGCTGACTTAATAGATGACCTCTCTGTGCCTTCAGAGCATTTAGAAGCTCTTGTTTTGCTTTACGGAAATTGCTAGTGTACCAAGAGCATTTAGGTCGCTCTATTTCCCTCCTAGAAACTTCCGGGTAGAATGCGTCTGTCAGGGTTGCCACTAGATCTTCATGGATTATTCTAGTCTTATCCCTGTCCTCTTCGAGTGTCTCCACCTGTCCCAACGTGCTCATTATGTCTATTAGAGGTAATTCAAGCTGGTACATCTTTGCCAGTTTGAAAGGAGATTGCCGGGCATAATTCCATCTGATTTTCCTCCGGTTATTGGTGGTTACTAGACCATCCCCTGTGGTCACCGGATTTGGACCCATGGCAGCAACACCCAAATTCCCCAGCTTCAATGTTAAAATCACAGCATTGTGGTCACTGTCCTGCCTCTGTTGTACCTTGAAATCTAGGACTTTCTCCCAGGTTCTTGTTTCCACCATGATGTAGTCAATTAGTGATGTATGACCATTGCGATTGAATGTGGTTTTGCCTGTGAGGTCGGACTTGGTCCTCCCATTGCAAGCCCTTAATAAGTTGGACAACGTAAATGAATAGAATTGTATGGCTAAAGGAGACCAAACTTTGATAGGAGTGATATGTGGTTTTGGAATTGACCAATAGAGGTCTTCTTCTGACGGGTCTTCCTGGAAATTGTCAGTTAAAGGTTTGTATAGACAATTTAAGTCACCTCCCATAAGTAGCAGAATTGCTGGATCCAAAGATGGAAGATAACAACTTAGGTGGTCTATAGTGGCCGATTCAAGTCTGTTAACTACCGGTCTGGAGTAGACATTGATTAGAGCAATTTTCGACTTATCAGGAAAGGACAGCAGGACACATTGGAAGTTGTTGTTGGAGGTTGTCATGTGCTCTGCCTTACACCCAAGATGAGTACCCACCCAGATTGTGAGACCACCCGACAGGCGCCCTCTCCCACCCTTTGTGGCCAGTATGTGGAATGGGGCAAATCCTATCCTATGATGTCTTAGTTGTCCACAAAGGATCCCCATTCTGGACTTGAATTTTTTTTTTCAAACCTGCTAAATTCCAAGAAAGAATTCGTAACTCCCCATTCCTGCCTCTATTGGTGCCACCCAATTAGACGAAGGGGGAGGGGATGTGCAGCCTGATAGATCCTGTCTGCACTTGACAATGCTACACTACCTCCGTCCCTGTCAGTGTGACCCAACTGGAGATCAAGAGAGATAAGTACGGCCTCCTCACTTAAATGGCTGTCCACTATTTGGGTGTCATGCCCATGGTCCAATTCCCTACCACTAGTCCCGTTCATACTACTATAGGAGGGAGATTCTTCACTGGAACAATTAAGTGATTGTTCCTTTCGAGTGTCAATATTACAGTGTCTAGCCCCTAGTCAATCAACCTCCTCAAGATATCCATATTTATTACTTGTTGAGATATTATCCAGGGGACGATTGCCGGGGTTACTCCACCTACCTTCCATGAGGGGACCAGGACCCACTTTGGGGGTTGACAACAATGCCATACCTCTCTGATCGGTGCTAGGTTGGGGATAGAAATAATCCAACGCACGCAGGCTTATTCCTGTGGGTGTGTGATGAGCTTCATTAGGAGTGGAAAACAGAATGCTAGCCGTGTTTGGGTTGTTAAAGTTAATGACAACACACTCCCCTGCTTCAGTCTTTCGGGCATCTCCCAGCCAGCCTTCTCTGCGGACTATGATTATCTCCCCCACCCTAGCGTAGTCAAAGTGCTTGAACCTTGCGAGCCTGAATAAGCATTTGTTCCTTAACTCAAGCTGGGTTTCCTTAGGGTTGTGTAACATTGAAGAGATTCCTGTGATAACTGCGACATATGGTGCACAGGCCGGAGGAATATTTATGCTTGGAAGGGAAATTACCTTGGTCTCACCAGCAGAGGCTTCAGACAGTGGTGCAGTTTGCATACTAGTGACCTCCCTACTCACAGTCTTAGCCTTAGCCCCTCTACCTACTTCCATAGTACTTTTTTGTGCCTGGTCTCTTGGATGGTTATTGCGTTTTTTTATTCGCTTCCCTTTGTGGATCACTAATTGTGCTTGACTCAGTAGTGTGGGTCCCCCCACCTTGTACATGGCTTGGGCATAGAATAACGTCATCTCTGCCTATTTCCGGTCCTCCCCCCACTTGGCTAGGCCCAGAGGCCGGTTGCGCTTGAATACCCAAACCCTCCCACACTCTCTCCATTCTGTCTAAATTGGCAAATATGGTTGCTAGTTCTTCTTGGACGGTAGATCTTAGTTTAGTTAAAAGATCAGCCATTAGATTGTCTACCCACGTCGGGTGTTCTACAGCTGAGTTATCTACTTTAATTTTACCCTTGGAGGATCACACTTCAGCTTGATCTGATTCCCTTTAGACTCTGACAGATACAGACCTCTTTACGACATCTCTGTTTTGTGGCTTTATGCTATATAATATTCTTTCCCTTTAGAGATTTTCTACAGTAATTCTACTATGCTGACCCCTTTCTATGCTTCCCTGAAGTACTATGGATTCCCTGAGTTCTAGTTTAGACTAAGGTTTAGTAGATATTCCCAGGCACCCTCATAAATAGGCAAGAGTAATGAAACGTTCTATCTTCTCAACAGACTTTGTTTCTCATCCTTTGTATAGGAGCTACAGAATTCCTCATTTGCTTTCTGTATTGAGGATTCATTCTGTACGTCTTTCCGGACATCATTTAGTGATTATGTATAATTATATTATGTTTCAACTGATTTATATTAGCTTGACTTTGAATTTGTAATGTATTCATACTTAACCTCATCAATCGACTCTGAGCTTTACTGTGTGGCCAAATGAGTTACACTGTCATTGGTAAATTGTAGTTGATCCTAACTCCTTTTTTTTCTCAGGCACCTATAACCTTCCTTTGCAGGGGGCCAGGAAGAAGGAGTCTATGTTCTATGCATTCTCACTTGCCTCACCGGGCTCAAGGCAGCACATCTTGTTTCCATTTGACATAATGGAATCAGCTATACAACAACAGGGATTTGTCTGAGACAGATGTTTTGTTACGACATACTTAATAATGTCCATTGACTCCCAGCTTCAGTTATTAGTATGAGTCATTGTGGAGTCACCTGTGAACCAAGGACTATTTCTCAAGCTCTTTGGAGTATTTTTATCCCTACAATGAGGCGTGCTTCAAGCACATAGAGGCTGCCATTTCGCAATCTATTTTTCTGCAGTTGCGTCATTTTCTAATATTTTATGCAAAACTATTGAACGGGTGACAAAAACAAGCATTATTAAACTTAACTAATCATATCAGACTGATTTCTATTAAATTATCTATGTACTGTAGAACAGGTTTTTTAGAATTCTCTTTTGTAAGGCACTAATGTAGCTCTGTCTGGTTTTCCTGTCGCTCTACGGCGGTGGTGGCTGGTGAACTTTGAAAGAGGAATGGCATAAATACCTTCACTGAATTAAAAAGAGCAAATGTCCTAGACCGAGCGGGGTATTCTCAAGAACGTGTGATAATCATCGCCAAAATCGGTCAACACAATCTCTCATATCATGGGAAAATAACTCTGTGTCAACGTCCTATACACAACACGGCGGTAACATGCGATAGTCAAATGTATGACAATACTTAGCATGCCATTACTACGCATGCTTTAAGTGCAATGTTTTTACATCGCAAATGCCATTAGTACACATATTTTTACTGAGCTTGCCATTACTTCGCAAATGTATTAAAAATATAATAAATGTATTCACTTCGCATACCACTACTATGCGTACATGGACCAATTTTTATAATTTTTAAATAAAATAATCTAACCCTAAACCCTAACACACTACCCCAACACGACACCCTACACTACACAAACACCACTACACTACCCTAAACCCAAAATCACTACACCCAGCACAACCCTCCCGAATCCCACTCCCATCCCTACACTCATTTACTACCCAGCACGACCCCCCCTACACTTCCTTAAACTCTAAATCACTACCCTATACTACACATGGACCAGAACACTACACTAAACCCTAATACACTACCCCAGCACGACCCCTAACACTACACAAACACCACAATACTGCCCTAAACACTAAAACACTACCCCCAGCATGACCCCCTACATACACACACACTACCCTGAACCCTAAAACACTACCCCCTGCACAACCGCCTACACTACAGGTAAACCAAAGCCCTACCCTAAACCCTAATTCACTACCCCAGTACGAATCCCCCGCACCCCACTCCTGTCCCTACACTCCAACACTACCCAGTATGACCCCCCTACACTACCCTAAACCCTAAAACACTAACCTACACTATACATATCCCACAACACTACCCTAAACCCTAATACACTACTCCACTTTGACCCCCTACATTACACATACACCACAACAATACACTCAACCGTTAAACACTACACATACACCACAACACTACACTAAACCCTAAAACACTGACCCCAGCACGGCCCTGTTGTATTCTGCTTAGCTTCTTCTGTGTTAGCCTTCTAGATTGTTTAAGTGTTCTACCTATGATGCCTGTCTCTGTTCCACGATCTGGCAGTTTGTGCTTTGGCCAGATAGGTTACAGACCTGTTATCTTCTGTGCTGCAATAAATGTACCTCCTATCTACTACCAACGTGTGAGATTCCTGTCTTCACTTACTTCATTTGGCGACTTGGCTGTGGATGCTTCTGGCCATTTTTCAAGTCTTCTGGATTGCAGCAGAAATTGAATTTTACGGAAGTACAGTGCTCTGTTTCCTGATAAACCCGGCGTGTCAGGCAGTGAAAGAGTGTGGCGTTCCTTCGGCCCTCTCATCGAGTGGTACGGCGAAAAACGAAGAAAATTTCATTTTTCCATTTTCTTCGGTGTCGGTAATGCCGTTGCCCGGATCTCCTAACGTCATTCCTGTGTTGCCGTAGCAACTACTCCGCGGTGAGTTTCCTTGTCTCCTAGCAACTAAAAATCTCCCGCACCCGGCGCACAGCATTCTTTAGGCTCCTGGCAACCAGTTGATGTCTCACGTCTTCAGCGCAAGGGCAAACGTTTGACGCTGACGTGACATCTGACCTTGGCGGCCATCTTTCGGAAAGCATATCGGCTTTCGATGGTCTGAGAGAGTACTGCGTCTGGATTTTCAGTCTAAAACTGGATTTTGCTCGGCCATTCATCTGATTATTTTCTCATCCCTCATCCTATCAACAGTAAGCGCGCACTTCTCTAATGTCTCTCATGATATAAAGGAGGTGTTAGTTACTTTAAAGACCACTGATTCAGGTGAAGTACTTTTGAATACAGACCAGCTGCTTAATATAATCAAATGAATCGGAGTATGTCATGACTTGTTAGATTCACCTCAACTGTGACTTTATTGTTTATTTTAAATCGTTTTCACAGAGTGCTGTTCTTACATTTGATTGAGGATTTTTGTTGGCATATTTCTTCATTGTACCAAATATGGCACAGCCAGTCAATGTTGCTCTTCCTCCTCAATTCCTCAGTGAACCCGGAAACCCATCTACCGCATGGGAAGATTGGATTGCAATGTTCAATAATTATATAGAGGCGTTAGATGGGGAGGATTTTTCGCCCATAAGGAAAAAAGCGCTTCCCATGACAACTTTGGGAAAGGAGGGACAGCGCATTTTTAAATTTTTGCCACAAGTTTTATCTTCCGATTCATCCTCACCACTAGATGAGTTTAAAGAAGCAGTCACAAGGTTGAGACAAGATTTGGAAAAGAGGAGAATTTAGTTTTACAGAGATATAAATTTTATAAGAACAAACAACTTGAGGATGAGAGCATCGATGATTTTGTTGCGCGTTTGCGCGAATTGTCCGTTAAATGTAACTTTGGGCATATGGCAGATGAACTCATTAGAGATCAGCTTATAGTGCAGGCGAATAATCGCAAAATACAGGAACGTTTATGGGCTGCCAAAAACCCTACTTTGAAAGTGGCGATTGAATTAGCCAAAGTAGTCGAAGAAAGCGAAAAGTGCATGAAGGAACTACAGAAA
Organism: Lissotriton vulgaris; assembly: GCF_964263255.1. NCBI lineage: Eukaryota > Metazoa > Chordata > Amphibia > Caudata > Salamandridae > Lissotriton > Lissotriton vulgaris. Next base: position 1,629,527,541 of record NC_141695.1, on the reverse strand, counting down.
AGGTTGCTGAAATTTCCCATAAATTGGCCAATAGTGATGACAGTGACTGTGAAGCGGCTGCCATCGCTATTGTAAGGAAAAAAGGTTATGTGCTACAAAAGAAAAATGTCTCACATCAACCCTCTAATAGGTCTCACTCCAAAATGTGTTCAAGATGTGGTAGTTATTCACATTCTTCTGAAGCAAAATTTTGTTTTGCGAATAACAAGGAGTGCTTGCGGTGTGGTAAGCTTGGACATTTTGCAAAGATGTGCAAAAACAAATCTAATTCAAGGGTAACTGTAGTGGATGAGTTTAGTGAGCTAAAGCGTGATGTGAACAAAATTCTTGTTTTGTGTGATTCAGTTTGTTCTTGTCTAGGAAAAAGAGAACGAGTTCCAAAAGCTGATTTCATTATTGACGATAAGTCAGTCAGTCTAATGGTAGACACTGGTTCAAAGTGGACCATCATTCCTGTGTCTTTGTTAAAGAGTGTGTGGGGTGACAGGTGTCTCCAAGAGTGTGACATCTTTCCCTCTGGGTATCAGGGAGAGAGAATTAATCTCCTTGGTTACTTTGAGGGGAAGATTGTTTTCAAAGACAGATCCTCTTGGGGTAAGGTTTACATATCTGTTGATGGTCCTGCCATTCTTGGTCGTTCTCATCAGTATGACCTACACATTGTAGTAAATCCAAGGGCTGAAGAACCTGTCGGGATTGTAGACAATCTCACTGTTAACGATATTCTTTCCACTTATGTCAATGTCTTCAGAGAACAATTGGGTGAGCTGCAGGGGTACTCACATCGCATTGTGTTGAAAGAAGGCAGTATTCCTGTTCAACATAAGGCCAGGCGGGTGCCTTTCGCTTTGCGTAAGGAGGTAAAATCTGTTTTGGAAGAAATGTTACAAGGGGGCATTATAGAGCCTGTAGAAGCCTCGCCTTGGATTTCCCCTGTTGTGATTTCTCAAAAGCCTGACAACAAGATTAGGTTCTGTGTGGATTTGCGCTCGTTGAACAAGTGTGTAGTGGCTGATGTGTTCCCGTTGCCTAATATTGGGGAATTGATTTCCACTCTCAAAGGTGCCAGATTTTTCAGTAAGTTAGATCTGAAGCATGCTTATCACCAGATTCGTTTAGAGGATGCTTCCAAACATTTGACAGCGTTTGTTACTGGGGAGGGGACTTTTCAATTCACTCGTTTACCATTTGGGCTAATTTCAGCTGCAAGTGTTTTCCAGCGTATGGTTACCGAGGTGTTTAAGGGTCTAGACAAAGTAATATACTTTCAGGACGATATCCTGATTTTTGGGGATTCTCTTGAGGAACACAACAGTGTCTTACGAAGTGTTTTGTGCAGAGTAGCTGAGGCTGGACTCACTCTGCGTAAAGAGAAATGTGCATTCTTGGTCAAGGAGGTTGAATACTTAGGTTTTTGCTTGTCTGCTGAGGGTATTAAACCGAAGAAAAATTTGTTGGAAGCCATCGAGTTAGCTCCTCCTCCTGCTGACAAGGAGCAGCTGAGATCTTTCATGGGGCTGATCGAATTTTATGCTAAATTCGTTAAAGATTTCTCAACCAAAACTGCTCCTATGAGATGTTTGTTAAAGAAGGGGGCTAGGTTTTTGTGGTCTAGTGAGCAAGATTCTTGTTTCAAGGCGATCAAACTTGAACTTAAGTCCGCCAATGTTCTTACTCCGTTTGACACCTGCCGCCCTTCTATTTTGATGGTAGATGCAAGTGGAATTGGCCTAGGTGCTGTTCTTCTCCAAAAACACGGTGGGGTGGAAAGAACTATAGCTGTTGCATCCCGACCTTTGACTGCGTCTGAATTAAATTATTCAGTTATTGAACGAGAAGCTCTTGCGGCAGCTTGGGGGGTAAGCTATTTTAGAACTTACTTGTGGGGTTCTCGATTTGTCCTTCGCACAGATCACAAACCTCTGCTCAATGTTTTGGCTCCTGGAGGTACTGGTAAGGGCTCAACCAGGTTGGCCAGATTAGCCTCTCGTCTTCAAGACTATCAGTTTGAAGTAGAATTTGTTCATGGCTGGAAGAACATCCAGGCAGACTGCTTGTCTCGTCTTCCGGTACAGTCTATTGGGTCACCAGGTTTCTCAGAAGACGATGCTGCTGTTGCTTTCTTGCAGGATGTTTTATTCTTGGGAGAAGGTTATTTTTCTGTAGAAGAATGGTCTAAGGGCATGGAGGAGGATTCTGTCTTGAAAGCTGTAGTTGATCTTGTTGTCAAAGGGTCCAGAAGAGAGAGTACCGTTGAGCCTTCTGTTAGGCCTTTTCTTAGAATTTTGGATGAGTTATCATTGTCTGGCAAGAATGTTCTAATGAGGGGTGATCGATTTATTCCTCCTCATTCTTTGAGGAATAAGATTCTTAACTTAGCTCACGAAGGTCATTTAGGGCAGACCCTCACTCAAAGACGTGTGAAGGAAAATTTTTGGTGGCCTCTGATTGACTCTGATGCTGTGGAATGTGTAATTAAGTGTAGTTTCTGTAAGGAAGGGGAAAAACGCCTCAAACTTGTAGGCTCTCGTTCGATTGGGAACATTTCCTTTAAAAGTCTACCTTGGCACAGTATTTGCCTTGATTTCATTGGTCCAATGAGTGAATTGCCTACCAATCAGCGTTTTGCTGTTGTAGTAATTGATTGCTTTTCTAAGTGGTTGGCTGTTCACTTTATGAGGGAAATCACTACTGACTCCACTATTGCCTTTTTAAAGAGTGTTGATGAGGGTTTTCCCTCAGTGTTGATTACCGACAACGGGAATGTGGTATAGAACATCATCGTACGTGTCTATACAATCCTGAAAGCAATGGTTTGTGTGAGAGGGTTAATCGTCTGGTTAAGGGCGTGATTCAAATGTGCGTTGCGTCTGGATGTTTCTCGAATGAGCGTGTTCAGGAACTTGTGTGGGCCTATCGCTCTACCCCTCACAAGCATGGAGAAAAGTCTCCTTTTGAGCTGATGCGTGGTCGTCCTCCAGTGTCGAGGTTGACTCCCTCTTGGTTGAGACATCCTGACAATTCGTCTTCTTCACCTAACTTGACTTCTTCACCAATGTCAGCTGGTGATCTTGTCAAAGTCAAGCCTGGCCGTTGTTCCAAAGGTCTTACCAAGTTTAGAGGTCCTTTTTCAGTTAAGAAAGCTTTTCCCCATTTTGTCCTACTTGACAACGGTGAGAAATGGAACTACAGGAGAGTGGCTCTTTACCAGAAAGGTGGGACTGTTTCTAAAGGTGGGATTGTTTCTCAAGGGGTTTCTGCAAACATGTGTGATAAGAGCTGCAATGGTTACTTATTATCTTCTCACAATTCTGATGTTTCTTCTCCGTCTCATGTACGGGGGGGAGGTGGGTAGTGGTGATGCTTCAACTTCTTTGTGTAGTAATACTTCAACTTCTCTTCCTGATGATGCTCTTGTTGCTGGTTCCTCTGTTTCTGTTCCTGTTCACTTAGCTCCTCTAGGTGTCAGCTGAGGAGTCCTCGCTCCCGTCACCCTCCGGTTTACTTGGATGATTACATTCACTGATGGTTCTTTTGCTCTTTTGTTTCTTCTGTTTTCTGTTAATTTCTTTTATTGTCTAAGGGGGGAAGATGTGTTGTATTCTGCTTAGCTTCTTCTGTGTTAGCCTTCTAGATTGTTTAAGTGTTCTACCTATGATGCCTGTCTCTGTTCCACGATCTGGCAGTTTGTGCTTTGGCCAGATAGGTTACAGACCTGTTATGTTCTGTGCTGCAATAAATGTACCTCCTATCTACTACCAACGTGTGAGATTCCTGTCTTCACTTACTTCAGGCCCCCTACACTACAAAAACACACTGCATCCCACTTACGTCCCTCCCCTCTTGGTTCGTCTTCCCTCCTGGGACCTTCTTCACGTCGTCTCCAAGGGGCGGTGCACGGCGTTCTGAGAAAACAGCCTCAGTTTCCTCACAACTACATGGATCGGTTTAAAAAAAAATGTCTTTAGTGCATACCATTACAACGCATGCATTGTAATAAGGCTTGCGATGTAACAACTTGCATACTAATGGCGCGCGTTGTAACATCGCAAGCGTAGTAACGCTTGTGAAGTAATGGTATACGCAGTAGCAGCCGCGCATTAAAGGCTGTTTACCGCGATAGGCCCTTGATAGCGCGTCAAATGTCCGCGATAAAATCTCCGGGACTGAGATGAAAATCTGGACCCAGAACATGAAAAATTCTGCATTGGGTCCAACTGCAAGAAAAAATGCAGTGATAAGCAGCAAGTCCCACAAGTCAGGCTGAAAAAATCACTATAAAAGCGGCAACCAAAAACACAAACTAAACACATACAACTGTGAAGCACCATGGAGGTATCCGGTGCAAGTACATAGGACAACCAGAACACCAGAACCCTCATGGAGGACCAGCCTGGGACCATCATTGGGGAGATGGTGGCAGGAGTTGGGGGACCGGACACTGCACAACATGACCTGAGCCAACAGCAACAGGGTGAGTAACGACCAGGGACTGGGTGGACGGGGGGAGATGGGCACAATGGCACACATGCATGAGTAAGTATAGCACATCTGCGGACAAACCATGCCCAAGAGTTACAACTCTGACCAACAGCCCAATTTACGCAAGTATGCAACATCTCAGCACTGTATGAGCACAGAAGTGAAAGGCACACCGCCTGAAAGGGATAAGGGCCAGACATATTAGAGCTGAAGGGGCAGCACACCCACAATGTAGCACACACACATGAGATGCGGACAACAATATGGTACGAACTGCAACACTGTCACAACAGAACAGAAGACACAACTGCTGCAGCTTGTGTTCAGAACATGGCCATTCGCATGTGGCATAGCAGGAAACTGTGAGATGACAATGTACAAGTACAACCCTGATCCCTGATGGCGTAGAAAGGCCAAGTGTTCCACTTCAAATAGGCGTCCCCCCATACACAGTCACAATGTACATTGCCATGCAGTCTGACAGTAAACTTGTACAATGCATGAACATTCATGTGAACTCAATGCCAATCTGCATTTTCCCTTCACATTTCAGAAGGAGAATCAACACCTCCTGCAGAGCAGACCCAACAACTCAGCACTGATGATGAAGAGGACCTCCCCAACATCTACACCGACGTACTGCAACAGCTCAGGGACAGCCCGGCACCCCACCTCCCGGAGCAGGGCAGCCCAGCTACATCCATGAGACCCCACCCCCTGCACAGACCACACAGCAGGAAGCACCCACCACCACAGCTGTCTACCAGGACCCCCACGACCAACACATGGCCTTCCAACACCATGTATTATGGTGCCAGGAGGAGATGTTGGACCAGCTGCGGGTGGGGTACGACCTCATGGCAGCCAAACTAGATGCCATAAGTGGGTGTCTAAGTCCGATCAGGGACCACTCACAGTCCATAATGGACACCCACTGTCCGCTCCTCGTTCTACAACAAGCCATGGCTGACATCGCTGGAGTAATGACTCTGTGCCAAGAACAACCGTCTAGTCAGAGTGGCCCCAGCGATGTTGGATCACATGCGTATGATCATGGACAGCATGGAGCAGATGCAAGCCTCACAAATGGCTACCACGGCCGCACACCAGCAAGATGTAGCTGTGATCTTCCAAGCTCTGCAGATCCTCGTCATGGCATTGCCACCACAAGGCCTGGCGTGGATGGATGTTGGTGCTACCACTCCACCCTCGGAAGCTTGTTTCCGGTCCAGGGAAGGCATGGCTCTGCAGTTTGGGCTGGACTGTTCCCATGAGGCACAGGGTCAGACTGATTTGCATATGGCTATGTCTGAACTGGGGTGGCAGAGTGGGCTAAAGAACGGTGATGGATTAAACCCAGATCTGTTGACTGGGTGTGAGTGTTTGATTGGTTCAGATGCTCTGTCCATCACCACCCCCTTTTGCTACCACTCTATCTACATCGCCTCCTCCTGATGTGTCACTGCCACACAGTGATGCAGACAAAACACCACCACCTGCATGTGATGATGAATATGGCTGTGTGGTAAGAATGAAGTGGTAGCATTCATCTCCGCCACATGGCCATGTTCAGCTTGGTTCTGCCCTCTGCATCATGCTCTGGTATAACACCTCCCACTGTCCCCTATACACTGAGCAATACTCACCTTGGACCTCGACATGGACTGCCAAATTTGGTTTGTTAACCAATGACACAGCAATCACACTGCGAACTGTAGTCTTCCACTCCCAATGAACTTGTCAATCCTGAAAGGACTGTGGCTGGCCCTCCACGGGCCAACAATGTAAAATGGGATTTGCATGGCCCTGTATTGCTCCAGCTTCAACAGTCCACTGAATGTGAATAAACATTACAATTCACATAGATGTGTCATGGCCATGATCAATCAATAATGAAAGTATGGATGTAAGTAGGGACAGTGATTTCACAAAAAGGTACTTCCTGGGTAATGCTAACAATGCGCATGTATGGCCATGACCCAGATAGCCATTGATACACACATTGTCATTCAAATCATCACTCATCACAGTTGAATACAAGTGAAGGTGTGTAGACTTTATTAGCATTTGCGTGTCAGTACAGGCAAGATAAGTGCCACCACATGCAGACCAATGCAGCAGTATGTCAGAATGAGGAACATTGCCAAGCACCGCTGTCCACTCCGGGGAGTGCCTCACCTTTCACAGGTGTGTGTTGAGCAGCATTGCTGTCCGCTCATGTATTCAGAGTCCAGGCGAATGCAGCCATGTCCACTGTTGTCATGGGATATGTGACCATCTCTCCAAGGTGCAGCAAGGTGTCGGGACATGTGCAATGTGCTCCAATCTGTTGTGGCTGCAGGTAAGTAGTTACTTCTACCATGAAAGCGGTTGCAACTTCGTAGGCTAACATTTCCAACTTGAGGTCGTTATCAACTTCATCAAACAGGACGGCGAGTCTATCCATTAGCAGATCGGGGCAGATGTGCTGCGTCCACCCCCGTTCACCAACTTGCACTACAGCCCAATAGGGGAGCGGTTCATTGTGGTCACTGCACACAAGGATTTGTGCAATCTCCCAGGTCCAGCTGCCAGCATGTATGCCAAGTATCAGGGCATCCCATAAATGGGTTTCACGGTGACACTCCTGGTCATGTGCCAACAGGGGGCGCACACACATGTCAAAATCCAGTTCATCTACCGTCCTGTTGGATAGGCAGACATCCATGCACCACTCGAATATGCACGATCGACAGTGCAACACAGGCTGAACGCAGGTGGCGTTAGCAAGGTTGAAGTTGAGCCGGTAACTGATCCACATCACTGCCAATGGCAGTGCTTCCAGTAAATGCAGCTTTCGTGTACGCTACAGTTCCATGTGACAGGGGTTGTGCATGTGTCCGGGATGTTCTACCATTCCGTCAGTGGTTCTGGTGGAAGCAGCACTGTTCTGACCTGAGCTAGTTCTGAGGATGAAAGGCCATATCTCGGATCAGTGAGTTGTTTTAGTGTGCAACGGTTGTAAGCCTGGGATGGTGTGGGAGTAAGTGTGAAGTTCATTCCATGCAAGATAAATTCGAGCAAGGACTTCTGTCTGTGTGGTGTGCATACGTTGTTCCTTCGTCGGGCTGTGCATAGTGTGGGAGTCGGCATCAGCTGCTATGGTATCTGTTGGGGTGCTGGGCACATGCAATTCCGAGGTCGGAGGTGCAGATGTGCTCCCGCCTGATAGTTCAAACAAACGAGCTTTCATCCCAATGTTAGTTTGTCATCTGCTTGCATTCAGGAAATGTAATGTGGCTTGTTGGGGGTTGGTTTTGGGATATGTGTGACTTTGTGATTCATGTTTGACATGTCTTGCATGCGGCACATGAGCAGCATCACTGTGTGTTACGTTTCTTTACAGTTGCTTCTCACTGCCCCCAAGTCTATTTACTTGTGTGTGCCGCGCGGTTGCATTAGTTGCACGTCTAAGACACACCATTGGCATGCCTGTCTGCGCATGTATACAAGCCTGACAACGACACTGTGACTTTGGCCGTTGTGGGTGGTGGGCCAGGTGAGTTTAGGCCTATGGTAAGGATAGGGCGAACACAAATGTAGAGTACATGCCTGGCTGAACTGGCGCATGTGTCTATGCATTTGGCACATGCTGCGGCAGTACAGATACACACAACACTTGGCATGTATGATCCTGGACACCTAACGGTCTTGTGCTCCTTCATTACTCCGTTCGTGCGAGCCCACCCTCAGGGTGCATGCTACATTGCAACATTTTCTCCTATGGGGGGACTTAGCTACATGTCCAAGATCTTCCCCACTGCCTGAGGTAACATGGTTGCATCTGCTGCCCACAACACTACAAACACCAGCAGCATATGTCCACATGGACAGGTCTGTGCTCTGCATACTGAGGTCAGTCCAGCACATCACTGCCACACTTGGCATTGTGTGCATTCTTATTCGTGGGTGACTTGCCTCCTTCACACATACTTGGTTCCCACCTCTCCCCACATTCTGCTATTGTGTGGCTGAGGGGTCATGCCGTTTTCGGTACGTCCCCCGTCCTGTTCTGCGCTGCCTCTGTGGCAGACCGGGCGGTGGGGTGGTCTGGGGGGCATGGGGTGGTGGCGGTGGGTGTTGTGGCCCTCTTGGGTCTCCGAGCTGCATGATCAGTGTCTCCATGCCATGTGGTGGTTTTCAGATGCAGCTTTGGGCTGGGCTCCCTTTCGTGCTGCAAGTAGTCGTCCTGCTTAACACCAGTAAAAGGCAGGTGTTAAATCCTTGCTGCTAACATGCCTTATCTTCTGTTTTTGGATCATATCACAGATCTGGCTGGCCGTTGAGAATATTGTGAAGTGGTGTTTTTGTCTTTTTTTGTACGGGAAATCCTACTCTGCATATTGTTAGCGTTATTTGTCGCTTTCATCAGTGGCAATGTTTTTGCGGGAGCTATCGCAGGAAAACTGGCGATATGGGCAGTTTGTGCCAGCTTGTGAATGGGGTGATAATTATTTCGACACTTTTGCTGTGCTAAAGTGCTGATAACTCGGCAATGAGTCCTTGAGAATATGCCCCCAACTTTCTTTGAGAGCATCTGGGAGTGTTCTTGCCTTTGAGAAACTGTTGGCTACATCAGGGTTTATTGCTGCATTTAACAGTACATTGTACACACAAATGGGTGACCTCATCATTTGCTAGGCTAGCTTGAACTCAGTGGCATAGTGAGCAAGGGACCAATGTTTGGGCATACCCTTCCCACTTAGGGAGCAGAGTCAAGACTGATTTGCCTATGGCTGGGTCCAACCTCAGGTGGTGTGGTGAGAAAAAAAAACAATGGATTAAACCTAGATTTGTTACTGGGGTGAATGTTTGATTTGTTCAACATTCCATCCGTCATCTGTTCTTTTTGCTTTTGTTTCCCTAAGTGTGAAGGGAATGCCCACACATGGGTCCAGTGGTCTCTGTGCCACTGGATTCAAGCTAGCCTGGCTGATGAGGGGTGATACCCCAAAACAGATCCCAAGATGCTTGTTTAAGGTCCAGGGAGGACCAGTCCTGGCAGGTCGAGCTGGACAGTTCCCATGGAGAGAAGGGTCAAGACTCATTTACATATGGCTGAGTGCAAACTGGATGGTGTGGTGAGTGAAAAAGCGTTGGATTAAATCCAGATCTGTAACTGGGGTTGAATGTTTGATTTGTTAAGCATTTCGTCCATCTTTTAACTTCCTAAAAGTGACATTTTCAGAATTGTGAATTAACATTAAACTTTACCAATAAAGATGATATTAAATTACAATTCATTGGAATTTACGCACCATATCTCTATCTGCTCCTGATCTAAAATATACCCAATTTTAGATGTAATAAGAAAACCCAGTGTTAGTCAATGAGAGATATAGGTTTTACAACAGTCAAAAATGACTTTACCAGGACATGTAAAACATAAAACACTCATGTCGTACTTTTTAAATACCATGCACTCTACCCTAGCTGTTAGGGCCTATTTCAGGGGGCTTATAAATATTAAAAAAGGAAGGTTTAAGCCTAACAAAAGGTTTAGCTTGCAAGGTCAGTGTAACACTACACTACAGGTGGCAATGGCAGATCTGAGGCTTGTTTTAAAGACATATTGTAGAGATTAGCACAAGACTGCTGCAAGCCCACTAATAGCATTTAATTTACAAACCCTAGGTACCATATACTAGTGACAAGCAGGTGTAGGCCAATTCAATCATGTTTTAAGGAGAGATCCCACTATAGCACTGGTTAGCAGTGGAATGCACAGAAAGCCATGAAAAACAAACTCAGCAAAACAGGAGGGGTGAAGGCAAAATGTTTGTGGGAATACCACACCAAGGATGTCGTCAGTCTACCACCCTTCACAGCTGGTTTTCCCAATATCGACCCAAGAAGGTTCACAATTTGTCATGGATGAGTCTCAGTAGGTGCAGCTGAGTAAAATTCCCTTGACCGAACGCATGCACCTGTGCAGATATGCTTGCTCACAGATGCTCACACCTATATAGTCCCACATATAAACACACATACTGATGCACAAATACATGAATGCAACATTGAACTCCACCCCTTGCCCACTACCTTGCTCCCGGTTTAAAGCAATGGCTGCAACTCAGCACATGTAGTTTACACAGATCTGCAGATTCACCTCGCTTCAACCTCACAAAAGGATTCAATGACACAGTCAGTGATATTCTTGAACATGAAGTACACATGGACGTGTCAGTCCCCCTGAGAGGTGCTGCAAGCCATTGTTGCTCTTTGGTGATAATTTCCCTTTCAAGAGTATGCCTTCTTGCATCTGTGTGACTGCTTCTGCCTGCTTTGATATTTTGACTAGACCCCAACCTTATAGGGAGGAATTTAAAACAACTATGATCTTTACCCTCTGGAACTGCCATTGCATCCATAGGTTGAGTTTTAAATGTGTCTTCACTTGTGATGTCTCTAAGTGCAAGTATACAGAGTCATAGGAACCAAAAATATAGGTGTGCATAGGGACAAATTAAATCAATGTGTACAAGCCGCAAAATCAATTAAAAATAAAAACAAATGCATTATTATCACGTATCATATGCTGTCAAATCAGTGTTGTGCACCCCCTGTTTTGCACCCCTGCAAAGTGTGTGAATATCTAAACACTATGATTTCTTTATAAATGGGGTTGCCTATGGCTACATTAGCAGTTATCAGATTTAAGGGTCCACCTCGTGGACATCTTCTCAACTAAAAATCACTCATTACAAGAAGCCACATGCACACACAAGCCTCCAATAACTTACACTCGTTCATAAACGCCCACTCACACACACCTACACATCAAAGAACCTCAGTCTGTGGTCTCCAGCTCCCATCTATCCCCTGCAGCAACACAAACAGTGAGGACAGTCAATGACACTAAGAAGAGGGGCCACTGGGACAGTCCTAGGAGCACTGATGAGACCATGCACTGAAAAGAGCATTGCACACACTTGGAAGATGGTAGAAGTCCAATGCAGAAAACCCATTTTTCAAAGCGAGAAAAATATACACTGAGCAAATAGTACTGGATATTTGATTGCACAAGTTTTACCAGTCGGGAAAGGACAAAAGACCCAATCATTCCTGTCAGTATTTAAACCTATATTCTACTATTATTACCCGAATATAAAACATAGCCCACTATGACAAACACTTTCAGAACTACTAGGCAGGAACCACGGCAGGTCAGGGAACAGAAACTGGCCCTGGCAAACAGCTTGGTGCTAGTTGGAAGCACCACTCCCGTCTCACCGCTGCTGCTTTTGGTACAGGGGCAGATCTTGCAACTATGATGCAAAACCGGCCCCCGGTAATAAAAATGGCGGCCCCCAGGGGTCCAAGACCAGCAGCCCACCGGGGAAAACGCCCAGTGCCCGCTAAGGCCAGTGCGGCCCTGGCAGGAACTCTGAACCCATGTGAAAAGACAAATGCCAAATCGTAGGCTGTAAAAAGAAGGGACAGCTCTCCTGTATTGCTCTACTGTCGCACACCATGCTGAAGCGACTATAACATCATCCTGTCCACAATAAACACGGATGACCTAAAACTTCGCTAACCACCACCTTGAAGCACCCCCACCTGCAGTGCAGTGGTCTCCGGAATTCATCCTTTTAGTTGCATGTGTAAAGCCAACACACACATACGTGCGCATGCGTCGAGGAAGTTCTTATGCATGAGGATCTGGCGTTGAACAAACAGCACCAACATTTGTAGTCGATGTAAATGATGTACTTGTTTGAGGAGGTGGTAAAATATGAATGTGTTGTGACCATAATTCAATCCCAAATCATTCATACATGCCACCATGATTCGTTTTTTGGAAGGGGCCCCTAAACACACCCCTTCCAAATAATAAATCGCAAACCCAAATTGCGAATCCGTAATTGCAGTTTGGTGTTTGTACATTACAGATAGCATTTTTGCAGTCGTAGAATCGTGATGTTTGAGACCTCAAAAATGCTTGGTAAATCTGGCCCCTAGAGCCCGCTTGTCAATATAGCTTTACAGCCCACTGCTGAAGGGGTTAAAGTGCCTCACCCACATTATAAGCGTGAGCCACAGGTGAGACCCTGTAATGAGAGGGCCTTTAACTATGAATATAGGTGAAGGCATAAGGCGTATACTGCTATTAGAACATTCCGCACACTAAGGATCCGAGTCATAAAGTGTCTCCGCAGTCCAGCTGAGGCACTAAAGTTGTGGCAAGTGGGGCCCGCACGTGTGACGGGTCCTCCGCACTGCAGCTACTCATTGTGGCAGTCCTGCGGAAAGTGCTGACCCCCACCACGACTGTGGGGCCTCCGCCACAACTGCGGGGCCTTCGCCACAAGTGCAGAATCCCGTTGTGAAGTGCAAGTGCTGACCCCCACCACGACTGCGGGGCCTCCGCCACAACTGCGGGGCCTTCGCCGCAAGTGCAGAATCCCGTTGTGAATCCCCATATATTTTAAAATGTTCTAAATTAAATGGCAAGAAACAGAAAGGCAAAACATGTAGGGGCAGATTTACAATAACAGGTGCATCCCTACATATCAGCAGGGATTCGCCAGTTATTGTGCGTCACGGCTCCGCCACCATGGATGCGCCGCATTTATAATGCGGCACACCAATGGGCAAAAATGAACAGATGCGTGACGCATCTGCTGCCGTAAAGGCGGCGCATTGCTGGAGTTGCGTCGCAGGCACGACGCAGCTCCAGCAAGGCTCAGGGGTGCCCTATCCTTAAAATGCTGCATCAACCCATACGCCTGCTTCAAGCAGGCGCAGTGTTTTGACGCAGCATGGCCTTAAATGTGGCTGAGTGAAATCTTGTAGATTTCACTCAGCCACTTTTAGGAGGCGTTCCTGCGCCGGAACGCCCCCCATGTGCCAGCACGTCTACATGTGGCGCGGGGCTTTACAACGTGATGCATCTCCCAGTTGCGTCATGTTGTAAGTACCCTGCACCATGGTGCTGGCATTGCGCCACCGCTGCATCACACAAGTGACACAACAGCGGCGTAAAAGAGGCGCAAGAGGCTTGTAAATCTGCCCGTAATGTCTCTACTAGTCGTCATTTATCCTCTGCCACGCGTTTTGCCTTCAATCAAGCACCGAACACGTCAATGTTCTAATATGCATTGTTGTAAATTATGTTTTTTTCTAATTTGAGTTTAAGGAGCTGTAAATATACCTATCTAAAGTGATATTCTCTTCATATATATGATTTTGTTAACATCAGGTTGACTAAGGTTTCAAACTAAGGCAGTCAATTGCGTAGCAAGCTCCTCAATTCCAAGCAATCAGTGATTGACTTGTCTTCTGACTGAATTCTTTCCCCCTGCTTGTCTGTGCCCTTTTCTCTAGGTCCACACGTGTTTTTGATCATTCAAACTCGATGTGTGTGCCTCCAGCTCCTGCTCACAGATGGGGTCAGGCTGTAACCTGGATGCCCCCCCACCCTCCGCCATTGGTTATTTCCTGATCTAAGTTTGCTGAATGATAATAATATGTCTGTCTAGATTAGTTGTTGCCTCAGAAACGGTTGTATTACGATCCAGATTTGGGAGAAGATTCTACCCAAATGAGGTCATTAAATGGACAGCAGAATAGTGGTAGGGAGGGGAGTATGTTTTCCCTTGAACTTACAGCCTGTACATTTTTAGTGTAAAGAGAGGGATTGATGATTTAAAAAAAACGTAGAAGTAAAATTACATGAGTACCTTTATCACTTATGAATAAATATGGGGGGAGGAGCCTAACCTGAATCCGAGATGGCCGCCTGATCCCTCGGCTCCGCCGATCTCTCCGCTCCTCTCCCGGCCCGTGGCTTTTTCTGCTGCCCATCCTGTTTTCACGCTGCATTTTCGGGGCCGGGAGACGATTTGCCATCCAGCGGTGTGCTTCCCTGCTCGCTCCGTGGAGTGGAAGTGCCGTGACGCCCTTGTCTCTTCCTCGGCGCTGGCGGCAGCTGGACGGTTCCTTTGTTTACGGCATGACCGGCCATCTTTGCATTCTTCATGGAAACGCTGCGGAGGCGCTTTGACCGGCAGAGAAAGACAGCGGCGCCGTGTTTAATGCTGCGGGGCTCAGTTTAGCCTCGACGGATATTGCGCTTTGATACAGTTGTAGCCGGTACTGGTACATTGTATCTGCGCCCTAACTCCTTCTCGGCGCTGCTGGCTCGCTACCCTCCGAAGGCGGAAGGGTTGATGCCGTATGGTTCATTGTGCTCCTTGCCCCTGAGATTCCTCCGGGCTGCTGCCAGCGAGATGCCTTGCTGCTTCTACTGCGTTGGCGCCGTGCATGGCGCCGGAATGGCGTGCGCTGCTCCTGTGCTCCACGAAAGCACGTATCCTGCACCCGGACTACACGTCTATCCAGACGGGAGAGACGGTGATGACCAGCCTCGCGAGCTGCTACTCTGCTGCGAGCCCATTGAGCGGAGATCTGATGCCCGATGCGCCTCTGCAATGCCGGTGAGTTTGGACGACATCATGCGGGCGTTGGGCTCTCTCCGCTCTGAACTGCTAGACGGTGCCCGGGACTTAATGGCTCGCCTGGATGCCTGCGCCCCCCATACTACTCCCGTTGTCTCTGATTGTGCCCGTCCGCAGGACGCTTCTCCGTATCCTGATCCCTATTACAAGGGGGAGCATACCCAGTTGTGTCCGTATATCCTGATAGTGAGGGAGACTGGTGATGCTCCGGCACGGCTTGATCTCCGTGAGCGGCTACCTGTGGACGGAGACTTTGGGTGTGGCTGGCGAGCTGTCCTTGGACGCCATGTTTGGTTCTTCCTTTGTGTTCAGCTGGCATCGATCGCAACTCTCCCCTGATGCGGATGGCTTTGTTCTGGCTGGCTGCTTCGAACGCTCTGAACCAACAGGGGATCCCCCTTCCTGTTATCGTGGATTGCAGGACTTTGATGTGGACATGCTCTGCTGGGCGACGTTGTCCTATGTTAAGATCGCTTCAACTATCTCTCCAGTCCACCATGGCCATTGTACAGTCGGACCACGTCGGTGCCCCAGATCGTAGGGGCCAGGGCTAAAGATGCTATTATTATCCTGATCTGCGGTAGAGTGTACTGTCGGGGTTGTAGGACTCAAATGGTGAAGCTGGTTCTTTGTGTTTCTCTGTGGTTCGAGGGTCCGGGTGTGGGTGGCTGAGGGTACACCAGCTGGTTGTTTCCTGACTGATCCTGATTATTGGGGTGGAGGGCCGGTGTGGGTTGTGGGGTCAGAGATTCTGATGGATTTTGTGCCGACACTTTAGTAATGGACGATAACTACGCTGTGGGAGTCTGTGGAGGGCCGAGATCTCCGGGTGTCCTGATATCGAGTGGGCTCCTCCCCACCTTCTTCTCTTTGGGAGTTTAGGTTGATTTACTCTTTCTTACTCCCTATATTGCAGGTGTTAATGTTATTCCTTTTCCTTTCTCTTCTCTCTTCTTTCTTGTCTAAATTTCGGGTTCTTAAAGGGCGACAGGCACTCTGTGGGGGGGGGGGGTAGGCCGTAGCCTCCACAATGTTGCAGGGTGGGCGGGGTATTTTGGAAACTTTTTAGTTCTATGGGCCTTCTTTTTTCTATTTTCTGCGCTTTCTTCATCTGATTCGATTCTGGGTCCGGGTTGGGGTTGGCAGGGTAGGAGCGGCGCTGGGTGGGGTGCGTAAATGATGGGTGATGACTTGCAGTTGTTTTGCACCGCCACATTGTCATTGATGTTAACCTCCATTATTGTTTTCAGCTACAACGCCGCTTACCCATGTTGTGAAGTTATTGTGTGGACTCGAATCTTCTTAGTTCTTAATCTTCACTGACTTATATTATGATGAAAACGCAAACAAAAAAACTTAAAAATTAACCTTCAATTCTCCTCTTCCCTGGCGTCATGATTCTTCCCAGTGTAATGCTCATTGATTGTTGAACTTTTAACTATTGCTGCTGGGGACCTGTAATGCTTGCACCTGTGCTGACGAAGTATCGTGGCCGGCCTGACGGTTGTAGGCCCGTATTTGTTCTTTTATCCATGCACAATAAAGGTTTTCAAAAATTAAAAAAAAAAAAAAATGAATAAATATGACTTCCAAACAACTGCAATGTATTTTCCTTCTTAGACGGCCCATGAAGGCGCAGTACCAAAAAAGCAAATGTTTTTCAGAGGGCACCGTGGCAAGCTGACCAGTGGGATGAGTGTATTGTAGGATACATTTAAACAAGATTACAGAAAGACTACCATAGAAACATGGATAGACTTTTTGACAACTGCTTATATTGTACTAGCCTTTCTCAAGACAAAACAAAGCAACATGTAATTAATATTGACCATTTCATTATTCTTTGTCTTAATAAAATATGTTGCTGTAAATGTCTTCTGCACATGCTAATAAGGTTCTGACGGCTCAAAGTTTGACACAGAGTAATGACTCTAAATAGTGGTCAATTATACAGGTGATGCTGGTGTTTTGTACTAACTGTATCAAATTCGCAATGTATGTGTTTCCACTGCAGGGTTTGCAGCTTATTTTCTCATCCCAGCTTTCCTACTTCCCTCTGATTGTTTGAGGTGCAGTTGTTTATAAAATTGGTTTATTCAGAATCTGGTTATTTACAGCACAGTCATAGCTTGGATAACGTATTTCCTCTCTGATGTATCACTAGACAACAAACAATTCCGAACCAACAATATTATAAAAAAAAGTGTTCCTCAAGGTTATGCACTCTCTTCAGGATTTTCCAGCTGTTGAATGTCAGAGTATCACATATAGGAAGTATGTCTGATAAAAATATTGTGTCCTAAACATCGTTTACGCAAAATACCTCCTACTGGGTGTACATTTTGAAATATTAATACCAACGGTGCAATCTTTTTTTTGGCAATATTTAGGCAGCCGCGTAGCTAGGGGCGGTCCGCCCCAGGCGGCACCTTGATTGAGGCGGCCGCGGCCCGCCCGACACTCACTGTCACTACTGACTGACTGTCACTGCGGCCGCGGTGGCCCTGTCTTTGAAGCTCCGGTCGGTGTAGGGATCAGCGCAGAGATACAAGCCCTGTGTGACTGTGGCACCTGGCGGCGCTTGAAATAAAATTGAATACATTATACATACAAATTACAAATACATGATGCAGCAGCCTGGAATAAATAATCATTATCGGTTCGACCGACGACGTCACCGACCGTTGTTGGGCCCCCTCCCCCACCTCCCACCTCCCAGTGCACACACACTACTCTCAGTCAGGGCCGTCAATCAGCGCCGTGCGCGGTGCGCACGAGCGCAACCAATGACGGCCCTGTAAGGACCGTTGGGCCAGACCTCGCCGCACCGTAGCCAGCCATGTGTGTGACAGGCCGGCGCGTTACGCGCTGTGCAAGTTCGCGCTCACATTGCCCCTCCCGTCGTCCTACTGTCGGAGAAGAAGTGCGTGGAGAGAGACTGAGACCACCGTGACAGACCACCATCATTCAAATTGTGCGTCCGTCCGTCGTGCCTGGCCCTGCTGCAGCCCACCACAACCAGCCTGTTGTTTTTTTTACTGTCTGTGGCTCAGTGGCTGCGGGCGCCGGGCGGCAGTGGCACGCAACTATTAAATTCAGCAGGTGAGAGAAGAAGAATAATGAAATGTACCGCCCGTCTCACCGTCCGGTTCGTCCACCACATGAATGATTACAATGATTGTAATCATTCAGGTGGACGGACAATGATTGCACCGCAGCAGCACCATGAATCTGTCTGCACATTCAATGCGCCGCGACTGCCGGAGTTCATAGTCGTCTCAGACTGACCCAGAGTGCAATGCAGACCAATTAGTTTGGCAAAGTTTCTTTGTTACGACGATGGGTGTTATGTCGTTGTGTTTTTATCATGCATCTTTTCCTTTCATTAGATTCTAGTTCTTTTCTCTAGGATTCTACTTAGAATAGGAATTCTCCTATGTTCTTAGAATAGGAATGTGTTGTATATTCCAGGTCAGTTACGACCTGAAGCTGTTTGTGGATGAGGCAATTAAACTGGACTCCTGAACTTCATTTGATTTCCTGTTTGCTTTATTTGGGAAACACCACATTAATATTGGCGACGATCCTACCTCTGAAAGCCTCAACACGCAGCTGTCCTTATCTCGATCTACCTCCCCAGCGGCTGTACTGCATAGAAAGGAAGCAAAGTCTTCCCAGCGGCTGTTTCGACGAATCGAAAAGAAGAAAGAAAACTCCTTGATGCGGTGAGGAGTACGGCGGGAGGTTATTAAAAAAAAAAGGGAACGTAAAAGAAAGAAAATATATAATGCGCGTTGTTTAAAAGTGAAGCCGTTAAATGCGCTCGGGCTGCTCGCGTGTCTTAGCGCGTGTCACAAGAAGGCTCCGTGCGTTTCAATGACGCATCACGCAACGTAATCAGGAAGTCTTCCTGCGTTTCAAGCCTCGCTGAGCACTAATGATACAAACGCGCATTCAGAAGGAATAGAAAGAACACTGTTTGTTCACATTCATAATGTGAAAGAACGAAGAGAGAAAGAACGTTCTCTAGATTAGAACGTGGCTTTGTTCAGGAAGTTAAAGGAACGGTGATCTCACAATGCTAATTCAATTATTACTGAAAGAAAGGCCATTTCTTTAGAATAAAAAAAAAAAAAGAGACAAAGAGAAAACAAGTTAACAGAACTTTATCAAACAACAATATACTTAACAAAGACAATGGTTTAAATCAAGATTAAATAAAAAAAAAGGAATCTATAAGAACACAGCAAAATATAAGAAGAGTAAAGAGTGTATTATATATAAAAAAAAGAAGGAGAAAGAAAATGCAGAATGTAACCCAACCAGCATTCTTTTTGATAAGTCCAGGTGAACCAAATGTGAAATGGCAGAAATGGAAGAAGATATTCGCAAATTATGCGAGGGTTTGTGGCACAAACCTGAGTGCAGAGAGGAAACATTCTTTACTGTTACACTGTTTAGGAGGAGAAGGGCAGGATGTATTGGAACACTTGCCAGAGCTCACAGCGGCAGAACAGAGAAACTTAAATGAGTACGAAATAGCCATAGAACAATTAGATCGTCATTACCTCCCAAGGTTGAGCACAATAATGGAGAGATACCATTTTGGCCTAAGAGGTCAGAAAAGGGATGAGTCCGTTGAAGACTATGTATCCGCTCTAAGAAAATTGGCTTCTTCGTGTAAATTTGGACAAACATTAGAGGAAAGAATAAGAGACCAGTTTGTTTTAAAGTGTGCTCACGACAGCATTCGAAAGGAGCTATGGCTAAAGGATGAACCACCCTTAGAGGAAGTGCTTGTAATAGCAAAACAAGTAGAACACATGACCAAATGTGTAGATGAACTGAAAGGGGAAAAAGAGAAGATGGTGGAACCTGAGAAGAAAGCAGAATCCAAAGTAGAAGAAGTTGTTTGTCAAGTTCAAAAAGAGAGAAAAGAAGACAGTGGGAAAAATGACAATGGGATGAATAGGTTTAATCCAAGTTTTAATATGTCTAACAAATTTTCTTGTTTCAGATGTGGCAACCCCGGTCATTTAGCTAATTCACCAAACTGTCCTGCATTGAAATCTATTTGCAATGAGTGTGGGAGAAGAGGTCACTTTTCAAAATGTTGTAGAACAAAAGGTAATAAAAGGGACAATACATACAAGAAATGGACACAACCACAGGTAAAAACGGTTACGTTTCAAATTAGTAGTGGAGTATTAGAACATCCCACACATTTAGTTAAAGTGGATGATGCCATGATTGAATTTAAATTTGATTCTTGTTCTCAGATCACCATGATTGATACAGAGTTACTGCACAAAACTTTTGGAAAAAATGTAAAGTTGTTCAAGAGTAATATTTTACCCTTAGGTTATGGAAGTAAACCAATTAAGATTCTAGGTTATTTTATGGCCACTATGGAATTAGGATGCAGAATCATTCCAGGGAAAATTTATGTAACGAATTTTGGTGATGCCCTAATTAGTTGGCGAGACCAACGTGATCTTGGGGTTACACTGGATCCGAATGACACCCCTCAGGTGAGAATGCTTGAAGTTGAAAACTTGTCCGACATGTTCGCAGAAAAGTTTCCTTCTGTGTTTAAGGATAAGTTAGGTTGTTTAGTTGGCTACAAGCATTGTATCAAGCTAAAGAAGAATGCGATTCCAATAGTAGCAAAGGTTAGAAGGATTCCACTTGCAGAGCAAGTGAAGGTTCAAAAAGAGATTGAGAAACTAATTGCGAATAACATAATAGAACCTGTAGAGGCTACGGAATGGTTGGCTCCTATTGTTGTAGCAAAGAAGCCAACTGGGGAGATTCGTTTGTGTATTGATCTAAGAGCATTAAACAAGGAGGTGGTGGTAGACAGATTTCCGTTACCCAATATAGATGAGATAGTAGGCACGTTAGAGGGAGCAAGATACTTTACCACCCTGGATCTGGCATCTGCCTACCACCAAGTTGAGTTGGATACCTCTTGTCAAGACTTAACTGCATTTATAACACCGATGGGTACCTTTAGGTTCAAAAGAATGCCTTTTGGATTAATATCAGCTGCCTCTGTATTTCAGAGAATCATGACTCACATACTTAAAGGGCTTCGAGGGGTAAAATGTTACCAAGATGATCTTCTAATATATGGGTCAGACTTGCAAGAACACAATGAATGTGTGTGTGATGTGTTGAAAAGATTGTCTGACTCTGGCCTGTCACTCAAAAAAGAAAAATGTAAATTTGGCTTTGAAGAGGTCAACTACCTGGGTCACTGTATTAAGAGGGAAGGTGTTTTTCCTAAATCTGATTTAGTTGCTTCCATCAATAATATGGCAGAGCCTGTCAATAGAGATGAGTTGTTATCCTTTCTCGGGATGGTAGAATTTTATGGGAAATTTATTATACATTTTGCTGATAAGACAAAGAACATGAGGAGACTCACTGGAAAAAGTGTCACATTTGACTGGTCTGATGAGTGCAAAAAGGAATTTGAGGGCATAAAAGAAGAATTAAAGAAAGCTCCATGCTTGCAAGCATTTGTTCCTGGTTTACCTACGTTCATATTCACCGATGCGAGTGACAAAGGTTTAGGAGCAGTTTTGGTGCAAAATAAACACGACCACGATTCCTTAATTGCATGTGCTTCCAGGTGTCTTCGTGGTCCGGAATTAAACTATTCCGTAATTGAAAAGGAATCATTAGCTATTTATTGGGCTCTAAAGAAATTCAAAAATTTGGTTTGGGGGACTAAATTTGTTGTCAAATCAGACCATAAGCCATTGAGAGAAGTTTTTTGCAAAAAGGGCTTGGATTCTATCTCTTCTCGAATTAGGAGGTGGATAATATCCTTACAAGAATTTGACTTTGAAGTGCAATATTTACCGGGTGTGTCGAACAAGGCTGCTGATTGTTTTTCTAGGTTGATAAAAGATGGTGATACAGGTAGTGATGATGAGTTTGTTGATGAAGAAGACCACCTCAATGTTTGTGAAGTTACAGAGGGAGTAGTAGGTAAGGATGAGTGGAAAGAGGAATTGTCAAAGGATGAGGAGTTGAATAGGGTAATGTCTCAATTAAAAGATAATAAGCGTCTAGATAAACCCTGGTCTTTAGTTTCTCAGGAGCTGTCTATTTCTGATGACATGCTAACTCGTGGTCTGAGGCTCATACCTCCTTGCTCTTTAAGGAAAAAGTTGTTGTTGCATGCACATTCTGGACACCTAGGCATAGTAAAAACCAAAGAGATGATTCGTACTCAGTTCTGGTGGCCAGGTATGGACTTAGAAATAGAACGAATGGTTAGAGACTGTGTCGAATGCTGTGCAAGTGACAAGATTCTAAAAGTCAGACAAATGCCTATGGTATGTAGGGAATTACCTAATCATCCTTGGGATGAATTAGCCATTGATATCTTAGGGCCTCTCACTGGAGTTTCTGACACACCTTATCTGATAGTCTTAATTGATTTATACTCACGGTGGATAGAAGTACGCGCAGTTAGTGAGATTACGTCAACTTCAGTCATAAAATTTTTATCTGATATATTTTTGAGAGAGAGTTTTCCTAATAGCATATTGTCAGATAATGGTCCACAGTTCTGTTCTAGCTTGTTTGATGATTATCTTAAGAAATGTGGGATATTACACAAGCGAACGTCATTATACCATCCAGAAACAAATGGTGCTGTTGAGAGGGTCAACCGCACATTGAAAGAATGCATTCAGCTCGCAAGAGCTAGTGGCTTAAATTGGAAAGATGCGTTAAGGGAAAGAATAGATGCATATCGTTGTTCCCCTCACTCAACTACTGGGAAATCTCCTTTTGAGCTACTCAGGGGTAGAGTTCCGAACACTATGTGGTGTCCAGGTTGGATGAATCTGAAGAAGGGGTTTGTGGACAATCGTGTTGGTGCTTGGAGAGAGAGAGAAATAGAAAAACAAACTTGTAGGAAAACATATTTTGACAAAGTTAAATGTGTTAAATTTCATGAAGTTAAGGTTGGTGACCTTGTAAAAATAAAGGCACCTGTAGGGAGAAGGTCCTGGTCAAAGTACACCAATGTCAGGCCCGTCATTAAAGTGTTTGGTAATGCTATCAAAACACAAGATGGGAGAATTTGGAACAAAAGTCGAGTTGTGGTTGTCAAATCGAAAAACATTCCCCAGGCTGACTGTGACACCCACTCTAATCTTTTTGCCATGAACAGCCCTTCTCGCTCCTGTGCCAACTTCTCACCCAATACTCGTGTGAGGAGTCAAAGGTTACGCAGTGCTCCTATGTACATGAAAGATTATGTGTAAGCATTGCTCATAATTCTTTTTATTTGTCAACACGTTTTTCTTCTTATGTTTATTCTTCAGCTTTTTATTTATTGTAAAGAAGGGAGATGTGTTATGTCGTTCTGTTTTTATCATGCATCTTTTCCTTTCATTAGATTCTAGTCCTTTTCTCTAGGATTCTACTTAGAATAGGAATTCTCCTATGTTCTTAGAATAGGAATGTGTTGTATATTCCAGGTCAGTTACGACCTGAAGCTGTTTGTGGATGAGGCAATTAAACTGGACTCCTGAACTTCATTTGATTTCCTGTTTGCTTTATTTGGGAAAAACACCACAATGGGTTCATGATTTTACCCAAAAATAAAGAAGCAGCTGAAGTTGCATTGCACACTTTTTAGCCATCACTAGCATTACAGTGCATTCAGTCATGGCTTGTGACCCACCATTTGTACCTTTTTTAATTTGAAGTTTATTTAAATGTCTGCATTGCACTCTGGGTCATGAAAAAATATTTTAAAACGCCTGCTATAGTTGGAAAAATAAATCGGAAAAGAATTGCTTTCTGTATACAATGCACCCATAAGATCAATAATTTGCTTCGTGAATCAGTGTGCATTTGAGATGTACAGTTGCCCCTCATACATTGAAATGCAGGCATTCCATTGGAGAGAACGATGCGCCAAACAGTATGAGGAGTGGGGGGATACTCCTGTCACTATGTACTGTTAAAAAAATCGGTAAGCCACGGCGCTGCAGGCCCTCTGGTCAGTCTCTATAGCAGGCTCTTTAAAATATTTTTTCATGACCCAGAGTGCAATGCGGACCAATTAGTTTGGCAAAGTTTCTTTGTTACGATGGCTTCATTTTACCCAAAAATAAAGAAGCAGCTGAAGTTGCATTGCACACTTTTTGGCCATCACTAGCATTACAGTGCATTCAGTCATGGCATGTGACCCACCATTGTACCTTTTTTAATTTAAAGTTTATTTAAATGTGTATTTACAACAAGGAAATGATCATTGATTGCCCATAAGCATCAACTATGTGCAACTGAAACTAAAACGCTACGGGCAACCTACCTTTCAGATCAGACATCACACTGGTGAATTTAAAGGGACTGAACAGTAGTGATAGGGGGGGTCAAGAGCCAGTAGTCCAAAGTTATAACGAATTATCAATTGCACTGAATCCACTTCGTACTCTGTCTCAGCCGTGCTAGAAGTGTAACTGACAGCCCCTCAATAATATTGATACATACTGAGTTTCCTTTGCATGTCAACCACCCGCACGCTCTTAAGTCATGTGTAAAAAATTATTTATTGATGAAACTCAATAAATAGCTGCTTCCGTAAAACATAAGACATGTAATCAATCAGATACAAAAGGGGATGATGGACGAAGCGTTTGAGCCAATCAAACACTCACCCACAGTCAACTGATCTGGGTTTATCCCATCACCATTCTTTAGCTCACTCAGCCACCCCAGTTCAGACATGGCCATATACAAATCAGTCTGACCCTGTGCCTCATGGGAACAGTCCAGCCCGAACTGCCAAGCCATGTCTTCCCTGGACCGGAAACAGCATCCTGGGACCGGTTTCGGATTCATAATCCTCATCAGTTGTAATCAATCAGAACAGCATCGAAACCAAGAAAAAACACCATTGGTAAGAACTATTATTTAATACACCGTAACTACACAAGTCCAAACACATAGCTAGACATCCATCTTCTCCTATAAGTTGGATACCTTCAAAGTGTTAAGATACCTTTTTAATGGGTCATCTCAATTTGGATATATATATTTTTTTAAAAGTGGTAACAACTGATATTGATTTCCTTCTGTTCTGCATGACTGTGTTTAGGCATGTTGATATTAAGGTTTAATACAAGGGTTAATAGTAATGGCAAAGGAGCTGCACTGATATACCACTCAGTGATGACTATAGTTCACTTCACTTATGGCCTTGGCTGGAGCTGAGGTAAATTTCAGGTAATAGGAGTAAACTATTAGAGAATGGTAGCATGACTGCTGCACAGCGCTCTTATTTAGGGACGTGGTCACCATATCCGCTGTAGGCATTTGGAGGAAGCCTAATGAATTAGTGGTGATACACAAGTTAACCAGTTGGTTGTGTATCCAGTCTGTGTTGGCAAGGTGGAGCCGACTGACCCCTTTGTACTGTGTTTAGTTCTAAGGGCACACAGTGAGTCAGTCCCTGTGATAATAATTAATTTGCTGTTTTTGAAAGGTAAAGAAACACGGACTTCGACACTGTTAAGTTAGTTTTGGGTCCCCAGAGCACATCACGTTTGTGCAGGTCCCCACTGCTTTAATGGGGGGACTACGATGTATGGTCATGTAATGTCAGCTGTAGATTATGGATCCCTTAACAGTGTCATGTATGTGCATGTTTGCTTTGTGCTGAGGGGTAATTGTTCACACAGCTTTCTGATGGATGTCAGATGTGTGTTTTCTGAGTCCCCAGATAGATCATGCAGTCTGTGTGTTCTCTTTTGTACTGCCAGTCACCGTTGTATTCAACTGTCTAGCCTTTGACCGTTTCATGTATGTGCATGTAACTTGCATGATCGAAGAAACCATTAGAAGCAATACTACGTGTCTCTCCTCAGAGACTCGGACATCTTTCAAGTGCTCACCGACCTTTTTCACCAGCACCCCCCCCCCCCCACCCCACAGGGGGCGGCAATCTGAGGGGTAGCCCCGGGCGCCACAAGCTCTAGCTACGCCCCTGTATTTAGGACATGATATTCAGGCAATGCTCACAATGATAATCCAGTTTTGGGTGGGTCATGGGTATATTTATGATGAAGTAGATGGTCCTCCATCCCACACCGCTTTATTATTCCATAAACTTTCTACTGGCCCAATCTGCACGGTTCTATAAAATGCACTTTATTGTGGGACATAACATGGAGAAATGAAAGAAAACATGTGCTCTTGATAAACTGAAATCACCAATATTAAAAGGCAGGAAGTGAGTCAGTGTCTTAGAGAGCTACCACCTTGCAGTCAACTACAATAGGTGAATAGGTGGATAGTGGTGCCTCTGTCACTGGATTCAAACTACATATCAAGGGCTTTGGCACCAAGACCAACATCAACTGCATAACCTAACCCATGAATCAGAGACTTCTGGTGTGCAGAATGTAGAACAGATAAATAAAGAGTCTGTGCTGCCAGCCTGTCTACCTAAACAATAGAGCAACCCCTTCCGTGAGTGTACAATATTTGACCTACAAAGGGGACTTCACTTTTGTAGCTGGTCTTTTGGGTTCAAACCTCGGTTGGCTTTCCTGCCAGGAATAGATTCACACCTGTTCCAGTGACAGGCCCTTGTTGTTTCTTCCTGGGAGTCATTTAGACTTCTCCCAAGGACAGCAAAAAGCTGCTTGTTGGCCAGCAACCATCACTGGCTGCTGAAAATGTGGAAAAGAGAGTGGCACCTTTCTAAAAGATGCTTTTACTCAAAAGTATCATTAAATTTGACTTGGGCATCGAGCACGGTTTCTTAAAGTACAACCCTGTACTCTCTAATGGGGCTACAAACCTTTCCACAGAAAAATAAACATTTTGGGATTTTTACTGTTAGGGCATATAAAAATATATGTCCTACACTTTAATATACAGTGTCCTGCCTTAGGACTTGATGCACCTACCTCAGAGGTGACGTATATTTTAAAAGGGGGTTTTAACTTTAGCATTGGTTTAAAACGCAAAGTCAAGTTCACAGTTTACAACTTCTCTGCCACCTAGCAATGGCAGGCTGGGAGTCATGTTTTTGCCTTTTTACACTCGTGGTGGCACAACTAGCTCTGCAGTCCATGAGGTACATGTTAACTTAGAGGTCTTAGGTGGCCATGGTACCATATACTAAGGACTTACAAGTAAATTTACTTATGCTAATTGAGTGGAAGCCAACTAAAGATGTTTTACCTAAGGGTCAGAGCACAGATCCTGAGTCTGGTTTATCCGGGCTCGGGCCTTTCAAAGTCATTCCATTTGTGCGTAGAAGTCACAATTTGGGCCTAGAGTGGGGGTGGACCCACACAAAGGGCTGGCTCCTCACAATCTACTCAATCCCTTTTGCAACAAAAAAAAGCATTGGTAGGTACTTCTGTGAAGAAGCTGTCTGGAGATTCTTGGATACTTATCAACCTTTGTAAATCTTTATAACTCCAGTTTCCTGCTAAAATTATTGGAAAAGAAGAAAACGTCTTTTTGCCCCTCGTGACAAGGTACCATGGTCAGTTTGCCACTGGAATCAAGCTGTACCTGCTTGATGAGCTCTTGTCATGGCGAAACTAGTCCTGGGTTGCTTCTGTTCTGGTTTATTGAGGAGCTGGCCAGGCAGTATGGGCTGGACTGTTTCCGTAAAGAGCAGGGTCAAGGCTGATTTGCACATGGCTGGGTGCCAACTGAGGTGGTATGGTGATGAACAAAATGATGGGTTGTGATGCTATCCTGAGCGATTGCAAGTGGTTTGGCAAATTGCATGCCTTTCTCTCATCACCTTTTGTGTGTTTGATGTTCTGCCCTTAGTGGCAAGGGTATGCCCAGAGGTGGGTCCCGTACTCACTGTGACACTATAAACCAAGTTATACCTGGCCATTGAGTCCTTAGCAGGGTGAAACGGTCCTAGTTTGCTTGTGTTCTAGTTCAGTGAGGACCTGGCCTGGCAGTTCAGGCTGGACTGTTTCCACGCGGAGCAGGGTTACTGGCTAATTTGCTAATGGCTGAGTTTACTCTGAGGTGGCATGATGAGCAAAAGAACAATAGTTTGAGATGTTACCCACATCGATTGCCTGTGGTAGGACAATTTACAAGCATTCCTCCCATGACCTTTTGTGTGTTTGTTATTGTACAGTTACTCATATCTTTCTTTAGATAACTTTATTTCGGTCATAGACCATAAAAGTGCAGATAAAATACATACAGAACACAATAATAAAATCCATAAATATAAACAGTTAGATTTGGTGGTTAAAAAGTTATTAAACAGTAAGTTATCAAAAGAGACTCAGGTAAAAAAAAAAAAAAAAGGAACAAAGAAGAAGAGGGACAGTTGGTACAAGTTATTTCCATTGAACCTTAAAGAAAGCCTTTCCTTCTGCGCCACATACCATGTAGGAAACGGGAGACAGCAAAGACAACAAGGGGGGGGGGTATCATATGTTAAGACCCTGCACACCTGCACACATTGCCTAAGTCCCAAGTTTGTACATAGGGGAATCAGCCAACATTTTCGTATTTTACTGTACGCCGGGCAAAAGAACATAACATGCACCACATCTTCTCGGGTACAGTTGCAGGCTGGACAGCTTCCCTCATCAATGTTGGCCCATTTGGAAGTAAACGCCCTAATGGGCAGGCAGCCGTGTCTCAGTTGGGTGTATAATTTCCTTGCGAGGGGAGGTTGCACTACATCTAGGAATTCCTCCCTCTGGGAATACATTTTTACTAACAGAAACGCAGCAGAGAGCCTACCCAGAGTTGTCGAGCACGGTAATGCATGGTTGTTTTGATACCTCACATAGGCCAGCAACTCTGACCTAGGTAGCCTCGGGCAGCTCAGCTCGGGGGTCTCCCATAGCAGGGGCAAACCTACATTATAGGAAAGACCCTTGATATGGGATAACCAAGAAATGTTTTTGTTCTTTTTTAGTCCCCAAACCTCAAGAAATTCTGCTCTAAAGGCTGAAAGCTCGGGTACAGACCAGAGCCTTCTCCAGTAGAGCAGGGGTCGTGCAGCTGCCAATTCCTAAATGGACTCCAGGCCCATATCTAGTCGCAGGGGTGTGAGTGGTGTACTTTGAGGTAGGCCCACCAAATTTCTCATAAAGGACTGTTCAACCTTTAAGAGGCTCAGTGTATTCTTGTGTCCCCAGAGTTCTGCGCCATATACAGCTGCTGTCCTGGCCTGGAGTCTATAGATCTCAAGGACAGGAGCAACAGGTTTAAAATCCGATGTTTTGTGGAGTTTACCAATACCCCCTTCAGTCTGTGAGAGTCTCAGGGCTGATTTAGATATTTGGCGGCCCCAATCAAAGTCCTCTGTCACAGTAACAGCAAGGTAGACAAAGGTTTTCACCCGTTCAAGGGGGATGCTGTTCAAAACAGGGTTAGGGCGGGTATGCCTCGGCGGATTGAAGATCATAAACTTCGTTTTCTCCAGGTTTACCTCCAATCCCCGCGAGGCACAGAAAATTACAAACCCGGCCAAGACCCGCTGGATGCCTGTTGATGTTCGGGATAACAGCAGAGTGTCATCCGCGAACATCAGAGCGGGCACTGACCAGAAGCTAACCTGGGAGTGTCATTATCCTTAACACCATTTAAGGCGTCCACCAGGCCGTTGATGTAAAGGCTGAATAGTGTTGGAGCCAGGACGCACCCCTGACGAACGCCCCTAGATACAGGGAAGCGAGCCGAAAGGTCCCCATTCCTTCTACACCTAACCTGGGCGTAGTTCCCTGCATGGAATCTAATCAAGACGCCGAGTAGATAGGACGGGAGGCCCAATTCTTCCAACACCTTCCACAATCTTACCCTGGGCACAAGATCGAATGCGGCCCGCAGGTCCACAAAAACAAGGTAGAGGCTGCCACCTTCTACTCTTGCAGTTTTCCAGAATAGGACCTGGTTTCAAAAAATTTGGTACATGGTCGAGATGCCAGATCTAAATCCGGCCTGGAGAGTAGTCAGAATTTCATGTTCCTCCATCCATCCTTGTATCCTGTCCAATATGATTCTACCCATTAGTTTTTGAGTTGTATCTATAAGGCTAATGGGCCTATAATTCGATGGGGTTAGCGGGCTGCCCTTCTTATAGATGGGGACGATCTCAGCTCCCAACCAGGTGTCCGGTAGGTCAGACCCCCTAAGGACCGCATTGAACAGGATTACAAGGTAAGGTGCCCAGATTTTAGGATGGGAGCGAAACAAGTCACCTGGCAGTCTATCAAGGCCTGAGTCTTTGTTCGGGAGCAGTCTTTCAATGGCAGATTCCACTTCCTTAAGGGATATACCCTCTCCGTTTTCAGTGGGGGTCGCCTCCCGAGTATCCAGGTGGTCCAGACGTGATCCCGTGCCCACGAACCCCAGTGATCGAGACCCAAGTGAGAGGTCTAGGGCCGGGAATGATGGGAGGGCCGTGGCCCCAACTAACATCTGATCCAGGCCTAGGGTCACATGATCGTCACACTCAAGACTTGTATAGAGTGCTCCGAAGTGTGCCTCCCACACTGAGGGAGCAATATTCAGGGAAATAGCCTCACCTCCCCCTTTTACACCTAAGTTAACTATGGCACAAAACGACTTGGCATCTTTTGAGAGGAGCGCAGATCTCAGTTTTTCCCACCTCGTTTCCTCCCACTCTCTCTTACCCCTAATAATTACCTTTTTATACAGCAGTCTAGATGACCTAATTTTTACACTGTCTTTAGGTTTAACTGCTATGAGGAGATCCCTTTTTGCCTTCTTACAGGTATCATCAAACCAGGGGTGCATCCTAACCCCACATCGTTTATTTCTACTCACGGGGTAAAACACATCCCCAAGTGCCACAGCTAACTGCCTATGTATTTCAACGGCTGGACTGTTTCCGTAAAGAGCAGGGTCAAGGATGATTTGCATATGGCTGGGTGCCAACTGAGGTGGTATGGTGATGAACAAAATGATGTGTTGTGATGCTATCCTGAGTGATTGCAAGTGGTTTGGCAAATTGCATGCCTTTCTCCCATCACCTTTTGTGTGTTTGATGTACTGCCCTTAGTGGCAAGGGTATGCCCTGAGGTGGGTCCCGTACTCACTGTGACACTGTAAACCAAGTTCCATTGACTCCTTAGCAGAGTGAAACAGTCCTAGTTTGCTTGTGTTCTAGTTCACTGAGGACCTGGCCTGGCAGTTCAGGCTGGACTGTTTCCATGAGGAGCAGGGTTACTGGCTAATTTGCTAATGGCTGAGTTTAATCTGAGGTGGCATGATGAGCAAAAGAACAATAGTTTGAGATGTTACCCACATCGATTGCCTGTGGTAGGACAATTTACAAGCATTCCTCACATGACCTTTTGTGTGTTTGTTATTGTACAGTTACTCATATCAATAGGTTGCTTCCATCTTGCTCTTGTGAGAACTTAACAACATATACTGCAGCTGGCCATATACTATTCCTAGTGGTTGCTAATCTACTACTACTGGATGGAGTCCAGAGAATATACTACACATGAAGCAAGATCGCATCTCCTAAAGGTAATACCCTTCATCAAATGCCATTTTCCTGGGCCACATTTAAACTATTTGGTACAGATCCCTCCAAAGATGGTTGGTATCTGCGTAAGCAACTGCATCTGTTCCTACACCTTTTCTCAATAACCGTACGTTACGATATCTACACTCTTGTTGAAACAAAGTGGGATCCATTACTGCCATACATGCATGATACCAAAACAATGCCCATGTAGAAGAGACTGTAATTAAACAACTTTTAGACAATCATACTCTTGCCTCTAACACTTAAGTGCCCCATCTCTCATTCTATTTCAGTTCAAATGCAGGCATTGCAGCAAAAAAAAACTAGGGCTGGTCAAACAATTCTGCTCTGTTGGTGGAGTTTTCCCCACTCTGCTCTTGGTGCTGAGTGCAGAGCTCTGAAAAACCCTGAGAAGTGGCACGGAGCCGATTTTGTCTCCCAAGTAGCTTGCCAATGGGAAGTTGGTGAGTGCTCGCGAGAAAAAAATCACACGCTAGACTTCCCGGCAAGTCGTGACCGCTCCCGTTGAGAAATCTACCATTCGCGTTGAGGGAGCTGCGGCTCGAGTAGAATGTCTACGCGAGTGGCAGAAACCATCAGCGCCCCCTAGGGTGACATGTAGTGACATTTGTGCTGATTTTACAGTGCAGAACAAACTCCCAGCACTAATAATCAGTGTGAGCATGACAACTTTACATACTCAGCCACAGGCGGAACTCCGCAGAGCGCAGCAGAGTATTTTTGTCACTTTGAAGAATTCTGCAGAGTAAAACTTTGCGAACTCTGCCCATGCTTAAAAAAAAAGAACAATAAGAGCCAACTCAGGTCTCACACGCAACATCAAAAAACGACCTATATAAGCAACATGCTCGACATACACTCTTCCGATTATAGAACTTCCAAAGAACATTATACTACCCACCATCTACGATATGAAATATAAAAAGGATCACTGACATATTATTGATGCACACAACAGCGAAACTCAAAAATTGTGGAAAATAAATATTGTTGACAAAAATATAATCATCCTATACCTAACTAATAAAACCACTAATATCAAGAACACGAATATCATTGTTGAAAATATTGATTTTTACTTACATCAGAAACACAAATATCAGAAACAAAAATATTGTCAACTTTAAATAAAAATATAATATGTTACAAAATATCGATTCACACAATATAGACCGCAATAATATTGCAAAAACTAAATCATTATCATTAATGCATTTTTAATCACAACTTTGGGCCTCCTTACGATGTTGATCAGAAAGCAATCCGAGCGAATCGTCCTAGGAAACGATCCGCCGTATTACGATGCACTGCATGCAAAACTCCCACCAAGTCGGTCGGATAGCATTCAGCCCATATGTGTCGTTTGGAAACAATTCTGAACCGGCCAAGTTGGTCCAAATGCCATCGCATATGCATTCCACTTAGGAACAAGACTCGGCTGACCTAACAAACAGATTATGATGTATCTAACGCGGTTTCGGAACCGTGTCGGTTTGTGTTACACATGGCATGTGTAAAATCACAAAATCAAACACATCATCAAGCATAGGTCGCACCAAATAAAAAAAGGGATTTAGATATTAGGCACGCCCCCCAATCCATCTATATAAAGGGCCAAAAAATGACCATGATCCTTTTCACAGACACCACTACTGCCAGCCCATAGGAGTCTGTATATATTCCTTGCTCTCTGTCTTACAAACGCTCACACACTTAACCCACCACACAACTTGCACAGACTGTTTTTTTATATTACTTCTTAGAAACACACAATCTGTTTTATATTCACACTCACCCTCACCTTCACACTCACACTTACCCTCACCCTCACCATGCTCCAGAGGAAGCAGCCACGTTTTAAAGCAAAAGGAGTTGATAGTGCTTGTAGATGAAATAGTCAAATTTGAGTCACATTTATTTGGGACCCTAGTCCAACAGACCCCCATCACCCAGAAAAATAGGATGTGGGACAGGATAGTCAACAAGGTAAATGTAGTAGCCAACACACCACGTTCAATGGAGGATATCAGGAGAAAATGGTTTGAAGTTAGAAGAAGGGTCAGTAAACTGATATTAAAAGACCCGGAAAATGCCCAAAGGACTGCCGGTGGCCCTCCTGCACCACCTTTGCACTTGACTTCCTGGGAGGAGAAAGTGGGTGCCATCCGTCTGCCAGAGATCATCCATGGACTCAAAGAAGGACCAGAGTCTTGTAAGTAGCTACTCCACATTCCATTAAAGTTAGTAATTACACCTCTGCAGACACAACTTTAAAGGTCCACGTTAACTAAATCACTGTTTTTAGATTTAAAATAAATACTCAATGAGCATGTGATGTGTATGTCACATAGATAACCCACATACCTGCTATGAAAATAATAATGCTCAAAACTAATAACATGTACACACCTTGCAAACTCACAACAAGGCTTTCCGCTCCAAACACCAGTCTCCGGTGTCAGTCATCCTGCCAGCACATTTCCACTCACTATCAGGAAAACAGAGTCACAGGTAGGCTGGTTGGGATGGGTGGGAAGGGATGTGTAGGACAGAGCCTGATAAGAATTGTAGTTATAGCCAACACTCCTTCTGCCACCTAGGGGAACCAGCTCATCCGGGCCTTCAGGTAACCAACAGTGAGGGGAAGTGTACTTGCAAGATGGCTGACACTGCTGCATGGTATTCACCTTGAAACCAACTCCCATCAAAGCCTTGTGCACCAAACACCCTGCAACAGTGTCAGGCATATTGATAGTACACCTCCATTCACTGTCAGGTACCCATAGGCACAAATGAACTGTTTGGGCTGGGTAGGAGGAGGAGTCTTTGCACTAGCTACATATCCCATCAGACCCTGTCCTAAAAAAAACGTGGCTGGGGCTTTAAACACGCCCTTTAATCCTTTAAAGGACGCCCTCGAACACCCATGTTCTTCATAAGGATGACTGCAGGCTATTTGGGACCCTGCTAAATGAGGGTGATGTCCCCATGTGCAACCTTCGCGTGGCAACATCCTCAGCATAAGATAAGCTGCTATTGAAATCAGCTGAAGATCATATGTTGGAGGATGTATCAAAGTGCAAGCTGCCCACCGTCTCAGCAGAAAGTAAGCATGGGAGGACATTATTTGCATAGGACAGCCCTCTTCTCAGTCCAATTATTATGCTGCAATTGCTGTAGTGCAAACAAAACAGGTGATGGACCAAATGTGGATCAATGTCACACACTCACCCCAGTCCGAAGATCTGGGCCCAAATCCATCGTTTTTTTGCACTCCACACCACCCTGGGTTAGACAATGGCGATATGCAAATCAGCTCTGACCCTGTGCCCCATGGGAACAGTCCAGTCCGAACTACAAAAGCCATGCCCTTCCCAGAACGGAATCAAGCATCCGAGGACCGGTCCGGTTTCGAGGTAACACCTCTCATCAGCGCGGCTAGCTTGACTCCAGTGGTGTGGAGTGCCTGGGACCCACGTCTAGGCATCCCCAGCGCACTTAGGGCAGCAGTATGAACACAAGAGCACCTTAAGGCTTTTCTTCTGCTTGCTGACATACCTCTTGTTCATGTTGGTCTTGCAGTGCATATGGAGTGGAGGACTGAGACGACTAGGTGAATTAGTAATGAGGAATGGCTGGCCTGTATTTGTGGAGAAGCGGGTATGTTTGGAAGGTACCCCTAAATTACCCAGAAGGCATGTCATTCTGTGTCCACATCACCTTTCATAATGCACACCAAACCCCTTTTAATACTGCTCCCCCACATTTGACTGCCACCCTCCAAATAAGATAGTGTAACGGGGTGCAGTAAAAAAAACATGGGTACCCAACCTATTTAATCTCCCCTAATGTGGGCTAGGCAACCACTGCATGAGTGCCCACATCTGACCCCACTCTGCTCTGACATCTCTTCTCTGTCCCAGAATCCTGCTCCCTCTATGACCCCTCTTCTATGCCCCTGGTATCTCACCCACCTACCCACCCTTGCACTCCCCCTACACTTCAACTCACTTAACACCTGTTCCCCTTATTTGACCTGCTACTGCTCCCGCCCCCTGCTCTCACCAGACCCATGCTACTTACCAACCACTCTGCAATCACCGTTCACCAGGCATGACTCCACTCTTACAAGTGAACAACACAAAGTACCCAAACCACAGTGACTCAATACGTTTTTTTGATACAGGGTAAGAAACCATTTTATTGTCGCTTCCCTTGACACCATTATTTTGAGTCAATCATTTTGTATTTTTTATATTTTCAAAGAATTGCTGACAGAAAAAGACATTGATTGCAAATATTTACAAGGCTAAACAAACTTTAACAAACATTAAAGGCAAAGACTATTTACACATTTAGAAACCATTATGTCACACATTAGAAAGTATTCTCACATCAGACATTAAATAAAACAATTATTGAAAAAATAATACAAACATTTTTATCACAAACAACAAAAAACTTGCAAACACTGAATGAGAGAAACTAGGAGTTGGGAGGATAGAATATAAGTAATTAAATGACTTATATATATTTTAATGCTGAACCAGCCGGTCCTAGCTTTTGTACAACAATGATACTTTGTATCTCCCAAACAACACTGCCGACGCGTTTCTAGACCAGACTGGAGTCACTGGTCTGTCATCAGGGCAGTATGTGTCTTATATCTGTAGGATACAAAAGCAATGTTTTGCTTAGTCTAGTGTGTGGGCTCCTTATTACCATGAAGTAGCTATAATGACGGTGTGCGCTACATACCAAGGCTGCTCAATGTAGAATTTCAGAGGAGGTCGTTTGGAGGTCCGTTTAAATGAACAATACATCAAATATTTGGGAGTGATGTACCCATTACTTCCAAACTACGGTAAGGTGTTGACAACAATCTGCCCAGCACCTACTCATGATTTTTCTGACAATAATTTTTTTTTTTTTAAGTAATTGCGATTTATGGGACTACATGCCCCATAGTGCATCAGCACAGTTTCTGCATATAACAAACAGGAAACAGCGGCGGCCATCTTTATTGAGAGAAATTTGAATCCAGCAGCACAGAGCAGCAGCTCCAGCTACAGGTATTGTGCCCCACTTGCACTAACACACGCTCGCCTAGCGCTGAACTACCAAGAACATTTCACTAAGGTCGCGCTTTGTTTTTCCCTTTAGAACGCTGAAATTAACAACCCCTTTCATGTGCAAACGAGAGATCAAATCAAGGTAGGCAACTTTCTTCGAATTCTCCAAGCGAGTGTTAAACACCATTTGCACGCCGCTAAGCCTCTGAATGTCAATCTCTCCCATATCTCAGAATCCAAATTGATGGTTACGCCGCTCCTAATGGATCCTGCCAGCACTCGGCACTACCCAAAGTAAAAGGTACGCTTCCACTTCCCCAAACTGACTCAGCCACTAGCAAATTGAATGAATCAATCATGTAATTAAAAAACAACCTTAAAATCTTTCTAGGCTTCTCTGTTCGGCCACGCTATTCATTTAAATGGACCTCCAAAAGACCTCCTCTGAAATTCCACATTGAGCAGCCTTGGTGTGTAAATAGTCTTTGCCTTTCATGTTTGTTAAAGTTTGTTTAGCCTTGTAAATATTTGCAATTAATGTCTTTTTCTGTTAGCAATTCTTTGAAAATATAAAAAATACAAAATGATTGACACAAAATAATGGTGTCTAGGGAAGCGACAATAAATTGGTTTCTTACCCTGTATCAAAAAAACGTATTGAGTCACTGTGGTTTGGGTACTTTGTGTTGTTCACTATTAATATTAGGTCTAGCCCTCACCACATAAAGGACCTAACCCCTTTTGTTTCCACTCTTACAAGGCATGGGCACACACGAGCACACACAAAGTCACATTTTTCTTACCAGAAAGGCCCACCTCCAACTTGCCTCTGCTGCGCCATCATCTGTCACCCAGTGATCTTCCAGGGATTTAAACGCTGGTTGTCTGGGTGGAAGTCAGAAACTTACCCATTGGACCACACTGGCTTCCCTTTTATCATATTATCAAATTGTTCCTATATTATGACCATCCTTTTCATGTGCAATAGAATCCACAGGCAATGACACCAGGGCCTGTATGTTGTTTATAATTACTTCGGCAAGGGTCTACAACACCAAGATGCTATAGTTCAATGTTAAGTCTTGTACCTTTGATAGCACGGGCTCCCACAGGAGAAGTGTTCAAAACCTGCCAATGCTTTCACTGTATCCCAAGGAGCTAAATGATCATACACTGTTTTTATTTTCATTTGCTAGGTTTATTTCCACTTGGAAAAACAGAGGAGAAAAGTAACCCCTCTCATTGGCACGTGCGCACCAAAATGACAAATCTTTCACCTCATGACCTCCTACCAACCCCCCTTTTTCTAAAGTAGGTGCAATAGAGACAAAGTCTTATCTTCCTTTATCAATGTGTTCATTCTTTGTCCTTGAAATTCGGTGTATTGTAGCGTACAAATGTGGCCTTGGGGTTTATAACTGAGCACAAGAATGCAAGGAAGGTGTTACACTGATAGTAAATTAGGTTGGATGGTGGTGATTTTTCATTTTGGTGTGAGCCGATCTCTGAAATCAGGGGTTTGGTGCCTGTGAGGTTGGCTATGAATAAAGCTGAAGTATGAGCTATAGCTAATTAAATGATGGGTAAGGTTTGAGGCAAGTGAAACTCCCTTTATTAGGTGCAATAAAAAGCTAGAAAGGTCGTTTTCTTCAAGTGGCAGAAAAGGGCAGAGTCAGGCCTTTGCTTCAGCAGGTCTGAATCATGCCTGCTGCCGCAGGTGAAGGAATGGAGCATCACACTACAACATGGAGCAGGGCAGGGTGGGGCGGGGCCGGGCTGGGGCTTTAAAAAACCCCTTCCAACCTTTGAAGGACACTCTTGAATGCCCATGTTCTGTATAAAAGGTGACTGCAGGCAATTTGGGACCTTGCTTAATGAGGGTGATGTCCCCATGTGCAATCTTCAAGTGGCAAAATCCTTAGCCTAAGATAGGCTACTTATGAATTTGGCTGAAGAGCATATGTTGGAGGATGTAACACAGCGCAAGCCGTCTACTGTCTCAGAAGAAAGTAAGCATGGGAGGACATTATTTGCATAGGACATCCCTCTTCTCAGTCCAATTATTATACTGCAATTGCTGTAGAGTGTTACAAGAGGGCAGGAGTATGAACATAAGAGCACACTGAGGCTTTTCTTCTGCTTGCTGACATACCTCTTGTTCATGTTGGTTTTGCAGGGCATATGGAGTGGAGGACTGAGATGACTGAGTGAATGAGTAATGAGGAATGGCTGACCTGTATTTGTGGTGTAGGGGGTATGTTTGGAAGGTAGCCCAAAATTACCCAGAAGGCATTTCTTCCTGCGTCCCCATCACCCTTCATAGTGCACCCCCAAATCCCTTTGAATTCTGCTCCCCCAAATTCGACTGCCACCCCCCAAATCAGAGAGTGTAGCGGGGTGCAGTAAAAAAAAACAAGAGTTACCCTCCCTATTTAATCACCCCTAATGTGGGCAAGGCAACCACTGCATGAGTGCCCACATCTGGATCCACTCTTCTCTGACATCTCTTCTCTGTCCCAGGATCCTCCTCCCTCTATGACCCCCCTTCTTTGTCTCTGCTATACAACCCACCTACCTACCCTTGCACTCCCCCTACAACTATCGCCTGAGTCCACCCACCCTACACTCCAACTCACTTAACACCTGTTCCCATTCTTTCACCTGTGACTGATCCCGCACCTTGCTCTCACCAGACCCATGCTAATTACCAACCACTCTGCAATCACCATTCACCAGGCATGACTCCACTCTTAGACGGCATGTGCACTCACATGCACACACACACACACACACACACACACACACACATACATACACTCGCACATCTGTCTTACTTTCCTACTCTGTGTCCACTGTATGGTTTTGAGACCCATCGCCAGCCTTCAGGACCTGCATGGGAGCATGCTGCAATGTGGGTAGTGGAATTATGTGTGTGGGAGTGGTGATTGATGGGGATAAAATAAGCTGCAGGAGAAGGAAGTTTAAAATGACAGCTCCCCATCCCTTCCAGCCCGGGTCCACACCTCCTCTCCCTTTGACTGAAATTCTGCTAGGCTCAGTCCTTCAAATAAACATGTCTGTAGCTGGGAGCTTGAGGCTGTGTCAGGATCTAGACCATCCATTGTTTGAGCCTTCGATAGTCTCAGCCAGAGAAGTTCGAAGGTATTTACCAGGAGAACTCAGGTTTTTACCTCCCGATTGGCTGAGCCTCTGGTAGGCACAGATTACATGAAAAACTGATTGAGGTATGGCAACTTGCTAATTCACCATCTTTCTCTCCTATTCCTGCATACGGGTTGTAATTGATGCCCTTTGTGGAGGGTTAATGTATAAAGCAATAACAGCTAGAAACTGAAGTCAAATTATGAGGCAATTGTTTTAACCTCTGTTACATTGAGCTCTGGGGGCATGTAAATGTAAATGTAAATGTAAATGTATTTGAGCTTATATAGCGCACAGCTACCCGCAGTGGGTTTCCTGGCGCTTGCTTAGGGAACCCGTCCTGGTATTCCCCTGTGAGATAACCCCGGCAGGGTATCCACAAGGTGAAAGCCAGGCATCCCGACGCGAGGGGCCGTTGGGGAGATTAGGCAAGCTATTGCCCAGAGTCGCAGAGTGTGAACCCGTGAGTCGAGAAGGCACCGGAGCGAGAATTATCGAGTCCGTGGAATTTTTGAGCCCAAGACCCACCGAGGCGGGGAATTGAACCCTGGTCCAGGGCATTATCAGGGCTCCTTCCTTTCTCTAGAGTCATTGATCAGTAACTTGAACATCATGGGGGGCGATTCCTGCCTTTTTCAACTCAAATTGCAGCACTACATCACAACTGTTCAGTTCCTTATATACCAGGTGTGTGTGAATACTGCTTTCCTAAGAGAACCATTTGCTCTCTCTCCCTGTCAAGCTACTCTGTAAACTAAAGTAAGTTGACGGATCAGCTGTAGATCGTTTCAGAATGACTAACAGAATGAAACACATTTTACCCTCTACCAGTCTTTACACAGGCTTGATGTGGCCAAGAGTATTTGGATTATTTCAGATTGCCAGTAAAATCTCAGGAGCCTATTGCTTGTGGGCCTAGCCTTTTTCGCCTACAAAGTCCTCCATTACAATAGGTATTTTTTCTATTTCTGCAGAGAAATCTAAGATATTAATAAAGACAGAGAAGCAAAAACAATATGCAAATTCCTTTATTCATAGTTGGACCAGAAGCAATAGAAGATGATGACAAACAATATGGTGCTTCAGTCGTGGCTCTTTGAGGCAGCCTCATTCGTCAATCTACTCTCTTAGCGCAGGCAACACCAGCACCAATTAAATATGAATGGAAATCTGTCCTTCTGAAGTAGGAAAGAAGAGACCCAGTCGAGGACATCTTCCTCTGAATAGCAGAAGTTACCAGTTGATGAGTCCACCAATGAAGTTGAACGTGGGAGATGAATCCAATGGAGGCCATGCACAACCAGGAAGAGGATGAGGGGAAAAGCTTGGACAAGGCGGAGGTCACAGAGCAAATGCAAGTAAGTTACGCTTAATCTGCAAAGTAAAAGGCAACTATTAGTAAGAGGCAAAAACAGTAAATTCAAAGCAAAAATAATGATGTCTAAAAGATCATCTTTCCAGTATACTCAAGTCACCCAAGCAAGCAGAGGGATGTTATGCTCTTATGCTCACCATTATCAGGTGACGAGAATTTGGTTATGGGATACTGGGGGTGGGAACCGTTGGTTCTGGTTGCCATACTTGCACCAAATTCCAGCTATTCTAAGTTATGCCCCAGAATGGGGAATAACTGCAATAACCATGGAATGCTGATTTCTTAACGGTTCGATTTCCTCAGTTTGTAGACAAATGTGCTAACATGTTCTACCTGCTTGCTACAGCATAAAAGGTCAGCTAATTTTCCCACTAGGGCAGAAAGTAGGGTTGGGGTTAGGAGGGGTGAGGAGAAGGAAGAGACAGTAGGGATGAGCAGTGTCTGCTCCATGTGGTACTATGTGCGGGTGGAGGAGGTTAAAGGGTCCTAGAGCCCCAAGAACTGCCAGTGCACAACAAGAAATTAGTATTGCCAAAACCAATAGGGTTGACTTTTGAGTATTGAATACAAGTAAAGGCACATTACATACTGGTGCCATGAATACATTCAGCACGAGCACTAGCAAACAAAACAAAATACATATATGCATCCATTTTCATGAATTCCAATAGACATACAGGCACCAATGTACATGGATCAACAAAAGTACAGGTATCGATTCACGCACAGCAACCCCCATACAACATTGTGCAGTAGAGGGTACAAGATGATGTGTATAGAAGAGCACAGTGTGATGTGAATGAGGAGAACACAGGATGGTACAACAAGGGAGCAAAGGCCCTACAGGCCCTATGGATAGTTTCAGACTTTCTTGGTTTTTTGATAATTAGCATTTTGCATGTTGGGATTTTTAAGCCCATAAATGTAAAAGTGGAAAACTATTTGTCCCCGAATTCAAAGTTCTTTTGGATAAAAAGTTAGAACTAACTGAATATGTCACAAACGACAAGAAATGGTTGTCAACAATGTACTTGGAAGAGAGTGAAAAACTGCTGTTTATCATTATAATGTTGGTAATTTGCGTTGTTTGTGTTTTGCTGTTCTTTGCATTTCGGTGTCCCATTAAGAAAAAAATATATATCTACAGTGATAATAATCTCCAAACAAATCATAAACACCATAAATGCTACCCTGGTAGCAGCAATAAAAGAACGTACTTGGCAATTGCACAAATTGCAAATACAAGTGGAGCTGACACACATGCTTCTATCAAGAATAGCACTGCAACAGCAGGCAACACAAGTGAGGCCCTAATTGAGAAACTACCCTCCCTTCCGGATCTACTAACAACATGGATAAAATAATGCAAACTTACTAACAAAAGCAAGTTACAGATTGACAAGACTACCACGCAACAAGTAATGGGAACTAGGAAAAAGAAGGAAGTGCACCACTAGACCAAAAAATATAAGAAACCAGCAATGAGAAGCCCTGCGATATAAGCAAGAGGATACCATGCACTAAAACTCTAACCCAACCACAACCCTGTGACAACCCTGTGACAAAGAGATCGAATACAACCAGCCTCCGGATGCAGAACCAGAGGCGACAACGACACAACTGTCGCAGAGAAAAAAAAGAAAAAAATGCGCAAGGCGCACAAGGCCAACAAAAGGAAAAGTTTATTATTTAGTAAAGTACAAAAAGAAGCAGGGCCGGACTGACCGTAGCGGGCACTGGGCGTTTCCCTGGTGGCCCGCCAGGTTGGGGGCTAGTTTGGGCCTCTGGGGGGGCTGTTTATGTTACCGGGAGCCTGCAATATCAGCCCCCGGTAACAAAATCGTCCAAAACGGCCCTTGCAAACAGCTTGGCCACACCCCCTCGGACCCCCTAGGGGGGGCGGACTGGCAGTTTGCCAGGGCCAGTTACGGTTACCAGTCCGGCTCTGAATGGATCACAAACACAGCTGGGACAACAAGGGAAAAGGAAAAGCTATACCCAGACAGTTCACCAAATCTCACCTACTGAACAAAGTAGGACATCCCCACATGCAGTGAACAAAAACATTAAAGGTGGGGCCCCATACAAACAAGCTTTTGCACACGAGAAAGTCTAACCATGCAACAGAATGCAAGAGAGGATCATGCACAAGAAGAAAAACATTGGAAACACAACACCAAAACATCCCAGACTGGGTAGAAGTGCGGAACCAGGGAGGGAGAAATCCATCACTTGGGCCACAAGTGGAAATAGGGTACACTGAAAGATCAAATACGCAATGCACAGTAGTAGAGAATGAGCAAGACTTGGCCAACAAAGGCAACAGACAAAAGGATATTGTATGTTGGTCTTTATTAAATGAACATGGGCATAGATCTGATTCACCACACACCAACAAAAATGAAAGACATATTTATCAGCAAGACACGATTCAGGGTAAGGCAGCAAACGAGGAACACCAACCAACATCGGCATTGTCAGCTCTAATACTCACCCCTGAGTTCCACACGAAAGGGGCATGGGACAACTTAATCAGGTCTAATATACTACACCTATTACATGACACGCCCTCTCTATCTTATCTTACAACAGTACATCTAACTTCAGTGAAATGTAAGCGCTACCCAGGGATCAACCAAAGAGAATCCACATTACTTGAATGGACTGATATTTCCGATGTTCAGAATATTCTATGAGAAATCAAGCAAAACTAAGAGTGGGGCTTATCAATCAACATACCAATTACATGAAAATATACACATGTGCTATCCGGGAGGCAGAATACAATCGGGCACCACAAAAAAAGCAAGTACAATCTTAAGAGGAACCCAAAAAACTAACCTCCTCACCTGGCGGGGGGTAATATCAAAATTCAATTGACTAACAGCAGGAATGAAAATCTCAAGACAGAGGAACAAGTACAACATGCATACCCAGAACAATCGGATTAGGCCTGGCACCCTACAGCACTCGCGATTACAAGGCAGTTAAACTCCTAGGGTAGGGGGGAAAAACCAACAAACCCCGTAAAAAGCGCCCTTAAGATTATCGATTGGAATGTGGCAGGCCTACCCTCACTTATGACAGATTATAAGACACTGACATTTTAAAAAATAGGAGATATTCTATTTATGCAGCAAACATGGTTGACTATCCCCATTCCAAGTCCAGGGTTTAAAACTATCTATATAGCTGCACACACAGAAATCTGTTTGGAAGATAAATGGGCGGCCTCGCAATATATGTGAAACTAGACCTGTA
This sequence comes from Lissotriton vulgaris, assembly GCF_964263255.1. Classification (NCBI taxonomy): domain Eukaryota; kingdom Metazoa; phylum Chordata; class Amphibia; order Caudata; family Salamandridae; genus Lissotriton; species Lissotriton vulgaris. Next base: position 1,629,483,129 of record NC_141695.1, on the reverse strand, counting down.
AGGGAAATTCAGAGATTGGTCAAACAACTCCTGGGATATGCAGGCAGTCAACATAAACGGACTTGCACTGAATGGAAGATTTACCTCAATATCGCTGATATCTCTGTACGTTAATCCCCATAAAGATACAAAATTGGTTAAGTTGAAGAACATCACTGAACAAATAAAGAACTTTCTATAGGCGCATCCAGGGAACCAGGGTATGATGGCTGGCGATTTCAATACCCGAAAACTAGACCAATTCGAAATAGCACAAGGAGGCCGACAAAGAACAATTTTACAAGCTTGTCTTAGAAAATTCGAACTTGGGTCAGCGGCCCCAGACAGGTTCAAGGGTGGCAGCATGATCCACACTTATAAGGACAGATCAACCTTGGATTACATCTTCTTAAGTGAGGAGTTATTTAAAAAGGTGCAGAACCTACCAAGTACAACAAAGGTGTGAAAGCGTCCATTATCCTATCATCATAGAAGTCAAAATAGGTGCAATGGTTCACAAAAACCACAACTCAGCTGGTTGTATGCTTGAATCAAACAAGGGCCCACTGATAAAACGAATTAAATGGCATCCAGCCAACATGAATAAACTACGAAGGCTGGAAACAAACTCTTACAACGAGGACAGAGGAACATGAAGGAAAATGGCAAATAAATGGTCCTCTCTGCAAGGTACACACCACGTGTCATTACTGCCTGGCAAGTAGTGCCCTAAAGAGGTTGGTCGCCTTGACTCCCTGAGACCGGGAAGCTTCTAGAGAGCAAACGGATTTGTCTCCGCACAGAACAACAACATAGAAAAGAAAGGACCAGCGGCACAGAAAGTAAAATGAAAGAGGCTATAAAACAACATTAAACTCTAGCCTGGAGCATAAAACAACAACAAATTCAGGAACAATGGAGACATATGCAACTCGTTATCGCCCAGTAAGTTCAGAGATTTTAGTGGATACATAAATGGCCTAGCAAATATAATGTACGGCAAGGAGAATGTTGTACCGGCCTATATATGGGATTCACATGTAAAACAATTATGTGTAGACTCAGACAAAACACAGTCTATCCATGCGGTCCTGCTGAAGAACTCCCTAGAAGACATGGAGGATAGTCAAATGTTTTTTACTAAGGTGAAGATACTGAAGATATTGAAAAGTACCCGGAGATACAGGCCCCAGGATCTAATGGCTTACCCAGGATCATCTTTAAAGAAGACCGAACCTTTTGGGCTCCATTAATGCTTAATCTGTTTAACAAATGTCTTGCCACATCTATCATACCAGAAGCTTGGAAGGGCTCAATCCTCTATTCAATACACAAAAAGGAGGATCCCACTCAACTTGGAAAATTACAGGCTAATCGACCTACTGGATGTCGACGGCAAAATGTTTGCCAAAGTGCTCATACAAGAACTAGAACAATGGATAAACGATAATAGAATCATTCCAACCTATCAGACATGGATTCGACCTAATGCCTCTACCATGGACAATGTTATTGCCCTCAATTACCTGAGTAACCTGAGTAAAACAAATTCTTCTCCTTTGTATGCTTGCTTTGTAGACTACAGTGGGGCATTTGATGGTATTGACCGTACCATTCAATGGATAAAACTGGTTGGACGGGTCATACAGAGTCAACTGCTTGCCGCAATAACAGCGCTATACAAAGACACCTGGGTGAGGATCAAGATAACACATTCATATGCCACTGCATGGATCCTCACCAACAGAGGACTCAAGCAGAGATGCATACTTGCCCCTACACTATCCAATCTGTATACAGCCGACCTTGGCGAAGAACTATTGAAAAGCAAAATGTCCCCACCCATATTGGGCCGGACCAAACTTCCAATAATACAATCTACAGATGACTTGGTACTGATGCAATGTGGAGGGCACTGGACATACTATCTACATACAACACGTGCAATTCTCGCTAGGTGAATGCCTAAAAAACGAAAGTTCTGCTCTTCGGCCAAAGAAGAACAGACGCCATCTCAAATGGCAACTTGGCTCACTAAAAATAGACACAGGTTCCAAATACAATTATTTTGGATTTTGGCTGAAGAATTAGAGAAACAGATATTGCAGGCAAAGGCACTAGCAGGAAAAGCTGCAAAAACCACACATGCCCTACCACAATTATATCACAAATCAAACAGTCACTCTGCTGAGGTAATTCGAAGAGTCATTGGAGCCAAATGAGTGCTTACAATAAATTATGGCCACCTTGCTTACCCAGGAAGGTTAACGGAGACATTGGAGCACTGCCACATAGCCTCATACAAGAAAATATTCTGCATGATAAATAACACTTGGCGCACCCTAATCCGGTTAGAGTTCAATCTAGTAAGCATGGATATCGAGTATAAAAAAGAGTTGAGGCCTCCGCTGCTTGGCAGCACCAGCAGAGACGTTTTAAGGCATGAGCTGACAATGCTTTATACATCTGGCTCATGGAATTCAACCTTGTAATTACAATCTGGCATGATTTGTCCAATTTCAGAAACTTGTGATGTCTCGTAACCACCAGGGAAAGGTACCAGCCGGAATCGTTTTCTCCTGCCTCGGTATCTCTACCTCTTACAGATAGTCTCATAATGTGATGCTTTGTCTCAATGTTGTCTCAATATTATCTCAATCCCTCCTCCACATGCTTAATTCTTCATGATGAGGGAGTCTCACCTGTTTTTGGCGGGACGCACTGCCTCTTGCACTGCCAATCACAGCATTTCAGGGTCCCACCGCATCCCCCGTCGTTGACGCACAGGACCTCCCTAATCCCGCACTTCAGTAGGTTGGGTGGGCATTTACCAGGTTTCTCTGCAACAGAAAGGAGTCCCAATGAAGAATACTGGCGAGTGGTGGGAACTTAGCTTTGTTTCAATAGAAAAGAGTTGCTAGTAAATCTGCAGGTTAACTAAAACTAATATCACATGGTTAGAATTCAATCTCATTACAGGTTCCCACTGAGAATCTCCTGTAGGATTTATGCAAAGATTAGCAGAGTAGCAGAGAATCAGTTGTTGAACTATTCAGCCCATTAATGCTGCAATTAGTGCACGTGTAGCTTTAAACATGGAATAGCTGGTGGACATTGAGCTTCGATACAGTCCTCTAGATGGTGGAACTATCTTTAGTGACATCTTTCTAGTGCTTTATTGTGGTATTTCCACATTAAAAAGTCAGTATCAATACCCTATTAAAGTAGTAATGTAATTTAAAAAATCCCTGGACCCGGGCATTACATATTTTTGGGCCTCTTGTTGAGAGCAAGCTTGAATTGTGTGCCACACAATGACAAAAATTGAATTATTCATTAAAGTTTAAAAAACGGTCTTGCACGAAAATAGGTGAAATATGTCTTGTCCAAGGCATCAAACAATCCATAAGACAAGACTGAGCACATGGAGACAGAGTGAGAAGCAGAGGCAGGCAGAGAGGAGAGGTCAGTCTCAATAAAACAGCTCTCTTTTACATATATATTGAGGAATCTTAGCTTATACAGGGAATCATTTCTCCTAAAACAGTTACTTCATAACTCACTGAGTCTGTCCTACTCATGATGGCAGGCGTGTCCAGCTCTGGTCTAGGAGAGCTAGATCTATGTCTGATTTTCAGGAGAGCCACAAAAGCTACATATGCATAAAAGGAATGGAAATGGAAATGATTTATGTTACCATTGGATGTCCTAAAAATCCGGTATGAATCCTTACTGAGTAATCCATGGAAAGAACAAAGGGCTAGCTGTATCAAGCATTTTTCAGGTCGCAAACAGCCCAATTTGCAGAATTAGACTGTTTGCAACAGCAAACATGCATTTTGGAATGCATCATTCCCAAATTGGGAATCAGTAACATGGTGCCAAATCTCAGTTTGGAATTGCGAATTTGTAAGAATTTAGTTGAAGAAAGTGGCATATTTAGGGGGTCTCTTCCTAATACTGAATCAGTATGGTATGTATTACCTTTATGCGAACAAACTCCGAATTCCCTGGTGACCACTTCCCCTTTGAGAATGTAAATAAAAAAAAAAATTTAAGAGCAGGCAGTAGGCTCACAGACTGCTGCCTACTCTTACAAAAAAAGAAACTGCAAAGTTTCCTTTTTTCGTTTTAAATACATGCAGTTTTCAGTGGCGGCTGCTTTGGAAAGGTAGTAGTAGGGTGAGGCGAGCTTCACACCGGCCTCTACCTGCAGACGGTCTTATGAATTCCAAAAGGCACATCTCTGCTTTTGCTTTCATATTTTAATTGTCTCCTTATCTATTCTCTGTGATATCAGCAAGCATAAACCTACTATTGTGATAAATAAAAGCCTGTAATGCTACAAAGAAATATGCTCAATGTTTGAAAACTTCTATTGTTCATTAAACTAGTGAGAATAATCAACAAAAATCAATAAATTGCTTGTTACATTTTTTATTTTATACAGGTGAAATTGAGTAAATGAATGAGTATGCCTCCTATGCTGACACAAATTAAGAGTTGGATTTAAAGGTAGGCAGTAACATAGAATTGCAGATGTGTAGCTGTGAATTATGGGGTTGTTTTTCACTGCGAAGGTCTGAGTGACATCATATATAGACAACAATAGTGAAGCTGGAACTGTCTATGATGTCCTTCAGAAGCCAATGGTGAGCCAGTTCGTTGGATTACAAAGAATTAGCACAGTGAGGTGGATCTGTGTGCCCCTACCTTGACAGGAGATGGAGGTCACCCCCAAGTAGAGAACCAACAGCACAGGGAGGAGGAAGGTGGCGCTGGCTGTCTTCATGGTGATCTCGGCTTCTGTATGGATCTCAGTAAAGTCCCAGGTTAAGCTGGAAATAGCCCTATATATTGGGCTGGAGCAGGGTTTGGCAGGCTGGTTTAGCAACCAAGTGATGCAATTCTGTCAAATCTGAATGTCACAACTGTGGGAACTCCCTTGGTTAGGCAAGACAAGGAGATGTCCAGATCGAGAACATTGTGAAATGTGCTGTGTAATTTTGCTCTCCATATTCCACTGCATTTATGCAATTAAATATTTTGCTTATTCATCTCTTCATTTATGTTTGCTAATCCAAATGTCAACTGTGCTTGATCATTCGCTTGTTGTGAGTGTCACCTAGAGGGCTTTACTTCCATGTTGCAGCTACACAAGGGAAAGATGAGGATGCTGTACTATATGCAGAAAGCCCTTCCCAAATATTCTCAATCCATACAGTATGAGGCATCTTTCACTGCACCCCTAGTCTTCCAAGCCCTATTGCACTGGAAATGTACATTTTGGAATGCTCTGCTGGTCAGAAGAGGTCAATGATACACCGGACTCTCAGGATTCAAGCCAGCACATGATGTTCACGTTCACCAAAGTTGCATCACTTCCAAAACAATAGGGGTCTGTGCATGGCAGACATCAGAGTTTTTGCATAGGCTATATAGGTTGTACAGGCTCAGATTTCAATAGGCAGAGTTATCCAACATATTAGACGAGTTTCCAAGAACAAAACCGTCATTTTGGTTGCATATATCTTCCAGAACACTGGCTTCTAACAGCAATGTTAAGCCTCAGAGCACACTAATCTTGCAGACTCAACAGAGTCGAGATGGCCATGTTAAAGTGATGTGAACGTTCAAGCATTAACAGTAGAGGTATCCCTGGTTTTGGTTTACTTGTGTCCTGGTTCAGGGAGGATGTGGCCTGGCAGTTAGCACTGGACAGTTCCTATTGGAGCAGGGTCAAGACTCACATGCTCATGGCTGGATCCAAACTGGGTTGGTATGGTGGACAAAAGAACAATGCCTTGGAATGCTAACACAAATGATTGGCAGTGGTTAGACTAATTTCAAGCAGCCTCCCATCGCCTTTTGTGTGTTTAATGCACCACCCTAAGTGGCATGGGCATGCCCAGACATGGTTCCATGCTCACTGCAAACACAAGGAGATGATGGACGGAGCGCTGAAACTTTTCAGACACCCACCTCCAGTCACAGATCTGGGTTGAATCCATCATCATTCTTTAGCTCACTTCACCACTTCGCCACCTCCAACATATTGAAATTATTCCTCCTATCACCTTTTATGTGCTTGATATACCAGCCTAGGTCACATGGGTATACCCATACATGACTCCCAAGCTCACTGTGCTCCTGGAACCAAGCTAAACCAGACTGATGAGCTACAATCAGGGTGAAATCAGCCTTGGATTGCATGTGTTCCAGTTCAGGGAGGATGTGGCATGGCAATTTGAGCTGGACTGCTACTATTGAAGCAGGAGCAAGACTTATTTGTATATGGCTACTTCTAATCTGAGGTGGGCAAAAAACTATGGGACAGAATGATACTGCAAGCAGTTGCAAGTGTTTAAACTTAATGCAAGCATTCCTTCCATCGCATTTTATGTGCTTGATATTCATCAGCTTGTTCATGTTCTTTTTTTGGCAATCCATTTCCTGATGGGTTTCCAACACTATCTTCATTATCCAGTGAAAGCTCATATGTAACACTCTGTATGTGCTAATCTATCCCACATTCAGTTGCGAAGTGTGGTGCTTTTTATTACCCTCCAATTCGAAAGTAGCCCGCGGTGTCAGAGCTAACATTTTGCTTTTGGAATACTGAAAGAGTGTTTGAAGGCTACTATAGAGACATTGAGTCCATGACATGAGGTTTGGATCCAGGTCTAGTTAGTTTCTTGTCAACACTTAGGAGATATCCATAGTAAGGGCTGAAGAAGTCTTTAAAACAATCCCTAGTTCAAGTTATACTAAGTTGGATGTTATAAGCTATAAAGTTATACGTTGGATGTTAGTGTCTTTCATGGATGCATCCCCTGGCATGATTGAAGAGGCGCAAACAATGCAAGATTGTTTTAAGGTGACACTTTTAAGATATTCAGTCGAAGAAGGGTTATTTTGATTTTTAGACCATGCAAACTCCCCTTTGTTTATTGAAACATGTATGGATGAAAAAAAGTTTTCGTCTGGTAAACGTGTAATACAGGTAGCATGGGTCAAGTGAAAGAATACCTTTTTTGTAGAAGGCCTAGTGAGGAGTCTTGATGTTAGGACGTAAAGGCCTCTGCATGGTAATGGGTGTGTACTCCTGCCTTGAGTGCCCAATTGTACTGATGTCTGGATCCCTAATGCTGATTTTCTTTGTCATAAAACAACACGTATCATGCGTGTGTGCCGCAGCAGAGATCTGTCTCACTGATTATGGTCTTGCTGGATGGGGAAGAGCACCCAAAGTGCTACCCTCATTGTGGTGAAAGGATAGGAGGCATGAATTAAGCAGCACATGTGATGGTTGGAGCATACGTGTCGTGATCAGTTGGAGTGAACAGGTCCTTTTGAGCCACAAGGGTGAGAACTACTTGCTCACTCAGTTTTTAAACTTCCACTACTGTGTGCTTAACTCACCCTTGGCCTTCATCAGGTTGGTGTGAAATGCTGCACAGAGCAGAAGGTGTATCTGTACAAGGTGCATGTGTGCCTGGGGCGGGTGCTATACAGGGACAATACTGTGTAATGAGCCCCAATGTACCCCAATATAGGCCTAGGTAGTTGCACAATCTCTTACCAACATTTGTCCTACCTTGCTCGACATAACGGTTCTGGTGCTGACCTTTTACCTAGTTAGGTGCTGAATAAATGTTGTGTGGTTTTCTTAAAGAACTGGCCTCATTAATTATGCATGAGGATTCTTAGTATCACAACATGTTTATTTATTTATTTAAAACATTTATATAGCGCAGCTATCACCTTACAGGTATCCTGGCGCTGAAGATAACTCCTAAAATAGATGCACTGGGAGAAGACAGTAGGATAGTGGCAGTTAACATTTAGGAAACAGCCAAGTTTTGACCCGTTTCCTAAAAGGGAGAAGTTCACTTGTTTGACGGACATCCAAAGGCAAGCTATACACAACAGAAAAAAGGGTATTAAGTATACGGGAAATATTGGCGCTCAAACAGTATTAGCGTGCATGTCAAATGAAAAGACCCCAAGAACCCCTCAATTTAAATGTGAGAATTCACATCTAAGAATTAAGACACAAAATCCTGCGCACACAGATTAAGTACAAACAAGTAGAGTGCTACTATGTATGATTCACAGTAACAAATGTCCAACGTAGGTTCTTAGATGTATATCTCCTTTTATTAGATCGTCACACCAATGGAAATTCACAGCCAGCCGCCACGTGTTTCGTTATAGGTCTATACAATTCTAGACACTATAAGTCTTCAGGGCTCAATGGCTGGATCTTTATCTGTAAGGGCCCTAGTCCCGGGTCTCGTGGGGGCACTTCCGGGTCGGGGACGTGAGCTACATCAAGGGTGATTCTACCCAGAACTTGGACACCACACGTACCCATGTGGTGGGCCGTGAAGAATTTCTTTTTCTCTACTATTTGGACCATGGATTTGTTGATGGCACAGATGTACTGAATTATGGCGTCTCCCCTTTACACTGAGATTTGAACTGTTCTAATGGAACCACTACACCGTCATCCTCCTACTAATTGGTTACCCTGCCGGGTTGGAATTATCACCGGACTAGGGCCCTTACAGATAAAGATCCAGCCATTGAGCCCTGAAGAGTTATAGTGTCTAGAATTGTATAGACCTATAACGAAACACATGTCGGCTGGCTGTGAATTTCCATTGGTGTGACGATCTAATAAAAGGAGATATACATCTAAGAACCTATGTTGGACATTTGTTACTGTGAATCATACATAGTAGCACTCTACTTGTTTGTACTTAATCTGTGTGCGCGGGATTTTGTATCCAAAGGCAAGCTGTTCCAAAGTTTAGCTGCTGCAACCTTGAAAGATCTTCCTCCTGTCCTGACCTTTTTAAATCTTGGTACTTTGACAAGACAGGCCGTAATAGATCGGAGGGCTCTGGTTGGAATGTACCAGTCAAACATAGATTGCAGGAGGCCGGGCCCGACTCCATGCAAAGCTTTAAAAACAGGACAGAGAGATTTAAAAGCAATTTGCTGTTTCATAGGGAGCCAGTAAAGCTCGCCCATTGCCACAGTGGCCGAAGATCTCCTAGGCCAGCCCAGGGCCAGTTTGGCAGCGACTGTTTGAACTCTTTGGAGTCTATCTAGCAGCACGGACGGGGCCTCGAGCAACAGCGCATTGCAATAGTCAAGGCGACTAAGAATGGTACACCTGACTATTAAGGCCCGGGCCTGTGAGGGAAGGAGTGGCAGGATCTTGCGAAGAGAACGAATGAGGTTTTTGCAACCTGGGCTTCCATGCTGAGTTTGTTGTCCATCATGACACCCAGATTGCGAACCGATGTTTACCATCTTCTGCATAATAACTCTGTACAAAAGTTACCTCTATCGACATCCTTGATAGACACTCCCACAGTACCATGACACATCTAGGTAGAACCTCGGGGGGTACCTTTCGGGGATATAAGTACTGCTTCTTAACTGGTCAAACCAGAAGAGAAAAACGTCCATGCTGCCATGAGACGCTGAAGACCCTGCACACAGACACTTTAGCACGTAGTGGTCTGATATTTCTTGCGGGTGTCCAACTCAAGACAAAGACTGGGCCCTTCATTCTCTCACATCAGGTAATGGGTTTGTTCTTTCCTAGGAGGATTCTTGGCTATAATCCTACATACTTTCTAGGTACACTTAGGTACATTTAGTTAGGGTTTGCATCCTAGGGGTACTCATGATTACTGCCATGTATCTATATGCCTGCATATATTGACTGTTTTAGCACCATGGTAGAATTCTAACTTTTATTTACTCTGCTGGTGCTTATAAGTATATCTTTCTGTTTCTGTCTAGTGGTTGTTGCAGCACACGTATTTTATACTAGAATGATGATGGTTCAATAAATACCTGTTGAAAACATCCCCACCGTTTAATCTGTGCATTTCTCGGAGACAAAGTGAGCACAAGTGACTGAGCAAAAAGTACTGTACTGTTTCCACGATCCCTGAGGGGTCAGGGTTGTCATGTCCGATTGTTGCCAGACACTATTCATTCCTTAGTAAGGTTGGGGGGTTTGAGGTGCCACTGTGAGCTAGCTGGTCTACAAACTAACATTTCCTTTGGGGGTGTCTGGAATCAGCCTGGACACCAATCCCTTAGTCTATGTTGTCTAAACGCGTAGATCATATATAGACTTGGAGGAACTACACAACAGCTGTACTTTGTAGTCAGTGCATGAGGTGTACAGTACCTGAAGGATGTAGCGCTGTTCAGTGCATGCAGGAGAAGTGCATTTGTTGGCTGTATGTGTACTTGTGAGTGGTACAATAATGAAGAGTACAATGCATGCAGGATAAATGTATGTGCTCGATGTAAGTGTACCTCTGAGTGGTACAATACATGAAGGACGCAGTGTGTGCATAATAGGAGCATGTGCTGGGTGTATATGTGCCTATGAGTGGTACAGCATATAGCAGATACAGTGCTGGGCAGTGCCTTCATGTTGAATGCAAGTGCTGGATGTATGTGTGCCTTTGAATGATACAGTACAAACAGAATACTGCACTGTGCAGTGCGTGCATGCTAGATCCATGCACAAGGTGTATGTCTGCCTGTAGATGGTACCTACATGGAGAGCCATAGGTTTCATTATGGGAGTCCCATGCCTGCATGGTGACACATGGAGTGGAGGTAGAGAGATCCCCCAACACAGATTTGTGGATTTCTGCATTCCTATAAGTTGGTTAGGACACTCACTGGGGAGAGAAGGGCTAAGCCTCCCCTGTACACTTCAATGGGTGATCTTTTTTTCGAGTTACAAGAAAGGGGCTTCAGCACATCTCAGGAAGAAGATGAAGCTGATAAGAGAATCATAAAGAATAGGGCTGGAAGCCAGGGCTAACCTTTTGATCAACTGTGGTTAACACCAAGCTGTGACCTCCAGTAACTCCCGTAGCCTGTGTTGTGAGACTATCCACTTCAGAGACATCCCTGCTTTGGCTTTTAGAAACAGACTATAAGAAGGGGAGTTCGAGTCCTCAGAAATTGTCATCTGCAAGCAGCCAGATGGGTTGTGTAGGGAGGGGAAGCTCTGCAAGACTTCTGCCTGTGAGCATGACTGGTGACCAAGGCCTTCTTGACTCCCTGCTGGGTGAGGGGACACCACCCAGAGAATTTAAGACCACCTACCTTGAAGCTCCAGCACCTGCCTCCTGCCTTCTTTCAACCACAATGTGCCGTGTGAGGAAAAGGTGTGGGTTGGATGGAGCAAAGTCCAGTGGGAAGTCAAGTTGACTAGCTATTGAGGTGGGAGGAAATGGCTGCTGCACTGATCGGGTCGTTGCCTGTGTGCAGGAGTTGATGCCCCCTGTATGCCAGGAGAGGGCTACTGTGCAGATAGTACAGGATCATTGTAGCCATCCTCCCATTGAAAGTATGTGAACACTTACCCTGCAGGAAAGGCACCAGAAAACCTCTAATCACTGCAGGAGTGTGACCACAAGGGAGAGAGCCTACACCACTTGAGTGCAGTTGCCGATTGCGTGTGTGTCCGACTCACCTGACTTCGATTGGAGCCACTGCAAGAGCATGTAGACGGGACACTGCAGAAACACAAATGCTTCACTTTTGCTGGAATGGATAAGACTTGTTTCAGGCCTTTACAGCCTGGAGGAGTTTGCTGCTAATTCAAGTGTGAGTGCACTGGAAGGCTATTGGCCTAAATCAGAGTAGTAGAGGGCTCTTGTAACTCAGACTTTTAGTGCGGAATACCCTGGATGTTACCAATAGTGAATAGGAAATAACCATTATTGGTACTGCAAGAAGTGAGTGGGACAGGGAACCGCCAAAGAGACACCCGAACCACGACCTAAGGGGAGGACTGTGTAATTGTTTGTGAATGTTGTATTTTGCATTTGTGTATGCGGTAGAAACAAAATCTTCTCTTGTTTCATAAAAGTGAGTATTTGATGTACAATGAGTACAATGATTTATTGCTACTGCTGCACGCATTTTGAATTGTGAGCCAGTGATCAATAATCTATTTCCACAATGTCCTCCCTCCTCACCGAGGGAGCCTTGAGAGCTGCTTACAAAAAGCAACTCTGAGAGTCGAGTGCAGAAGGGGTACTTGGCCAAGTTGCTCAAAGTAAGTCGGGAGTAAAAAGCTTCAACCCCTATGTTTGGGCCCAGTAGCTCCACGGCCCTCTGAAAGAGGTTCTGACAGTGGGCAAACGGCACCTACTTTCACAGCTCTAGAGAAGGCGGAATGCAAAGTAGAAATAAAAGTGTTTTTAGCTGGGCCAGAAGAAGAGGATGTTTTTCATTCCTGGCACCGCACAGAGCCAAATCCAACCACAATATAGAGGTTAATTCCATGGATCCCTAGTGGTAAATATTTTTTTTCCACACTATGAAAAATCATCATCTGACCCAAAGCGGATAAGCACACTGGGCCATCACAACATCAGTAGATTATGGTAAGCATTTCTATGTCTTCCCAGGTAAAGGTGAGAAGCAGATTGGCAAGGACTGTCCATTGTTTGAAGTAGCTAAAGAGAGCCCTCTGGGTGTTATCAACTGTGCAAGGCAGCTGAAGATAGTTTAGCAAACATCCTGTTGACTCCCAGGCACCTCAGATACTGTGATTTTTAGAAGGTTCATCCAGTGTTGAATTTGAAGATTGTAAATATCTTTAGTGAAAACAATACATTTAAACATGAAACCCTTTCAGAAAATCATTGTATTGTTTCTTCTGCAAGTGTATCTAATCATGCTAAACATACAAGATAAATGTCTTCAATTCCCACTTCATCCCAAGCTCTCAGAAGTATTTGAGGTTTACAGTAGTTCAGTTTCATTTTCATTTCCTTGTACATACCTTCAGGTTAATGTCACCTCTGAAAGACTACACCAAGGTTCTGGCTCCATAGTGGCACTGATTCACAAAGAAGGCATCTTACTTCATCCATATCTAGACGATTTAGTAGTGCATTCTACTTCCAGGGATTAACTTTTGAAAGATGCAGAAAGAGTCAATGAGACCTTACAGATTGTTGGGTTCTTGATAAACATGGGAAAAGTGTACCCAGATCCAGCACAAGCAGACACTTCATAGGAGCCTGATTCAGAACAGATCTGGCAATAGTGACTCTTCTGGAGAACAAAATCATGACAATACTGACCCACCCAGATCTATAGGGTCTCATTATTCTCCAAAGGCAAGAACTTGGTTGCAGATACCAGGGTACATGGCAGCAACTCTGTACATTGTTCAACATGCCTGGTTTCATTTGCAGAATGTTGTGAATCGTAACCTCCACAATTTGGAGTTTATTTGCCTGAACTGCAATCAGAGAGTTCCCTTATTGCAGCTCATAAGACATGATATGGAATGGTGGTTGGATATTTTGATTAAAGAGGTGTTGCTATCCCAAACAGAATGTAGAGTGATTACAATAGATTCCAGCGGCCAAGGTTGGGGGTTTGGTTGGATAATCAGGTTCTTCAAGGGAACTGAATTTCTTCACCACAAATATCTCTCTTCTAATGGAAAGGAACGAGAGGCAGTCAGGATGGCTTTGATGGGGAAAGCAGTCCTTATCCAGATGGATAATATGACTGAAAAAGTCCACATAAAGAGGCAGGAGGAACACATTCAGAATCATGGGTTCTTAAGAAAGTTTAAAGTATGTGACTAACAGCATCGGACAGAAAAGAATTGAATTTATTTGTCAGCAATTCACATTCATGGGGTTCTGAATTGACTAGCAGAAAGACTGAGCAGTTTTCTTAGGAATTTTGTCTGAATCCCAAATCATTTTCTTTTCTGTAGACAAAAAATGTGGACATCCAGTGATACGACTTTCTGTGAGCCCAGACAAATTCTCATCAGTGAGATTTTGCTCAAGGAGAAGATTAGAGAACGCTTAGGGATTGATCTGCTGTTCTCCCATTGGCCACTAAGCTTCTTGATTGTATTTTCCCCATTACCTCTAATTTGGAGATTTGTAGTTTGTGAAAAAAGGTGGAAAGCCTGAGTGATTCTAGTTGCTCCAGTATGGCCAGGCTTGTTTTGTTATCCTTTCTGATTCTCAGAAAGACCTGTTCAAACATATTTTTTCTGTTCCTTCTCCTCTGAGCTTCCCTGTTCTTCCTCTAAAGATGTTATAACGACGTTGCTTAGTGGCATAGAAACTAAATGGTCAAGTTTAAAGAAAAAGGGTATTTCTAGACTAGTGTTAGCACTTTAAATTTCCAGGCACATTTCCTCATTAAAATCATATTAATTTTATTAGGATATATTCAGAGTTTGGTGTGAATGGAAGAACTTAGATATATTAAAAGTAGCTACCATCCATAGTGTTAGCTTTTTCAGGAAGGACTCCATCTAGGTTTGAAAGTGCATTCTCTCAAGATACAATAAGCTGCCATTAGAGCCTTCACAATCCCTAGGGGTGGCATTCAAGACAGTGACTCTCTGGTGCCTCAACCAATTAAAGGATTCCCACATTTGAAGCCTCCTTTTAAGTCAACAGTTCAAAGCTGGGATTCAATGTTAGTATTAGAAGTATTTAAGGTTGCAATATCTTCTGTTAGACAGCTGGGTGAGTGGGGTTTTCTTTCCTGTAGGCAGCCATTCTTAAAAATATTTCCAGCTAAAATTTCTCTTAGGTAAGGTTAATTCTTTTTATACATAAGATTTATTCCTATTTTAATTTGGAGAAGGATGTGAATTTAAATGCTTTTGTTCCTAACCATTACTTCTACAGATACTTTTTAAGGCAAATCTAAAGTGGGAACTGACCCAGGGCCCCAGACTTTCAGGGGGCCCCATGATAGAGGTAGCTCTGTTATACAGTCTATTACAAACATTTTGCAGAGAGGTGTTGTGTTTACATTGTATGTAACATACATAAAAAAGTTTATTTTAGATCAAAACAGGACCTCTCAAATGAGAAATGGGAGAGTGTCACAGAGAATATTTGCAGTAATATTAGTGACCACTGCTGTGTTACAATATTGTCACTATCCCTGAATATTAGATGTAAACACATTTAGAATTTGTGCTGCAATATCGGCCCCAGTAACTAAAGTAGCAGTGCTCCACACTTGCCCACCCCACCCCCATCAGGGGGCTGGTCTGACAACATTGCCGGGCAGCTTTGGGTTCCCAGTCCGGCTCTGACTCTGTCAAGGAATTATGGAGATGGTGCAGCCCCCTCTGCACCCATATGTTCAGTGCCACTGCCTTTCAACTTCGACTTGCCTCCTTCTGCCTTGGTAACCCCTAGGATTATCATTCCCCCACTCCAACGCCCACTCCCATCATCATCAACATCTCTTCCAGCCTCATGGTTTATCCTTGTATATCCTCCCCACCCCATCCACTGCCACCATGTCATAGCTTTCCCCAACCAAACTCCTCTCTCATCCTTGCTCTCAGGAACTGCATCCCTCCTCCTGCCCTTTCATCCCCAATGCGCCTCGCAACGGTTATCCTCACCACACTGTTGTCAACTTGTCCACTTCACGCTGAAGGTATCTGCCTGCAGCATGCAGAACCTCTTCATTGCCATGCTAATTGGCATCCTCATCTCCCCACCCCTAGCTCCACATCATACCGCACCCTCACTCATCCTTTTTGCAGTCATCTAAACCTGTCCTCATAGGGACTTGTCACTCTGTTGCTCCATTAAAAAATGTAAAGTGTGATTGATTGGCTTTGTCAAGGTGTATTGAAATACACAAAGGGATAGAAGGCTTGTCTTATATGGGAGTAAGTGAAAACAATGCAGACAACCATTAGCTTTCATTGACCCCTTCAAAGGGCAGGCTCCGCTGTCATCTAGTAAAATAACTGAAAGACACACTTACTCTGATGTTTTTTTATTTCAGATAAACCGGGTGTCTGCCCACCTTCCGTGACATGCATATGTGGTGAGCGCACAACTTGTCCCACTGATAGCGGGTGCGTGGGTGACCTGAAGTTCTGCAACTTTTGGTGTGGAACCGAACCACATGTGTGATGCCTGTTAAAGGTACAGCATACAATGGTTTTACTGGAACCACAGGCAGGCATTTCAAAGCAAAACCGTTTGGATGAAGTATAACCTGTTTTGATGTACATTTTCGAGTTTCAGATGTTAACATCGATGCCAATGTTGGTGCCTAACAGGCTGCAGCAAAATTTGCATTACACCAGTATAATTAGCATAATTTCGAGCTAGTGCTATTCAGCTGCTAGCGTGGAAATCTCTCGGCAATCCCTCTTTGCAAAATGTAGTAAATGTGGCACAATTTCCTTAAACTACCCTTACTTTTTTCCATGCCAATATCTATTCTCAAGGTGATGAATCTTGGCGACAGTATTTTGAAAAAAAGAGCTCCTTCATAAACACAGGCAAGCAATCAAATGCAAATAAATATTCTAGTCAATGATGAGAGTTTGTGAGTAGTTTTAAAGGGTTTTATTTTCTAATCACAGTTTAAGATTCTCTGATTCTTTATTCATTAGTCAAATATCAATCAGGTTACAGAATTGATAATAGAAAAAATGTGTTAGTGCGAGTATGTCATAATGTGCATAGAACCCATTCCATAAAGGAAAGACTCCCTAGTCTAAGAACGGGTGTTAACGATGTCAGTCAGACCCATGAAGAATAAAAAAATAAAGACAAGAGCGAGATTACCATGAAGCTAAATCAATAATTAATAATTGCCGAAGCTCCCATAAAGAGAAATACAGCATAGAGAAAGTAAACCTTGGCAAATCCAGTTAGCCAAAGTATAAAGCTTGGGGTTTGCAGATTACCTCTACTCTGCTCCCTTCAGTTCTACTTCTGAGTCTGAAGCTCCGAAACTAGGAACACGTTTATATATCTGCAAACATGTTGCTAAAAGTAAGTTGCATGTTCTTCGTCTCCTCCAATCAAATCCAGGATTCTCTAAAAACCCATCTCCACCTTCTCCTGCTGTCTACACATCATCCATTGGGTGCTGTTCTCATGGCACAATTTAATTTTATTCTAAATGACTTCATCTCCTAAACGTCTGTTGAAGAAACGTTTTATTTTAACTAAACACATAACATTTACAGCAAGAGAACCTATTGTTTAAGCAGGAGTCATTAAAACATAATATGGTATTACATTTTGAAATGTGTGTGCTTTTCTGTTCTCTCTAAGGCAACGAAATAAATGGGGCTTTGTTTTGAAACAATTTACCAGCAACTAAATACGATATGGAGCTGAGGTTACATGCTGTAAATTATGCCAAGCGTCTCTATTTCTCACAAGAGGCACATCCCTCTTTTATCTGGGAGGTCAAAATCAAGTTCTCTAAGCAAGCTAAACCATTTAGCTGTTCTCTCTCTTCTGCACTTTAAAATGTCAATTCAAATCAAACTTTATGCTACTGCTGCACACATGTTTAAACATTTTCGTAAGTTAAAACCTCATTCTATAGTGAGGAAAAAATCTACACTACTCACTATTAAGGTCAAACTATAAATGAATTGTGCAAAGGGAAAGCATCTGGTTAAAGCATGTGGATATCAAGGCCCCATGTTTTCATTTGCAGCATCATATGTCTAGGTTTTATGTTTGAAATTCATTTTATGTTTGAAGCCCAAGAAAGATCTATCATTCGTAAGTAATGCTCGATTCTATAAGAAATGTTGACAGTGCCTCAGTCCTCCCACTGATGATTTAAAAAATCATCACACCTCTCACACTTCTAATGATCATCTCATCAACTTTATTGCACATGTGGAATCATCTAGAGAGCACTCTTATCATTAGTTGAATCAACTATATGTTTTACTCTACCCAAAAATATTGATTCTCAGCTGTCGTGTTTGTAGACATGGTAATCTCATTACCAGACCTAATTTCTATTGGCTGTGTAAAAGAACTCTTCTAAAACTAGTATAATAAATATCACTGTTATTACAAAAATTTAGCACATAATAATTTTACATCTGTTTAGAAGGCAACACAAGTTTTGTCTATAATCTGATCATATATAGCCAAGCTCAAAAGTTCAGTGCAGAGTTCCGTGGTATCTTCCTAGAACGGTCAGTTTTCAGCAGTTCAGATTTCTAAATAGGCAATCCATAAACCTACTCTGTGTTCTTCTAAAAATGTTATCTCTAACTCTTCTTGTAGCTTTTTCTCGGGCCTAGGTTAATCTTCCATAAAATAAGTAACTAATATAATAAAGGTCTAACAGAACAGTTCTTTTTCATTAATCAATTATTGTTTTCCTTTAAGCTTTTGATAGTTCTCAGTCACTGTTTCAGCTTTTCTCAGTTCTTTTTTGTCTCAAGCTTGAACTCAGGGTGGCTCATACAGTTCAAATATTGCATCACACAGTTCATTCAATGTGACTTTCAGTGCTATGTCCACACAATATGACCACTCAGGAGCTGAATACCTCCGACAGGGCACCGTCAATCTTTTGGAATTTTTCAACTAAAGCCTTCTACCTATGTATTCACTTTGTTCCAATTCAGACATTTTAGGTATGGGTGCAAGTGCTTGTTCAGGGGACAACTGCAGACTTCTCGGATACCCTTTTGGTGAGCTTTCTTGTACCTCTAATTGTTGGCCCACAGCACTAGTTCCTCCATCAGAGGCAGGACCGGGTTCATTCACCAATTGTATACCAGCTCCATCTGAGCTAGCTTATACTTCTTGCTGTTTTGGTCCCACCTCGATTTGCTCTAGTGCTGCTTAATGTTCAGTGTGTTCCCCTACAACTTGACTGTCCCTCTCCCATGGTCTTTCAACCACTAATTGTGTCTCTGCTGTAAGAGGAGCTGTTTTATCAAGAGGACAGAGGACTCTACAAATATGCAGTCATTGTTACTAGGATCACTTGGAACAGGCCTTTGATTCTTAGTTTCTACCAAGTTTTCAGAACGTGCTTCTTGATTACAACACCAACTCTTAGATCAAGGCTGTGGCACCATTCACTATGCAGATCTTTTGTGGCAGCTGCAACCTGGTGAGAAACCTATGAAGCACATCACCCAATCCTTCCTAGCAATTGCTTATCTTCTAATCTGTGATTTGTGCTTTTACAGATACATCATCAAGCCACTTCAGTGATGTTGAGACACAGACCTTTGTTAAGCGAGATTCTATGGCATCTTCCTGTTGCTTGATTACTTTAAACTTAAGGTCAATAGCTACAGTGCAATCCTTGTTCAATCTGTAATTCTTCATACATCATCTTTGGGACCTCACTGATAAAGGGGGTCTTTTGATCTGATTTTATAGAAACTGGCAATCCATGACTGGGGACAGATGTTTGCAATAACAAATTTGCTACTGTGTTGTTGTAATTTCTTTTGGTTGTGTCGTCTTTCACCCATCTCGTGAAGATGTGCCCTATGACGTATCTCAGCTCATTGTAATCAGGCATTTCTAAGATTCTATTGAATGGACCTTCTGATCTCCCTATGTGTTTTCTTTTCCCTGCATTCATTTGTTGACATGCAAGTTGTCTCTATTTTTCATGAGAGGCCCATTCCTGATTTATCCAAGGCCAAGTTGGAGCTCTCTGAGCAAGCTAAACCATTTAGCTGTTTTCTCTTTTCTACACTTTAAAATGTTGTGTTGATTCAATACAAGCTCTATGCTACTACTGCACACCTTTCAATATTTTTGTAAGTTAAAACCACATTCTAAAGTGAGGACAAAATCTAAAGTAGTCACATTAAGGTCAAACTATAACTGATTTGTGCAAAGGGGAGGCTTCTGATTAAAGCCTGTGAATCTCAGAGCCCCATGTTTCCATTTGCAGCACCATATCTCTCTGTGTCACATTTGAAATGCATTTTATGTTTGAAGCCCAAGGCAGTTTTGTCATTAGTAGTGCTTAATTCTATCTGACTTTTTCACACTGCCTTATTGCGAACACCCCTCACCCCCTACTTTACGCTATAGCACTACATCATCATTGTAGAAAGGAAACAGTTTACTGCAAGTGAGAGTCATGAGCCCTGACAGAACTGCCAAGATGGAAATATCAAACTAAGTCACACTTAGAAATGCAAACTTTAAAATGATTTCTATTAAGCAGGCTCTGGTAATGTGCACCCTAAAAGCATAGTAGTAATGAAAGGAAGGTTTATGAGTTCCCGTATGCAAACAGAAAAGCAAAAAATAAATGACCCCACAGGGAAGCCCCACTTGGATTTTGGGTAAAGAAAGACTTGACAGCCCACAGTAGAATGAAAATTTTTTCTAACTTCAGTTATGGTTTTTGCAAGGTGTACTTTACTTTGCTTGGGTGTTCTTGTCTTGCTTACGTGTGCTGCTAGGTGCCCCATTTGCTGTAACTAAGTCTCTGGTGTGCTTGAAGGGCAGTGAAGTGTGAGGTGAAGGAGGGGAACCAGTGGAAGGAGAGCATGGGTTAGAAGCAACTTTCGATACAGAAGCAGCACAGCGGAGCACTGCATGTGCACAAATTGTGTCATAATGGCATTAGTCTGGTGGGTCAGGCATTTTGCCAATTTTAGGTCTCGCCTAGGCAGCGCATGCGCTGTCTCTCCGAGACATAAAGTAATCCATATGTTAAGTGAAACTCCGCCTATTGGCAGCTCATATGTCCTGCTGCTTGGTTTAACGTTGGCATACCTTTTGTTAGCTGTGTTTTTAGTGGCAGTTGATCGGATACTGACTTCCATTTAGTCGGGAAGCAGCAGTGCCTAAGACCTGTTTTAATCCGCTTTCCTGTTTGATGTGTGTTTCAGGGGAACTTTGTTTTGCGTTTTTGGCAGCCCAGCATGCCGAGTTGCAGTTGTGGCTCACAAATGCTTTCACTTTTGCCTGGCCGGGTAACTGTGTAACTGAAACCTGTGTGTGAAGAAACCGAATCAATTAACTTTAAACACGAAGTTGTGGCTCACAAATGCTTTCACTTTCGCGCGGCCGGGTTACTGTGTAACTGAAACCTGTGTGTGAGGAAACCAAATCAATTAACTGCAAACACGAAGTTGTGGCTCACAAATGCTTTCACTTTCGCGCGGCCGGGTAACTGTGTAACTGAAACTCATGTGTGATGAAACAGAATCAATTAACTGCAAACACGAATCAGTTAAAAATGACCTAAGGGAATCCTTTAGTAAATCACAAATGAAGGAGTGATCCCCACTGGCAGCCACGCACGTACCGGGCAAAACGCTTTTTTTAAGATTGCTGTTCCACCTCGAAATGCTCAAATGTAAATGAATGCGGAGCCAATTTTACAAGCGCCATGCTTTGTTATTTGCAGCTTCAAACCGCCGCGACTCAATTTCATTTGCAAGCGCTGCGCTTTTTTCCCGATTGCTGTTCCACCTAAAAATGCTCAAATATAAATCAATGCGGTGCCGATTTAACAACAAGTGCCATGCTTTAATGTTATTTGCAGCCTGACCCCGTCACACCACTAGAGCCCACCTCCACCACCACTTTTCACTCCAAGGTTGCTGCTCGCAGTTCCCTTCCATTTGAAATAACAGCAGCAACTGCGTACTTGAGTCCATTGTTTTAACATGACACTGACAGCTACACACGTACTGGCCTTTTTAAAAAAACTGCTGCCACCTAAAAATGCTCAAATGTAAATGCGCTTTTTTCACAATTGCTTGCCAACCTCCATTTTTTAAAATGCTCAAATTTGCATTAGCATGGTGCTGATTTTAATAGCCCCGGGCCTTAATTTTATTTGCAGCCTCATCTGCTCCGCCTCCAGCCACCCAAAACAGTCTGCCCATTTGACGCTCCTCCCACATCTTCACCAGCAGCAAAAGCCTCTTCCAGCAATAATAATCAGCCGCTGTGTCGAGCTCCAACCTGCCCGCCTCCCCTCCTATCCCAGCAGCAGCTAATCAGCAGTACACAACTCCAGAACGAGTTGTGTGACTGCCGGAAACCGATGCATGTGAGTATTGGTTTTGTTACATAGATCTTTAAAATATGAACTTACCTACAAAGACTTGCAAATGGTACAGTTCCTTATGCCTTCTTCTCTGATTGTAGGAGACATGCCTCATTAGTTCTCCGAAATGCATCCTACTGCTTAAGTGTTACTATGTAAACAGAGGATTAAAATATAAGATGTTTTTTCTTTACTAACACGCTTCCAAGTTGGACATAAAAGCCTAATTAGAAAGTTACAGTTTGCTCAGTGACAAAGATTTTTTTCTAGACCATGTTCGGGAACATTCTTCCTGCTTTCCATCACGTGTAAATCAAACAAGCACATTTTGGCCAGGACCTTCCCACAGCAGCTTGGATAGAAATTTCTTTCCCTCCTTCTGAACAAAAATAACTATGCTTCCCTTTATTGATATCAGCATAAACCGAAAGTGGGATATCGGTGTTCGCACAGTCATGTGCCCTTCGTTGTACCCCCAGCTGCTAAAAAACAAGCATTTACAATGCAACGGTCTCGCCTTCGCAAAGGTTAGAGCTATTGGCACTGTAAATGACAAAAATGTAATTTATGTGTTGGTTTCGAAAACCGATAAATAAATGGCATTGTCATTTACAATGCCAATAGCTTAATCTCTCGCAAATGCCACACACACACACACACACACACCCACAGAGCCCCACACACACACACACAGAGCCCCACCCACACACACAGAGCCCAAAAGACACACACAGAGCCCCCTTCACACACAGAGCCCCCCACACACACAGCTACTACACTCCCACGGTAGAAGTTAATAACAAGCCAGAGCTCTGGCTCCATACTGGCTTGGTTCTCTATGAATTTGCCCATCTGCCCACCTCTATTTTTGAAAGCTGCTGGTCATGGGTCTACTCCATCCAATGCCGGCTCTGCATTGGCAGGCGGGACCGTCCAATCACTGTTTCCAAAAGCGCAATAAATACATTCACACACTCATGAATATTAAGCAATGTTTCACGAAGAAACAAGTCAGAAACCTTCGATTTTTGAAAATTACAGTATTCATTCACATTGACATATGCAGAGGAATGAAAAGTCATGTACAGCAAAGGAGCACATAGAAAATAATTATTAGGGTGCTGGGTGATTATGATTTATTAATGGCATCAAATTGTGTTTATAATCTAGATTGAATTGTGTAACATGCATTATTAATAACACGAATGCAGCATAGTTCCACACTTATTATGCATTTCTGGCTGCTGCTTGGCGTGTCTTGTTACTTACTAGGCTGCCGTTTCTGATCCGTCCCTGGTTACACGAGTTTAAAGCAGATTTAGCTTTTCTGGGAGTGGACCAAGTGCAGCGATGCCTTTGCCGCTCCACGTTATTGATTGGAACGTCTTCTTTCCGCCCCTCCACATCCTCACATCTGTCACAGCGGATGAGGTCAACAGAGGAGGGTGAGCTTGGAAAGTGGTGAGGGTTGCCAGGGGAGATGTGCCAATTTAAAGCTCTCTCTCTCTTGAGATCCTATCCTTCTAAATTAAGACCCAGGGGGTTGTGCTGGCAATATCGGCCTTGGCTCTCTCTGGCCACGACGCAAAGCATTGCTGCGCGAGGAGACATTTTGAAAAATCCTGTCAGGGTTTATGGGCAGCGATAAAGTTCTGTGAGGCTGGACACTGTGCAACTGCCTTTAATTGCTAAGACAAACCAATTTTGTCACAGGCAATTGGAAGTGCAGGTGTACAGCGTGCGAGCTGAATGTGCCAACAGGGCAGCATGAAAAAATAAAAATGTTTGTGCAAATCTGTTTGTCCTCTATTTATTGCATGTTTTTGTGTTGTTTTCTGAGCCTGGCAGATCTCCGAATTGGCATAAATTACATAAATTACATAAATGAACTCATCCCTCAGTATCCACATACATATTTCCGAAGTATGCCATATGTTATTGCTTTTAAGCAATATTTCTGTAGCGCTTCATAGCCATGGCGATGCGCGAAGGCACCTTTACTAGACATGCAGCACGTTGGGACGGCTGAAGATTCCCCAGTTAAAAGTGCGGGAACAATGGCAACGGAACCCCTCCCCAGCTGCACAAGGACAGTTTGGAAGAAAGCTTGAGTGGTTGGACTGCTAGGGCAGTGTGTGCAATGCCTGTGGCCCCAAGAAAGTGACTGTCAAAGGCCCTCCACACATTCTAGGGACACCTTCCAAGAACAGTCCCCGTCTCGAACTCCGAAATGTGCACCCGCCCCAGCCCCTCCGATCTTGGAAGCACTTTATGTGCATTTTCAAGCCACGCTCACACGGGACAGTATAGAAATGAGCCTGTAACAGTCCTGAGAGGAACAACAGAGTATACACTCTAAACACAAAGAGTTATCCACACTAAAATGTTGATAACCTTTGTAAGTTTCAAAACAAAGAATTCCAACATCTCTCCACAAAAAATCAGGCGTGTGCAACATTCTTTTACATGATTGAATATCTTGTGTAAACCCCAAATACTGAGTTACCTGTATGTCAGCTAATCTCTGTTAACTGTGAAATAAGATAATTTAATCAGCGGCATGCTCTGTGGTATCACGTGTCACCTCCTCCCATCTGCCTCACACCTCAATGACCCCGTCAACCCCTGAGCTCCTCCTATCTGCCTCACACCTCCTGCCGTCGCACCGCAACAACTCCCTACCCGCACCCACAACAAAGAATGCGTTATTTCGGCCCAGGGCCCCGGGCAATGTTCTGGTCAGTCCGATGTGGGGCCGGCTCCGATTCGACCTGTGCCACGTAGGCTCCGCACGCCTCTGCAGCAGGTATTTAACCACTGGGGCTACCTTCCTGGCACTCCTCACACACAGACCTCTGCAGGAGACACTGAACACCAGTCACCTACTCCCTTTGAACTGCAGGTTACCCACAATGTCTGCCTTAAAAGACAACGTTGAGTGTGTGTTCTCCGCCACGCACAGCCACCGCTCCGGATGCAGCTCAAAAAGAGGTGCTCTGTGAAACGCGGCGCTATGGGTAATACCAGCCAAGGCGGCACCTGTGGCGCGTGCCCAACACGTGTACCAGACTTTTAGGGGAAACTGGCCTGCGGCAGGGTGGCTCGGTGGATCGTGCGCCTGCGGTAGGGTGGCTTGGTGGATCGTGCACCTGCGGCAGAGTGAGACGTGCGCCTGCGGCAGGGTGGCTCGGTGGGTCGTGCACCTGTGGCACAGCCCCACACCTCTGTGTAAATTGCCAGACCCCCGATATTAGCCTCACCAACGGCCATGGTCCAGCTGCGCTATTTCCGAGTAGAGAGGGCAGCAGAAGCCGCTCATACCCCAGCAGGAAGAGCCTTGTGCGCGGCCCATCGTGCCGCCGGGGTGTGGGTACACGGGGGCAAACATGGAGTCCCGCACACTGCACGAGCGGGTGGGGCCCGGGCAGCCCTGGCCTCCGGACTTCAGGGCAGGTGTCCCACTCCCATCCCCCCTAAGCCTTCGAGAGTGGAGAGGGCCTGGGGTGCCGCAAACTGCAGGGTGGAGCCGGCACGAGGAATGTGTTACCGGCACTCTGTGCGCCCCGAGGGTGCACGATCCACAGACGCCTCCCTGGCGAGGGCTGGCGCTAAACTGGAGGAGACGGCGTTGTCTTGCTTGGTCATTGAGAGCATTGAGTCAAGGATGATTCCCAGGTTGCGTGAGTAGTCGGTGGGGGCTGCCCCCAGTGCCATTGGTCACCAGGAGTCGACCCAGGCTGACGGGTTGGAGCTGAGACTGAGGACCTCCGTCTTGTCCGAGTTCAGCTTCAGATGGCTGATCTTCATCCAGTCGGTAACGGCCTTCATTCCTTCATGGAGGTTGGCTTTGGCGGTGATGGGGTCCTTGGTGAGGGAGAGGATCAGTTGAGTGTCGTCGGCATCGGAGATTATGTTGAGGTTGTGCTGTTGGGCGACGTGTGTGAGCAGGGCCATGTTGAACAGTGTCAGGCTGAGGGAGGATCCTTGAGGTACGCCGCAGATGATCTCGGAGGATTCGGAACAGAACGGGGGGAGGCGGGCGCTCTGGGCTCTGCAGAAGAGGAAGGAGGTGGTTCATTCCAGAGCCTTCTCTCTGATCCCTGCGGCATGGAGGTGTGCGTGTAGTGTGCGTGGCCAGACGGTGTCGAAGGTGACGGAGAGGTCTAGGAGGATGAGTGCTGCTGTCTCCCTGTTGTCTAGCAGGGTCCTGATGTCGTCGGTGGCGGCGATGAGGGCGGTCTCGGTGCTGTGGTTGTTGCGGAAACCTGACTAGGAAGGGTCCAGGATTCTGTTCTCTTCGCGGTATCGGGTTAGCTGTCTGTTAACTATTTTCTCGATGACCTTGGCCGGGAAGGGGAGCAGAGAGATGGGTCAGAAGTTCTTGAGGTCTCTTGGGTCTGCCTTGGTTTTTTTGAGTAGGGTGTTGATCTCGGCGTGTTTCCAGCTCTAGCAGAAAGACTGAGCAGCTTTCTTAGGAATTTTGTCTGTATCCCAAAGCATTTACTTTTCTGTGGACAAAAAATGTGGGCATCCAGTGATACAACTTTCTGTGACCCATACAAATTCTCATCAGTGAGATTTTGCTCAAGGGGAAGATAAGAGAACGCTTAGGGATTGATGTGCTGTTCTACCCTTGGCCACCAGGCTTCCTGAATGCATTTTTCCCATTACCTCTAACTTGGAGATTTGTAGTAGTGAAAAAAGGGGGAAAGCCTGAGCGATTCTAGTTGCTCCAGTATGGCCAGGCTTGTTTTGGTATCCTTTTCTGATTCTCAGAAAGACCTGTTTTTTCTGTTCCTTCTCCTCTGAGCTTCCCTGTTCTTCCTCTGAAGATGTTATAACGACGTTGCTTAGTGACATGGAAACTAAATGGTCAAGTTTAAAGAAAAAGGGTCTTTATAGACTAGTGTTAGCACTTTAAGTTTCCAGGCACATTTCCACATTAAAATCATATTAATTTTATTAGGATACATTCAGAGTTTGGTGTGGAAAGGAAGAACTTAGATATATTAAAAGTAGATACCATCCATAGTGTTAGCTTTTTCAGGAAGGACTCCATCTAGGTTTGAAGGGCATTCTCTCAAGATACAATAGGCTGCCATTAGAGCCTTCACAATCCCTGCTGGTGGCATTCAAGACAGTGACTCTCTGGTGTCTCATCCATTTAACGGATTCCCACATTTGAAGCCTTCTTTTAAGTCAACAGTTCCAAGCTGGGATTCAATTTTAGTATTAGAAGTATTTAAGGTTGCAATCTCTTCTGTTAGACAGCTGGGAGAGTCGGGTTCTCTTTCCTGTAGGCAGCCATTCTTCAAAATATTTCCAGCTAGAATTTCTCTTAGGTAAGGTTCATTCTTTTTATACATAAGATTTATTCTTATTTTAATTTGGAGAAGGAGGTGATTTTAAATGGGTTATTTTTCTAACCATTACTTCTACAGATACGTTTTAAGGCAAATGCAAAGTGGGATCTGACCCAGGACCCCAGACTTTCAGGGGGCCCCATGATAGAGGTAGCTCTGTTCTACAGTCTTGCCCTGATAACCCTAAATAATTCTCAAAAATATTGTTTTAAATACCATTTTCCATTAATTATGTTTAATGTAGGTAATGTGTGAGAGTCTATTACAAACATTTTGCAGAGAGGTGTTGTGTTTCCGTTTTATGCAACATACATTAAAAAAAATATTTTAGATCAAAGCAGGACCTCTCAAATGAGAAATGGGAGAGTGTCACAGATAATATTTGTATAATATTAGTGACCGGCTGCTGTGTTACAATATTGTCACTATCCCTGAATATTAAATGTAAACACATTTAGAATTTGGACAAGTGTGTCTGTGCCTAAGAGGGCATGAAAGAACTAAAACTGGACTATAAATTTGAAGATGTTCTGAACAGGGGCCACCAAGATACGTTTGGCTCAAATCCATAGGATATCTCCGGAAAGAGTCAAAAACTTTCACTACTGCTGCTTAGATAGGATAGGGAGTAAGTCTTACCCCTCTAAATTCCCAGGAGGCTGGTAGCATGGGGGCCGGTTTATCCATGGTGGGGCCTGTTTTGTTACCGGGGGCGGTTTTGCTGTTGTGCTGCAATATCGGCCCCAGTAACTAAAGCAGCAGTGCTCCACACTTGCCCACCCCGTCCCCATCGGGGGCTGGTCCGACAACATTGCAGCGGCAGCTTTGGGTTCCCAGTCCGGCTCTGACTCTGTCAAGGAATTATGGGGATGGTGCAGCCCCCTCTGCACGCATATGTTCAGGGCCACTGCCTTTCAACTTCGACTTACCTTGGTAACCCCTAGGATTATCATTCCCGCACTCCAAAGCCCACTCCCATCATCATCAACATCTCTTCCAGCCTCATGGTTTATCCTTGTATATCCTCTCCACCCCATCTACTGCCACCATGTCATAGTTTTCCCCAACCAAACTCCTCTCTCATCCTTGCTCTCAGCAACTGCATCCCTCCTCCTGCCCTTTCATCCCCAATGCTCCTCGCAACGGTTATCCTCACCACACTGGTGTCAACTTTTCCACTTCACGCTGAAGGTATCTGCCTGCAGCATGCAGAACCTCTTCATTGCCATGCTCATTGGCATCCTCATCTCCCCACCCCTAGCTCCACATCTTCCCGCACCCTCACTCGTCCTTTTTGTAGTCATCTAAACCTGTCCTCATAGTGACTTGTCACTCTGTTGCTCCATTAAAAAATGTAAAGTGTTACTGATTGGCTTTGTCAAGGTGTATTGAAATACACAAAGGGATAGAAGGCTTGTCTTATATGGGAGTAAGTGAAAACAATGCAGGCAACCATTAGCTTTCATTGACCCCTTCAAAGGGCAGGCTCTGCTGTAATCTAGTTAATTAACTGAAAGACACACTTACTCTGATGTTTTTTTATTTCAGATAAACCAGGTGTCTGCCCACCTTCTGTGACATGCATATGTGGTGAGTGCACAACTTGTCCCACTGATAGCGGGTGCGTGGGTGACCTGAAGTTCTGCAACTTTTGGTGTGGAACCGAACCACATGTGTGATGCCTGTTAAAGGTACAGTATACAATGGTTTTACTTGAACCACAGGCAGGCATTTCAAAGCAAAACCGTTTGGATGAAGTATAACCTGTTTTGATGTACATTTTCGAGTTTCAGGTGTTAACATCGATGCCAATGTTGGTGCCTAACAGGCTGCAGCAAAATTTGCATTACACCAGTATAATTAGCATAATTTCGAGTTAGTGCTATTCAGCTGCTAGCATGGAAATCTCACGGCAATCCCTCTTTGCAAAATGTAGTAAATGTGGCACAATTTCCTTAAACTACCCTTACTTTTTTCCATGCCAATATCTATTCTCAAGGTGATGAATCTTGGCGACAGTATTTTGAAAAAAAGAGCTCCTTCATAAACACAGGCAAGCAATCAAATGCAAATAAATATTCTAGTCAATGATGAGAGTTTGTGAGTAGTTTTAAAGGGTTTTATTTTCTAATCACAGTTTAAGATTCTCTGATTCTTTATTCATTAGTCAAATATCAATCAGGTTACAGAATTGATAATAGAAAAAATGTGTTAGTGCGAGTATGTCATAATGTGCATAGAACCCATTCCATAAAGGAAAGACTCCCTAGTCTAAGAACGGGGGTTAACGATGTCAGTCAGACCCATGAAGAATAAAAAAATAAAGACAAGAGCGAGATTACCATGAAGCTAAATCAATAATTAATAATTGCCGAAGCTCCCATAAAGAGAAATACATCATAGAGAAAGTAAACCTTGGCAAATCCAGTTAGCCAAAGTATAAAGCTTGGGGTTTGCAGATCACCTCTACTCTGCTCCCTTCAGTTCTACTTCTGAGTCTGAAACTCCGAAACTAGGAACACGTTTATATATCTGGAAACATGTTGCTAAAAGTAAGTTGCATGTTCTTCGTCTCCTCCAATCAAATCCAGGATTCTCCAAAACCCATCTCCACCTTCTCCTGCTGTCTACACATCATCCATTGGGTGCTGTTCTCATGGCACAATTTAATTTTATTCTAAATGACTTCATCTCCTAAACTTCTGTTGAAGAAACGTTTTATTTTAACTAAACACATAACATTTACAGCAAGAGAACCTCCATTTTTTAAAATGCTCAAATTTGCATTAGCATGGTGCTGATTTTAATAGCCCCGGGCCTTAATTTTATTTGCAGCCTCATCTGCTCCGCCTCCAGCCACCCAAAACAGTCTGCCCATTTGACGCTCCTCCCACATCTTCACCAGCAGCAAAAGCCTCTTCCAGCAATAATAATCAGCCGCTGTGTCGAGCTCCAACCTGCCCGCCTCCCCTCCTATCCCAGCAGCAGCTAATCAGCAGTACACAACTCCAGAACGAGTTGTGTGACTGCCGGAAACCGATGCATGTGAGTATTGGTTTTGTTACATAGATCTTTAAAATATGAACTTACCTACAAAGACTTGCAAATGGTACAGTTCCTTATGCCTTCTTCTCTGATTGTAGGAGACATGCCTCATTAGTTCTCCGAAATGCATCCTACTGGTTAAGTGTTACTATGTAAACAGAGGATTAAAATATAAGATGTTTTTTCTTTACTAACACGCTTCCAAGTTGGACATAAAAGCCTAATTAGAAAGTTACAGTTTGCTCAGTGACAAAGATTTTTTTCTAGACCATGTTCGGGAACATTCTTCCTGCTTTCCATCACGTGTAAATCAAACAAGCACATTTTGGCCAGGACCTTCCCACAGCAGCTTGGATAGAAATTTCTTTCCCTCCTTCTGAACAAAAATAACTATGCTTCCCTTTATTGATATCAGCATAAACCGAAAGTGGGATATCGGTGTTCGCACAGTCATGTGCCCTTCGTTGTACCCCCAGCTGCTAAAAAACAAGCATTTACAATGCAACGGTCTCGCCTTCGCAAAGGTTAGAGCTATTGGCACTGTAAATGACAAAAATGTAATTTATGTGTTGGTTTCGAAAACCGATAAATAAATGGCATTGTCATTTACAATGCCAATAGCTTAATCTCTCGCAAATGCCACACACAAACACACAGACCCACACACACACACACACCCACAGAGCCCCACACACACACACACAGAGCCCCACCCACACACACAGAGCCCAAAAGACACACACAGAGCCCCCTTCACACACAGAGCCCCCCACACACACAGCTACTACACTCCCACGGTAGAAGTTAATAACAAGCCAGAGCTCTGGCTCCATACTGGCTTGGTTCTCTATGAATTTGCCCATCTGCCCACCTCTATTTTTGAAAGCTGCTGGTCATGGGTCTACTCCATCCAATGCCGGCTCTGCATTGGCAGGCGGGACCGTCCAATCACTGTTTCCAAAAGCGCAATAAATACATTCACACACTCATGAATATTAAGCAATGTTTCACGAAGAAACAAGTCAGAAACCTTCGATTTTTGAAAATTACAGTATTCATTCACATTGACATATGCAGAGGAATGAAAAGTCATGTACAGCAAAGGAGCACATAGAAAATAATTATTAGGGTGCTGGGTGATTATGATTTATTAATGGCATCAAATTGTGTTTATAATCTAGATTGAATTGTGTAACATGCATTATTAATAACACGAATGCAGCATAGTTCCACACTTATTATGCATTTCTGGCTGCTGCTTGGCGTGTCTTGTTACTTACTAGGCTGCCGTTTCTGATCCGTCCCTGGTTACACGAGTTTAAAGCAGATTTAGCTTTTCTGGGAGTGGACCAAGTGCAGCGATGCCTTTGCCGCTCCACGTTATTGATTGGAACGTCTTCTTTCCGCCCCTCCACATCCTCACATCTGTCACAGCGGATGAGGTCAACAGAGGAGGGTGAGCTTGGAAAGTGGTGAGGGTTGCCAGGGGAGATGTGCCAATTTAAAGCTCTCTCTCTCTTGAGATCCTATCCTTCTAAATTAAGACCCAGGGGGTTGTGCTGGCAATATCGGCCTTGGCTCTCTCTGGCCACGACGCAAAGCATTGCTGCGCGAGGAGACATTTTGAAAAATCCTGTCAGGGTTTATGGGCAGCGATAAAGTTCTGTGAGGCTGGACACTGTGCAACTGCCTTTAATTGCTAAGACAAACCAATTTTGTCACAGGCAATTGGAAGTGCAGGTGTACAGCGTGCGAGCTGAATGTGCCAACAGGGCAGCATGAAAAAATAAAAATGTTTGTGCAAATCTGTTTGTCCTCTATTTATTGCATGTTTTTGTGTTGTTTTCTGAGCCTGGCAGATCTCCGAATTGGCATAAATTACATAAATTACATAAATGAACTCATCCCTCAGTATCCACATACATATTTCCGAAGTATGCCATATGTTATTGCTTTTAAGCAATATTTCTGTAGCGCTTCATAGCCATGGCGATGCGCGAAGGCACCTTTACTAGACATGCAGCACGTTGGGACGGCTGAAGATTCCCCAGTTAAAAGTGCGGGAACAATGGCAACGGAACCCCTCCCCAGCTGCACAAGGACAGTTTGGAAGAAAGCTTGAGTGGGTGGACTGCTAGGGCAGTGTGTGCAATGCCTGTGGCCCCAAGAAAGTGACTGTCAAAGGCCCTCCACACATTCTAGGGACACCTTCCAAGAACAGTCCCCGTCTCGAACTCCGAAATGTGCACCCGCCCCAGCCCCTCCGATCTTGGAAGCACTTTATGTGCATTTTCAAGCCACGCTCACACGGGACAGTATAGAAATGAGCCTGTAACAGTCCTGAGAGGAACAACAGAGTATACACTCTAAACACAAAGAGTTATCCACACTAAAATGTTGATAACCTTTGTAAGTTTCAAAACAAAGAATTCCAACATCTCTCCACAAAAAATCAGGCGTGTGCAACATTCTTTTACATGATTGAATATCTTGTGTAAACCCCAAATACTGAGTTACCTGTATGTCAGCTAATCTCTGTTAACTGTGAAATAAGATAATTTAATCAGCGGCATGCTCTGTGGTATCACGTGTCACCTCCTCCCATCTGCCTCACACCTCAATGACCCCGTCAACCCCTGAGCTCCTCCTATCTGCCTCACACCTCCTGCCGTCGCACCGCAACAACTCCCTACCCGCACCCACAACAAAGAATGCGTTATTTCGGCCCAGGGCCGCGGGCAATGTTCTGGTCAGTCCGATGTGGGGCCGGCTCCGATTCGACCTGTGCCACGTAGGCTCCGCACGCCTCTGCAGCAGGTATTTAACCACTGGGGCTACCTTCCTGGCACTCCTCACACACAGACCTCTGCAGGAGACACTGAACACCAGTCACCTACTCCCTTTGAACTGCAGGTTACCCACAATGTCTGCCTTAAAAGACAACGTTGAGTGTGTGTTCTCCGCCACGCACAGCCACCGCTCCGGATGCAGCTCAAAAAGAGGTGCTCTGTGAAACGCGGCGCTATGGGTAATACCAGCCAAGGCGGCACCTGTGGCGCGTGGCCCAACACGTGTACCAGACTTTTAGGGGAAACTGGCCTGCGGCAGGGTGGCTCGGTGGATCGTGCGCCTGCGGTAGGGTGGCTTGGTGGATCGTGCGCCTGCGGCAGAGTGAGACGTGCGCCTGCGGCAGGGTGGCTCGGTGGGTCGTGCGCCTGTGGCACAGCCCCACACCTCTGTGTAAATTGCCAGACCCCCGATATTAGCCTCACCAACGGCCATGGTCCAGCTGCGCTATTTCCGAGTAGAGAGGGCAGCAGAAGCCGCTCATACCCCAGCAGGAAGAGCCTTGTGCGCGGCCCATCGTGCCGCCGGGGTGTGGGTACACGGGGGCAAACATGGAGTCCCGCACACTGCACGAGCGGGTGGGGCCCGGGCAGCCCTGGCCTCCGGACTTCAGGGCAGGTGTCCCACTCCCATCCCCCCTAAGCCTTCGAGAGTGGAGAGGGCCTGGGGTGCCGCAAACTGCAGGGTGGAGCCGGCACGAGGAATGTGTTACCGGCACTCTGTGCGCCCCGAGGGTGCACGATCCACAGACGCCTCCCTGGCGAGGGCTGGCGCTAAACTGGGGGAGCAGAGGGTACAAGGGGGCGCGTGGTCACCCAGAACCGGCGGATGAGGGCACAAGCACCCCTGGGCAAAGGTTCCAGGCTGGCTCAGTGAGAGCCAAGGACACAAGGTTTATGATGGATGGACTGTGGCCGCAGAGGGGAGTCTGGACACGGGTTCCTGATAGTCACGGGGGCGTAAAGGAAACAGGGGGCTTGGAGAAGGTTCATGATGGATGGACTGAGGCATCAGGCAGTACTTGGGGGGAATTTGTTAGTGAAGGTTCAAAGTGATCACTGCCCCAGGTCGTCCAACAGCCTCTGCAGTGTGCATGTTGACGTGCATACATCTAGGAGCCTATATCGCTGCCGGACTGTGCCGTCTCCTCGGCACGCCGGTGGTGATGCTCCATGGTTGGCCTGTCTGCTCAGTAAACAGGCTCCACGGGAGGGGGCCAGGGAGGTGTGTTGCTCGCTACCGGAGTGTGCTTGTAATTGCCGAGCCTCCTGCCTGCCTGTCTGCCCTCCACCCCCCGGCGGCGCCTCGCCCTAAGCTTTGGGCCACATTCAAGCCACGCTGGCAAAGTCTCAATGAAACAAGCACCACAACTTGCACACACGGTCCCCACGCCCAGCATCTCACATACCGACTCAGCTTTCTTCTCCTCCCGCTGCTGCAGTAGGATAAAACAAGCAGAGGCAGCATGGCCACTGGAGAGGGAGGGAGGGGAGGGGTGGGGGCCTGGGGGAGCGGCAGAGCGTGACGGAGGAGGGCAGAGAGAAGGGGGGGAGGCGAGCAGAGCCGAGCAGCTCCTGAAAGCAGCCACGCACAACATAACACGGGGACCACAGGCACAAAGACGTCAGCCACGCACGAAAACCGGAGCATACATACCGGGCAAAGACGGAGACGACAGCCACGAGCCAAGCACGACATAACACAGAGACCACAGGCAACAGAAATAGCGCAGCTCATCCGTGCAACAGACACCTTCCAAATGACAAAAACATGGCTTGAAAAGAAAAAAAAAATACCGCCCACCGCCGCATG
Organism: Lissotriton vulgaris; assembly: GCF_964263255.1. Classification (NCBI taxonomy): domain Eukaryota; kingdom Metazoa; phylum Chordata; class Amphibia; order Caudata; family Salamandridae; genus Lissotriton; species Lissotriton vulgaris. Next base: position 1,629,448,186 of record NC_141695.1, on the reverse strand, counting down.
ACGCACGAAAATGGGCCAGATGAGTAAAAATTGCCGGAACGCCCCTTCCCCTTCCCCAAGCGCCTTGAAACCCTCCCGGGTGTGCAGCGCGCTATACAAGTGTCGTGATTGATTGATTGATTGACGAATCTGCTCGGGGAATGAGTGACGCATCTCTGTTCCAATGGCTAGCCTCCATTTATGGAGCTAGCCACTGGAACAGAGAGGCGGAAGAAAGCCCCATACTTGTAAACAAACGCATTCGCCTGCGCGAACGCTGCTGCGCAGCGGATCGCCAGGCGAAACCTAACTAGGGAAAAGGTACATTCATAATACTGACCAGGATTTAAAATACTGCTATTGCAAAAAGCACAAGCTATGATGCCTCCCAAACTAGGACAAAAATTGTCCATTTTTCTCCGCTTCCCTTCTAACCCCAGTAGCATAGCATTACAATTAGAAGGCCTTTTCCAATTAGTCCCTTCCTTCCCACATTTGTTTTTGTTCATTCCTCTACCTCCCATCCATTAGCAGGTCTCGTAATTTGCGAGAGTTTTAGCTATTGGCATTGTAAATGACAATGTATTTTATTTATGTGTTGGTTTTCAAAACAGATAAATGAAAGGCATTGTCATTTACAATGCCAACAGCTTAAAGTCTCGCAAATGCGAAACCTATTGCATTGCAAATGCTTGTTTAGAGCTGGCCTACAGCAATAGCATAGCAAGGGTGCCGTGGTCCTAATGCAAGCAAAGCAAATGGAACCGTATTCCCACGTTTGGTAGTAAAAGACAACTCTAGCTGAGGTGCCAAAAGCCACAGCACCTGCTGCAATACTGACAGCTACACCACTCGCCTAAAGACAGCTGTAGCTGTCTTACGATGATCACACATACAAAGAAGTTGCTATAAAAATAAATACATATACAGATACACCCAAGAGCTGTTGCTCAATCCTCTTTCACCATGTTCCTTCTTTAACATGTTGTAACTTTATCTATGCAAAATCGGGTAGCAGATTCATAATTAAAATGTCTGCAGTATTATTCTACACTACCATCAGAGTGTTACTGAGGCAACATCCACTGAAAGTTCAGAAAGTTTTTTTTACCTACCATGTAAACCTCATTTTCACAACCACAGTAAACCACAGTAAATGTCATCTGTTGTTGACGCTCTAATTAACTAATGAAGAGGGTTGAATCCCAGGATCGGGACAGTCTGAGTCTTCAGAAGCCCTTGTCTTTGTAAGACTTAGTCCGAGGCTAATACACAAACCTGGATTCAATGTTGAAACTTCATGGGGTCTGTTAAAAAATATGATCATTGCAGAAAGGAAAGAGTAATTAGTTAGGTAATTAGGAATCCACCTAATCAAAAGCGTCAAAGTATTCTTCTATAGGTCTAAAATAAGCTCTGCCACAAGGAAAGTCCAAGGAAAGATCTAAGTATAAATCACAGAGATGGACTGCCACGGAGCCTGTTCAGTTAGAAAACCAAAGAAAGTCTGGGTCATCCTTGCCAAAATAAAACAGTTTTTTTAATAAGGTTTCACAGTACAGAACTCGCACACATTTCATGGTATGATATGAAATAAGAGGGCTGGCCTAGAAATGTTGCAAACACATAAACTAATCAATATTCTGCTAAACAACAGACTTGTAGAGAAACCTACTTCCTAATTCATTTGATGAGGTAGGTTATGCAGTTGCTTTAGGTACTATTGCCAGCTCCCTTGCTATGTAGCTTGAATCCAGGGAAGGAGGCACCACTATCCACCTATTCACCTTTTGTAGTTAACCTCAAGGGAGTAGCTTTCTAAGACAGGGACTACCTGTTACCTGTTTCCCTTCTGTTAAGGGTGATTTCAGAGAATTAGGAGCACATGTTTTCTTTCATTTCTCCATATTATGTCTTGCAGTAGAGTGTATTTTAAAAGAACCCTGCAGATTGGGCAAGTGGAAGGTTTGTGGGAGACCATCTACTTCATCACATATACACATTGACTCACACAAAACCAGATTATCATTGTGCGTCTTGCCTGACATGAATATTATGTCCTAAATATCTATTGTACCATTAGAATTAATATTGCCAAGATCTACATCCAATAGGATGTTATTTGCGTAAACAACATTTAGGATATAATGTTTATGTCAGACAAACTTACTGTACATCATATTTTGACATTCAACAATTGAAAAACACAACAGAGTGAATAACCTTGAGGAACACCTTTTATTATGTTGTTGATTGGGAATTGTCTATTGTCTAGTGATACATCAGAAAGGAAATACTTTATCCAAGTTATGGCTGTGCTGTGAATAACCAGATTCTGAATAAAACAATTTTATAAACAGCTGCTCCTCAGACAATCACAGGGAAACAGGAAAACTAAAATGAGAGAGAAGAGTTGCATCACAGCAGTGGAACCACATACATTGAGAATTAGAAACAGCACAAAACATCAACATTACCTGCAAAATTTACCACAGTCATTATTCTCTGTCAAACTTTGGGCTCTTGCACTTATGTTTTTAAAGCACCTTCTATAATGAAACCGTCGCTGGAAACTACTTTTTTTTAAACTCTCGAAAAGTACTCTGTTTATATATTCATTTTATACATACGCAAAGAAAATTAAAAATGAGACGTTGTCCAACCACTCAATTAACTCAACCAGACCAGTGAACATAAGTAAACCATGATCTATAGAAAGCTATAATTGTTTTTCCTTTAAATGTAGCAAGAGAATGCATCATATTTCTGTCTTTAGGATGTAACATGGAGCTTGCCCAGGGATGTTAGCTTTCTTCAAAGACAAAACAAAAATCTTAAATCCATTCTAAAACCTTTCTAAGTCATCTTTTAGTGTAGCCATCAGAATCTTATTAGCATGTGCAGAATACATTCACAGCAACATGTTTTTTAATAATAAAGATAATAACGACATGTTCAATATCAATTACATTTTGTTTTGTTTTGTCTTGAGGAAGACTAGTAAAATAATAGCAGTTGTCTAAACGCTTATCCATGTTTCTAAATTAGTCTTTGTACATTGTCCAATGTTGTCTAAAATGTACCCTCCTATACACTCATCCTACTGGTCGGCTTGCCAGGTTGCCTTTTAAAAAACATTAAATTTTTTGGTCTGTCTCAGAAGATAATACATTTACATTTTTGTGAAATCATATTTGTTCATTTTATGTGATAAAAGTACTCATGTAGATGTATTTATATATATTTTTTTTAAATGCATCAACCCCTCTCTGTACACTAAAAATGTACAGGGTGTATGTTCAAGGCAAGACATACTTCCTCATTCTGCCACTATGCTGCTGTTTAAATAATAAACTCATTTTGGTAGGAACTTCTCGCAAATCTGGGTCCTAACACAGCAGTTTCCGAGGCAACAACTATTCTAGATAATCATATCGCCATTCAGGAATCATAGATCAGAAAATACCCAGTGGGGGGGGGCATCCACTTTACAATCTGACTCCATCTGTAAGCAGGAGCAGGAGACACACACATCTGCTTTGAATGTGGACCTAGGGAAAAGGGTACAAACTAGTAAGGGGGAGAATTCAGTCAGAAGACAAGTCAATCTCTCATTGCTTACAACTGAAGAACTTGCTATGCGAGTAACTGCCATAGTTTGAAACAACATGTTGTGAGCCAAATCCTATATATGAAGAGTATATCAGTTTAGACAGGTATATTTGCAGCTCCTTAAAATCCAATTAGGAAAAACATAATTTACTTTAATGCATATTAAAACATTGAAAGGTTTGGTGCTTCATTGAAGGCAAACACGGTGGCAGAGGATAAATAATGACTAGTAGAGACATTCTACCCCAGCATTACATGTCTTGCCTTTCTGTTTCGCAGCATTTAATTTAGAACATTCTACACTTAGGGGCTGTTATACAAAGGGCCTCTGCACTTGTGGTGAAGGCCTCACAACCATGGCGGGAGTCCGCACTCGTCATGTGACGTCTGCAATGCAGGGCCGGACTGGCCATTGCGGGCACCGGGCGAACCCCCGGTGCGCCGTAAGGGTGGGAGCCGGTTTTGGGCTCCTTGGGGCCGTTTTTGTTACAGAGACGTTTTTGCAGCGTAGCTGCAAAATCGGCCCAGTAACGAAATTGCCCCAAAACCGGCCCCGGCAAAGAGCTCGGTCGCACCCCCAACCTCCCGCCCCCCCCCCGGGGGGAGCCGGCCGAGCACTTTTGCCAGGGCTGGGTTTGGTTCCCAGTCCGGCCCTGCTGCAATGAGTAACTGCAGTGGGGAGGTCCAGCAACCAGTGCGGGGCCCCTGCCAAGACTGCAGGGCCTCTGCCACAGCTGCGGAGGCCCTTTGTGAATCGACCCCTTAGTGTGTGGAATGTTCTAATAGCAGAATACTCCTTCTGCCTTCAGCTATATTCGTAGTTCAAGGTCCTCTCGCTCGTGGCAGGGTCTCACCTGCAGCTCACGCTTATAATTTGGGTGTGGGATTCCAACCACTTCAGCCGTGGGTTATAAAGGTAGATGGCAGGGTCTCACCTGCAGCTCACGCTTATAATTTGGGTGTGGGATTCCAACCACTTCAGCCGTGGGTTATAAAGGTAGATAGGTCTGATAGGAGCGCAAGCGCAGAGATATCCCTGCCGGGATTGATTCAGGCGCTATACAAGAACATAAATAAATAAAAATAAATAAAGCTATAATGAAAAATCTGGCTGAAGAACCAGATTTACATAGCATTTTCGAGGTTTTAAACGTCTCGATTCTGTGACTACAACAATTATTTTTGTAATGTACAAACACCAAACTGCAATTCTACAGATTCGCAATTTCCGTTTGCGATTTGTTATTTGGAAGGGATGTTATTTAGGGGTCCCTTCCAAATACCGAATCATGTTGGTATGTATTAATGCTTTGTGACTGAATTTCTGTCACAACACATCAATATTTTACCCCTTTCTCAAACAAATACATTTTGTACATCAACGACAAATTCTGTCACTGTTTGTTCAATGCCAGATCCTCATGCATGAGGACTGCATCCGCACATGCCTGCGCATGTGTTTTTCGGCTTTACCCATGTAAATTAAAGGATGATTGTCAGAGACCACTGGACTGCAGGTGTGTGTGCAACAAGGTGGTAGTTAGCTCTGTGTGAGGTCATCAATGTTTATTTCGGACACAATTGTGTTATAGTTGCTTTAACTAGGTATGCGTCACCATAGCATTACAGGACAGCTGTCCCTTTTGTACAGCCTAAAATGCTTTTTCAGTCTTTGGGTTGGTTCGTACAATTTGATGTTTGTCTTTTCACATGGATTCAGAGTTCCTGTCTGGTAGTGCTGAAAGAGGTTGTCAGAGTGGGCTATGTTTTATATTCGGACAATAATCGTGGAATGTAGGTTTAAATACTGACATGACTGACTGAGCCTTTGGCCCTCCCATGACCGGTAAAACTGGTACAATAAAATGTCCAGTGCTATTTACAACATTTACTCCCCTTTTTTATTTTTCTCGCTTAGAAACTAAATTGTATTTTCTTCATTGGACGTATGCCGTCTCCCAAGTGTGTGCAGTACTCTGGACAGTGCATTGTCTCAGCAGTGCACCTACAGTTATCACACTGGCCCCTCACTGTTTGTGCTTCTGCAGGGGGACCATGGGAGCGGGAGACTACAGACTTAGAGGTCCATGGATGTGTCGGTGTGTGTGAATGTGGGTTTATAAACAGGTGTGAGTTAGCGTAGTCTTGTGTTTGCATGTGGCTTCTAGTAATGAGTGATGTTTAGTTGTGAAGGTGTCCATGAGGTGGATCCTTAAATCTGATAACTGCTAATGGAGCCCTAGGCAACTCCATTCATTAAGAAACCATTGCATTCAGATATTCAAACACTTTTCAAGGGTACAAAGCAAGGGTGGGCACCACACTGTGAATTGATAGTGTATGATACATGATAATAATGCATTTGTTTTTGTTTTTGACGTTGCCTCTTGTACATATTGATGTAGTGTGTCCCTCAGCACACCTACATTGTCATGCTTGCTCTTAGAGACATCACAAGTGAAGACACATTTGAACCTCACCCTCAGGATGCAATGGCAGCTCCAGAGGGTGAAGATCATAGTTGTTTTAAATTCCTAAATTTAAATAAAGGTAGGGCCCAAGGGAGGTGGCGATCCGAGCTTGGTTCAGGCTGGTGCAGCTTCGCATATTACACCGCTCCTACACTCCTCGCACAACACAACACCGGATAGGCTATGCGGACTCGAGGTTTTGCCTCAGAGGGTGCGACGAAGAGGGCACGATCTTCCACATTCTGTGGTATTGCACCAAGATCAGGGCGTACTGGCCCAGGCTATCTGACATCATGGCGGAGGTAGTGGGGGCGGACGTTCCACTGGAGGCTCGATGGCATGTCCTGGGGGTAACGAGCAACATCACATGGCCGAAGAGCGACAAGATTTGGTTAGCACTAGCAAGTATGGTCGCCAAACGGAATATAGCAAGGCTCTGGGGGAGTGAGGCGGTGCCTGCAGTGGAAGAGTGGTAAAGGGACCTCGATTAGTGCCAAAGGGCAGAGAGGGTTATTTATAAGAGATGGGGATGCCCCAAAAAATGGGAGAGAGTATGGGGGCCTTGGAGGCGGTACAGAGGAGAGACGGTAGACACCCAGGCAGACTGAGTCCAATTAAAAGCTGGAGAGGGACCTGAGTCCCGCCCCCTTCTTGAGGGGGATGAGGTTGGATGGGTGGCACGGGAGGGCGCAGGTCGGGTTTGGGAGAGGGGGATACTTCGAGGCGTAGTGATGTCCATCCATAGAAAACTCACCGGTGTGGGCCCCAGACATTCCTGGTCAGGGTTGGGAGGAATACAAGAGGTTTGGCTTTTTCCTGCTGGCCGTGTTATGTTATGTTATGTTAAGGGGGTGCTTGTAAAGCGCACTGTCACCGTGGGTTTCCTGGCGCTGATTGGATGCTGAGGGAACAGAGGGATTTTAGCTAGATTGAGGGAAAAGTCAGGTTTTTAATGATTTGCGGAATTGGATGAGAGTATTGGAAGTCTTGACTGGGGAAGGGAAAGAGTTCCAGAGTTTGGGGCCAAGGTATGCAAATCTCTGACCACCAGATCTACAAAGTTTGATGGGGGGGACAGCCAGGAGGTGTAGGTGTGATGATCTGAGATTGCGAGTGAGACAGTAGGGCCGGATGAGAGATTTCAGGAAAGCAGGACAAGAACCGGAAAGAGATTTGAAAATAAGACAGCCAAGCTTAAAGGCTGCCCTCAGCCTGACAGGGAGCCAGTGCAATTTGATAAGGAGGGGTTTGGCAGACTGCCATTTCGGTATCCCGAGGGCCAGTCTCGCCGCCTGGTTTTGAATGATTTGCAGCCTATGGATGGAAGATTTAGGCAAACCGTAGTAGATGGAATTGGAGAAATCCAGGCGGGAGAGTGGGGGGTAGTAAATTTCGGCATACGGCCGGACAGAGGTAAGTACATATATAAATAAAGAAAATGAATTATATTGCGTACGCTGCAACGCCAAATGGCGATGCAGTGTGCGCAATGTAATTCGTTTTATTTATTTATTTATGTACTTACCTCCGTTCAGCCATATGCCGGAGTTTACTACCCCCCACCGACCCTCCCCCGCCCCAACTTACCGCCCCGCAGCACTTCCTCCAGGAGCCGCTACTGTGTATTTGTACATCAGTATGTGAGACTGTATAGGTGTGAGCATCTGTGAGCAAGCATATGTGCACAACTGTATGCGTTTGGTCAAGGGAATGGGTTCAGCCACATTTAATGGGACTCATCCTTGACAAATTGTGCACGTTCCTGGGTAGATACTGACAAAGCCAGCTATAAAGGGTGTTAGACCTAACATCCTTAGTGTCACCCGTCCTGCTTTCCTAAAGTCATTTTTCATGGCTTTCTGTGGACTTTATCATTGCTAACCAGTGCTAACATTTGAGTGTTCTTTCCCTAAAACATGGTACAAATGGCCTACACCTGATTGGCATATTTAATTTACTTGTAAGTTCCTAGTATATGGCAGTACATGTACCTAAGGTTTGTAAATGAAAGGCAGTTAGTGGGCTTGCACCAGTCATTGCGCAATTCACCTAAGTAACTCTTTAAAACATGCCTCATGCCTGCAATTGTAGCCTTAGTGCTGTTTTAAACTGCCATTTTGACTTGGCAAAGTAAACCTTTTATCAGGCTTAACCCATCCTTTTCAATTCTTATGAGTCCCCCTAAAGTTGGCCCTAACAGCTTAGGGTAGGTTGTATGGTATTTAAAAAAAATAGGAAAAGGGATCTTAGGTTTTACATGTCTTAGTAGTGAAAAACTCCTAAAGCCTTTTTCCACTGTTGGAAGGCCTATCTCTCTCATTGACTAACACTGGGTTATCTTATTGCATCTAATAAGAGCTAGCTGTGGATTGGGAGCAGATAGAGACATGGTGCTTACATTTAAATGAAGTTCAATTCAAACCATCTTTATTGGTAAAGTTGAATTTGAATTCACATTTCTGAAAAGGTGAAGTTTAGGAAGCTGGCATTTTGTTGTTCCAACCAGTTTTGCCACTATCCTGGGTCACAATACTGTGAAAGGCTCTGATGTTTAAGTCAATGTGCTGCTTCCAGGTAGTGAAACAAAGGGGGCTTAGGTTGGCCCTTCTGGCAGGATGAGTGGAAAGGACTTTTAACAAGCCCCATTAAACTTCAAAAGGCTCGGCGCACAGCGGCGCGGACACGCACACGCTCACACACACACGCACACGCACACAAACATCTGACACCAGGTTTTTCTGGTTTTTTTTATCACCCCCAGACAGTTTGAAGCCTTGACAGGGGAAGGAGAAGAACTTTCCAGGACCAGATGTGGGGGTACGACAAGGAATCCCCCTCACAAAAGTTGAACCACCCATCAGAACCCTCCTGGACATGTGGAATTCACAAAAGGACTCCCTTGTTCTCACAGGACTGCCTTGCTGTCTGAGAAGGAGGACTGAACCTGCTTTCCTTCATCCTGGGCTAGCTTGAATGACCTCAAAGGTCAGTTGGCTGGACTTCTTTGCAATTCAATTCAATAATCTTTATTTCGTTGCAATTGCATCATAAAAGATATACAAAAAAAAAAAAAAAAAAAATACATAATACACATAGTTATACATGGCCACAATATCATCAGCAAATTTACATGATATATAATTCAGAAAGTGCTAGTGCATGACCAAAATATTATCCCTGGGCTTCTTAGTTAAATCACGAGAGTGAGCTTTAAAACAATCATCAATAAATATAGTTAAAAAGATGGTTAAAATATTTACAAGGTTAAAAAAACATTAAATTGATATATAACAGCCAGACACTTAAAATGCCAGTGATGATTTTTGCCTAATGAATTTTACTGCCAAAAGGAATCTACTGATACCAAACACTATTATTTGACTAGTGTCCGTAAGTAATATTCTTCCTGCTTCCTTATATGAAGTTGTTCCAATATTACGGCACAATGGCACTATCCATTTTTTCCTAGTTTCTACATAACTTGGACAGAAAAACAAGATATGAAAAATGTCTTCTCTTGCATTATTTGTACATAAAGTGCATTTGTCATTACTGGTTTTCCCCCATTTAGACTCGGTTTCCCGAGTTCTTAGTATACCGTACCTATACTTTATATACAAGGTTTTCGCTAAAGGTGGTTGAATCTCATCAAGAAACATTTCAAACTTGGCTGCATTTTTCACCAATAAAAATCTTTCGGTTAGGGGGCCATGTGCTCCAACATATACAGCATCATGGCTCACTAGAGCCCAAAAAGAGAGTTTTACTATTTTCTTTGAGGACACAGTCAGTAGTTCAGGTTGAGTCCAAAAGTGGGATAAACCCATTTTTGTTAACCAAATTTTAACATGTTTAAACCAAAAGATCTTGTTACATGTGTCCAGTTCCTGAACTTCAACCAACCCTTTTTTATATTCAGACAGCTCTGGGGTAATCCACAGCCTGACCCATAACAATAATGGTCTTAATATTGCATGTAGGTCAGTGCGTCGTATGTTCATATCAAGGAGTAAGGGTAATAATGGAGTACTACTAGGAACCATTAGTAGTCCCCTTAGAAACCTATTTTCCATGATTTCAAAAGTCTTTCTGCACACGGGTCCCCAGAGTTCTGCCCCATAAAGAACCGCCGACTGAACCTTGCATTTAAACAATTCTAATGCTGGGGTAACTGCTTTATTAACACAGTTATTGTGTCTTTTCAGTATTGGTAGGCAGTTTTGCTTGAAGACAATTTTAGATTTTTCTAGTTGGGGTTTCCAACTTAGGGCTGAATCTAATAGTACCCCCAAATAAGTGAAACTTGATTCATAGTCAAGTTTTTCTCCATTTAGTGTTAGGTTTTTCCTAAAACCTTTGTGAGGATTAAGTGCCATATATTTAGTCTTTTTCACATTAACTTCTAACCCTTTTGTAATACAATACTGCTGGAACCTGTCTAGTAAAGTCTTCAGGCCTCTGGGAGTTTGTGAAATGAGAATTGTGTCATCCGCGAAGAGGAGGGCCGAAACTCGATCCCCCCCCAGGCGAGGTGAATCATTGTCACAATTCTCCATATGGGCTGCAATATCGTTAACATAAAGGGAAAAAAGTGTAGGTGCCAGCACGCACCCTTGGCGTACTCCCCTCTTAATAGGGATTTCACTTGTTAGTTCGCCATTAGGACCCCATCTTACCCTGGCATAGTTATTCTGGTGTAACCTGATCACTAGTTTCAAAAGATCTTTTGGGAACCCCTGCTTTTTCAACGATTTCCACAGTAGGTCACGGGGGATGAGGTCAAAAGCTGCTCATAAATCTACAAAGGTAACATATAAGTTACCTCTGCGAATAATAACATATTTCCAGTACAAGCAGCACAGCCTTAATACCTGGTCGATGGTCCCAGTCTTTTCTCTAAACCCTGCCTGATACTTGGATAAAATCAGGTTTTCCTCTAGCCACGTATTTACGCGGTTGAGAATATGTCTGGCATAAATTTTCTGTGTTATGTCTAAAAGGCTAATGGGGCGATAGTTCGCAGGGTCCCCTCTATCCCCCTTTTTAAAAATGGTAATAATTTCTGCCCCATCCCATGTGTCAGGGATTTGGTCTCCTGCTGCGATGACATTAAATAAATGATTTAGATAAGGTGCCCAGATCTCCACATTATGTTTATAAAGATCACCAGGAATCTTATCCAGGCCCGGGGCCTTCCCTTGCTTCACAGAAGCAATTGCTGTTTCAGTCTCTTGTAGATCAAAGATTACCAATAGGTTTTCAGCATCCTCTATCTGGGTTACTATTCCATTTGGATCTACCGTAGGCTTTTCCTCTGTAATTTGGGCTGCATATAATGATGTAAAGTGAGCAACCCATGTGGCTTCATTTAGGAATACCTCCCTCGAGCCTCTATCTGGTTTGTTCCCTTTGGCTACTAACTCCCAGAACTGCCTATGATCTTTGATTTTCGCAGCTAATAACATGCTGGACCATAGGTCCTCGTCCCAGGATGACTTTGCGGTGGCTAGTGTTTTATTATAAATTTTCCTTTTTATTTTAAGATCTTCGGGATTTTTTGTTTTTACCGCATTGATCAGGTCGGTTTTGGCATCTCGGCATTCCCTGTTAAACCATGGTTTGCCTACTAGTTTAGTGTTTACCGATCCATTCCCGTTCCTTGGTTTTTTTGTAATAAGATCAATCAGTTTTTTACAAAAGGATTTATGCAGACCAATAAATTCACCCGGATTACAGTCGTCCATATTATAAAGCTCGAATGAGTTAACAAATGCAGAATAGATATTAGCCAATAGATCCTTTCTTTCTAGAATATATGCCCATTTAATGGCCCTTCGGTTATTACTTAATACAACATTATCACAGATTAATGGTAGTTCTGGACCTTGGGTACCCCCAGTAGTTACAGGTTCTTTCAGGATACTTGACAAGAAACTCATTTCTAACGGGTAGTGGTCACTCTCAAACCGTTCTCCAACGTTTAAATCATATGTGTATGGCCACAGTTTAAAAGAAACAGAAACATAGTCTATCTTGCTACTACAATTCCCCCTACTAAAGGTAAATGCTCTCGGGGAGTCTGATGGCATACGGCCATTACAGGCTCTTAGACCATAACTTGTGAATAACCCTGTGATCTGGAGGGCTAGTGTAGTTCCACGAACAGTTCCACTGTTTAGTACTGGTATCCCATGTGCAACATCCTCATCCTCATACAATTTGGTCATCCCCACAATCGGCTCAAAATTGCAATTTAGGTCACCGCATAAAACAATACTTTCATCATGATCCAAAGTGCCCATGAGCATTTCCAATTTCTCTATGCATGGTGATTCCCTGTTAGTCGGACATGGTCTATTATACACATTTATGAGATTTATTATCCTCTTGTCACTTGTGGTTAGTTTCAATCGTAGTATATCTAAGGAATCGGTGTTTAACATCTTTATCCCCACATCGATAGTTGTACTGATCCATATTACCAACCCTCCCGAGGCTCTCCCTCTTGCTGAGGGCACAGCCGCCACTTGGTAGGTTCTGTATCCTATTCTATGGATCTGATCCGTGGCCCATGTTTCTTGTAGCACACAGATATCGAATGAATTAATATAACTATTCCAGTCAGGATCACACTATTTTGCACCAACACCCGCAACATTCCAAGAGACTAAGTTTAATAATGACGATCTCTCTTTTACACAATGTGTAATAGCTTTAACAGTGGGGAGTAGATTATCATCAATGTTGCTACAGATATTTAACTGCTTGTCCACCGATAACCTACTAATATCACTATCTCCTCCCATTATATCACGGGGTCTTGTACATACTTCATGGTCAGACTCTATCAGATTATTGCAGTTGCAAGGATTTTCACTGCCAATCTCCTCGTGATTAGTTGGTATATTCACTTCCCCGTTTCCTCTAGGCGATATAACGTTAAGTATGGGGATCATATTATCTAATGATGAGGGTTCATTTAATATAGTAACCTTAGATGATGCCTGAAGTCAATCAACTGACTCTAGGCAATCGAATCGGTTATAGGAGAGGAAGTTAAAGGGATGATGGGTTTGTCCTAACCAGCCTACTCCTTGGTGTCTGTTCCCTCGGTGCCTTACCGTAGTCCACCCATCTGTTCTAGAATGAAAGTGACTGGGTGGATAAAAATGTGTTAACTTGAATGGGTGTATGGTAGTGGCTGGATCTGGATTAGGATACTTCCAATTGCAGATATAGTTAACTATTCTTGGATTGTCAAAGTTGATAACTATACTGTCACCTTGTATGTCTTTCTTCATGCTCCCCACCCATGATACTCGCCTAATACTCAAGATGTTGCCCCTCAGGCCAGGTGGCAATGGCCTGTTGGTATTCAACCATTGAGTCACCCTTTTCCAGAGGTAGGATGTACTTTCCAACTCTTGTTCTCCTAGCTCTGGGACTCCAGTCAGGATGACCACAAAGGGGCAAACCTCTGGTGGAAGATTAAGTACATCCTTTACATGATCTTTACTAGTTGTGTTTACATCTAATACCTCTTTGTTACCAGTTAGGATTGGGGTGCTTTGCTTTTGAGACTGGCCATTGGGTACATCACTGGCTGTCATAGGTCCCCCCATGTTTGATTTAGATGCTAAATTGTCCTTTTGCGCATCTGTAGCATCTAAGGGTTTTACAGGGATAGCTGTTGTCAATGTTGGTTGCGAGTTAGAACTCGGCTTTCTCTGTTGTATATCTATTCTCTCCTTTATGTCCCTCTCTATACGTTTCAGAAATGCCTCTATTTTGCTTAATCTCTCCTCTAATGGGTGGAGCATGTAACGTAGTGCTTCAAGTATAACAGTGGTAGCACAGTCCACCCCCTCTGCCCCAATCCCTGTTAAATCCTTGTTTGTACCGACAGCCCCTTCCCGGCTAGTGTTAGGTGAGACAGGATGCTTAGGGCCCTTCTTTCTCTTACCGCTAATATTGTTTACAGGCCCTTGTTTGTTCTTTGGAATAGCCCCTGCATTCACCCCCTTTTGCTGTCTGGTATTGTAAACTTTAGCTTGTTCAACAACTACCGGTACAGTACGAGCAGTAGGTAAATTGTTAGGAGATTGCAAAATAGAGTCGGAGATAGTTAGGGAACTACTCTCTGTGAGATTTAGTATATCATTGGCAGTATTTGTATCCACATTAGTGCCATTACATTGAGTATCATCAGAACTCCCAACTATCTCAGTTCTATCTTTGGTGATAGGTGTTTGTACATGTGCCAATGGCCCAAGAGAGGATCTTCTCGCGATGTCCAGTTCCTGTGAGACCCTCCTTTCCATGATGTTTATGCTTTCATCCACCACAGAGTTCATTCTTTTAAGGAATTGGTCCATAGCTCCTGTAAAGGCAACGGTATCACTCTTCCCTTTGCTTTCCTTTGGCGGCATTATCCCAATGACTGAGGGGCTTGTGTAAGCAAGTAACAAATTAAAATCTAATTAAATTCAAAACAGTACTCACGAAATAAAGTATAGACGAGTCAAGGGGGGTGGCCCGCCCGCCCACTGTTGTCCACTGACGGCCACAGACGGTCCCGCCCTTGTCCCGGGCTTCTCCCGGTCGCTCCCGCGCGCGACTCGCGGGGCGAGAGGGGGTGTCAGCCTTTTACAGGCCCCTCCGGGCGCTCCCTGGTCGTCACTGGCGTGCACCCGCCCCAGGGGCTGCTGGGGATTGTGGTCCGCGTTTCTCTGGCGCGTTCAGCAGCGCCGCCGTTCCCCTCACGGCTCTCGGTGCTCAGGTCAGTGTCAGGTGTTCCCCCACTGGGCTCCCGGGGGGTCAGCCTTTTACAGGCGCCTCCGGGCGCTCCCTGGTCGTCACTGGCGTGCACCCGCCCCAGGGGCTGCTGGGGATTGTGGTCCGCGTTTCTCTGGCGCGTTCAGCAGCGCCGCCGTTCCCCTCACGGCTCTCGGTGCTCAGGTCAGTGTCAGGTGTTCCCCCACTGGGCTCCCGGGGGGTCAGCCTTTTACAGGCGCCTCCGGGCGCTCCCTGGTCGTCACTGGCGTGCACCCGCCCCAGGGGCTGCTGGGGATTGTGGTCCGCGTTTCTCTGGCGCGTTCAGCAGCGCCGCCGTTCCCCTCACGGCTCTCGGTGCTCAGGTCAGTGTCAGGTGTTCCCCCACTGGGCTCCCGGGGGGTCAGCCTTTTACAGGCGCCTCCGGGCGCTCCCTGGTCGTCACTGGCGTGCACCCGCCCCAGGGGCTGCTGGGGATTGTGGTCCGCGTTTCTCTGGCGCGTTCAGCAGCGCCGCCGTTCCCCTCACGGCTCTCGGTGCTCAGGTCAGTGTCAGGTGTTCCCCCACTGGGCTCCCGGGGGGTCAGCCTTTTACAGGCGCCTCCGGGCGCTCCCTGGTCGTCACTGGCGTGCACCCGCCCCAGGGGCTGCTGGGGATTGTGGTCCGCGTTTCTCTGGCGCGTTCAGCAGCGCCGCCGTTCCCCTCACGGCTCTCGGTGCTCAGGTCAGTGTCAGGTGTTCCCCCACTGGGCTCCCGGGGGGTCAGCCTTTTACAGGCGCCTCCGGGCGCTCCCTGGTCGTCACTGGCGTGCACCCGCCCCAGGGGCTGCTGGGGATTGTGGTCCGCGTTTCTCTGGCGCGTTCAGCAGCGCCGCCGTTCCCCTCACGGCTCTCGGTGCTCAGGTCAGTGTCAGGTGTTCCCCCACTGGGCTCCCGGGGGGTCAGCCTTTTACAGGCGCCTCCGGGCGCTCCCTGGTCGTCACTGGCGTGCACCCGCCCCAGGGGCTGCTGGGGATTGTGGTCCGCGTTTCTCTGGCGCGTTCAGCAGCGCCGCCGTTCCCCTCACGGCTCTCGGTGCTCAGGTCAGTGTCAGGTGTTCCCCCACTGGGCTCCCGGGGGGTCAGCCTTTTACAGGCGCCTCCGGGCGCTCCCTGGTCGTCACTGGCGTGCACCCGCCCCAGGGGCTGCTGGGGATTGTGGTCCGCGTTTCTCTGGCGCGTTCAGCAGCGCCGCCGTTCCCCTCACGGCTCTCGGTGCTCAGGTCAGTGTCAGGTGTTCCCCCACTGGGCTCCCGGGGGGTCAGCCTTTTACAGGCGCCTCCGGGCGCTCCCTGGTCGTCACTGGCGTGCACCCGCCCCAGGGGCTGCTGGGGATTGTGGTCCGCGTTTCTCTGGCGCGTTCAGCAGCGCCGCCGTTCCCCTCATGGCTCTCGGTGCTCAGGTCAGTGTCAGGTGTTCCCCCACTGGGCTCCCGGGGGGTCAGCCTTTTACAGGCGCCTCCGGGCGCTCCCTGGTCGTCACTGGCGTGCACCCGCCCCAGGGGCTGCTGGGGATTGTGGTCCGCGTTTCTCTGGCGCGTTCAGCAGCGCCGCCGTTCCCCTCACGGCTCTCGGTGCTCAGGTCAGTGTCAGGTGTTCTTTGCAAGCTACATAGACCCAACAAGCTTCAAAGGCCTCGCTGCAACTGCCTAGCTGACCTGCTGCAACTGGACCTGCCTGAGCCCTGCTTGCTGGCCTCTGATGGAGTGAGTCCCTGATCGAAAAGAGATGCCTTCCAGGTCCTCGACCCGTGGCTTGCATCAGACTGTACTCCTCCCAACAAAAAGGTGAAAATCCTGAAGTTTGGGCTACTCAAGACTGCGAACGGGCCAATTTGTGCCAAGGCTCTGCTGTCCACTACAACCATCAAAGCGAACCTCCAGCGCTACCTCTTCTTCATGATTCAATGACCACCAGCAGCAACACTTCTGTGCTATAGCCAAGACAGCCTGTGGTGCTCAACAGGAAGCTACAACTACGGCTGGTTCTCAGCCCACAATGCCTGGCCTGCTCTTCACACTACAGCGACGACCATCCATGGGGCTCCACCTGTACGTCTCAGCCTCTTCCACTGGGAAAGGAACTCTTCATGCCAGGCTCAGAAGGTACATTTTCAGCGGCACTAACCTGGTCTCTGTATCTGGCCCATGCTCAATCGCTAATTACAATTATTGATTCAGGTTCACCTACATAATCGTACTCACAACATATCGTTTGCGGTAGAACCCCCGAGGCTAACTTTTTGGTATAAAAGAACTGCCCCTTCACTAGGTAACTAGAGGAGACGCTTGTACACTGACACTGACACAGAGGTCCTTGCAAACTGAGGCAAATTCCTGTTGGTATGTAGCTGATACCATTATGGTTAATGGAAAAAATATGTGCTGGATTGAGCCACTGGAGGCCGGTATAGCGTGATTATTCCTACCCCGGCTCTTCTAGTCCAAATATTCACCCTTTCAGAAACAAAGAACATGCCTTAAGCTCCAAGGTCTGATCCAGCCCTGCTATAAGTAAATAATCTAGTATGATCCAGGAGAAATCCCCAAGATTACATTTATACCCTAAATTGGAAAGACGAGGAATAAAGAAGAAAATGCCATCTAGTTGTTTGGAACGAGACTTAATTGCAAGGCCTATCTCCATAGATAAAAAAAGGTTATGTTTCAATTGTCTGGTGCAGTATTTTGGTTGCTGCACATGTTGGAACAAACACAATTATTATTCATTTAAATACTGTGAAATAAAAAAAATACTAAATTACCGAAAGGCATTTCACAATCATCTGCATCTGAACATTTCATTCTCTTGGCCAATCAAGGGAATAGCCAACATTATATAATTTATATTTGATAGGATTGCATCACTTGGTTGCTAAACCAACCTACCACACCCCGTTCCACCTGATTATTAAGGTAATTTCCATCTTAAATTGGCAATTTGCTGAAAGCAATGCAGAAGCTGAGGTCATCATGAAAGCACTGAGTGGCTCCACCTTCCTCCTCCCAGGGCTGCTTGCACTCTTCATGGAGCTGCCTCCCATTGCTTGGTCACCAACAAAATCATACATAACACCCCTAAAGCCAACAGGTGAGTGATGAGATTCATCTGGCAGGATTTGGCAGAACAGGAAACTCCACTCAGACTACACTTACTGTACCGAATGTTGGAGATCCAGAGAACAGGCTTTCACTGTGCAAAGGAGGTGCAGATTCAACGTCAACAACTGCATACGCTCTCATAATTTTTTTCTGTAACGGTCTGTTCATTTTATGTTTTTGAAATCATGCTTGTTCAGTTATATTCTTTTATTGTTCTCAGCCACGGTTCGTGCAGGTAACAGCTGTGAGGTGGTGGGGCCGTGTGGGAGGTGATTTCAAGGGACGATGCTGAGAGAAAATTAAATAAAAAATCAATTTTCCCTCTGCATCGTCCCTCGAAATCCCCCCCAAATGGCCCCACCGCCCGGCCGCTGTTACCTGCGCGGACCACGGCTGATTGTTCTTGCAATTGAGTGTGTACCTGGGATTCCACACCACCTTCTTTTTTTACTTTTTTCATGTTTGCAAAATCCCTTGCCCTGCTCATAGTTTCTCTGAACTCTGAGTTCACACTCCTTTTGTTTGAACCTATAGTTAATACACTTTGTCCTGCTTCCCAGACATTGTGAAGTCTTGCCTTTAATACAGGTGGCACTGCCATTCTTGCCCACTCCATAGCATATCTCCTCCAAAGGATTGCCCAATATCAGTCAGTCATAAAATCTTTATTCTAATTCGCATGAATCCATAAAAGCATCCAATGAATATCTCTAGATCACACTAATTTACAATGAGACCAAACACTGCCTTGGCTCTCAATCCCTGCCCTTCATCCATCTTTAACCTTTAGACAGCTGCCAGTCGGTTGTCAGTCCTGTTTGTCGCATTAGTCATCAATGCATATCTGAAATCGTGCCAAGGCAAATTATATATTAAAAACACATTAATTGCTTCACACAAATTTAAGAAGCCCCCTGTCTAACAAACATCCTATGCTACACCATCAAACACCTTAAGTCAGCTGTAGTGGCCCAGTTACAGACAAGTGTTTTGGTAAAAAATACACGCTATGCCTCAAAGTTGACCTTTCCCCTTGAACATCCTTAATGACTGGAACATAATCTCCACTGAGGACACCATCCGCCTGATGAACTCCATCCACTCAGGATCCCCCACAGACCCATGTCCTCACCACATCTTCAACAAAGCTGACTCCGTCATCGCAGCCCACCTCCGAGATGTCATCAACTGCTCCCTTAACTCCGCCACCTTCCCGGAAAGCTGGAAACACGCCGAACTCAGCGCCCTTCTGAAAAAACCCACAGCTGACCCCACCGAACTCAAAAACTACCGCCCCATCTCGCTCCTTCCATTCCCGGCCAAAGTCATCGAGAAAGCTGTCAACAACCAGCTTGCCGCCTTCCTCGAAACCAACAAATCCCTAGACTCCTCACAGTCTGGCTTCCGAGCCAAACACAGCACTGAGACAGCACTCATCGCAGCAACAGACGACATTCGAACTCTACTGGACAATGGAGACACAGTCGCCCTCATCCTCCTCGACCTCTCCGCAGCCTTCGACACAGTCTGTCATAGCACCCTGTTACAACGCCTCAGAAACATAGGAATCCAAGGAAAAGCACTGGAATGGATCACCTCGTTCCTTGCCGGAAGAACCCGGAGAGTCCGCCTCCCACCATTCAAGTCAGAGGCCACTGAAGTCATCTGCGGCGTGCCACAAGGATCTTCACCCAGCCCCACCCTCTTCAACGCATACATGAGCCCCCTCGCGGCCATCGCACGCCAACACAACCTCAACATCATCTCCTACGCTGATGACACTCAACTGATCCTCTCACTCACCAAAGACCCTAACACCGCCAAAAAAACTTACATAAAGGAATGAGAGAAGTAGCCGAGTGGATGAAGCTCAGCCGTCTGAAACTTAATTCCGACATAACAGAAGTCCTTATCCTAGGTACCTCCCCCTCTGCCTGGGACGACTCGTGGTGGCCAGAGTCCCTTGGAAAAGCACCCATCCCGACGGACCACGCATGGAACCTGGGCGTCATTCTGGGCTCCTCACTCTCGATGACCAGACAGGTCAACGCCGTTTCATCATCTTGCTTCAGCATCCTTCGCATGCTCAAAAAAATATTTCG
Organism: Lissotriton vulgaris; assembly: GCF_964263255.1. Classification (NCBI taxonomy): domain Eukaryota; kingdom Metazoa; phylum Chordata; class Amphibia; order Caudata; family Salamandridae; genus Lissotriton; species Lissotriton vulgaris. Next base: position 1,629,428,113 of record NC_141695.1, on the reverse strand, counting down.
CTGGATCCCCACCGAAACTAGAAAAACGGTCACCTACGCACTGGTTACAAGCCGCTTGGACTACGGAAACACCCTATACGCCGGTACCACCGCAAAACTTCAGAAAAAACTCCAACGCATCCAGGACGCATCAGCCAGACTCATACTAGACATTCCGCGTAAAGACCACATTTCTGGTCACCTGAAAAACCTCCACTGGCTCCCCGTCAATAAGAGGATAACATTCCGCCTCCTAACCCACGCACACAAAGCACTTAACGAACTTGGACCCGAATGCCTCAACACACGACTTTCCTTCTACACCCCCTCCCGCCAGCTACGCTCCTCCCACCAAGCCCTTGCTGCTGTACCTCGCATCAACAAAACCACCATGGGAGGAAGATCCTTCTCCTACCTGGCAGCCAAAACCTGGAACTCACTTCCCACTCACCTTCGCCTCACTCAGAACCACCTAGCATTCAGAAAGCAACTTAAAACCTGGATATTCGACAAGTAATTCCCCACCCTTCTCCAAGCGCCTTGAGACCCTCTGGGTATGTAGCGCGCTATATAAATCATTTGAATTGAATTGAATTGAATTGATCTGGAAATACACAGCATTCAAGGTTACATTAGAAAATCAACACACTAAAGACGAAATTCCATATTTCTGTGCAAATATGTGTAGGTTCTGCATTCCTCTTTCCAGTAAATACCAACAATACTAAAGGGATCATTGGAGTCCCCTCATAAGTAGCGGGGTGAGGGGGCATCTGTGGAAGTAAACAAGAGGGCCTGACTTGTATGTAGGAACTGGTGCACCCATATCCTGTGAGTTGGCCAAATGTATCCTTCCGGCCAATTTGTTTAGAGAGAACCACAGACATGATCAAAGTTTCAAAGTGTATTGGCAGATTGAAAGCAAGTTTCATCGTCACATACACAAAAGAATCAATTAATAAAATGACATCACTTAAATTCATAATCACAATACACTTTAAAACAACGAGTCATAATGTACATAGAAGTGTAAGAGAGAATAAGATCAAATGCATAAATAGTTAAAAGCAGTGAATATATTAAAATGGGAATACAAGACAAGCTTCTTTATCTTGTTTACTACAGTTTTGGCAGTGATTTTAGCCTAATCGCCCAAGCAGCAAAAACACATTTAGAAATGACTATCACAACCACAGGGAAGGGATCCCTCTTATAGATCCGTAGGGCATTGACCAATTACTAATTGATAAATTCCTGCACGTAGGAATGAGCCACCCATGCCTATGCAATACATATTTGGGGCAAAAAAAGAGTAGATGATCTTCAGTCCTTCATAGCAGGACAGGAGTAAACCTCCAATTGGAGGATCCCATCCAAAAGTAAACTTGGCAATTGGGAGGGTTCCATATCTAAATTGGAGGAACAGGGTACAGGCTTATGCTGAGCGGATGTGGTCAAGGAACGGTTCAGCTTTAGGCACCAACTTATGCATTAGAAAACACATTGAATGGGATCCCCTTGAGCTTTAACCTTCATTTTATCCCATTTAGCTGGAACTTGCACTACTGACTCTGAAGAATTCTGAGCATGCAAGTTATGGAATGTGGCTGAGAAAGGAGCTTATTTTCCAGATCAATCTGACAGTCGTGACAGTCACTTCCAATGAAGCCCCTGACTCACAAAGTAATTTTCACCAAGTTTGTGGCTTTGCTGACAAAAATGGAAATAATTCTGAGGTAGAGCATGGCAGATTGGTTTCATTCAAGGGCTTTACTAGCTGCCTCAAGTTTGCTAAAGAACACTTCTAAACTAGTTTCTTCTCCCTGATCAGCAAGGCTAAATCAACTAAAGCAGTGATGTCTAAGAGGGCTGACTGCAGGCCAATTACAGGGTTTTGGGCTATCCACAGATACAGTAAACATAAACTGAACTCCTTGTCATAGTGACAGCCCTTAAAAGCTGCAAAAAGGACAATTGATGGACAGAATGTTGAACAATGTCAAAATATCCCCCCAGCGCAGAGATCTGAGCGTAAATCCATATTTCTTTTTCTACCCATGCCTTTCCAATTTAAACCCAGCCATATGCAAATCAGTGTTGACCCTGCTCTCTATGGGAACAGTCGACACCAAACTGCCACGCTGGTTCCTCCCTGTACCCAAAACAAGCATCCTGGCACTAGTTTTGGTGTTTCACCCGATATCAGCCAGGCTAGCTTGACTCCAGTGACCTGGAAAGCATTGGACCCACGTCCAGGCATACCTATCCCACTCAGGGTGACAAATGCCAAAACGAACAATTGATGGACAGAATTGTGAACAACATCAAATATTTGCCCCAGTACAGAGATCCGGGCCTATTTCCTTAGTTAGTTTTGCTCTCCGTGCCATGCTATTTCAGTTTTAACCCAGTCATATGCAAATCATCTTGACGCTGCTCCACATTGGAACAGTCCAACCCTAATTGCCAGGCTGGGTCCTCCCTGGACCAGAAACAAGCATCCTGGGACCAGTTTCAGGATTTCACCTCTTATCAGCCAGGCTAGCTTGACTCAAGTGGCATGGAATGCATGGGATCCAGGTATGGCCCTACTATCCAATGAGAGTGTCTCTAATCTTCATCTATTAATATATTGAGAAAACAATATGTTTGGCTTGAGAATGCATTTCTTTAGCGTTGCACCTAGTCATTCTGGAAAGCCACAAATCTGGTTTGAGCCGCTATATATTAGTTTGGTTATTGGGGTGATCCACACTTGAGGACTCATGCCCTGCGCAGACCCTTATAACGGTAGTGAACATTGCTGTGCATCACACCACATGCTGTGCATCTCTTGGTCTGCCCTAGAGGGACAGGGATAAATTCACTACCCTTAGTCCTCACTCCATGGAGACCAAGTACCAATAGTTGTAGCTGTGTATCTCACACCTGAGACTTAAAAGCATGAGAGCTCTACATATAAAGTGCTTGTCAATAAACACAGAATAAAGAAATAACAAGCATTGCCAAAGCCAAAACGTTTTGCTTAGGCAAAAGCTATTAGCTTTGCCAGTGTCTCTTAGCCATGTTGTACAGCAGCGTTTAGCAGTGTAGAGTAGATTGGAGTGGAGTGGTATGGCATAGAGTTGTGTGGAGTGGCTCAGAGTGGACTGGTATAGAGTAGAGTAGAGTCACTTGGAGTGGTGCAGAGTGGTGTAGAGTAGAGTGAAAGGGCATAAAGTGGAGTGGTGTAGTGTCATGTGGAGTTGTGTACAGTGGGGTTGCATACACTGAAGTGGCATAGTGTATAGTGGCAAGGTGTAGAGTGGTGTAAAGTGCAGTGGAGTAGAGTGGATTAGCATGGAGTATAGTTAGTAGAATAGAGTGGCCTTGAGAGGAGTGGGATAGACTATAAGGGTATAGAGTAGAGTGGCGCGGAGTGGTATGGAATGGTGTAGAGTGGTGTGGAGTGGTGTAGAGTGGAGAAGAGTGGCATAGAGTAGAGTGGGGTATAGTGGCTTGGCGTGGCATAGAGTAGAGTGGCATACAGAAGAGTGGCATAGAGTGAAGTGGGATAGAGTAGAGTGGCGTAGAGTAACAGAGTTGAGTGCCATTGTATGGAGCAGAGTTGAGTGGTTAGAGTGGCACTGTGTGCAGGGGAGTGGAGTTGGGTGGCGTAGAGTAGAGTGGTATAGAGGAGAGTTCCATAAGTAGAGTGGCATAGAGTGGTGTGGAGTGGCTTAGAATGAAATGGTACAGAGTAGAGTGAAGTGGGTTGAAGTAGAGTGCAGTGGCATGGCAGTGGCATAGAGCACAGTGGTTCAGAGTAGAGTTCAGTGACATACAGTGCAGTTGTGTAGAGTACATTAAATTGTCACAGAGTACAGGGGTGTAGAGTGCAGTGGCATGGAGTGGTGTAGAGTAGAGTGGCATATTCTGCACAGGGATAGGCTGCAGTGGGGTAAAGTGGTGCAGAGTAGGGTGGCGTAGAGTACAGTGGTATAGGACCTAATTCACAAAGGGCCTCTGCACTTGTGGGGGAGACCCCGCAGTCGTCAGAGAGTCTTCGCACTTGGGTGAAATTTATTCAATGAGAATTCTCATTGCGAACATTCTGCCCCAAGCGGATACTTCCTAACGACTGTGGAGTCTATGCCATGAGTGCGGAGGCCATTTGTGAATCAGGTCCATAGAATAGAGTGGTGTACAGTACAGTGGTGCAGAGTGCAATGGCATAGAGTACAGTGCAGTGGCATAGCAAGGGGGTGGGGTCCGCTCCGGGCAGCAGGAGATTTGGGGGTGCCCCCCACTCTTACACATGGCCATGGGGCGGCAAAGGCTGTGGCCGCTACTGGCAGCCATAGGCCTAGCTACGCCACTGGTAGAGTGGCACTATGTAGATAAAGTGCCATACAGTGCAGTAGGTAGAGTATAGGGCAATGACGTAGAGTTCAGTAACGAAGAGTGCAGTGGTGCAGTATACTGAGGCATACAGTGCAGCAGAGCAGAGCAGAGCGGTTCAGAGTTGAGTACAGTGCCATACAGTGCAGTGGCAAAGAGTGCAGTGGCATAGAGTTCAGTGGCACAGAGTAGAGTGGCGCTATGTTGAATAGAGTGCCGTACAGTGCAGTGGTGAAGAGGAGAGTGCAATGGTGTAGAGTTTAGTGACGAAGAGTGTAGTGGTGGAGAGTCAAGTGGTGCAGTGTTGCGTGGCATAGAGTGCAGTAGAACAGAGTAGAGTACAGTGATGTAGAGTGCAGTTGTGCAGAGTAGATCAGAGTGGTGTAGAGTGCAGTGATACAGACTAGAGATCAGTGGCATAGAGTGCAGTGGCATAGAGTGGTGCTGAGTAGAATGTAGTGGTATAAAATCAGTGGCAAAGAGTAGAGTGACACAGAGTAGAGCTGCATAGAATTTAGTGGTACAAAGTAGAGTGGCGGAGAGTACAGAGGCATAGAGAACAATGAAATAAAGTGCTGTGACATGCAATGCAGAGGCATAAAATGCTGTGACAGAGTAAAATGGTGCTCAGTAGAGTGGCGTAGAGTGCAAATGCATAGAGTGAATTGTTGTAGAGTGTAGTGGTGCAGAGTAGGTTAGAGTGGCATATAGTGCAGTGGCATAGAGTGCAGCAGTGTAGACTAGTGATTGAGTGGCATAGAGTGCATTGGTGTGAAGTGCAATGGCATAGAGTGCAGTGGTGTAGAGTGCAGTGGTTGAGATGAGTGTGACAGAGTGTCGAGTAGATTGGTGCATAGTACAATTCAGTGGCGCAGAGTGCAATGGCATTTAGAGCACGGGCGTTGAGTAGAGTGGTGAGGAGTAAAGTTCAGTGGCGTAGAATGCAATGATGTACAGAGCAGTGGCTTAGAGTAGAATGGAGCAGAGTAGGGTGCAGTGCTATTGAGTGCAGTGGAGTAGAGTACTGTGCAGGGGGGTGGAAGGAAAAAGAAGCAACATAGAAGGGTGACCGATAGTAGGGAATAGAAGTTACATGGACAGGAGTTTGGGATACAAACTGAAACACAAGCACTCACATGGAGTGCATGAACACAAGAAAAAGTAGCTCCAAAAACAGGATTCGTGGATGAACACAAGTAGTTGGCCCATGCACCAGCGGAGGGCCATATACAAGTATGCATAATATTACAAAAGGGGACAGAGGAAAAAAGAGTGATGCTAAAGCTAACAAATAGTAAGCTGTGGGCTGTAAGCTCACTGTATGTAAATAACATGTCTCGCAGAGACAGCGCATGCGATGTCTAGGTGAAACCTAAAAATGGGGAATCTCTGGAAACAGCAGGCTTGGCAGTGATTGCAGAGAGTGAGGACAGGTGACAGCAGAAGGAAGGATGTGCTCCCTCTCTCTTCATGTTGACACTGGGATCCATTTTACTGCAGGCCTCGCCTCATTTGGACTTGTATACCCTGGCAGCGGGTCGCTGGATGAGCGTGGTGTAGGAAATAGGCTCCAAAATGATTTTGTTTTGGACTCTCCCCGCAGGGTATTTCACAATTCATCCATGTGCCTCTGCCAGGCCAGTGCCCGGGAGCAGTTCCTATTTAACAATATGCAGCTTAGATTTAATTTGCCAGTGAGTCAGAGATAATTGTTTCTGTTTGGCTTGTTCTGTTTCTCACTTAACTCATAAAGCTGAAAATTGCCAACAGAGTGCAAAAGCTGGCTTGTCTTGCAAAAACTGGAAAGGTGTATGTTCCAAAGTGCTTGGTTAGCCATGCTGGGCAAAACGTAGAAATGCCGGTTCTGTAGCTATACCACGCACTACTGGGACGAGAAAGAAAAAAAAACAAAAGGAAGTTTAATGTTACATTAGGGTGCAGGGCAAATGCCATGCCACCTTTGGGCGCCTAAACAAGGCATCAACTAATGGATCAAAAAACGTTTACCTGGGCTCCGAAAACCCGGGGAACATCCTTTACGACGCGGATTTTACTCCGCAGTGCTTTTACGACGCATCCGTTACAACGCAAGTCGTAACCACGACTTGCGCTGGAGGGCGCTAGAGGATTAAGAATAGTGTATTTACTATTCCAACACCTTCCCTAGTGTCCACGGGGACTGGTGTTAGAATAGTAAATTATACTATTCTCAAACCGCCCCCCCAACGCAAGTCGTGGTAACGACTTGCGTTGTAAGGGACGCGTTGTAAAAGCACGTGTTGTGACGGTATGGGTCGTACCGTCATACATCCCGAAAACCCTGTTGCTGGAGTCTAACAGAAGAGCACATGGTCCACATGTTGAGATGGACAGATCAGACAAGTTCCTAGTTTTATGAAATACATTTTGTCCTAAGTCTTCACAGTAACATATCACAGAGGTGATCACGCTGTGAAATTCATAGGGTCAGTGAAGCAAGAGCAGAGCCAGAGGACTGGTTTGGCCCTAGGATCTATTCTATAGCACGAGTTGAACCAGTCCAAAAATTAACATTTGAAGGATGTTCCAGAGAACATTACAAAATTAGGATAATGGTTTGAAGAGCAACATGTTATGGTTTGTAATACTTGGGTTTTCAGTTTAGCACAATGTACCTAAATAAGAGTAATAACTTGTAAATATAAACAGATAACAATTTAGGAAGAACTCTTCTCAAGAATTCCAACAGGCAATTTAGAGCATTCTTAAATGGTAATACCGGATGTGACACTGATACAAAAGGGAGGATAGAGGAGTTAGGCCAGATGTTTGAAGCATTTTTCCGGTCGCCAGCGGCCCAATTCTCCGATTTAGGTTGTTTGTACTAGAAAAATGCTTTTTTGGATTTACAAAATGCAAAATGCAATTTGGTAATTTGTTACCCAAAGGCAGTTCGTATTTGAGATTCTGTGTTTGGAAGGACGTGTTTTCCTCATAATACCATCCCTTCCAAATATCGAAGCCTTATAGTATGTATTACTATTTTGTGTCTGGATTCCAGTTGTAAAACAGTAATATTTTGCCACCATTTAAAAAGTGGTGGTAGCCCATTAACCTTTGAGACCCCTTCTCCTTTGAGAATGTTAAAAATATATTTTTTAACAGCAGACTACCTACTCCCTAAAAATGAAATTGCTAAGTTTTTTTTTAAACACATTCCGATTTCCTTTAAGAAAAACAGGCTGCATGAAAAAAAAGAAAATTACTTTATTAAAAAGCAGTCTGAGACATAGTGGTCTGCTGACCCCAGTGGGCCACCATCCCTGTGATGGCTCTGCTATTCCTAATGGGTTGCAAATAGCGACTTACCTTTTTATTATTCATGAGGTAGGTCGACTTGCAACCCACTAGGAACCGCTAATGAAATTCTAAAGAGTTTCATACATTAGGATTACTGATTTCCTAATTGGGATTCAGAGAAAGTCTCAATTATGGAATTAGTATTCCTAATCCTAGTACAGTTGGCCCTAACTCATTAGCTAAGATCACACAATTGGTTGGAACAGCCAGGACCTGCAAATCCGTAATTAAAGGCACTGGGAATCTGGTCTCATTTAACCAGTAATAAAGATATGTAGAACACTGATTGTAAAAACTCTAACTTGAGACGTACAAAAAGTAGTTGATAAATAAACAAGACACGGAATGATAAATATTCCTTGAAAAAAGTTAGGCAAAGCAAGTAGATTTCATTCTCAAAAGATCAAATGGCACAAAAAAGACATAGGACCTGATTTAGACTTCGAAGTATGTTATTTACTCTGTCAGAGCGATGGACAGAGTGACCATAATCAGAATTTAGAGAACTCCACCAGCACAATCGTGAATGTATTAAAAGCAGATGTAACATGGCAGCTCCATGTCAAATACAGCAGAAGGGGGCATAATGGACCCGCATGATAAATACGGTAGGAAGTGGTGATACAGTGACACTATATGACAATGCGAAAGGAATGAGTTTTCCATTGTGAAGTCTCTGACAAATGCAGAAGGAAAGGGTCTTACATTGTATACTCTGTGACAAACACCAGAGGAGGGGGCAGTATATTGTTTAAAACTGAAAGAACTTCTCAAACAGATCTCTGGTTCAGGAAGGTAAGGATTTGATTGTGTGCAAGTGCAATGCAAAATTTGATAAATAGCATTTACTCGAGCAATAATTATAAAATATTTTCTTTTATATGTAAAATCACAGGCTGAGGATGTATTAATTAGTTCTTACTGATTGTTTTGCAGAGTTCTGAGCTTGTAACCCTCATCACCTCACTGAATCAGCCTTGGACTGCTCTGCCTCGCCATCCTGAGGTTCAAGTGGTAAAGGGGGCACTTGGTGCTCAGCTTAGGTCTTATAGTGAGATATCCCAGAGGCTTAACACTGCCTTGTTTTGCATTTCTTCCAGATGTGTGTTTGAGAAGCAGCTGTGTTAATCCACTCAAAATATAGCTCCATTGCTTCTAAATGATAGAAACATAGGTACTTATTTAAAAACCCATTGCGCCGCCGGTGCGTCACTTTTTTTGACGCACCGGCATCCCAATGAGCTTTCCCACATTTACAAGGCCATGTATTGTCACCCTTGTAGCATCCCGCTACTAATGACCACAGACACCATTACTAATAGATCAAGGAGCTTTATTGTCTGCCTCCAACCTGCTCCATGTCCCTGCTCTAACTGTCGTGGTTCCTGTCACTGGCCCCTCCCGTTCCTGCTCCTCCCTCTTAACTCCACCCCAACCACTAGACTACATCATACAATCCGACATCTCCCCCCTTCTTAACAAAATGAACTTAATTTCCACAGTGTTCGCAATTCTTCAATCCACCACACGGGTTGGCGGACAGCTTGGTCTTCAAGCATCAGTAGCGTCGAATCCGTGGTGGTCCTGACATTGATCAATCTTTCCGGCGTCTTAACCAAGACATCCTTGACCACGGGAGTGCACTTTTGAGAATGCAACCCATTGTGTGCGGGCGGCTTATTATCCGGTTCCGCAGTTATCATGGTTCTTTCATGTTGTGTGACTGCTACTGGCTCAGCTCGGCAGTGGCAGTCTGCTTTCCTTGGTGACTCTTGTTCTGTTGACGGTTGATCTCCTTTGGGAGTGGACAATGTTCCGGTCTTCTTCCGAGCTCCCACCTGTAAGGTTATTTCTCTTTGTCTTGTCAGGTTGGGAGCAGCACTGTTCTTCTGTGCACCGTCAGGCATGCCAGACGTTAATGTACTATCTGAAATGGGTGTCCTGTCTTGATTCTTGGGCTCGTTTGCTGCCTCTGTTTGTCTCTTCCTCTCCCACTCGTGGTTGAGACTGGCGAAACCCCTGACCATCCGGTCATGTACCTGTTTCTCTCTCATTCGGTGACAGTCTATCTCTGTCACCACTTTTGGTCCGCCTCCCGGAGCGACAGGATAATCCCTTTCCACTTGGTAGATACTGTTCCATCTCTTTGTTTTCCTTCCGTCAGTTCTTTTAGTCAGTCTCGCTGACCCCATCAGGGGTGACGGCATATTACTCATGTCTTGAAATGGCGATGACTGATGTGACATGTTGTCCTTTGGTTCTGTTGTGCGTTTGGGTGATTGATGCCATGGACGTGGTCGGGACCATGATTTTGTTGACCTGAATGATCGGACAGATATATTTTCCGACTCGGAGGAGTCGTTCGCCGATTCCTTTTGAGAACGTTCCTTTGAGGGTATCGTGACTGATAAATTTATTGAGTCGGTGGTCTGGGATGACATGCTCCTGGAGTCGGAGCTATCTACGGAGCATTCCTTGGGGTACGTCTCTTTATGTGTCTTTTGTGTTGTTGCGATTGAGAGATTGTTTGCTAACCACACATTTACTTCTTTAGTTTTAGCTCGGAGTATTTGATCTTTACCCTTTTCACGGGACATCGCTTGTCCCTTCTCCGTTTTCTCATTGACACAACTGTCTTGAGTGCAAGTGCCCCTCCCTTTTCGGTGTCTGAGTGACTTACCACTCCTCATGTGGTTGGTTTCTTCTTCTCGTCCGTTAGGCGTGCTGGCGTCCGTGCCATTGGGGTGATATGTCTCGCTGATTGATGCTTCCTCGGACTCATCTATAGACTTTGGTGCATAGCGGGAGGATGCCCCGGGATGTTCGTGTGCCGAATTCCGGCGTTGACGGGACTGGTCCTGTCTTCTGTAGTTTGTCTTGCTTGCCCTCTTGTTGAGCAATCCGCCATCTTGTCCATGCGTGTGATCTGACCCGCTTGACACTTCATCTGCTTCATAACCATTTTCATCATCGGTTGACTGACTCCTTGAGGTTGAATAACTCCGTGAGGTTATATCAGTGTCGCTCTCGCAATCCTGATTCATCCTGGTCTGTTGTGATGGTGACTTGGGGTGTTCCATGACGCTGTGTCTCTTGTTTCGTCTTGGCTCTGATTCACCCGCCTTCTATTCAGTTTTGTTTGTTTCCTGATCCATCCTGGTCTGTTGTGATGGTGACTTGGGGTGTCCCATGACGCTGTGTCTCTTGTTTCGTCTTGGCTCTGATTCACCCGCCTTCTTTTAAGTTTTGTTTGTTTCCTGGTCCTTGCCCCCAGACATGAGGGATGTCTCTCTCCAGACATCCATGTGTCTTGCATTCGAGTGCACGTCTTTCGACAAGTCTTTTGCTTTTATCCGCACTCCAACCTCGGCCCCTCTGATGATTCTCTTTAGCGACCACTGTTCCTGAAGAATCTTGCGCTTTGTGTCTGCGCTTGAACAGCCTTCGATTATCCGGAGCCGAACTGCTTCTTCATTTGTAAATGTATTGAAATAGCAGCAGGGTACCAGACTTAGCAACCGGGTGATGAATTTCGGCAATGGTTCTCCTGGTTCCTGCCGTGCTGTATTGAAAGCGATACGAGCATGATCCACTTCCACCTGTGCATGGAAATGGGCACTTAACTTCACTTGGAGTCTTTCGTAGCTCTCTGTGTCTCTTTTGGGAAATGTTCTGATTAAGCGTCGGCCCTCATGACCGACTAGTTGAAGGAGTAGCGTCAGACATTTTCTGTCTCTTCGCTCACCAATTGCCTCAAGAAAATCGTCCAGTGATTCCAGCCACCGGTTCCATTTGAGACCCAAACTCTGACTGTCAGTCTGTTGCACTGGGGGTGGTACTTCAATGCAGAGATTTGACCGATGGGTTGCACTTACCCCCGCCATGATGGAGGAAAGGTTTCATTTACTACCGTCGCAGAATTGTTCACTTTGCCTCCAGTCTTATGTGCTGACCTTCTTCGCCTGAGATTCTGTGTCTAGTCGTCTCCTTCGATGTTGGGAAGGTTCGCCACTCCAGGGTGACTACTGTGTTCTGTCCGTGCAGACTTGAGCTTGTTTTCAGCGCGTTTCTTGTACTTGCCAGTGTCCGCTAGGTTTGTTGACCCTTGGCTCCTTTCACGTCATGTTGCTCATTCGCATTCATTGATCACATTTGATGCGTTCTTCGCTGGTTTGGAACTGTCTTCTGCAGTTCGGTCCTCCTCTGGTCGTAATCGACGTTATCTTTGTTGATCTCGGGCACTCGCTTAGGCTTATGCGTCTGCTTCTTTCGCCTGCTTGCATTTGCATGTGCTTGTCTGTGTTGGCCCTTGACCCTTGTGTTCGCTTGCGCTTGTTTACCCTTTCTATTCACTTTTAGTTGGCTACTGCTTGTTTGTCAGTTCACCTTTGCATTGGCTCATGCTCGTATTTCCTTATTGTCTTTGCCAGTGCTCGTTGCTAATAGTCGCTTTTGTTCATTCCCCTTCTGGTCACTGGTATTGGTGCTTGTTTTCTTTTATATTTCTTGCATTGGCTAGTGCTTGTTTCCAGTTTCCAATGTTTGTTTCATCAAGCTGGAGGTTGCCCTTACCACTGCTTCTCCTGCATTTACCAATGCTTGATTGCTTATTCCTTGCCTCCGCCAAGGCTTGTTTGGTCTTCGCCAATGCTTGTTTGGTCTTCGCCAATGCCTGTTTGTATGTCTCTTGCTTTCGCCAATGCTTGTTTGGTCTTCGCCAGTGCTTGTTTGTTTGTCTCTTGCCTTCGCCAATGCTTGTTTGGTCTCCGCCAATGCTTGTTTGTATGTCTCTTGCCTTCGCCAATGCTTGTTTGGTCTTCGCCAATGCTTATTGGTTTGTCCTTTGTCAATGCTTATTTCCAAACACTGCTTGCCTGACTTAAAGATGGCCGCTCCCGATTTTCACAGGGATGTCCCATTGGCTTGCCTGACTCCAATATGGCCGCGTCCCTGAAATCCCAGCTTGCACGAGACTTTCACTTTGCTCATTCAGACCCGGGCTGACTCAATCAGGACTCACCGGCCGCCGGTCCCAGGGACATCAGCACTTCTCCCGGTCTCCACACTGATCCACAGGTGAGATTAAGGTGGGCTCCCGCTTCGCTGCGCTGGGGGCCGCGTCCACGCGGCGACAGCAGGCCAAAACACGCGCATCAGGCGTGAGATTTCTAGCGTTGGGGGCCACCCGAGCTCCAGTTCTACCGCACTCGACGGCGCTTGCCGCCAAACCTTCCGGGGGCAATGCTCTTCACTCGGGGCACTATTCTTCTGCTTCTGGGGCGCTAGGCAGAGTCGGGGTGGGCTCCCGACCTCTGCTCGATCTGCATATGCTGGGGTGTATGCATTCGGCAATGTCGCGTTTCGGCGCAAACTGTTCCGACTTCTCGAGCGCTCCAACGCTCGTTGCTGTGGCTCCCTCTTTCCTCCCTTGAGGCCTCTGGAGGGACAGGGTCACCGGCTGCAAGCTTCTCTCTGGGGCAGCTCCATACAGCGGCGGTTTCTTCTTCTTGGCGCCGCCTTCATTCAGCAGCGGAGCTCGTTTCTCGACGCTGTGGGGACAAGGTGGTTTCACGAGGTGCTGTGGCTTGTCGGGTTTTGTTCATCCCACCCTCGTCGCCAGTTGTAGCATCCCGCTACTAATGACCACAGACACCATTACTTATAGATCAAGGAGCTTTATTGTCTGCCTCCAACCTGCTCCATGTCCCTGCTCTAACTGTCGTGGTTCCTGTCACTGGCCCCTCCCGTTCCTGCTCCTCCCTCTTAACTCCACCCCAACCACTAGACTACATCATACAATCCGACAACCCTGCATGCCTTTTCACGGCCTTGTAAATATATTTCACTCTGCATTAAAGAGCCATTCCAAGGGTGTTACTGTGGGTGTTCTCACTCAACATCCATTAAACTAGACGCATTTCCTGATTTACAACATTTTGTAAAACGGGGAATGCATCAGAATCCGAATGGCACAACGTTGAAAACTACTTTTATTTCTCTTTGTTTTTTCCTCTTTCTATGTGTGCTGCAGTCTTTTTCTATAGAAAGAGGAAAATGCTATTAATGATTGTTTTTGTGCAGGAAGGTATTCCTTCCTGCACAAAAACAATCATCCGCACAGCGCAGGCACCCCTGCAAAATGACGCAAGAGTGCCTGTACTGGCGGATGGAAGCCAATTGGGCACAAGCCCAGGGGAAAGCACAGGGATGCATCATATTGTTGTTAATACAACGCCAACCTATGCTTTGAAAATAATGCAGCACGGCACAGCTAAATGGCTTGCAGTTCTGCACGGCGTCAGCTTCTTGCAGATGAGGCCCACAGTTAATACAGTAGGTAGGGGCTTATTATACTGTTACCATGTGACGAACACAGAAGGAAGCAGTTTTACATTGTTAACTCTAACAAAAATAGCTGGAGGGTAATTTACAGTGTGAACCCATTGACAAACACCACAGAAATGGGTATTACATTGTTTACCAGTGAGAGGCCTTGTTACAGATCTTTAGTCACAGAGGTCAGGATTTCATAGTGTACAAATGTAATCTCATGTTTAGCATCAACTTGTGTGTGAATCAAAGTACCCTTTAGCTCTGACTGGAGAAATTGTAGAGCTGAAGTAAATACCCAGATTCCCTTTAATAAGCAGTTCATAGAGAAGGACTTCAGTGCTGCTTTTTTATTGATCTCCTTTTCTACAGCAAATAGATTTATCAGTGGTTGTGTTATTTAACGTTTTGAGTAGTTCTGTTGCATTTACTTGGTTAAAGTAGCCCTCTGTATTCATTATTACAAATTGTTGTCAAAGTCTCAGTAAAACAGGTTTTCATGCCATGTGACCCAACACCAACACAAATGACACAATTTGACTTGTTTGAGATTTTTGCATTAAACTTGTCACCCGCATTTAAAAATATCACATGGTGGGGTCATTGAGTCTCTTGTTTCATCCATTATGGAAAGTGCAGAAGACAGGCAAATACCACTGGATTGTGGGTGGTCCCTTTTAATTTAAGATAGTTGTGCTATCAAGGTGCAGCAGTCAGATGTTTGAACTTTCACTGTCCTTGTCAACGGAAAAATCGACATTTTAAGCACACAGGTCTTCCTTCCAGTTCCTCCATTCTTATTACAAATGTCCGTGAAACAATTTGGTTTTGCTAAATCTTATCAGACTCTTCTGGTCGTAGTTGCCTACTTTTTTAGAAAGAATGTCATTGCAGAATTTGGTATCTGTAAGCAAATCATATGTGTGATCAGTGCTTAACTTGCAAATTAATAAGTGCATATGCCCTATGTCTGCTCAGAGGCTGGCGGCTTATGCAATTTAATGTTGGTGCTTCGAATACCAAGGCTCTGTAGTCTTAAATCCAAATCATGCCACTACTAGACACTCCCTGCCTCTGCATCTTGCTCTTTCAATATCCTGCGTTCCTCCTTCTTTGCTCTTTGTGTATTTTTCTGCTCTTGCTATTATACAATGTCTAATGTGGAGTCCCCAAAATTGAGTGCCATTGCCCTCACCGGCAACCACTGGCTCAAATTAAGCACTGCATGTGATCTACAATATCAAGTGACTGTGATGTGATTAAAGCCATTTCACATCTTTTACTCCAGAATAACTAACAGGGGTGAACTTAAACACAGAAAGGGGCACACAGAGATGAAAGACGTTCCCCTTTTAGAAAATTACTACTAGGACATGGTGGACTTGGCCAGGCCTGCAATACTCTCATAACTGGATCAGCAGACTCAGCAGATGCTTCACAGTCTTCTGTTCTTCAAACAACTTTTAACAAAGCACCACAACTTATATTGTCAAAAGGAAAACCAAAAGAGATAAGAAAGCAAAAGAGAAGGCTTGAGAGAGAAGCAAAAGCTGAAAGAATAAAGGATTCTACAGTAGATTTGGATTAAACAGACACTGTACTTCGAAGCCGAGGGAACACGGGAAATTGGACTATCGAACAAAAAGTTGCATCCGCGGAACCTACAGTTAGTTCAGTCTAAGCTTCTGCGAGCATGAATCTGAGTCTATGCAGCTCCTCAAACTAATTACCTCAAAAGTGAAAAAAGTGCTAAGTGCTGATAATTTGTCCACTCTTTTTTGGCTGTTTGATCTTACTACCTCAGAGGACGAGTCTGCACCATCACCAAATTTGGACTTGAGGACGAGAAATAACTTTAGTCGTAGGAGCCCCCCACCTGTGGTGGCAAAGACAAGGAAGAAGGACTTTTCATCACCATCAACAGTATGTAAAAATAATCGCTAGTACATATTACCTACATGTACACTTTGACATATACACAACATATATTTGTGTTGAAATATAAATAAGTAGTACTTACCTGTCTCCACACTACCATTGTCCCTTAACGTCTGGATTCTGTCACGAGGAGACGGCCAGTTCAACAGGAACATCTAAATCAGCAATAGAGTACTGCTAGCCTTCAACACACTGCTTATTTCTGAAATTGCTGAGCATACTTTCATTTTTCTTTATTCTTCCATTATGGCTGAGAACCATGGCCTCTCGTTTGATGATGAGGACCTTCAGTTAGCTTTAGCCGACTTTCCGGACTTACTGGACGTCACACCTCAAGTGGTTAAGACCAGTGAAGAGGAATGGGGTAAGCTCCTGGGTCTCAAAAAATCTATGACCAGAACAGCCCTACATGGTACTATCATGGCCCAACACTTACGTAATGACTGTGCCCCCACAGGGCTCATAGTTACTAACGCCCCCAGGTTATTTCTAAAAGATAAGGATTTTCTAAAAAGTTGGGCATTGATTGCCTGGCGTTGTACAAGGGATTGGCTAATCTTGATCATCAAGACCTCTAAATTGGCAGCTGATGCTATTCTTGTTGAAATTCAGATTACCGAATCCAAAATCAAAGCCACTCTTTCTGATAAGGTCTTCCGAAAGAAGAAAGATGAGTTTGATAAGAACAATAGTGATTATAAAGAACACACTTTATTCACTAAGATGGAAAAGTTTAAGAAAGACCTAGACAAATTTAAATTTGACCGGGTCTATCCATATACCAGCGAGTCATATGCTCCGCCTATCTTTAATCCCAACAATCGCAAAACCAGTTCCAACTATGGTACTTCTGATTCAGACGGTAACACCTCGGGGAGTGACTCTGGCAGCGACAACCAGGCTAGACAAGGCAGAGGCCGAGGAAAGAAGAACTTCAACCAATTCTGGCGGGGGAACCAACATAATCAAGGACCACAACAATGGTGGCCACCCAACCCCTGGCAATATGGAGGTCCTGGATTTTTTCACAACCAACAAAATCCTTTTCATCCTCCAGTGGGCCCTTTTCCACCTAATTACCCACCTGCTTTCCCTACAAATTTCAACGGACAGCCTTTTTTAGGGTATGGCCACGGCAAATCACGTGGCAGGAGGAGAGGCCAATCTCAAGTTCAAACACAAGTACAAACCCCAAGTACAATTCAACTCACCACCGACAATGAGCTCGATCAGGAACCTACGGCCAAGAACAAGGAACAGACCCACACGGAGGTAGCATCATAATAAATCTGAGCAGACACATTCTGACTCAGACTGAACAGGCGGCCCTTAATAGAGGCTTGGGTTTTGTTCCCACACATCGGAACGAACATTTTGAAACCCGACTAGAACTGGCTAGATTTATCAGAAAGGTGAGATTACACTTCTTTTTCATTGATAAACAGAGATCAGAACAAGAGGACACGATGACCAATACAGGGCTCAGACCTAAGTCTAGGTTCAACCCACCCACCCATCTTATGCCGGCCCATGTGTTAGCCTTTGAACAGGCCATTGAACGAGATGTTGAGGAGTTGTACAAACAAGACAAAAGAACATTCTGCAACCTCCCTAAAGCGGAGCATCAGGCCCTCAAATCATATTCTGCAGACAAGTCAATAACTATCAAACCAGCCGATAAAGGCGGGGCCATTGTCATTCTTGACACTGAGACATATCGAGCCAAATGTCTTCGACAATTGAGTGACGCTAGATCATACCGCCTTCTGGATCAGGATCCAACGGTGGATTTACAAAGAACAATTCGGAACATGACGGAGGAGGCTCTGACCGAAGGATGGGTAACCGAGTCCGAGGCCAAGTTCCTAAACACAGAACATCCAGTGACCCCTTATTTCTACATCCTACCGAAGGTGCACAAAGAGCAACGCCCGCCACCAGGTAGACCGATCATCTCGGGCATCGGGTCTATTCTAGAACCCCTGTCGACGTTTGTAGACCACTTCTTACGTCCAATGGTCCAAACGATGCCTACTTACTTAAAGGATACCACCGATGTTTTACGTCTGTTACCTGACCTGGACTTTGATGCCACAACTGACCTTCTGGTCTCGTTTGATGTAGAGGCCTTATATACCTCCATACCTCAGGATGAAACCCTTGAAGTCATCCATTCTCTGCTTGATGCAAACGAGATAGATACCATCACTCCGGTTCATTTCATCATGGCCTGTGCTACTTGAGCAATGAAGAAGAACTTTTTTAAGTTTGAAGACAATACATAAGTGTCTGGAACCAGTATGGGGAGCGTTTATGCTTCCAGCCTGGCAAATATTTATGTACATTCCTTCGAGCAACGGCATGTCCTGACCGAGTCCAATCCATACTTCGAGCAGATAAAAATCTGGAAACGATATATCGACGACATATTGGTGGTATGGCGAGGTTCAAGGTCCAGTTGTCAAGATTTCCTAGGATGGTTGAACAGCAGAAATACTTTCTTACGCTTCACCATAGAAATTGGCGGCGACAGTTTGGCTTTCCTCGACCTTATGATTAAGGCACAACTACTGGATTACAGTCAGAACTGTATAGGAAGCCTATGTCCAGGAATTCCCTCCTGATGTACGACAGCCATCATCCCAAATCATTACGGGACAATTTGCCTTTTGTGCAATTTTTACGGGTACAAAGAAACTGCTCTACTGGCACAGCTTTTGAAACACACTCAACCGCTCTTAGGACTCAGCTTGTCAAAAGGAAATACCCTCCCCGCCTGGTACACCGTGCCATGAAGCGGGCTAGTAACAACAATCGAGCAGCATTATTGGAACCACCTACTCCAAAAGAACCTCTGGAAAGGCTTACTTTTGTACATACTTTTGGTACATTATCCAACAGTATCAAGAAAGCGGTGAAGAAACGTTGGTCCATTTTGATTTCAGGACCCCATTCTATCCAACAGCCGTTGTTCTCCTTTAAGAGAGGACCTAACTTGAGAGATAGAATGGTCCACACCAGACCACAAGAGGAAACACCTAGAACAGTGGGTACCCTATGGGACTTGCCTCCAGTATCCGGCCACCATCCATGTGGCACATGCCAATCATGTGCGCAGACGTCAAAAACCACAGAAATTGATATTGGCACGTCCAGGCCCTGGAGACAAGTGAGCTTCACCAACTGCAACAGCGACAAATTAATTTATTTGATCACCTGCCCCTGCGGGCTCAGATACGTGGGGATGACCACTCGAAAGATCAAGTTGAGGCTGTCTGAACACAGAAGTACCATCAACTGTAAGAGGCAGGCTACTAGACTTACCACCCACTTCATTACCTTGAATCACTCACCCACTTCATTTAAATGGACGGTCCTAGAGAAACCGTTCATCCCATCACATGTCACGAATGTGGGAAATTTTCTGCTAGTGAAAGAACAGAAATGGGTTTTGAAACTTGGTACTGATCAAACAGGGCTGAATGACGACATACCTTGGTCCTCGTTTTGAAATCACACACTGATGACCAATAAGACCATCCTTATGAAAGTGGTGACTTCAGTATGCAACATAACCCACAGGATTGTTATGTTCAGGTTGTATCAGTCTCAGGTGATTTACTAACATCTTCCAGTTCTCTAGTGCTTTATGACCGAGTGGGCCTCTTTTTGAGCATTTATTTCACTTACATCACCGAAAATAGCGCGTTAAACACTCTAGCGCACACTGAAGGTCTATAGTATCGCCGTGTATTTACAAATTATTGCCATGACTACGCGCAGTGTGAGCGTGATTGGTCAAATCCCCTCTGGGCTCAACCAATCGAAGCATTTGTTATACTACCACCGCATGACGAGGCTTGTTCGCGCATCATGTGACGGCCTCAGCCTATCATGAGCAACTTGTTATAAAACTGCAAGTAAACAGACCGCCGGTACCTCCCCAAACGGCACAGATGCCGCGTTGGAGTACCGACGGAGAGGTAGGGTCCTCGACAACGTTTTCTTCTTTTTATTTATATTTATCTTATCCGGCAGTAGCGTGGAACTTTCTAGGGCACATACCCTCCGCTGCTGGTTTGAAAGGCGGGATTCCTATCACGCCATACCTATATACTTCGATGGTTCTTTTTGGGCACATGGGTCAAGGCAATAGATTGTGAAGAGCTGATAGAATGACATCAATATCGCTCTTGGGCACACACTTTCCGCCACCAGGTTCGAGAGGCGGGGTTCCTATCACGCCTTACTCCTATAGATCCTTTTGGGCACATTAGCTTAAGAGGTTCAGGCAAGAGACTGCGAAGAGCTGATATAATAACACCTATATCGCTCTACTTACCATGCTAGTACATCAGGAGTAACGAAATCCACATATGTACTAGCTCCATATCATGACAGAATTTCTCGGCAATAATTATACCTGTGTTGTGTTAACATGTTTATGGTGAAGGATTCAATGGTTTGAATTTATTCACCCTTACAGAGCGGTGCTTCACCTATGTCCTGAGCCGCAGCCAGGTGGGGTGAGGTCTCTACTTCTTACAAATCAGGTAAGATGTAGCATGTGAAATTTGAAAACTTTCAAGTTCTAAAAAAACTGGAAGGCATTAGTACATACAGTGCATTTGGCCTCATTTTTAGATATAGGCTTCACTAATGTCGGTATTTATCAATGGTGATAGAAACAAGGTTTTTTTGGGGATGAGTTGTGCGTGACGTACTCATGCTATACATGTCTTTTAGTTCTTTCAGTGGACAACTGAAATTGTGAGAAGATACGGAACAAGTACACCTAGGAGGTCCAGGTGACATATATATCAGTATCTAAGTTGTTCAAAAATTTTTAAAAAACACTTCTTCACACTTTGGTTTTTTTTGTTTGCAGTAGCGTCATTTTAAGGTCCTGAAGAAAGCAAGGCCACTAAGCCATTATTTGCTGAAACATGTTGACCACGTTCCACCACTAGACAGTTTATATATTTTTCCCTGTCTTGGCTATTTTTAATATTGGTATTGGGAGCTATATCCAATTAAAACATTTTTTTGCTTCCTAAACCAATTTTATTCACTTTTTCTTTATCCTTTGATATCACTTTGTTCTTTGCACTGCACTTTTCACCCCATCAGTTACATCACTCATACATATCTTTCCAACTGAAAGCGACCGCGCCCTGCCTACAGGAAGGTCAGCCCTTTCCTGTTAGAGATAAGATCAGGTGCTGTGTTGGTCCTCGGAGCCCCAAATGATGAAACGGCGGTTCCGAGTGGTGACTGATGGGTGCTAGAGACCAGACACTGACCTGACCTGGCTCTTGTTATTTTCACCCAAAAGATCTGTTGTATGGCTAGTGGTAATAACTCACTACTATTGTCTCCAATAAATCACTTGTAGAAATTCTGACCCTCTGATACCCTTTTTGTGATGAGTATTTGATAGGGCATGTACTCAGAGCTGGTCATTAAATTAGCCCTAGGGTCCCCCATAATTGTATGTGTTGTAGTAGCCTTCAGAGAAGACCACACTGCACGCCTGTCTTTTATAGCTACTCTAAATATGTAAGCGGGCAGCTGTCAAATCGACAGAGCACTTGGGATCGCCACCACGGCTTGATGGCGGTATGTCCGCCAATATCTTAACCCGGCCTTTAGTCTCATGAATCACCAACTTGGGACATCAGTGCAAGTTTGGAAAGGGGCGACCACTCGGTCCCCCCGAACGTATGGTTGGGGGCCCGGATCCTCCCGGGAAACCATTTTGGGCGGGGGCGGGTCACGGGCGGCATGCCCAAAGCGGCGTAGCCGGGGCGTGCCTTTTTCCCGCCCAAGAAGGGTTGTCCTAGACACCTACACAGATGGCCACGCCCAGTAGGCGTACCAGCGGAGGCTTCACGCCCTCCCGATGAGGAATAAAGAGAGCAGGAATCCGAAGAAGCATCCTCTTGTTCCTGTGCTTGGAAGCTGCACCCACTTGTTGCACGTGAGCCCTCGACGGAACAAGAACCAATTTTTGAGAACTTGTAATTCTTGTGTTTCTCTTTCAGCGACTTCGAGGCTAAGGAATCAGGACCGTGTTGATCGACTTGGAGCGAATATTCGAAAACAATGTCTGGCAAGAAGGCAGGAAAGAGGTCCGAGACTGACCAGGTGCTTCGCATGTTGGTAAGCAGAATGGCGAAGATCGAACGAAACATTGTTCTGGTCCCAGCGCTTGGCCGAGATATGGCGAACATGAAGAAGCAGATGGCTGCGATGAACAATCCGGGTAAACCACAGAAGGTAATAGGCCCGGCATTGCCGGGAGTCGCCCCTGAGGGTAGGGGGAAACGGGTTAGGAATAGGGCGGCAGGGGGGGAGGTTCCGGTCCCCGAGGTACCCCCGGTGAGCCCTGCCATTCCAGTCGAGGCCCCGGTACCAATCCTGGACGTGGGTCAGCCGATTCCGGTTGTTATTACGCCCGCCCACGAGGAGGACATGCCACCTGAATTGGCCGCCCAGTTGGCCGCATGGCTCGGCAGAAAAACAGGGGGTGCTATGGCACCTGGAGACACGGCCGAAGAGGCCAGGTTACTAATTCAGCAGTTGCGGCAGTCGCGAGCTGCCGCAAAGGCGAATCTCCCTCTTGTCCCCCCACAGGTGACCCCGGAAGGACCGGCAGCTGGCGTCGAAAAAACAGCGGGAACGACAACTGAACCGGGTAAGCAGGCATTGCCAATTGCGGGGGAGGGCTCATTGCCCTCAAGACGGGAGAGAGTGGTTCAACATATCCCGTTGACCACGAAAGAATTGATATGGGCTGACAAGTATGTTAATATGTTTTCTCTGTTGACTGACCATCGCGAGATGGAGTATGCTAAGACGCAGAAAGATTTGTGGCACCCGAGTGTCTGGCGAGCCAAGATGGTGGGATTCAGGGTGGATGAGACAATAACAAATTGGGCCAAGGCCTTTGCGATGTTTACTGCAATTATTGGGGAACGTAAGCCAGAGGTTTTGCCTGCATTGTCTTGCTATCAGGCACGAATAATGGATTTTTATGAAACATATGAGGGGAATGAATGGATGGGTTACGACATGAAGTTCCGTAAGGCCAAAGAGTACGATTCATCTCTGACGTGGGATTGTCTCGACTCGATTTCTTGGCAGAAGCAGCTCCTGCCGGGCGCGACGAAGACGTCCTCGCCAGGCGGGAATGGGTCGGGGTTTTCCCGCCAACAGCCCGCGGTGCCCTTTCTAGCGGGCGCCGGTGGCGACCACCAAGCAAGAACTGGTGGGAATCGGGGAAAGAGGGGGGTCTGTTGGAGCTTTAACAGGGGCAACTGCACCAGACCACAAGGGACATGTAAGTTCAGACATGCGTGTGCGGGTTGTGGCAATTCCTTGCATCCGGAGAGTTCATGCAGATGCAAGAATGGCGGGTCGGGAGGTAGAGGAGGGTCCAAACAAGACTGAGGGGGACCACTGTGTACCGTTACCTACCCCCGTTGATATCATGGCAATGATCCCCTGGCTAAACAAATACCCTGATCATGTCTCCGCTGGGGTGTTGAGGAATGGATTCTTATATGGTTTCCACATCCCGGCGGGGGATTTTCGTGGGGAACCACTTTGTAGAAACCAACTATCGGCTCAGCATAATCCAGCGGTGGTAGAGAGGAAGATTGCAAAAGAGGTTACCCTGGGCCGGGTTGCGGGCCCATATCGGCACCCGCCAGTAACAAATTTAATCTGTTCCCCGTTAGGAGTGGTCCCCAAAAAAGTCCCAGGGGAATTTAGGCTGATCCATAACTTGTCAGCTCCGAAGGGTCTCTCGGTGAACGATGCGATTGACCCGGGAGTTTGTTCGGTGCGGTACGCATCCTTCGATGATGCCGCCAACATGTTGAATCGCCTGGGGCCCGGCGCGCTGATGGCGAAGTCGGATATCGAGTCGGCGTTCCGGTTGCTCCCGGTACACCCACAGGATCAGCATCTGTTAGGCTTTGTGTTCCAAGGACGTTACTACATGGATAGATGTATGCCAATGGGTTGCTCCATCTCTTGTGCTTATTTTGAGAAATTCAGCTGTTTCTTGGAATGGGCATTCACCGAGGCCACTGGGCATAGCCATGTTATGCATTACTTAGATGATTTTCTGTTCTTGGGGGCAGCCGGCGACACAAAATGTGCGCAGGCGCTACAGGATTTTTGCATCCTCATGAGGGAATTCGGAGTGCCATTGGCACCAGGTAAGACGGTGGGACCAGCTACTTCACTGGAGTTTCTGGGAATTGAGCGCGATTCTGTGGAGGGATTTTTTCGTTTGCCGGTAGGGAAAGTAGCGAAATTTAGGGCTTCCCTGGAACTGTGCCTTAGTAAGGAGAAAGTGACCCTGCATCAGTTACAACAAGCAGTGGGTCAGCTTAACTTTGCCCTGAGGGTGATACCAATGGCCCGCCCCCTTTTCACGCTCTATTGCACAAGCTATGGTTGGTCTCAAGGAAGGACACCACCGCACGAGACTGTCTGCAGAGGTTCGCCAGGACATGCGCATCTGGTTGGCATTTCTGGCGGACTTCAACGGTCGAGTGTTATGGAACAAGCCACCAGCGTCTTCGGACGAGCTAGGTTTGTGGACTGACTCGGCGGGGAGCGTGGGATTTGGCGCCATTTTTGGCAGCAAATGGTCGGTGCAAACATGGCCGACATGGTGGCACACCTGCGGTCTCACAAGTAACATTGGGTTCCTCGAGCTATTCCCTATTTTGGTGGCTCTGATGGCATGGCCGGACGAGTTCAGAGATCGCTCTGTGGTATTTTGGTCCGACAATATGACTGTTGTTGAATGTATAAATAATCAGGCAGCACGCTGCAAGTGGATATTGAGATTGTTGAAGGAAATTGTACTACTTTGCATGAGACTGAATGTACAGTTCAGGGCGAAACATGTGCCGGGTGTACTGAATCATGCTGCTGATGCACTCTCTCGTTCACATATGCAGGCGTTCAGGGGTTATCTACCTACTGCGGACCTAGCGGCGGCACCATTCCCCGAAGTAGTCTGGCACCGGGCGGCCGTTTCATTCATGGCGCAGGTGCATGGCATCAAGGACCCAACATCTTTCTTTTTGGCAAGGAAAGCCCTTCGTGGCTGGCAGCGCCTTGAGGGTCGTAGAGTAGATGAGAGGCGCCCGATTGGGTTAGAAAGGTTGCCCCTGCTTATGGCGATACTACCCACAACATGTTCCTCCCAATTCGAAGCAGTTCTGTTCCGGGCCGCTTTCGCATTAGCTTTCCATGGGGCTATGCGGGTGAGCGAACTGGTCGCAAAGAATAAGAAAGATGTGGGGGGAGGCCTGTGTCGGGATCACATCCTGATTAGGGGTGATTCAATGGTAGTCACAATAGCTAAGTCCAAGACTGACCAGAGAGCTATGGGAGACAGTGTTGTTGTCCAGCGCATGCGAGGGTCCCCCATGTGCCCGGTAAAGTGCATTGAGGAATATTTGACGCTGAGGGCGGATACATGGGGTGGGAGTCTGCTGAGACACATCGATGCCACCCCACTGACGAGGTTTCCAGAGGGTGCTAACATTGGCAATCGCAGCGGCGGGCTTGGACCCGTGCGATTTTGGGACCCACTCCTTTAGGATAGGGGCTGCTACTGAGGCTACAGCCAGGGGTCAGAGTGCCGAAGAGGTGAAACTGTTAGGACGATGGTCCTCGAATTGTTTTAAAAGGTATGTGCGGTTGCACATGTTGTGAAGTCAAGTTACATGCACTCACGCTTCTTGTCTTCTGTTTGATTTACAGTTTGGCGAGCATGTTATGCGGGGCGGAATTTGCAGTCGACCCGGCACCAGGGGACCAGCGGTCAGAGATCACCGGCTGAGGAGAGAGTGGTGTGGGTCGTGGGCCACTCATACGTGAGGCGGGCCGGGGACGTATTCAAAGCAGGTGACGGGACTCACGCAGCTGGGGAATACGGGTACAGAGTGACCTTCCACGGAAGGGGCGGGCTCTGTATTTACCAGTTCGAATCTTTTGTCGAGGGACTCTTAGGGTGGCAGAGGTCACCGCCATCTGTAATCATAGTACACCTGGGAGGCAATGACATGGTGACACTCGGTAGGCGAGTATTACTCGAGCGAGTTTTGTCTACCGTTAGCTGGCTGGCAAAAAGAATCCCGGGGTGCACGGTTGCATGGTCCCACATGATTCCCAGGAAGGTATGGCGGGGGGCATCTCGGTGGCAGCACTGAACCATTCAGTGAAGAAGGTCAACAACAAAATTGGTAGGTTGTTTCGCTCGGCGCAGTTGCACAGTATTCCGCATGGATGTATTCGGGGGATCACATGTATTTCGATGATGGGGTTCACTTGTCCCGGGAGGGGAATGTCTTACTCATAGGAGACTTCTTAGCTTGGCTAAAGGGTTTAATGAAGCATGACCTTTAGGAGGAGTTTGTGGGGGGGCCGGATAGCCGGTCAACTATCCGGCCTGTGTCGGTAAGGTCATGATCGGTATGCAGTAATTTCAAGGTCCCTAGAGGGGGGCGCCACCCACTATGGATGGGAGCGCCCGGGGGGGGGCGGCCATTGGCCCCTCCCACGGGGAGGCGGCACCCACTAAGCTTGGGTCGCCTAGGGGAAGACGGCCATAGGCCCCTTCCAGGGGAGGTGGCGGCTATATGCCCCGCCTACGAATTTCCCGGGGCCCGGATATCCGCGACGGCGGATGTGATAGACAGTGTGGGGTGGGGGGGGAGTCCACGCTGCCTTCTTACAGACACCTCACACGGGTCCTCGGACGACCTCTAAGATGGCGTCGAGTTGTAATGGGGGGCCCCCAACAAGACAAGGGAAATTGGAGTTGGCACAAAGGGTACAGTCCTCTGTGCGGCCGCCACTCACATCGTGAGGGCGAGAGTTTTGGTAGTAGGGATCTGACACCGGTTGCGACCTTGCCGTTGGCCCGTAATGCTAGGATGTACAATTTTAATTTAGAAAGTATGCATTTGCAGGATGTTAGACTCGGCTAGGTAAACCTTTGTATTAGAGATTTGTTAAGGTTAGCCAATGAACATGTCTTCATCGAAATGTAATAAATGAAAATTGTACATGATATGAAACTTTTATTTAATGTTTTAATTTTGTTTCATATTTTAATAAATACGGCCGGGAGGGTAACTCCCTCCCGCCTTCCAAAAGTTCAGAACTGTGTCCGACTTCCCATCCTTGGGGATTGTGTTGGGAGGGGGTGACAGGCATCCCGGCCATATGGAAAGGGGCGACCACTCGGTCCCCCTGAACGTATGGGCAGGGGCCCGGATCCTCCCGGGATACCATTTTGGGCGGGGGGCGTGTCACGGCTGGTATGCCCAAAGCGGCGTAGCCGGGGCGCGCCTTTTTCCCGCCCAAGAAGGGTTGTCCTAGACACCTACACTGATGGCCACGCCCAGTAGGCGTACCAGCGGAGGGTTCACGCACTCCCGATGAGGAATAAAGAGAGCAGGAATCCGAAGAAGCATCCTCTTGTTCCTGTGCTTGGAAGCTGCACCCACTCATTGCACGTGAGCCCTCGACGGAACAAGAACCAATTTTTGACCCACCCACTAGCCCCTTATGGCAATGTTAGTCTGCAATAAAGCCCTTTTTCTCTGATAAACATCTTCACCCTATGGGTTGCGGTATATAAGGTAGTTTAATGAGATGATATCTGTCTGTAGGTACTGTTTTTCTTGTGGTATAGACGAATATGGCAAGTAAAGTGGATGATGTTTTTTCCTTAGTAGGTAATCAAATGGTAATCAAATGTCGTATTTATTTTTTGGTCGGGCGGTAAGGTCATGATCGGTGAGCAGTAATTTCAAGGTCCCTAGAGGGGGGCGCCACCCACTATGGATGGGAGCGCCCGGGGGGAGGCGGCCATTGGCCCCTCCCACGGGGAGGCAGCACCCACTAAGGATGGGTTGCCTAGGGGAAGACGGCCATAGGCCCCTTCCAGGGGAGGTGGCGGCTATATGCCCCGCCTACGAATTTCCCGGGGCCCGGATATCCGCGACGGCGGATGTGATAGACAGTGTGGGGTGGGGGGGGAGTCCACGCTGCCTTCTTACAGACACCTCACACGGGTCCTCGGACGACCTCTAAGATGGCGTCGAGTTGTAATGGGGGGCCCCCAACAAGACAAGGGAAATTGGAGTTGGCACATAGGGTACAGTCCTCTGCGCGGCTGCCACTCACATCGTGAGGGCGAGAGTTTTGGTAGTAGGGATCTGACACCGGTTGCGACCTTGCCGTTGGCCCGTAATGCTAGGATGTACAATTTTAATTTAGAAAGTATGCATTTGCAGGATGTTAGACTCGGCTAGGTAAACCTTTGTATTAGAGATTTGTTAAGGTTAGCCAATGAACATGTCTTCATCGAAATGTAATAAATGAAAATTGTACATGATATGAAACTTTTATTTAATGTTTTAATTTTGTTTCATATTTTAATAAATACGGCCGGGAGGGTAACTCCCTCCCGCCTTCCAAAAGTTCAGAACTGTGTCCGACTTCCCATCCTTGGGGATTGTGTTGGGAGGGGGTGACAGGCATCCCGGCCATATGAGCATCCTTCCTATGAACAGGCAGAAGACTGAGGTTGGCTCTTGCAGGCCTTTAATGGGAATACAACTACATTACCTCCAACTAAAAATGGCACAAGATGTCCAGTAAACAGACCACCATATTATCCTGGAACAGTGCTGGTTTGAAAACGTTGCATCTGGATACAATAATGGATAGCTATCTTACCTCCAATCCATTGATATCTTTGCAGGAAACATAGAAAGAGAACAAACTCCTGTTAAGAGGATTCACTGAATAATATGTGCCAGCTGGTAAAGTGAAGTGAAAGTATATCCGAAGGGGGGTGTTTGCATGTTTTTCTTGATGAAATATCAACTCTTTAAACACGCTAGGTATGCAAATCGAAAATTGAATGTTCCGGGCATCCTTTGTTTTTGATAAAAGTATATATACTACCTAGCCTTTGTTTGAAGAAACCAATCACTAATTCAGTTAAACAAAAATTACTAGAACTATCTGTTTTACATGGGAATATACTCTGGATTCTTACAGGAAATTTTTATCTAAATTTAGTCCAGATACTACCACCGGAATCCCAATTCAACATTCTATGTATAGTAACCCGGATAAACTAGACCATTCTCTTCTTGCTACTTTAGAGGCTCTGGGCCCGATTCACAGAACTAAGTTAAGACAAAATCCTAAATTTACTAACATTTTGGTATTCACAAAAGGCACTTACTCATTTTGGTATTCACAGAAAACACTTACTCATTTCGGTATTCACAGAAGTTAGGAGTCCTAACTTTAGGACTCCTAAATGCCTTCTGTGAATACCGAAACTTCTTAAAGTTAGGATTTTTCTCAGTTTAGGAGTAGTGAAGTTAGGACTCCTAACTTTAGGATTCCTAAACTGAGAAAAATCCTAACTTTAAGATTTTCGGTATTCACAGAAGGCATTTTGGAGTCCTAAAGTTAGCCCACAAGGTTATCGCTTGATAACTGTAGTAGATACTGAATCAAAATATTGTGTGAGTCTATTCTTGTCAGACCTGGAAGCCTTGGCAACTAAAGTAAAAAGAATACGTTTTAATTAAACAGGCTTTCGGGAAAAATCTAGTACAGCGGACAATTTGGACTATTTGCCCGTGTTAATAAATAAGTCAGTTCAGAGAAAACAGGTATTATACACTTGCTTTATTGGTTTCTCGAAAAGGTTTGATCGCATCAAGACCAGTTTGAAGCTAATTTTCTGGAATATTCCATGTATCTTGCTATGTGATATTTAATTATTATATTCCAACAACTGGGTGTAAATAAAGTTGTGAGAATACCATGTTCTCTCCCCAAAAGTGCCAACGAATAGAAGATTAAAACAATTTTGTGAGTTTGCCACAACTCTTTTTAACCTGTTTATTTTAGACCTGAGCGCTCAGTTAGATCAAGCAATATCTCACTCACTTTAGGATCACTGGCAGTATATCAGAAACACAAATATTGTGTGTACAGAATATCGTTTAAAAATGTTGAGGATCAAAATATTGAGAATGCATGTGTAAATTAGTAAGTATAGTTCTACTATTCTAAACTCCACATTTACGTACTGTATGTAGATGTGGAGTAATATATAGTAAACCTTTGCTTAGCTATAGAAACTTTCCTTCTTGATATTTTTGTCCTAGACATTCTTGACACAATATTGTGTCCACACAATAGTGTTTCTCTGATATTTTATCTGTGCAACAATACGCAGATTATGTGCTTCTTAGCCAGACAGGTGTGGGTCTTCATAGGCTTTTAAATGTTTTAAATGAATATTGTAAAAGTAACTATATGCCTGTCAATTTTAAGAAAACAATCATTTACATTTTTGGCAAAAATGTGAACATGAAAGAAGCTTGGCAACTGGGCGAATACCAATCAAAAGATTGCAACAAATACCTGGAAGTGTGGCTGCAGGATCGTGGATCACATATTTTATAACTGGATGAATTAAAACCTAAACTGGAGGCTCTAATCCATGCTTTCCAGATGCTTTTCCGTAAATTACTGAACCCTCCTCTAATTCTGATACTACGGGTTATCAAGGAAAATTTAACCCAAGTGTTATCTTATGGCTCCTTAGCATTCCCGAAACATTTAGGCCGTTTTTAACACCTTCGCTGCTCATGACGAACTCAGCTCGACATGAGGCACGGTTAGCTGTGCTCATGACGAGCTGAGCTCGTCATGAACAATGGGAAATCAGGGAATGCAGCACAGGAGGGGAATCTCTCAAGCACCCAAGGTGTTAATAACAATTCTCAAGGTAAAGCATATCACGTGCTATTTAACTTCCCCAACAATGCCTCACAAGTCCAGTTGAGGCTAGAATTTGGCATATTGAGCAACAGACAGACCAGAAGGCCTCTTTGATAAAGTATTAATTTTCTTTGAGTCATGCAGATGTTGATACATAAAAGTTGTACATTTGGAAGGAGATGCAGATGGGGGCATCACAGAATGCATGGAGGTCAGTTTTGACTTCTGCCTTCAAAGATTTTCAGGCCGAAAGCTCATGTAATCAAAAATCAAACAATAGCTTTGAACTTAGAAAACAAACCACAACTGGGTGTTGATTAATTCCTATAATAAATAAAGGCTTATGCAACTCCATTTGGGTCATTTTTCTTGTTAGACCTTATGACAAAATGGGTGGTTTTGACACCTCATAATACATGTAGAATGTGTTCGCTTAATCAAGATACCCTTTTGCTCTGCTTTTGCTGAATCCTTTTAGCTGAACAGAGATATTGGTCTTAAGTGTTATTTCTAAAATTCAACATCAGATCTTGCAGACAAGCAGCAGCAGGAAACAAAGGGATCCCTGCTGCCTCTGTGCCATGGAGTGCATGCGGGGGGGGGGGGTGCATGTTGTGCAGTTCTTAGTTCTTACAAGGCATGGACTTGACTGCTCATGCCATGCAGGAACTGCTTTTGATGCTTCCATTGCGGTGCCTTTTTCAATGACAGTGGGACTGCCACAGAAGTACTTACCAGTGTAAAATTAAATTGTACTCTGGCAAGGGGTCTTTAATGTCTTTGGAGGTCTCAGAGCTTGGCTGTAGTGGCCCCACTCCAAGACCGCCAAAGTCCTAATAAGGCCTTTGACTGGGTTAGCTCAGCAGCCTTTGAAAGTTAATTAGAACCCAGCAACCTTTGTTGTTATGTACATGTGTTATAGTATATTTTGGTCTGCTGCATGCATGAAAGTCAGGACCAGCACCAAGCATTTTAGTGATTTGTCCTTAAACTTCTTTCACATCTATAAATGTTGTTTGCATCATACGTTTTTACTATATAGTGCCTGGATACTAATCGTTTTATTTCCTTTTGTATCGACTCTGATTTACAGCATTTTCATTTTAATGATCAATTTAACAAGATGGTTTAAAGGGTTGTATTGATACTTGGCACTTCAGTATTACATGCTTAATATGACCTTTGGCATTTGGCACTTTAGTGGTGTTGGTTTTAACTGTTGCACTTTAGCACTGGTACTTTAGGTTTAAAGGAGCTTATTTACAGGCTGCTTGCATCACAGCTACATCACTTTTGCGACACACTGGTAGCTCATTTTGCTGCTGTATATTTACAAGGAAACTTAAAGCCACTCTGCATGGCTTTTGTGTCCTTCTAATATGGCCCTTTTCAACGTAACAATTTGTGTGAAAAGGGAGTGCCATGGGTGTTGCTGTGGGTGTTCCCAAGCAACACCCATGGCTTCTGCCACATTCCCAGATTTACAAGGTTTTTGAAGCCTGGGAATGCGTCGGAATGCTACACCTCCCTAGGGAGGCATAGAGAGGCACAACGAGGAAAAATGTTTTCATTTGTCCTCATTTGTTCCTCTTTCTATGCGTGTGCATTCTGCAGCACACATAGAAAGAGAAAATCACCTCTCGTGATTGTGTTTGTGCAGCAAGGGATCCCTTCCTGCACAAAAACGGTCTCCCCTAAAACACAGACACCCTTACACCATGGTGCAAGGGTGCCTGCATAGGTACATTGCAGCCAATTGTGCGCCGGCACAGGGGACAGCAAGGGGATGCGACATATTGGAATTATGAGGCATCCCTGTGCTTTGAATATGACTCAGTGTGGCACAGCCAAATGGCTTGCAGTGTTGCGCTAAGTCACTTTCTGGTAGAGAAGGCCCAACAAATTTTTAAATTAGTTGTTTTAAAAGGACGTCACTGACTTCTCAGCCTTTTACTGAGTAAATGCAAAGCATCCCTACGATCTTACCGGTACATCACTGGGAGTCCATGACTGGAAAGTATTATTGGGTGGTGGTAAAAGGGCTGTTTTAATCTGCACAGTACCCCTGGCTTCCAGGGGGTGGATTTTGTACACTGATGAATGTAGGTCCCTGTATTCTATCTTATTGCAGTGTTTTTCATTAGCTGTATTAAAAATGTACTTACTTACTCCTTGGACGGCTCATTCGATAAAGTGAATAGCCAAACAATAAACCTTTAACCGGTGATAAAACAATAGAGTAATAATAAAAAATGGTACTGTTTATCCTATTTGTTTAGTTGTTTCTCCGTACTGCAACCAATAGGTGCAACTAATTTCCAACTATGAAAGGTGAAAGGCTGGGCTGGACCTGCGGGAATGTAAAGTTACACAGAAATGTCTCTTTTTTTTTAAATTCTTTTTTTTATCCTCATTTGCCAACTCACCACCCAGTTTACTAACTGTTCCACCTGCTGGGTTTTTTGTATCTCATACGCTAGTGTATCGAGGAAGAGACATGGGGCTCACCTCCACAGAGTCTGGCCAGTGTATTATCCAAGCCCTTGATGCCATTTGACCCATCCAGTGTGCCCACAGAAATGTCTCTTGCCAGGATTTAAATTATCAAGAAACCATTCCTTTTTAATCAAGTTGAATGGCACTCATTTTATCCGAGTTAGAAATTTTAAAGTCTGACACAAGTCATTGGGGGGGTTTCAGTCTTCAAGCTGCATGATTCACCTTCATGTCTGCAGCATGGTCTTAAATTGTTCCTCTCCATTAACTTGCTTGTTCGCATCACAATTTAACCTGATGCTTCAAGCCAATAATATCAAACAATTCCCACCAATTAAAAAATGTAAGGACTGGAAATTGTTCACTTTCAGTTTGCACTTTTCTTTAACCTTGGGCATAGTTTGCAAAGTAGCGCTACACGTATCTCCGCGAAATGCACTTCGCACTACGCAAGCTACGTGTAGCTCTACGCGAACTGCTTAGTGCGCTGTTCTTGATGATTGCAAAGTGCCAGATGCTTGTCTGCACTGTGCAATCATTGAAAACGGCATCTTGCACAGTGCGAGCTGTCTTCTACTGCCACTTGAGTAGATTTTTAGCTTTCTCAATGCGGACTGGTAGTTTCGCAAGCATACGCGGCCACTCACAATGAGAAACCTGACCTCCCCTCGTTGAGAAGCCTACCGGGAGGTTTTTTTACCACGCTCTTGATCGACAACTTGATGTTGCTGATCGCGAACGAGGAAAAAGTCCCACGGGATGTCATTTTGCTTGCTCACGGTCGCCAACTTGACGTTGAGAACCGTGAGCAAGCAAAAAAAGACTGCTGCACTACACTACGCGTGTTTGCACTGTGCTACATGCAATTCGCGTAGTGCGACGTAGCGCAAACTTTGCAAACTACGCGAGCGTTGCGTAGTACTTTGCCCAGGCTTACTTTTGTTATGCTTTAGGACAAAGTTCACAAACATACAGCATGTGCTCCGTAAAGTATAAAGAAATGCAGCAACTTGTTTCTACTAGAGGAGAGGCACTGTAACAATTAAAAATGTTATGCAGGTACACAGTTTGCATTATGTAAAGACACATCTTTTCGTAAAGCAGATCTGCTATTCATCAGTCTCTGAAACCTGAAAGGGTCTTTCACGATTTTGGCCGTGCAAAATTCACATATTTTCATTCTGATTTATTACTTGCAATTTCTGTAAAATTATGAGAAAGTAATCAAAATGCAAGTCTGGCATTTAGCACTGTATTTTAGAGTGAGAAATAAAAATGCCAACGGCAACAGCTACTCATGTTCTTCTCATAATGGTGCCACTTTGGAACATTTGCATAACCACAGTAAAGTGAAATGTCAGAAAGCATGTGAAATTATGCTAGCATGATAAAAATGTTTGCCTTGGCCTACCATCATGAACTGAAGCCTCACCAAATATCAGCAGAGAGCTTTTAACTTGCAAAGCCTTTTTACCAGCATATGACAAGAATTTACCTCCTGTGTGTTCTCCTAAAAAACATAGATATTACCCAGAATCAGAGACTTCTGGTGTGCAGAAGGTAGAAAAGATAAATAATGAGTCTGTGCTGCCAGCATTTCTACCTGTACATTAGAGAAGCCCCTTCGTGTGTGTACAATCTTTGACCTCCAAAGGTAGCTTCCCTTTTGTAGCTGGTCTTTTGGGTTCAAACCTCGGTTGGTTTTCCTGCCAGGAATAGATTCTCACCTGTTCCAGTGACAGGCACTTGTTGTTCCTTCCTGGGAGTCATTCACACTTCTTCCCAGAAGGGGACAACGCTCTTAGGGTGGCCAGCAACCATCCCTGGCCACTGAAAACGTGGACAAGAGAGTGGAAACTTCCTAACAGATATTTTTACTCAAAAGGTATAATAAATTTGACTTGGGCATCAAGCCCAGTTTAATGTTTTGATTCTTTTGAGACCTTGAAGCACCAACTTCAAGAGTCCCATTCAAAAGTTAGCACAGCTTAGCCATCTTGCAAACTTGTACTCGCCAATGGGCTACTAGCCTTTCCACAGAAAAAAATGACTTTTAAGGGTTTTCACTTTTAGGACATATAAAACTACATATTCTACTTATTATTCTGCGCCTCGCATTAGGGCTTCATACACCTACAGAGGAGTGTTTGGACTTTGTCATTGGTTTAAAATGCAAAGTCAAGTTCACAGTTTTCAACTGCTCTGCAGCCAGAAATGGCAGGCTGGGAGTCACGTTTTTGCCTTGTCACACTCCTGGTGGCACAACTAGTACTACAGCCCACGAGGAACACTTCAACGTACATGCCTTAGGTAGCCATGGCCCTATATTCTAAGCGCTCACAAATAAGTTAACTTATACTAACTGGTTATGAGCCAACTAAACATGTTCTTCTGAAAGGTCAGAGCTCATGCACTGAGCTTGATATATCAGGGCATGGGCATTTCAGGGTCATTCCACCAGTGCGTAGTAGTTAAAATGAGGGCAAAACGTGCGGGTGGGCCTGCAAAAAGGCCTGATTCCTCACAATCTACTTAAACCCATTTGTAATAGAAAGAAACATTGGTAGGTACGTACTCCTGTGAGGAAGCTGTCTGTAGGTACTAAGACACTTAGCAATTTTCGTCCATCTTTATCACTCCTGTTTCTTGCTGAAATTATTGGAAAAGAAGAAAAAGTCTCTTTGCCCCAATGGCCAGACGTGGGTACTGTGCTCAGTTTGACACTGGAACCAAGGTATACTGGCTCATGAGCTCTCGTCATGATGAAACAAGTCCTGGGTTGCTTTTGTATAAGTTCATTGAGGAGATGGCCAGATAGTATGGCCTGCACTGTGCCCATAAGGAGCAGGCTCAAGGCAGATTTGCATATGTCTGGGTACCAACTGAGGAGGCATTGTGATTAAAAAAATTATCCGTTGTGATGCTACCCTGAGTGATTGCCAGTGGTTTGACAAATTGCAAGCATTCTTTCCATCACCTTTTGTATGTTTGATGTACTGCTCTTAATAGCAAGGATATGCCCAGAGGTGGGCCCCCTGCTCACTGTGACACTGGAACCAAGCTACGTTTGGCCATTGTGTCCTTATCATGGTGAACCGGTCCTAGGTTGCTTGTGTTCCAGTTCAGTGAGGATCTAGTCTGGCAGGTTGGGCTGGAGTTTTCCCATGAGGAGCATGGTTAAGGCAAATTTGCTAATGGCTGTATCTGAACTGAGGTGGCATGATGAGTAAAAGAACAATGGTTCGGGCCACCCTGAGCGATTGCCGGCAGTTAGACAATTTACAAGCATTCCTCACATCACCTGTTGTGTGTTTGTTATTGTACAAATACTCATATCAATGGGGTGCTTCCATCTTGCGTGAACTTCACAGCATACACTACAGCTGGCCATATAACTGTTGCTCCTCAGGCCATTCCTTGCTGTTACTACTCTTCTGATACTGGATGGAGTCCGGAGAAATTATTGCACATGAAGCAAGATTGCATATCCAAAGGTAATACCCTTCACCAAACTATTTGATCAGATCACTCCAAAGATGGCTAGTATCTGCGTAAGCAAATGCATCTGTTCCTAAATCTTTTCTCTATAACCATACGTAGGGGCAGTGCACTCTTGTTGACACACTGTAGGATCCATTTCTGCCATGCATGCACAATACCAAAAAAAATCCCATGTAGAAGAAACTGTACTTAAACACCTTGCAGACAATCATACACCAGCCTCTAATGCGTAAGCGCCCTATCTCTCCCTCCATTTCAGTTCAAATGCAGGCATTGTTGTACAATAAAACCCGATAAGAGCCTAACGCAAGTCTCATGCACAACATCAAAACACTACCTATATAAGCAACATAAAGGACATACACTCTTCTGACCATTGTACTTCCAAAGAGCCTTATACTTCCCAGCTCCTCATTAGGGGTACAATGTGAGATATAAAAGAGATCATTGACATAATATTGATGCATACAATGGCAAAACTCAAGAATTTTGGAAAATAAATGTCTTTAACAAAAATGTTGCCATCCAATACTTAAATAATAAAACCGCAAATATCAGGAACACCAATATTGCTCTTAAATTATAGATTTTTACTGATATCAAAACCACAGATATCTGAAATAAAACTATTGTCACCTTTAAATAAACATATAGGGGCTTATTTACGAGCCCCTTGCGCCGCCGGTGCGTCACTTTTAACATGGGAAAAAGTGACGCACCGGCGGCGCAAGGGGCTTGTAAATAAGCCCCATAATATGTTAAAAAATATGGATTCACACAATATAGACTGCAATAATATTGCTTAAAAAATGACACTATCATTAATAAATATAAAATACAACTGTGTACATTAAACAATGATTTAAAATAAAGATAAAACATTTTATACACATATTAATATTAAAAGTAAATATATTACATCACCAAAATCTTTACAATTCACCCCAATAAAATATATTCATAACAATGTAACAAAAAACGAAATTCCTTTAACTCCAAACATTTATAAAAATATCAAAACAATATCCTTTCCTGCTCACAGAGTCACATAAATTATACAACAAAAGCAGAGAACTGTGGGTAGTTTCCAAGTTTAGTGGAGGACAGCTCCTAGATACAGAACTCTATATCACATATAATATAACTAAATGTATTCATAACTATCACACTATTTATCGAACATTATAAATAAAACCTAAATTGATGTACATAACTGCTAAAAAAAATTACAACTAAAGCAAATTAATAAAATGAATCTGTAAAGAACCTTAATCAATAAGATCATATAAACAATTAAATCAACAATATAAAAAGTACACTAATTTCATCAACTAAATACATCAACAAGGGCAAACGTTGCAAGGCAAGTAAACTCCACCAGATTCTCTGACTAGATCCTTAAAGAAGAAATCTCTACAACTACCTAATCAAATATGTAAAACTTATATTCCAACTCAAACTTAATTGCAATTAAAACTAAAAAAGTAAACTAGCAAAACACTCTCCAATGTCTATCTCTTTACATGGACTTCCTAAAAGAAAACACTGCCACCTCAAAAAGTGAAAAGCTACCAGAAAAACATCAATCATAAACCACCAACATGATATAACAAAGTAGGTATGCATAAATATTAAAAATATAAACTCACCCTGATAACGAGTACAAATAAACCAAACAAGCTCAACCGCTACAAACTACCAGAAAATAAACATTTAAAATGTAACTATCCTTTGTAATTCTTCAAAAGGAAAATAATTCACCTGATCCGCATTAGAACACCCCCAAAGGAAAAGCTGCAAAACAGCATGAAACATCTCAAAAGAACACACAGGTAAGTATTTAAAAAATAGTACTGCTTGCATAATTTTATGGGTAAATAACAAATGTAGAAAACTTGTAATTTTTGTATTCATTTATACTATTACGTTATATTATGTTTGATCCCTTGCACATGTGTTCTACTTGTTTTTTCGTCCCCACCTGATTGCCCATGCTCCCCCTATTTGTACTTATGCTCCCTCATGTACCCACCTTAGCCCTTTCCCCTTTGTCTATGTAAAGCGCTCTGTTATCTGCAAAGATCTTGTTCGCGCTATATAAAACTTTCAAAATAAAATAGAATTCAGCTACAATGACAGAGATAGCCACATACATAACATTCCTGAAAGGAAAGCAATTACTAATTAAAATGGATTACACCTACAAACTAAGGAAATGCATTGGTCGAAAATGTAAATTGAATATGTATCAAATATTATTCTAATAAATGCTTTGGGAGGGCCACTACAAAAGGTAATGTTGTAATTTATGTAAGAGAGCACAAGCACCCCCTAATGTGACAGAAATAGAAGGGTTGTATTGCAGGATGGAAGGGAATCAAGCACTAGCACCCAGGAACCAACAACCAAAATCGTAAAAAATATACTGCCTAAAGTCCGCGAATACATCACAGGCACAAACTAAAAAAGCCACCAGTGATACTCCTTTTGCCCTTGGAAGATACCAAGACATAGAAATACCTGACAATTTACCAATGACACATAGAGAGGGACCTTTCCTTGTACATGCCAAGATAAAAAATGATAAACAAATCCTAATATTCTCTACAGCAGATAACTTCCTAAAACTAAACCAGTGCCAAACCTGGATGATGGATGGGACCTTCAAAATGTATCCCAGACCATTCACTCAGATATACACATGAATAGTGAATATTAAAATACAAATATCTTTTTGACATATGCCCTACACCACATAAACAAAACAGCTCTTAATATGACCTCCTATACCACATTAAACATAAAACATATAACTTCCACCCACAAAACATTATCATAGACATTAATTTAAACCATTTTAAAAATGTACCACCACACAGCCATACAAGGCTGCTACTATCAATTCAATAAAAGCATATGGAGACACCTCCAAAAATATCCACTAAGGGCATCATTATGATGCCGGTCGGACTGCACACTGATCCAACCACCAAAAGGCCTTTGGTCTGACCACTGCATTTCAATGCTCATAGTCAGTCGCTCAGCAGTCGAGGAGAAGACGCCTGACTCCGAAAGGATCATCTGATCCAGATGGGGAGAAAGTTAGTATTGCAATCCCAAATGGAGAGGGAGACATCATTTACAACGAATGCGCTACAACGCATTCCATTACAACACGGTCGTTACAATGACCGCGTTGTTACAACTTGAACCATAACATATAAAGTCATTACAACGACTTGGTGTAGGGGGCAGAAGGTGTTGGATTTACAATCCAACACCTTCCCTGCTGTTGCCCAAACTGGAGTAGGAATAGTAAATTATACTATTCCTAAGTCCAGCGTGCCTCATACAGCAAGGTGGTGGTGGGCTCTAAAAGGGTGACGTTTACTTTTCCCACTGTCCTCACTCCAATCTAGACTAATTTGGGGAAGGTGTTGGATACTAAAGGGTTGACATTTACAATTCCCACTCCAATCTATACAAAGTTGGGGAAGTTGTTGGACACTTTAAGGGCGACATTTAGTATTCCCACTACAATCTATACAAAATCGGAAAAGGTGTTCGAAAATAAAAGGGTGACAGTTACTATTCTCACTCTATTCTATATCAATTTGGAGAAGGTATTGAACATGGGTAAAAATTATTATTTACACTAAAATCTAAAACATTTTATGCAAGGTGCATGAGAGCAAACATTTTATATACAGAATCATTATTCTATACTCGCAAACCATATTTCATCTATAAAATAAACTGAAATTTACATAAAAATGACACTAACCAAAACTGCAAACCTATGCATTCATATTTAAACACCAACATATAAAACAATATTTTTAGCACTAATATTAATTACATAAGGGGGCCGAATCCGATCCTGGGAAAAAAACGTCCGTACGATTTGTATCCGGAGCCATCGCCGTACGAATCGTACCCGTCCGTCCGAGTCGCGTAGTACGATCCGTATTCCGTCAATCCGTCCGAATCGTCGCCATCCGTACTTATTGCAAGGCTGAAACAGTGAAACGTACGACTCGTACACATGCCGTACGACCCAACGAGTACGATCTGGACTGGGGTATGAGGACACGATTTGTACAGTCCCCGTCAGGTAAGGGCGATTCGTACGGAATAGCACAGAATCACTTACACACCGTATGGCGCGTACACCCCATGATCGCAGGGTGTACGCACCGTACACCTAGCAAACATGGGGTACGGTGCGTACACCCCGAGATCGCGGGGTACAGTGCGTACACCCCGAGATCGCAGGGGTACGTACCCCTGCGATCATGGGGTGTACGCGCCGTAC
Source organism: Lissotriton vulgaris (assembly GCF_964263255.1). Classification (NCBI taxonomy): domain Eukaryota; kingdom Metazoa; phylum Chordata; class Amphibia; order Caudata; family Salamandridae; genus Lissotriton; species Lissotriton vulgaris. The sequence goes on along the minus strand of NC_141695.1, from coordinate 1,629,386,979 downwards.
CCGGGGGGGCTGTTCCGTACCTGTTTCGAGGCGAACCCTGCTTTTACGGCTGTTTTCAGCTCCCGTAGAAAAAGGGTCGTACGGTGCGTACCAGACATGAATCGTACTTGCCGGGTTGTAAAACCCAGCCGCGAACCGTACAGATGTTGCGTACAGCGGGTTCTGAGGGAGAATCGTACGGAGATTATAGTTGTACGGTCTCTGTACGACTCGTACGGATTACGGCTCCTGGTACGAATCGTACTTCGTAGTACGAATGGGGAAAGTTACAGGGTTCAATTCGTACGGGAAAAACGCTCCGAATGGCAATTCGGAGTGGTTTTTCCAGAATCGGAATCGACCCCTAAATGTACATTCACAAACTTTGAACCGTAAAATACAAAAATCATAATAAATAATTAACAGTAATAAATTTAAAAAAGCACTTTGAAATTATTTTTTTAAATGACAGTGACACAATTTTCTGCCTAAAAATACCTTAATTGCGTTTTTTAACAACATGAGTAAAAAAAAATGTTATTGAAAAAATAATATTAATTTACTTAAGTACATTTATTGTTTGTATATTTTTACTTTACTAAAAACTATTTTATTTAAATATTTACTTATACATTTACAATAAAATATTTTTCCAAATTTATCATAATGAACATATATTTATTTAACTATAAATTATTATTTATAAAAATTTGTATTGTAACAAAATACATTTTAAAAAATTACAATATTTTGCTTAGAATTAAAATAATTAACTTTAAATATACATAAAACTATCACTTTTTCAACATTTCCAGATCCTTACCCTGTAAAATCCCAATATCATGCTGCTAAGCAAATTATAATTTCATTATTTTTATACATTATTACAGCTAAAACACACATTTCAAACATTTCATAATTAATAGAGTATCTTACTGAAAATAGAAATAGAAAAACAAATAAGCATATAAACATATAAATGAAATTCAGTACAATAAATTCCATGCAAAATAACACAAACAATATTACATACAACAATATTTTCTAAATTGATAATTTTTACAATATTAAACGCATTTAAAACAATATTTTTACCTCCGATATTCCGATCCGCAATATTTTTGACACCTCATTATTTTTGACACAATATTTTTGTATCACAATATATTTTATACCCCATATAAAAACAACTGCAATACAATAAAACATAATACAGTAATAGGCTATGTCCAAACAGTCCTTCGAGAGCAAAAAAATGCAACCGTACTTCCTATAACAATTCACCAGCAGAGTCACACCACATGAAGGGTACAAAGTAATTAGCCAGATCTCCAGAATATGTTCTATCTACTCTTTGGCATTCAAACAGGCATACATTATAAACAAGCATTGGAAAAGCCAACACATCTGTTTTTCAAGTTGAAGTGCTTCTTATTTGATAGGATGTGTGAAAGAGAGAGTCATTGAAATGAGACTGATGGAAAGGTCGTATTACTAGGTGAGTTTGTACAATGATGGGATTTGGAGGGATGGTCCAGAGGTCGAAGTGGGTGGGGGAGCAACGTTTCCAAGCTTAATTAATTTGATCAAAACCAGTTTCCATACTTTTTATTAAAAAAACAACCATTCCTGAATGGTTGAGTTGTTGCAGGTTGAAATGGTAGAAGGGATCTCTTTACTTTGAAGTGAGAGAAGAAAAAAGATAACTAAAGAAACAAACCTTCTCTCCAAGGTGCCTTCTACTTGTAAGAAACATAAATGTGTACACTTTGTTAATCACCAAATATAAAGGATAATTGGGAGCCAGGATAGGATTTATTCAATAGAATCAAAAATGTGTCCTTTTAAAGGAAACTTATAAAAAGGTTTGAACTAGAAACAATCAACGTTTTACTAAAAACATACCTTTTAAAATCACTGTAAATGTTTAAGCAAAATCTTTTTATATGTTTAGTGACACCAGTGTGCCACCCATCTCATACTGTGTGTAATAGTCCCTTTTAAACTAATGACTTACTTTGGCACCAACCAGGATTTAAATTAGAGAGCATCCGGGTACTACCAACTTTATTGATTTGATCACATATACCAAAAAAACGGTCCCACCAGCAAAGTGCATTTCACTCAGACAAGTAAAAGTTGCATTTATCTTTCATTCTAAGTGTAGGTGAAGGGTAACAAAATAGTTTCAAAATATCTTTTCTTTTTAGGCATATCTCTGACCCCGTTCCCACACTCACTGACCATGCCCCACTGTATTCAGGGTCCCATACTTTTCTTTATGCAGTTCAACTGATGGATGGACTAATGTATGGACATGTGTATGGATGGAAAAAGGAGGGCCTAGATGAATGAATAGATGAGTGATGAACCTATGAGTGGATAAAGGGGGAAATGGTAGGGAGGGGGGCAGGCATTAATACAAATTTCTTTACAGGTCTGCAGTGGACAGGCAAAGAAGATAAAGTAACCAATGGATCAGTTGGTTACCTTAACATCCATGCCTGTCTACTCTTATGGTATCCTAAGTACTACATTTTAGAATGCCCCTGTTACAGTGTTCAGCCACTGCCTTCAGGAATTCAGAGATATAAAACTGGCCATGAATTTTCAACCAGAAAAACTAGCATGTATCTTACTTTTAGAGACCGCAAACATCCTGTGGTAAAAAACTGCAAATAACGGGCACAAGTGTGGGGAGACTCAATCGTAGTGGTGCTACAAATGAAACGGCCAAACATTGTTTCAAAACAACATAATCAAATGTGCTCATGGAATTAACATAGAATTTGATAGTATACGTAGGATTCATGTGCTATAACAATCACAATGTTTCACTTCCAGTTAAGATCAACACATCTTCTGACACAGGTAAGTTGAAATTATAGTTCTAATTGCAATATACATATAAATGATAGTTGTAAGCTGTCTCTGTTAAATTTTGAGAATATGTTTACATTATGTTAGTAATGTGATACTACCTTCTTTCCTCCCTTTACATTTCTATGCCCCGGCCCTCACTTGCTCCACTCACCTACCCCCCCCTCCCCCCCACCCTTATAGTTATGTTCTGATTGGGTCGTCTTGTCCATGGGGCAGTTCCAGTCCCGTATATGCCTGGATTTCAGCATTGATGTTGAGAATGGTGGAATGTTTTCCTGCAAGAATAATACCTCTGTACTCGGCCAACATACCCCATATCTTCACATGTTTCTGGGGACATACTCTGGCTTCATTGATAGACTGCTCCCTGACCATGCACCCATCCATGCCTTTTTTCCATTCAGCAACTCGTGGTTGGGTCCTCACCTTCCAGTGGCACACGATATCCCTTTTTAAAGTTGCAAAGCCCACACAGAGCAGCACCAATTTGTAGCGGTTCACATCGATATCTTCAGTTATATGTAGGAGGATTAACTTAGGGTTGCATGGTATCAGGCAGCCCTGTAGGTGATCCAAGCAAGTCAGGACACCTACCAAAATGGTGTACTTTTGTGCACCCCAATGTGGTATGCAGAAAGACCCCCGGTATGAGTCATACACCTAAGAGGGGTGAGGCGATCACTCCCATCTGCGACGTGTGGGTGCACTTTATGTAGATAGTTTAACTGAATGAGGTGAAACAGAGTGGCGATTGCCAGCTGTCTCGAAGACACCCTTGCCTTTTCCCAATCCTCATTGGACAGAGGATCTAGGTTGTATTCTGTAGTGTTTTGCCTATGCTTTTGCCCATGTTCTCTTTCTAGTCTTTCTGGAATCCTTGTCCTCTCTGTTCCTTCCTCTGTCCCCTCTGTTCCATTTGGAATGTATTTTGAATTGCTGTACACAGTTTGTTACCTGCTTGGCTGTGAGCTGCTGTGCAGCACCTGTTACAATAAATCCTCTCTTCAACTTTGTTGTCTCCGATCAACTTACTACAAAAAACGTGGCGACGAGGATGGGATAACAGTATTGTGAGAAGAGCTGCCACCGCTGGAGGTAACGTAAATAAAAGTACAGTACCTTGTTAGAATTATACTATGAGAGTATAATGTTCGAAGCGAAGTCCAAATAAGAATGCGACGATTCTCGGAGGGTACTTCACGTCTTTAACTTGCAGTATCAGTCGAATCTTGATGTTTAGATGCACGTGTGGAAAGCAGACACCTGTAGACAATCGTCGCCACGTTTTTTTGTAGTAAGTTGATCGGAGACAACGAAGTTGAAGAGAGGATTTATTGTAACAGGTGCTGCGCAGCAGCTCACAGCCAAGCAGGTAATAAACTGTGTACAGCAATTCAAAATACATTCCAAATGGAACAGAGGGGACAGAGGAAGGAACAGAGAGGACAAGGATTCCAGAATCCCATGTTCTCTTTCTAGTCTTTCTGGAATCCTTGTCCTCTCTGTTCCTTCCTCTGTTCCATTTGGAATGTATTTTGAATTGCTGTACACAATTTGTTACCTGCTTGGCTGTGAGCTGCTGCGCAGCACCTGTTACAATAAATCCTCTCTTCAACTTCGTTGTCTCCGATCAACTTACTACATATTCCCAAGCAGTTCTTAACACTGCGAAAATGTCCAGTGCCTTACATCTCAAGGAACAATAGATTTGAGATAGTATGTGGTTGCCTAGTTCCCCTAGGGGCAGTTTAGCCTTGAAGGGGTTACATTCTGGTAAGTCTTCTAGTCAGCAATATAGGTCATGAGGGCATGCTGTAGTGTCAGGTATCAATAAAATTGTCTGTGATGTAGAGTATATTCGCTTTGTCATTTGCTTATTCTTAACATCAACACCCAAACCCTATTCATCCTGTTCAAACTTCTGTCTCAAGATGGCATAAGGGTATAGCTATCAACAGTTGAGAAGGTGAAGTGGCATCAAGGTCAAGGGAAATTTGGGCCCTTTACCCTAATCCTGACTGTATTTTACAACCCAACTGGACTTGAAGGGGTGAATTTACTTTGCTTGAATTGGGATATCTGCCTCATTGCCACATCACTGTGAAGGTATATTAAGAAGTGAGTGGCACATGCCCAAAGTAGGTGGCTAGCCCACACATGAACATGCAGAAAAGTGTATGTATGCAAAACATTCACTGAACACCCTTTGGCATAAAAATACCCTGAAAGAGCTCCAACAGTGATTGAGGTTACTTGTTGCAAATTTGCAATGAGACGCCCAGTAAAAAGTAAATTTAAACAGAACTTGATGTCCCTGCCAGCTACTTTTCATATTTACTATTGAGGTTACACAATACAACACTCACTTAATCTTGGGAAGGCATCAATAAAAAAGTTAATTTAAAAAAGTAGTACCTGTAAGGATTTGCTCCAACCGAACTTTGATCACTTCATTTTGCCAGTTTCTTCCTCTCATGAACACAAAGGGGCACATTAGGACGGCGGGCGGACTTTGTCCGCCCGCCACCCTAACGGAGAACGGGACCGCCCGCCATAAGGGCGAGGTCCCGTAGGGGGAATTAGGATGTGCCCGCCACAGTGGCGGGCACATCCTACATGTTTATCATTGTGGCGGGCGGTACACTCAGCACCGCCCGCCACAATGATAAACATTGCAGCACGCATTTGCATATGCAAAGCGGCAGGCACCGCGCGGTGCCTGCCGCTTTGCATATGCAAATGTGGGGCGGTACCATAGGTACCCCCATGTGCACCCCCAACACTGGCATCACCTGGGGGCCCCGCTGGGGGCCCCCACAGCAATCACCGCCTGCCTTTCAGTGGCGGAAAGGCCCCTAAATTTTACCATCGTAATATGGCTGGCCGTGTCCATTGGACACCGCCACCATATTAATCTATCACCGCCGCGGTCGCAGGGCGACGTGCGGCGGTAAAGCGGCGGACGGTCTTGCCGCCCTCCGCCATCCTAATCTGGCGGAGGGAATCAGGACATGCATGTCGGGCAGATTGCCTCCACCAGGCCGGCGGTGGCCACCGCCAGCCTGGCGGAGGCAATCCGCCCGACATCATAGTGGGCCCCAAAGTGATTTGTTTCAGCATCTACAATAATATTTGCCTTACTGTCTCAATGTTTGTTGTGCATCATGCATTTTCAGCCGTTCAATGGACAATTTTTAATATCCCGAAAGTACCACCATCTACTCTTCTAGAAGTTTCTAGTTTGCTACATATCCATTGTTTTTGTTATTCAATTTGATTCAATTTTTCAAGTTATAATATTTTGATGTTATGCACAACTAGAAGTAATAGTTTGGTCGGAGTTACTCAGCTACCAAGGAGAGAAGAATATATTTAGGGAGGAGGCAATGAATAGAGAAACTGATACTTTATAATATGTGGGCTTGTTGGCCCACGAATTTTACGATAATCCTGTGCACACACAAACAGTTACTCTACAGATAGAAAAATAATTTATGGAACAATTCAGGAAAATCCAACGAAGAAGTCTTGGTTCTTAATCTTTTCTTTAATCGTGCATCCAATACAGTTTATAAACAGACAGTCGATATGTGTTTCATTGACGAAAAGAGTCTTCTACAACTCTTCAGGGCTCAATCGCTGTTTAAAAATTTTTGAAAAGCCCACGTCCGGTGCTAATTCCAACCTGGCAGGGTACCATGAGTCTTGAACAGAAGTGTGAGTATCTGTAAATAGGTGGCCAATCAAAAAGCAACTCAGAGTCGAGACGCCGGATAAAGTTCAGTTTCAATAGTAAGCGGCAAAAATATTATAGGTAAAGTTCCATGCGGAGTGTTGCAAGGAACAAAAATCCTTCAGTGAGGCACAAGTGTGTGTCCCCTTGATCGCTGAATCATGATGTGTGTCCATGAACCGGCGTCCGCCTGCGTTTCGCGGTCCCTGCTTGTACCTTTATGCCTGTTTTTCCATCTTTCTCTTCCTCCTTTCCATTTGTGTATTTTTCTCTCTCTTGCTTGCAGTCAATATCACATGAAGAAAATAGCTGCCAGTTGGAAAAAATGAGTGCTGGTAGGACCCACCAACAACGACTGGGTCAAATTATGCACTGAGCAGAACTGCTCTCTCCTTGGATTGATGCAGTTTTCGCTGTTTCGCGCCAAGGCAGGCAACCATGTGCTATGCTGCAAGGGTGCCTGAGTATTGTCAGAATAGGTTTGGTGCAGGAGAAATGAACCTTCCTGCACAAAAACTATCCTTGGAGGCATTTTCCCATTTGTATGTGTGATGTAGAATACAGCACACAAGCAGAGAGAAATTAACGAGGAGAGATAAAGATAATTATCTTTGTTACACCAGCCTAAGGCATGGGCACCATTTTGGAGCAGACCCAGGTCCACATCTGTGAGAAACTAGTTGACTGAGGTATAAGCCATGGTCAAGCAGCATCCCAATTCTTGTCAGGGTAAGGCACAAACGCTCCCCAAAATAACCTGTGCCCAGACTCCTGGTAGCTTCGCACAGAGCAGTCAGGCTTAATGTAGAGGCAATGTGTACAGAAAAAAACACACAAAAAGTATCCTACACCATATTAAAATAATAGAAGAAGATTTTAATAAATAAAACAAGACCAACACAACAAAAATCCAATTAGTAAAACTGGAGTAATTCATTTTTAAAGAATAAACTTAAAAAGTGTAATAAGTGTGCCTAAAAGCGTAAAGCACCAACCGCAGCTATTTGTTCGCGCTGCACAGGGTCAAAGTCAAATGTTCAAGCTAGCCATGATGGCGCATGGGTCAGATCTAGTCCCAGATTAGCCCAGCTGAAGATTTACCTTCTCAAGCTTTGTACTAAGAGGAGCAAGGAGAGCATCGTGGGCAGTGGTTGGTGTGGTGGGTGGAGCAGTCCAGGCGTCTCAGGTCAGTGGGCTGGTGCTTCACATTGGCAGGATTCAGTGTGGGAATTGATGCTTGTAGTGTGAAGAGTTGGGCTTGCGGTCGCTTGCACTGAATTTGGTGGGAGGAGCCCGGTCTTGGTACCAACAGCCCATTTAACAGTCACAAGGATCCCAACAGCTTACTTTCAAGAGCCTGTGAGCCACACATAGGGTCCAGGAACTGAGAGGCACCAGTTGGGGGTCAGGAACTCACCGAAGATGGGTTCAGGAGCTGTTGGAGTACCTTTAAAGAGGTTCAGGTCATGGGTCAGCAGACTAGCCCTTGAAGTCACTTGGGGTCCATGGTTTAAGATGAAGTTCTTCCTCCCAAGGCAAGAGAGCAGGAAGCAGCAGGTCAGTATAACAGGACAGTAGCTCCTAAGAGTAGGAGTCCAGCAGAGTGGCCATGCTTGTAGCAGAACAGCATTCCTTCTTTCTGGCAGTGTATCCACAGGGTTGGAAGTGTACTGTTAGACTTGGCTTTTTCAGCAGGTTTACCCCCAGACTCTTTCCTTTTTAGCCTCCTGTTTTTTACCCTGTTTTTGTTGGTTGTGGGACTCTGGACACTTTACCACTGTTATTCAGTGCTAAAGTGCAGATGCTCTCCATCTAAATTATGTTAGGGACATGTGTTTCCATGATTGCCATGTATGATTTGCTGGTAAGTCCCAGTAACGTGCACTGAGAGTGACAGAGCCTGTAAATCAAATGCTACTAGTGGGTCTGCAGCACTGGTTGTGCCACCCACAGAAGTAGCCCCGTAAATGTATCACAGACTTGCCTCTGAAGTCTCTGCGCACAGATTTTACTGCCATGTTCACTTGGCAAGTGCACCAACTTGCCAGACCCTAACCTTCCCTTTTCCTACATGTAAGACACCCCTCAGGTAGGCCCAAGGTACCCCTATGGCCAGGGTTCAGTTTATATGAAAGGTAGAACATGTACTGATGTGTATGACATGTCCTGATAGTAAAATACAGTGTAGTTCTTTTTTCACTATTGAAAGGCTAACTGTCCCATAGGATAGAATGGGAGTCTACTTATAACACTGTATGAGTACATCTTCCCATTGGGACAAGTTGGAGAAATTGAGTTTAGTATGTCTGAACTCAGAATGTAGAAATGCACCTTTTAGTAAAGATAATTTTTAAGTTCTGCGTTTAAAAAATACCACTTTTACCAAGTAGGTATTTTCATGCTTGGCCATCCTGTGTGCCTCTGCTGGGTTGTGGATTTACTGTCTGGCTTTGGAGTGACCGGGGCTGGGGATGTGTATTCTCTTTCAGACAACCACTAGGGGTAGAGGTGTATTCTGCCTTTCCTGGATGAGTCAGGGCTGGGCTGGAAAAACCTGGGCTGCATTCAGAATAGAGGGAGGATATTTCCCTTGCACCTGAATAGGTTCTGTCTCTCATGGACATTGCTGTCCCCACCTTCTGCCAGGAAGCTGGACCAGAAAGGACAGAATTGGTTTGGTCTGAGCACAGACCCTCTCTGCCCAAAAGAACATAGAGAAACTGAGTTTAAATATTGTGGCAGAGACCGTGGAACTGCTCTTTTGTTTTGGCCTGCTGCTTGCTGCTTCTGTCTTGGACACAGGGGCGTAACAAACGCCCCCGCAGCCCCCGCAGTGCGGGGGGGGGGCCTCACTCTCTACAGTTAATGAAGGGGGCCCCCAGGGGGCCCGGCCCCCTCAGCTCTTCTGAGGGCTGTGAGAGAGGCCTGCGCTGAAGCAAGCCTCTCTCCCTCTGTGTCTGAAGCAGGTGCAGCCTGCTCCGTTCCCCTCACCCCCTCCCTCTGACTAAAGAGAAACAAAGTATCAACATTGTTTCTCTTCAGTCAGAGCCGGAGGCAGGCCCGGGACAAGGACGGCGCCCCAGAGACAGCAGTCCACTGCTCCTCTGAGGCAGCACAGAGCCCGGACCCCCACTCTCTCCTCTCGATAAGCAAAGCCCACCCCACAAGAGAAGAGACAGGGACACGGAGGGGGTGGGGGCCCCACCCCACAAGAGAAGAGACAAGGACATGGATTGGGTGGGGGCCCGGCCCACCCCACAAGAGAAGAGAAGAGACAGGGACAAGATGGGGTGGGTGCCCCATCCCACAAGAGAAGAGACAGGGACAGGCCCCCACCGAGAAGAGACGGGGACAAGGATTGGGTGGGGGCCCCACCCCACAAGAGAAGAGAAGAGACAGGGACAAGGATGGGGTGGGGGCCCCATCCCACAAGAGAAGAGACAGGGACAGGCCCCCACCGAGAAGAGACAGGGACAAGGATTGGGTGGGGGCCCCACCCCACAAGAGAAGAGAAGAGACAGGGACAAGGATGGGGTGGGGGCCCCATCCCACAAGAGAAGAGACAGGGACAGGCCCCACCCGAGAAGAGACAGGGACAAGGATGGGCTGGGGACCCCATCCCACAAGAGAAGAGACAGGGACAAGGATGGGGTGGGGTGGGGGCCCCAGAGACAGCACTCTCCACTTCCCCTCTGAGGCAGCTCAGATCCCGGCCCCAACGCTCTCCTCTCCATAAGCAAAGCCCACCCCACAAGAAAAGAGTAGAGACAGGGACAAGGATGGGGTGAGGGCCTCAGAGAGCAAGAGCAGGAGACAGCACAGAGCAGTGCTCGGGACCCTGACAAGGGTGGGAGTGGGGGCCCCCAGAGAGAGCATTCTCCAGGGCAAAGCTCACATGAGAAGGAACGAGGCAGCAAAATGGTGCCCTCAGGTAAGCCCTCTTGTTAGAACACCATCCGCAGGAGGGGAGGAGGGGGGCCGAGAAGGGTGCAAGGCAGGGGGGAAAAGTGTGCAAGGCAGAGGGGGAGAAGGATGCCAGGTAGAGAAGGGTGCAAGACGGAGGGGAGAAGGGTGTAAGGCAGAGGGGAGAAGGATGCAAGGCAGAGGGGAGAAGGGTGCAAGGTGGAGGGGAGAAGGGTGCAAGGCAGAGGGGTGAAGTGTGCAAGGCAGAGAAGAGAAGGGTGCAAGGCAAAGAGGAGAAGGGTGCAAGGAAGACAGAAGGGTGCAAGGTAGAGAAGGGTGTAAGGCGGAGGGGGAGAAGGGTGCAGGGTAGAGGGGAGAAGGGTGCAAGGCAGAGAAGAGAAGGGTGCAAGGCGGAGGGGAGAAGGGTGCAAGGCGGAGGGGAGAAGGGTGCAAGGCAGAGGGGAGAAGGGTGCAAGGCGGAGGGGAGAAGGGTGCAAGGCAGAGGGGAGAAGGGTGCAAGGCAGAGGGGAGAAGGGTGCAAGGCAGAGAGGAGAAGGGTGCAAGGAAGAGAGGAGAAGGGTGCAAGGTAGAGAAGGGTGCAAGGCGGAGGGGGAGAAGGGTGCAAGGTGGAGGGGGAGAAGGGTGCAAAGCAGAGGGGAGAAGGGTGCAAGGCAGAGGGGAGAAGGGTGCAAGGCAGAGAGGAGAAGGGTGCAAGGAAGAGAGGAGAAGGGTGCAAGGTAGAGAAGGGTACAAGGCGGAGGGGGAGAAGAGTGCATGGCAGAGGGGAGAAGGGTGCAAGGCAGAGGGGAGAAGGGTGCAAGGAAGAGAGGAGAAGGGTGCAAGGTAGAGAAGGGTGCAAGGCGGAGGGGGAGACGGGTGCAAGGCAGAGGGGAGACGGGTGCAAGGCAGAGGGGAGAAGGGTGCAAGGCAAAGGGGAGAAGGGTGCAAGGCAAAGGGGAGAAGGGTGCTAGGCGGAGGGGAGAAGGGTGCAAGGTGGAGGGGATAATGGTGCAAGGCGGAGGGGAGAATGGTGCAAGGCAGAGGGGAGAAGGGTGCAAGGCAGAGGGGAGAAGGGTGCAAGGCAGAGAGGAGAAGGGTGCAAGGAAGAGAGGAGAAGGGTGCAAGGTAGAGAAGGGTGCAAGGGAGAGGGTGAGAAGGGTGCATGGCAGAGGGGAGAAGGGTGCAAGGAAGAGAGGAGAAGGGTGCAAGGAAGAGAGGAGAAGGGTGCAAGGCGGAGGGGGAGAATGGTGCAAGGCAGAGGGGAGACGGGTGCAAGGCAGAGGGGAGAAGGGTGCAAGGCAAAGGGGAGAAGGGTGCAAGGCAAAGGGGAGAAGGGTGCAAGGCAAAGGGGAGAAGGGTGCAAGACAGAGGGGAGAAGGGTGCAAGGCAGAGAGGAGAAGGGTGCAAGGCGGAGGGGGAGAAGGGTGCAAGGCAGAGAGGAAAAGGATGCAAGGTAGAGAAGGGTGCAAGGCGGAGGGGGAGAAGAGTGCATGGTGGAGGGGGAGAAGGGTGCAAGGCAGAGGGGAGAAGGGTGCAAGGCAGAGGGAGAATGGTACAAGGTAGAAAAGGGTTCAAGGTGGAGGTGGACTAGGGTACAAGGGGAGGGGGAGAAGGATACAAGGGGGAGGGGGAAAGGTGCAAGAGGGAGGGCAAGAAGGGTGCAAGGCAGAGGAGAGAAGGGTGCAAGGGGGATGGTGATGAAGTTAAAAATGTGCCCCCCCTGGAAACATTTCTGCGGACACCCATGGAACGCACACTACTTTGTGAGGGAGAGAGTGGAGAGAGAGAGAGAGTGGAGAGAAACAGTGGAGAGAGAGAGTGGCTAGAGAGAGAGAGAGAGAGAGTTGAGAGAGACAGTGGAGAGAGAGTAGACAGTGGAGAGAGAGTGGAGATAGACAGTGGAGAGAAAGAGAGTGGAGAGAGAGTGGAGAGAGCATAGAGAGACACTGGAGAGAGTGGAGAAAGAGAGAGTGGAGAGAGAGAGTGGAGAGAGAGAGAGAGAGTGGAGAGAGAGAGAGAGAGTGGAGAGAGAGAGAGGAGAGAGAGAGAGTGGAGAGAAAGATAGAGTGGAGAGAAAGATAGAGTGGAGAGAGAGAGAGTGGAGAGAGAGAGAGTGGAGAGAGAGAGAGTGGAGAGAGAGACAGTGGAGAGAGACAGTGGAGAGAGCGAGTGGAGAGAGCGAGTGGAGAGAGCAAGTGGAGGGAGCGAGTGGAGAGAGCGAGTGGAGAGAGCGAGTGGAGAGAGCGAGTGGAGAGAGCGAGAGAGCGAGAGAGGGGAGAGAGAGAGTGGAGAGAGATAGAGTGGAGAGTGGAGAGAGAGAGAGAGAGTGGAGAGAGAGAGTGTGGAGAGAGAGAGAGTGTGGAGAGAGAGAGAGAGTGGAGAGAGAGAGAGTGGAGAGAGAGAGAGAGTGGAGAGAGTGGAGAGAGAGTGGAGAGAGACAGTGGAGAGAGAGAGACAGTGGAGAGAGAGAGACAGTGGAGAGAGAGACAGTGGAGAGAGAGACAGTGGAGGGAGAGACAGTGGAGGGAGACAGCAGAGAGAGAGTGGGTGGAGAGAGAGTGAGTGGAGAGAGAGTGAGTGGAGAGAGAGTGAGTGGAGACAGAGTGAGTGGAGAGAGAGTGAGTGGAGAGAGAGTGAGTGGAGAGAGAGTGAGTGGAGAGAGTGAGTGGAGAGAGTGAGTGGAGACAGAGAGTGGAGAGAAAGTAGAGAGAGAGTGGAGAGAGAGTGGAGAGAAAGTAGAGAGAGAGAAGGGGGAGAGGGTGGAGAGAGAGGGAGTAGAGAGAGACAGTGGAAGGAGACAGTGGAGGGAGACAGTGGAGAGAGAGATAGTGAGAGAGTGGAGAGAGAGAGACAGAGGAGAGACCGTGGAGAGAGAGACAGTAGAGATAGAGTGGACAGAGTTGAGAGAGAGAATGGAGAGAGAGTAGAGACTGACTGACTGAGAAACTGACTGAGAGAGAGAGTGACTGACTGACAGAGAGAGAGAGAGACTGATTGAGAGTGAGACTGACTGACTGACAGAGACTGACTAAGGTAGAGAGAAACTGACTGAGAAAGAGAGACTGAGAGAGAGAGGCAGATACTGACTGACAGAGAGATAGACTGATTGACTGTGAGAGAGACTGACTGACAGAGAGACTGACAGAGAGAGACTGACTTGGAGAGAGACTGACTTGGAGAGAGACTGACTGCGAGAGAGACTGACTGAGTGAGAGAGTCTGACTGACAGAGACTGACTGACAGAGAGAGAGAGACTGACTGACTGGGGTAAAGAGAGAATGACTGACTAAGAGAGGCTGACTGACTGGGAGAGAGAGAGACTGACTGGGAGAGAGAGAGACTGGCTGACTGAGAGAGAGATTGACTGACAGAGAGGGAGACTGACTGACAAAGAGAGAGAAAGAGACTGAGAGACTGACAGAGAAAGAGAGACTGACTAACCGAGAGAGAGAGAGACTGACTGACAGAGAGAGAGACTGACTGACAGAGAGAGAGACTGACTAAGAGAGAGAAACTGACAGACTGAGAGAGACTGATTGAGAGAGACTGACTGAGAGAGAGAGACTGACTGACAGAGAGAGAGACTGAGACTGACAGAGAGAGAGAGACTGACTGACAGAGACAGAGACTGACTAAGAGTGACTGACTGAGAGAGACTGACTGAGAGAGACTGACTGAGAGAGACTGACTGAGAGAGACTGACTGTCAGACAGATAGAGAGCGAGAGACTGACTGACTGACTGAGAGAGACTGACTGAGAGAGACTGAATGACAGAGAGTGATAGACTGACTGACAGAGAGAGAGACTGACTGACAGAGAGGGACTGACTGACAGACTGACAGAGAGAGACAGAGAGAGAGAGAGACTGACTGACTGAGAGTGACTGACTAAGAGAGACTGAATGACAGAGAGAGATAGACTGACTGACTGAAAGAGAGATACTGACTGACAGAGAGAGAGAGACTGTTATGGAATTGGGGTCAAAGTGTGTATGAAGCTATGCAATGCCTCTTAAGATTGCTATTGTCTAATAAAAATAAAAATGTATTATCAAAATGTGCTCTTTGTAGTTATATCTGCTTTTGAAATACTGCATTGTCGCTTTGTCCAATGTTTTAAAACGGAAACGGGAAGGAGCAGTGAATGCACTTTTGTCAAAACTAAACGGTGAGTGGGCCCGATGTTGTATATCATGACAGGAGTCTGCATCAGGAAACCCACCTAAAATTGGGCAAACTTCCCCGGCCTACTGATGGCAGGGACCCTGTAATGAATGGACCACCACCTATGACAGCCTGCTGGCAGACTAAGCCCAACCTTTAACTCCACCATCCAGTGTTACTATTAACGGCTGCATTGGTGACAGTGGCGTAACAATCGCCCGCATCCCCTGCAGTATGGCGGGTCGCTGGCCTGAGAGCTCTAGACAGGCATGGAGGATGGGAGGGGGGCCCCCTCCATGTAGTTTGCAGGGGGGCCCCCTCATGTTTCGTTACGCCACTGCTTGGACAGAGAAAGGACTGGATTGTATTTGCATCACCCTGCTGTTAGAGTTTTCTCCAATGACCTGAAGTAGAGCTTGCCTCCTTTTGGAGGTCTCAGGGAGATAAATGACTTCCGAGAACTTGCTTGGAACAAGGAACCTGCCAGGTGGAAGAACTGCCAGGAGGAGTACTGCACCTTTATTGTGTTGTTGCTTTGTTGGGTTGGGCTGCAGTCGCTGCTTCTGTTTCAGGAAGTGAAAGGACTGGACTGAACTTTCTTCACTTGTCACTGAGTATGTCCAAGGGTTTGAAATAGAGCTTGCCTCCTGTTCACAAAGTCTCAGGGACAGCAAAGACTTCACTTACTTCTGGGTGCTGCCTCTGGAACTGTGGGTTTCAGTTAACACAGAGGGGGAAAGCAGCCAACAACGTCACTGACACTGACGCTGGCTCCGTGTCCTGGTCCCAACTCTGGTCTCACCAACAACAACGACCGCCGTCACTGAGCCGCTGCTTGCACTGCAAACTGTGGGCCCCACACTCCGCACCGCCTCAGTTCACTCTGCGGCCCTGGTCTCACCGACGGCATCGCAGGATGCAGACCTCAACACCGGTGACCGCACCATGGATTGGGGCACTGCTAGGGTGACCAGATTCTCAAAACAAAAAACGGGGACAGGTCATGGACATAGAAGTAGGACTACGGTTTGCAGTAACCATCGACATAAAAGTAGGATTATTTGACAGCTGTCATAGACATAGAAAAGGGACAACAACGACAGCTCCCTCCACAGACCGAGATGAAGCATTACAGACAACAAATCTGAGGTCTTTTATTGGCACCCCTCTCCTTTACACAGCAGCTATAGTACTTCTTATTACATTTACAACTTTAAGGACTACAGCATATATTTGCCAAAAATCAATAAAACATCACAGGCTAGCAAATGCCGGTGCAAAGAGAGCATGCGTGTGCATGCTCAACTGGAACAATGAAAAACAGGGACATTTCTGTGTTTGCCTGGGACACTGGTTGAAAACGGGGACATTTGAGTCACTTGGAGAAAAGTGTCAGGACAAAGGGACACTTCTCCAAAAACGGGGACCGTCCTGGGAAAACGGGGACGTCTGGTCACCCTACACTGCTCGTAACTCACATGATGCACCGCCCCACCCCACACCGCAGTCTGGGCCGACCGATGCCAGCTCAAATCAACAGGCACTCTTGGTTGCATTGTGACCTGTCAGCACTGCAACGAGAACGGCCTCACTTCACACTGGAGCCCTGGTCTCACCGACGCCACTGGACGACTGTCACCAAGCTGCTGCCTGCACCACAATCTAAGTGCACAACACCGCTACATTTCACATTGCAAATGCAACGGCTGCCACAACCGGCCCGCACCAAGGTGATCGGCCACAACCTAAGGTATTGTTTAAGATTCTGCTGACCCAGCCGCTCCATGCAACATGATCTGAGGGCTCTGCATGCCGCACCGATAATTTCACATTGCAATCATGACGGTTGCAGCGGCCGGTCCGCTCTGACGCGGTCATTTGGAACTGTTGGATTCTGTTGTTTTCAGCACCATGGTAGCCCTGGATGGAGCTATTGTCTTCAGGGAATTGCATCTGAAAGTCATTCTTGCAAAGTGCATGTTTTGGATTACTGCATGCTGGCTTTTTATCGTTTTGGTCTTGTTTGCACAGATAAATATTGGTTATTTTTCTAAAACTGATTTGTTGTTTTTTTGTAGCATTTTCACTGTATTACTTTACATTATGTGCACATGTTTCTCACACTGCCTCAGAGATAAGCGTGACTGCTCGTGCCAAGCTATGAAGGGGTGAGCAGGGGTTATTTTGGAAGTGTATCCCCCCTTATCCTGACTTGAAGCAAGGTTCCCTATTTAGACAAAGGTGCAAACCATTGCCAACTAGAGACCTCCATTTCTAATATGTACTGAAAAGTTGGTGTCTAAGTCCAGCATTTATACCCAGTTGTGCCTTTGTAGTGGGGAGAAGCTTCTAAAGCAGGGTTCTCCAATGTCGGGCCTGGAGGGCCGGGTCAATGCCAGATTTTTAGCATATCCACATTTAGATAAATGTAGTTGTCTTAAACATCTGGCATGGATCCGGCTTTTCAGGGCCGACATTGGAGAACCCTGTTCTAGAGCCATGCCTTTGAATTGCACAAACGACCTACCTTACTAGACGTGGCTCCAGCATACTTACAGAGGGTATACAGCCCTTTGTGTGGAGACAGGACACAGCCTATTCAGGTCTAAGTAGGGCTGTGCACAGCTCCTTCCTCCCATCCTGCTAGTGATGGGCCATCCTATCACACCTAAGCTCCCACTGTGTATGGCTGTCTAGGAGGAATACACAAACCCAACTGTAACCCACATCCACACCCAGAGTCAGGCTGCAGACACCAAATAGCTAAGGTAAGAAAATGGAAACTTTCTAAAAGTAATCTTGATGCAACAATGGTTCACACTGATATGTTTTACAAAATCAATGATTCAATAAAGGGACTAAATAGTCTTGTACATTCTATAGAATATACATGATACTTCCAAAAAAAGGACCCATCAAACTACCTTTGATTGAAGAAAAAGAACAATTGTTCAAGTATTGACATTGATGTTTCGTAAAAACGATTACAATAACAGAAAACGAGTGCAATGTGCCTCCACTGTCAAAGCCAAAATTTAAAGTGACCACACTCCACAAATGAGTGAACGCTGTTGTCACAGTAACAGACAACTAGTAAGTATAACAAAACTTTCCATACTAGAATGATATTGAAACAGACACATTTCCTGTTTTTCAGTTACGAAACATGGTGATGACCTTTTGACCCTGAATTGTGATTTTAAAGTCTCATCAGGACTAATAAGATGAGGGAAAGCCTAAACAGAAAATAAGAAAAACGGAAATGAAAAAGAGACTAAAAAAAAGTGATATCCTGTATATAATCTTATAGTGTCCTGTAAAAGGGAGGTAACTGAAAAGTGCTCAAAACAGACAAATAATTAGGCCATTGGACGGCAGAGTGGAAAGTTGTATACTTGCACCCCTGTGTGAAGAACTAATGAATAAGGACTTACTCAGAGATAAAACCTGCAGTATGGGTAAATAATGCATTCATTTAGACATAAATAGCAACAATATAATAAAAAGCTGAAGAGCTCCTATAAAAAGACTCACCCATGAGTGAGAAAGGTTCCTGTAATCCAAAACACTTGTGCACTTGCCAGGAAGTTAGGAAAAGGTGCTCAATCAGAAGTCTCAATTAGCAGAAGGAGCTTAATACTGTATTCATCGGAGACATAGTCCATACATTAGAAACGTATGCATGAGACAGTATGTATATATTAACCTCATAAAAGGTCTTCCATTTGATCCTCAGAGAGAACTACTGGTTACCCTATATTATTACTCTCTGAACAATTATTTATTAGGGTAAAAGCAACGGTTGCTCAGCTGAGACCTTATGATGTGCCCACTTAATTCATTATTGATCTGTATCCCATTGTCTTAAGAAGTAATTATCGTAAGTACGGTAATCACTAATATTGTCAATGTGAGGGTACTTCTGTGGGTGAAATTTGTGCCCCAAATTTAGCAGATATTTTTGTTGACTCATTTGAACATCTTTATGTCTTAACTACACAAGATCCATAAAGGTCTTTCATTAAGTGCTGGAAAAGCTACAATGATAATGTTTTTGTTGTCTGGGAGTACACACCTTCTAATCTTGAGGAGTTTGTGAAATATTCAAATCAAACTCAAACTAACTTACTATTCACCTCTCAGTATGATAATGAACAGATCCCATTTCTGGATCTCCTAATTAAAGCTGATGCAGGAAACTTGTCAAAATCCTTTCATAGGAAACCCGTTGACAGAAAGCATTAGTTAGCATATACCTGCTTCTACCCATGATCACCTAGACGGCTGGTCCTATGGCAAATTTTGGAGGCAGCTCCAAAACTGCACATACAAGTCAGATTATTTCCGGAAAGCTTGTATATTGAGTGATAGGCTACTCTAAATAGGCTACCCACTCAGGACTGTTAAATCTGCACTAAAAAGAGCTTGGTGAGCTAGGGAGAATCTTTTAGAAACCAATGAAAATAAAGAATGTGAGAGACTTACATGTGTCACCACTTTCGCTCCACATTCGATAAAGATGACTTTGTCCATTAAACTTACAAAAAAGAAGAGGGGCCCCTTTTAAACCAAATGAGTAGGGCACTATACCGTGAATAAAAAGAATATCCTTTGGACAAGGCAATTTTTATATAGACAATGATCCCAAAAACAGGAGGCAAACTCACTCATCCATACTGAGGAAGATTGAACTACATATAGTCAGCAGATAAACAATACAAAACAGATGTTAAAAATCTACAAATTAATTTATTAATTTTCCAAAATACAGATAAAAAAGGACAGAAAATCAACGAACATTATTTCTCACAGTATTCATTAGCAGCAGTCCTTGATACAGAACAATAAAATAAAATAATAAAAATCAAGGCAATAAAAAGGCGAGAGTTACTAACACAGACAAGTACAATATGTCATTGAAAGGTTTACACATCCGTGAGAAGAATACATGGGGCGTGGAACCTAGTACTTTGTGGCTTATACTCGTTAGCCACCGCCCGTGTTCGCGGATTGTGTAGTTAAATAGGCGTCAACGCGTTTCGATGGGTAAATTATACCTCCATCTTTCTCAAGACAAAACACTTGATTCTCTTATGTATAAAAACTTGCAAATAACCAGTTAAACACCTCTTGTTAGTGAGGCAAGCCACCATCCATGTGCTAATCCGATATTTTTCTCATATCTAGGGGAGTGGCCTCCTAGGGTCAATCCAAATATCCCTGCAGCTTATCCTTCTTTTACTTATACTTTTCCTTTCAAATTGATAAGTTGTAAGAGAAATGGCCAAGTTGTAAAATTTAAGTCCATACACAACATAATTTAAAGATGGACTGACTTAGGACTCCTTAGCAGTCATGCCGTAATATCTGCTTAAGTAAATCTCAAGGATTCTGCCTTCATGGTTTCCCTCTTATAACAAGTGCGAATTCCCGCCTACGGTCGATAACTGGCAATAGGTGGCGTATAGTGAGTCCCATAGAAGCCCATGTTCACACCAGAACATGGGCTTCTCTCGAATTCACAAGGGCAAATTATCAAGCTCGTTATCGCCGCTTTAATGGCAGTTTCCTGCCACTAAAGCGGCGATAATTTGAATGCTGTTCTTGATAATATGCCCCACAGTGTGGTTAAACTTTATATCTTAAAATTTGCAGAGATCATGAGGCAATAACACGGGTAGTAAAATGAAGAATGAGTAGATTACTTTTCAGCAGATCCTGAAAAAGACTAAGCAGGGTCTTGGTGAAAAGAAGGGACTGGACCACCTGGCAAACGTTTGAACAATAAAATACAGCACTAATAAGGGTTCAGCTGGCCCCTCAGGCCTCTGGGTCCAGGTGCCATTGCACCTACAGCACCAATGGAGGCTACGCATCTGGGACTAAGTAACATTTATTTGCACTGCCAAGAGTAGAGCAGAGGTGGAAAATGGTAAAGAAATGACAGCAGGAGAGGGTAGGAGCAGGGACAAGAGATGAACTGAGTTTAAAGAATCAGAGTGAACGAGATAGTCACACTGTGAATCAATTTAAACAATGCAGTGAAGAAGAGAAAGGCACTGCGATAAGTAAAGGAGATTTGGCAGCCTGGAACAGCACTTCCAAATGCTACACATCGCAGGTTAGCGTAAACCATTTTGATGCCTGTACCAGCATCACTGCATTGAAATATAATATTGCACATCTTAATTGCTCTTGTCTGTTTTGCTTGAGTGTGCAGTGTTCACTTAGTAAGTCAGTATAGGTATCAATGCTTTTGAGCATTAAAAGGGCTGTTGAGATGAGTATGGGCTATGTGTGGGTCCCAAAGGATAAGAGCCCTTGACATCAATTGCAAGGAGACCCAGAGAACCCACATAGGAAAATCCAATCATAAATCGGGTCTCACAAAAAATTCACAATCTAGTCCACTGCATTTTTTATCCGGTCGAGCCTTCAAAAATATTTCCTCACGAGCTTGAAAACTGTTAAAAGCCACTAAGATGGCTCTTGGCTTTTGGTCACGCTGATTAACTTTAAATGGAAACCTATGGGCCTTCTCCACCTCCCGATCCCAATCCCATTTTGTAGCATCTGGCATTGATTTTTTTAAAAGCGCAACTATAAACCCTTGTGTGTCAGATGCCTCTCTCCCTTCAGGGATCTGCAAAAATCTCAAGTTATTTCTACGGGAGCGATTTTCTATATCCACAAGTTTCCAGTTAATGTCCTCCTTGGTGGCCATATGTAGATCAATCATTTTCTTTTGTTGCACTAGCTCGTCTTCTAAGGTCGAGATACGTGATTCTGCCTCAGTCGCCCTAGCCAAAAACTCAGAGTGTGACTTTACCAGACGTCTCACAGAGTTATGTAACTTCCTGCAAGAATTTTGTACTCTCATACTGTCCTCTCGCGTCTCATCTCTGTGTTGCATCATAGTCTGATAAATCAGACCCAATGATTTGTCCTCCCACTCAGAGTCAGATGCTGCTGCCCCAGTGGCGCCTCTATTTTCTTCTCGGACATCATTGACCACGCTAACATTGTCCTTATCATTCGTGCCCAGTTGAAGCCAGCACACACTGCAGGGCTCTGGACCTTCTGTCTCCAATAAATCAGCGTCCAAGCTACTGTGATCACTTCCATCGTCCAACCTGCCATCCTCCATACTCATACGCGTAGCATACAATTCCGCTAAATCCTCGGAGGATGACATAGATTGGTCAGATAGTGAGTAAAAGTCGGCAGAATCCGTCTCGCCGCTAACCACTAACATGGTCCCGTCATTATTCACCGAATTCATCACTGTAGCCAAGTTTCCCTCATTTTCCTCAGAAGTTACCATTGAGCCGTTCATATCAGTCGCAGAAGCTGAGGGTGTTAAAACTGCAGCAGCTTGGGGGGGGGACAGTAACCAAATTTGTCTGATTCTCCTCAGAGATTACAATTGAGCCGTTCAAATCAGGCGCGGAAGCCTAGGGTACTGAAACTGCAACAACTTGGAGGGGAACAATCCTCTGTGTGCCCTCTGCCACAGCCCCCAATGCTCCGGGGGTCAATAATAAAGTCTCAGTCTGCTTATTCTGCTGTAGCTTTTCAGCCTCTTTAGCTTTAATGGCAGAAAACAACTTCGGTATTTTTTTCCTCATACTAGCAGTAGCCCCCTCCTTAGACCGCACTACAGCCGACCCTGACCCAGCCTCAGTCACCTTACTTGCTAAAGGTGCTTCCTTCGAACCCTCAGTTACTTCCATCAGTTCAGCGGCAGCTCCCTGTGCACAACATCTCCGCCCTTTCGGTCCCATTCTCCTCACGAGCGCTTGCTGCTGCTGCTGTAGAGCGTCTCCAACTCCTCTGTGCTTCAGTGCAGCGCGGGATACCGCGTCCCAGGTGTGTCGAGTAGCCTGCCCTAGCAGAAACACCCACCGATCCCTCAGCGTGCTCCAGGCTTCCAACGCTGCAGCTGCTCGAATCGCCAGCATTCAGGTACGGGCAGCAACACACTCAGCTGCGAAACCACTTTGTCTCCTCGCTGCCGGCTCAACCGAGCATGTAGGCACCGCTAACAATTGTTGCCCATAAATCCGCTTCCTCATCGGTTTCAATCGACCCTAGCTGCTCCGGACTGCACCGCATCAATTTTGTGCCCTGAGAGGTCCGGCAGTAGCGGCTTGCTCACGCGTCCAGCGTGGAGACCATCTTGCCTTGTGTCAATCTGTTGAAATACGATGGCAGCTTCGGCAGTTAATATCTGAATTTCAAACTAAAGGTGTGCAGGCGTTTCTGATGTTTCCAGCTAAATTAAAAGTCATTCACAGGGAGCGCACCAGATTCTTTACGACTGCCAGTGCAGCCAAAGAGTTTTTGGGGTCGCTGTAATTTGTGAGAAATACAAGAATTGGCGGTATAGAGGTTAATAGTATGTAGCCAGCAAGTAGTCAGTAATGTCTACATTTTTTTTTCTCTGTTCTTGGTTCTTCACCAGGAGAAGTGGGATTGAGTATGGTGAAGACATGATGGGTGATGCCCCGAGGGTAAAGGCAGGAGCTGGGGGTAAGCTCGCATCAGAGGACCATAAGTCCTAAAGCCTCTACACAGGGAGAAGGGAAGGGAGGGGGAGGGGGGACGGGCCAAGAGGGTGGGTCATGGAGGAGGAAGGGGGCACTTTGGTCTGGGGTGAAAATGTGGGAAAAAATGTGTTCACAGCAATTTACACAGGAAAAATATGAAGGCAGTAGAAAACAAAATGAATGTGTCAGTATCCTCATTATAAGTTTGGGTTTTTTGTGTGGTGGGCGGTAGATAGGTGGGTGGTAGGGTATGGATTGGTACAATGGCGAATTAAGGTATAAGAATTTGCTCCATGAATGTGTCGGGGCTGAACAACTTTACAAAAAGACAAAAAGTAGCTGGGGAATTGAGATATATTCGGCCGGACATACTGTGCATACAAGAAACTCACATTCCCTGGTCAAAAAGGGGAATGCTGAAGGAATTAGGGTTTACATTAGTGGCTGCGTCCGGTCAGTCTAGTATGATAAGGGGAGTAGCTATTCTTGTTAAACAAAATTATGTAAATATTGGACGGAAAACAGTGGATAAAAATGGACGGTGGGCTATTGCAGAGTGTAGGATTGAAGGGCGACAGTTAACGCTATGCACGGTTTACGGAGCTAATTTGGATGACCCGGCGGGCCTGAATGAAATAAATTTAGAATTGGCTAGCTTCCCACAACCAGTAGTGGTTTGTGGGGATATGAATATAAATCTATTGAATAGTGCAATACAGGATGGCTTTGATAAATATACAGGTCGGAAACCGAGAGTGTATAAAGCACTTGTTAATCTATAAAAAGATCAAGGTTTAGTGGATGTATGGGGGCGGCTTAGGGGGGAAGACAATGGGTTTACATTTTATTCACATCCACATAAGAAGTTGGTCAGATTAGATTATTTTTTTGTGCCGGAGACTATACTGGGTGGGGCTATAATTAAAACCTATTTTAGGATTACATCTGACCATTCTCCTATTGTACTGGAACTACAGTGGGGTGTGAATAACACAAAGCGCTCTAATTTCACTTATGATCGAAAGCTGGATTTGAACAAGGAATTTAAAGTGCATATGGATAGCTGGATTCTGTCTTTTTTTAGCTATAACAAAGGAACGGCCAATGTTTGCACAGTATGGGACACCTATAAAGCGGATTCTGTGGTGAATGCATGAGTTTTTCAATTTGGCAGCAAAAGACATTTAAAAAAGAGATCGCCATGTTATAGGACCAGCTAGCAGAGGCAGAGACCTTATTAACGAGGGAAGTAGTTAGTGGCCGGAAAGAGCTATGGGAGTTAGAGAATAAGGTGGCAAAGGCCAGGGCTAATGTTCTTGGATTCTGGAGTGCTGAGATCAAAAGAAAATTTTTAAGATCTAAAATGCAAGGCCATGAGTTTGGGGAAAAAATTGGGAGAAGGCTTGCGGTCAGATTGCGGATGAAGGAGTCAGCTAGGAATATTCACGCAATGAGGGATAGTGAGGGGGCATCACATTCGGAGCCGCAGCAGATTCTTAATATATTTCAGAAGTTTAATTCTGAATTATACACTCAGGAAGGCGAGAATGGTATGGGCTCAGATTGGAATGATATGTTGGAAGTGGGGTTGAAGATTCTAGAGCCTATGTTAGCTGGTCAGTTGGACTCTCCTATAATGATGTCTGAACTAGAAGTTGCCGTTAAGAGTCTGGCAATTGGTAAGGCGGCAGGCCCTGACAGAATTCCTGGGGAGGTTTACAGACAGTTTTTTTAATAACATTAAGGAAGAATTATTGAGTGTAATGCAGATGGCCCAGTTGGGAAGTCCTCCTAGTACTTGGTCGGAGAAGACCATTGCTGTATTTTGCAAGAAAGGCAAAGCCCCGGACTTGGTGGGATCTTATCGGCCTATATCCCTACTAAATGTCGATAATAAAATGTATTCAAAGATTCTGGCCAATCGCTTATCTGAAGTTATAGCTTCTCTAGTATCTCAGCAACAGCATGGTTTTATACCTAAAAGAGGTACGGTAGACCACATAAATAAAGTCATTACATTATTTGACATCGCTGCTGTGAACAATAAAGAATTAGTGCTTTTTTTACTTGACGCAGAAAAAGCGCTTGACCGGGTCCACTGGGGCTATCTGTGGAGGCTCATGGCTAAAATGGGATTTGGTCAGAAATGTATTATATCAATACAATCCCTTTACTCTTCACCAAAGGCTAGGATATCAACCATGGGCTTACTCTCAGATTCTTTGAATATTTCTCGAGGGACTCGCCAAGGTTGCCCCTGTTCCCCGCTATTATTTGCCCTGTATATTAATCCTTTTATAGAACAACTAAACCGGAATATACTTATCCCCCCCGTTTTATGTTTTTGAATATTTCTTTTCTGTTTTCGCGTATGCGGATGACATCGCTGTCGTAACAGTTAACCCGGGATCAGCCATTGTAGAGATTGAGAGGCTTGCTAAGGAGTTTGGAATTGTAACAGGGTACAAACTTAATGAATCAAAGACTCAGATCCTGTGTTCCGAAGCTTTAACTTGGGAAGACGAAAGGGTGGTTAAAGAAGTCACTTATTTGGGGATTTTGATTAAAGCTAATATGACGGAGCTGGTCGATGCTAATTGGAATGACTTGTACGCTAAAATTAAGGTGTCTCTTGAGAACGACTGTATTTCACTATTATCGGTCGCACTAACATTATTAAAATGAATGTTCTGCCTAAGGTTTTATACTTGTTTAGGTCGATTCCTTTGGAATTCCCCAAAACATAGGATACAGGCCCTGCAATCCTTATGTGGTAAATTTATCTGGAGCCCTGGAAAGCCAAGACGGGCGATGAAGTATATGATGCTACCATTAGAGAGGGGGGGGGCTAGCGGTCCCGGATTTTTTTCTTTACTATGTGATATGTTTTTTATTGAAAATGAGGATATTGCTAACAGGGGAGACAATCGATCATATGTCTAACTACCCATCTATCTTTGAAATTTTGCTAGGGTCTTGTGTGAAGCAGAGCCTATTTATTGAAATTGATGGTAGCTATTACAAGCGCACTCGCTTTAAGGTGTTACTGGGTGCATATAAGGTCTGGAGATGGCTAGCCAGAATAATGGCTATAGGGACATTTTCGTACTATACACCTTTTAAAGCATCTAGGATACTGCCTACGATATTTTCAGCTGGAATATCACAAAATTGGCAGAGAAAAGGGGTGAGGTGGCTGGGGGATATTTGTTTGGCAGATGGTACGTGTAAATCATTTGGGGCCAGATGTAGGTAACTCATTTTTCCCGACTCTAAAATACCGATTTTTACCGAATCGGTATATTAG
Organism: Lissotriton vulgaris; assembly: GCF_964263255.1. NCBI lineage: Eukaryota > Metazoa > Chordata > Amphibia > Caudata > Salamandridae > Lissotriton > Lissotriton vulgaris. Next base: position 1,629,360,461 of record NC_141695.1, on the reverse strand, counting down.
AAAAGGGAAACGAGATGTAGCTCAAAATTTGGTAAAAAATACTGAATCGTTAAATTTTGGAAACCCCGTCTTGGTATTTACCGAATCGGTATTTACCGATACGGCAAAGACCGAATCAGTAATTTGCATGCAATCCTATGGGCCCGGAGGCCCATAGGAATGCATTGAATCTACCCAATCGGTATTTACCGAATCGGTAAATACCGAATCCGTAAATACAGAGTCGGGGATACAAAATATCAGGCAGTTGAAGTATCAACCAATCACGTGCCTCCACCCCGCCCCTCAGCAAACCAACAGAGCAATAGACCAATCCTGTGCATCGACCCCACACCACAACCAGGAAGTGGCCACAACCATGCAGGTGCAGTGTACTTCACACAGGAGAGCAGTTACACAGAGACAGGCTGTTGTGAAGCAGAGCCCTGCAGGACAAACAAATGGACCCCCAAGACTCTCAGAGGGAAGGTGCAGAGAGGAAGAGGAAGATGAAGTTCAGCACTGGTGAACTTCAGGCGCTGGTGGAGGAGGTAGTCAAGCACTACCCAAAAATCTTTGGAAAGCAGTCCCTGCAGGTACCAGAGGCTGTCAAGAGGAACACCTGGCTGGGGATCCAGACCAAAATAAACGCCATAGGAGTGACCAACAGGGAAGTGGATGACCTCAAGAAGTGATGGTACGATCTAAGGATCATCACTAAGAAAAAACTGGCAGCAAGAAGCAAGGAGGCCAATGCTACAGGTGGAGGGAAGAACAAGACACCTGCTCTCACGGACCTGGAAGAGCTTGTGGAGTCGACACTGGAGCCAGAGTGCGTTGTGGGGATTGGTGATGCAGACAGCTCAGCCCGAGCTGCAGCTAAGAAAGGTAAGGGACATGTCCATCATCCCACACACCCTGCCTGTGTTACTCCCCCAATGTGGCTATGTATTGAGGAAATCCAGTTCTGACTTCAGTATTCACCTGCAATGCATTATGGGAGTGGTAGTCATAAGAATACCCATATGAGCAGTCAACATGAAATGTCGTCAGGCATGCCACACAATACAATCAGAGACATGGGAGGAGCAAGAAATAGTGATATAAAAATGTAATTTAATAGTGATGTACATGGTGAAAGCACCACTAAGACACTGTCCATATCTGTCCACAGGGGAGACATCACGCAAGTCACAGCAGGTGAGGGAGAAGACACATCCCCAAAGGGATAGGAGTGAGCAAGAAGGCAGGGATGCTGGGCCCAGAAGTGCAAGACCTACAGCACCCTGCACACAAGCAGCTGACATACCAGAGGCAGACGACACCATGCTACTTGAAGCATCTCCAGTGCTCCTTGACTCACCACAACATGAGTCACAACAACCAGACACACCAGCAGACACAGAGGTGTCAGAAATCTGCAGGCCCGTGAGGCATGAGGGTCCCCCGCATAGGATCCTACAAACATCCTCCGATGAGGAAGGGGAGTGGGAGGAGTCAATGCAGTCTATAGCAGGAAATGCACCAGGTCATACATCCACTCCTGTCAGGCGATCTGGTGGAACAAGACATCGTAAGGTCTGGGAGTCAGGCGCCAGAGGCCGTGATGAGGATGTGTTCCAAGGCCTTGAGACCACAATGGTCAAGGCGCAGCGCCTGCAAGCAAAAGGGATAAGTACAGTACACAGACAAATGCGCATTTTGAACACTAATTTCACTGACATGAACAAGGGAATAGCATCAATGGCAGACAGCATGAGGGAGAAGGCAGATGGAGTCAGGGACATGTCTCAGTGTGTGATGACACTCTGTGAGGAACTACGTGAGGACCGTGCACAAAGGCGCAGGGAGAGCCATCGAACGCACCAGCAGACAAGCGGCATGCGGCAACTTGCAACTGCGACTTCACTGATGTGTCGCCGTTCGGTTGCGATGCAGGAGGGGCTGGTACACTGCTGTACTGATCTCACACGGGGGATGGGGAGAGTCACTACAGCAATGGAAGTGCTGCTGACAAACCAGTCAGCCACCACAGGAGCAGAAGGTGTCGGGGACACAGATACCGCTAGTAGCAGGGGCAGCACCCCTGTCCCTGAAGTAAGGAGGAGTAGCAGACGCCAGAGTGCCGGCGCTGGCACAGCAGACTTGGAACTGAGCCAACCTCAGGCATCACGCAGGGCTGTTCATGGGCCCAAGCAGTGAGTCTGCCATATTCAGTTGGACATGTGAGGGTGAGGTAGCCCCCGTCCACACAGTAGTGCTAGGCACACTAGTATGTGTCATTTGTGGCTCATGTCATTTCAACGTAGTGCAAAATAAACTACGTGCATTGACGTACAACACGTGCTTTGTCTCTATACTTACTCAGAAGTAGTTGTGTGTGATTTCTGCCCGTCTCTGTCTTCCGTCTGTGGGTGTTGGTACTCCTACTGTGTTGGCTGCTGGTAGTGCCTGCTCGTCGTCATGGTCTTCATAGTCCTCCAATTCCACCTCTGTGCCCCTCTTAGTTGCGAGGTTGCGCAACATTGCACAGGTTGCAATTATCTTACAGCATGTTACAGGTGAGTACTGCCGTGCCCCCCCACTTTTGTGGAGGCAGCGGAACCAGCTCTTCAGGAGACCAAAGGTGCGCTCAATGATGTTCCGGGTGGGTTTATGTGCCACATTGTAACGTCTCTGGCTGGGGGTTGTGGGGTTGAGGTAGGGTGTCAGGACGAAGGAACGGAGTGCATATGAACTATCCCCTAATGTGGAAGAAAAAAGATACATTACTCAGATGCACACATTGACATACGTCTGCTTCATCTATCAAGGGAGTGTCACCCATTTCTTTACCTAGCAGGTATCCTTCCCCGAATTCACCCGCTGTCAGGCGGGTATAGATCCAATTGTTTTGGAATATATATGAATCGTGGGTGCTTCCTGGGTATCTGGCCACTATGTCGGTGATAATGTACTTGGCATCACAGATTGCTTGTACATTAATTGTGTGTGATGACTTTCTGTTCCTGTATATGTGCTCAGTGGCAGCTGGGGGGCTGCAACGACCGGATTTTCGGACCAGATAGGATCAGCTCACCAAGACACCACCAACCCAGCCGAAACGTAACCACCTCCCTCCTCAGGACCCATCTATCCAGGCACCTGGGTACCTACCTGAGGATGGGGAACTAGCAATATACAAGCTCATATCATCAAAAACACCACTAAATCTATGGGGATTACTAGGAATACTCACTGATTACTAAGGACGTCCATTCCCTACACCACACTCATACCTTATATTCTCGCGGCAACTCAGACCCAGACTATGCTACCCTCCTACTCATAGTGAAGGGGGCAGTTCCAATAACTTACCATTACACACTGACACACTAAAGGCATCACTTCAGACTCCAGCTGATCACAACTCCTTCTGATAAATAACTGCTTCTGACTGCTTCCTTCAGTTCCAAACATCATCTCACTTCTCTCTGTTCAAAACACCATCTGCTCACAACTGCTTCTGACTTCTCTCTCTGGTTCCAACTCACTGACTGACTTCTCTCTGTTCCAAGCATCAACTAACTGACACTCCTCCTCTTCTGCACTTCACTAATATGGAATGCTCTTCCCTCATGGAAATTTCCAACAGAGGGCTGCCTCCCACAGAATTCCTGTGCCAGCTCCGAGGCCTCCTGCGCAGCCTGCAGTGACCATCTGCATGTTACGTCTAGGCCCAAGAGACAAACACATTTCTTCGATAAGATCCAGTCTCTGCTGGTTTTCCCCTAGCGAACAACACCTCATAACTAAAACATCACCTTTACCCTGCAAGCATCTCAGTCTGCAGGGACAGAAAGCAAAATTGAGTCTCTCTAGTTCTGGGCCTTGTAGGCCCGAAAAGGATGAAATAACCCTTAGCTCTGTCAGAGTACATACACAAACCATACCAATATGTAATATAAAGTCAGGACTACAGGATCAACCCTCTACTATAGGTAGGATGATGAAAGGACACATAATTATGTCAAAGCCAATAGGCAACAGATGGATTAGAGTCAAGAATAAAGGATCTACCATCATATAAAGCAGCTATCCTCTAGTTTATGCTTCTAGGTCTGGAAAAAGGCCTGAAAAGGACCAACACAAGCCAAGAATAGGGATTCAGGATGGTAGCAAGCTTAAAGTCACCATCACTCAGAAATAGAGCCAAAAACACGGTCACTACAGGGGCAAATGGGGATGTGAGTCCCATCAATGCAGCCAATCACGTGTGGGAAATTTGCCATGAGGTAGTAGTCAGTCTTGGTCCTGAGCAAGTCGGCATCAGTGTCTGGGAAGTGGATGTAATGATCCATTCTTTGCATCATGGCATCCAGGAACTTTCTGAAAAAACGCGACAGGCAGCTCTGGGACACCCCACCTACCGCTGCCACAACACTCTGGTAGCTCCCAGATGCTAGGAGGTGTATGCGACAGAGCACCTAGACATGGGGTGGGATGGCGTGGGCCCTTGGTCTTGGGTGGTCCAGGAGTGGGTGCAGGTCCCTGATCAGGTCCATGATGATTTCAGGGTACAGTCTGTATCTCTGCAGTATCTCTGGCTCTGTCGATTGGAAGAGTGTAATCCTTTGCCTATAGACCTGCTCCTCCCTTCTCCATACCCTCTCACCTGCTGCCTGTAGCCTTAGCCGTCTTGCTATGACGTAAAAAGCCGCCATTCTGGTTCCAGTGTTGCATTTTGGGGCCCTTTTTTTTAGGCTGCACCTGATTACCACCTGCTTAAAATCCATGTTAAATACCGATTCATAAATACCGAATTTTGGTGAAATTCGGTAATTTAAGGCTCCCCTACATCTCGATGGTGTGTTTTTTTTCCATTTATTCATTTCCGATTCGGTAATTTTACCGATTAGGAACACTTACCGACTCTGTATATTTTCCGATTCGGTAATTTTACCGATTCGGAACATTTACCAACTCGGTATTTTTTCAGATTCGGTAATTTTACCGATTCGGAAATATTACCGATTCGGTATATTTACCGAGCCGGTAATCTACCGATTCTGTATTTTTTCCGGATCTGTAAATTTTGGGCGAGCTACATCTCAAAGTCCAAATACCGGTCGGTAACGGCCGAAAATACCGATTTTCGGCCGTTACCGAGCGGTATTAGGCCACCTACATCTGGCCCTTGATGAGTTAAGGGAACAGTTTTCTTTCTCTAGATCTTATTTTTTTTAATTTCTGCAAATACGGGACTTTTTTGTAAGACGGAAGCTAACTTTGCAAACTAACCAAGTAATAGAAGGGATTAACAAGCAGGTTAAAATAGGGTTTCTGTATAGGATATTATTAAGGGAAAAAACAGATGATCTTGAGAAAGTAAGGGCAAAGTGGGCTAATACTCTAGGACAGTGTTTCCCAAACTGGACACATTCCCAGGGTGTCCTCAGGCAGTAATTTTAAAAGCACAAAGTTGCTTGTAGATTTAGTAGTTTTCCAGCAACAATAAAAGTGTCAAGATAATGTCAGTGATTAATGTACCTGCTGCAGAGAGGTGGTAGTTTTGTCAAGTGGCAGCTTTAACTTATCTAATGTAGCACAGAGGGTTAATAGGCCTACTGCAAAGAACATGTACTCTGCTTTTTAAAAAACAGTTTTTTATGTGCATAGGTTACTGGGTTACTGCTTTTGTCACAGAGATGCTTTTGTTACTTTGCAGTTCATAAGTGATAATCGTAATCTAGCATAGTGGCCTATAAACTGTCATCAAAGAGCTGCTTGCAAACTGCATGGTACAAGTTAGAAACATATGTTTTTTCCAAGTCTTTCATTATCCTGATGCTGCTAAAAAGGTTTATTTTGTTGGAAATACATTTTTATTGTTAAAGTTAATGCTAACCACTGTGTTATGTTCTGAATCCTGACTTTGTGCTTCTCCAGACCAAGCAGTCTTTAAAAATGCCTACCATTATGACTGACATGTGAATCCTACACCTTGTAGTCGCATTTGCCTTATGTAACATTTTATATACACTGACTTACACGTATGAATCTTATGCCACATGCATCAAGGTATTTAGGAGTCGCAAACGGTGCAAATCGGTAAATTCGGCCGTTTGCGATTCCTAAATATCTTTTTTGGATGCATCAAACATTTTTGGGAAAATCGCTATTTTTAGCGAATTCCAAAAATGCTATTGCTTTTAAGGAATCGCAAATTTGCGATTCCTTAAAAGCAATGCATGATTGCATTTTAAAATGCGAATTCGCAATTAGGGGGTGCAAATTACAACGAGGTTGAACCTCGTGGTAATTTGCGAAAAAGTTTAAAAATGCTCAAAATTGAATTTTAAACACTGTAATGTTACAGACACACAAGTCTTTAGGAAATGTGTGTGTGAAACATGCACTTAAAAATTCATTTCAGGGGTGCAGGGGGGGTCATTTGGAACCCCCCCTGCACCCATGTAAATGCATTAACATTTTGCGAATCGCAAATAGAAATTCGCAAAATGTGAATGCCTTCCCATTAATTCCTATGGGCCTTTTGGCCCATAGGAATCAATGGGAATTGCGAAATCGCAATTTAGAATTCGCATAATCCTTGCGATTCGGTAAAAATTGTGATTTTCACCGAATCGCAAACATTATGTGAATAAATTAATGCATCCCATTTTGCGATTCCTTATTTGCGATTCCCTATTTTTCGCAAATAAGGAATCGCAAAATGTCCCGATGATGCATGTAGCCGATTGTCTCTAGGGGGCAGATTTACAAGGAAAGTGACTCAGTGTGTGCTGCAAGCCATTTGGCTGCGCCGTCCTGAGTCACTTTCAAAGCACAGGGATGAGACATATTTACAACAATATGTTGCATCTCTGTACTTCCCCCTGCGCTGGCACACAAACTGCTCCCGATGAGCCTGCACAGGCACATTTGCACCATGGTGCAAGGATGCCTGCATCGTGGGGTGATTGTTTATATGCAGGAAGGGTTCCCTTCCTGTACATAAACAATCAGCAATTACGTTTTTCAACTTCTAAGTGTGCTGCATTAGCACACATAGAACTTGCAAAACGTCATTGTTTTACTGATTGTTTATGTGCGGAAGGAACACCTTCATGTACATAAACAATCACCAGAGGTGATATCCTCTTTCTATGCGTGTTGCATTCTGAGAAGAAATTAATACATTTTTCCACATTACGCCTCCCTACACCTCCCCTGGGGAGGCATAGCATTCAGACACCTTTCCGGAATTACGATTTATAGTAAATTTGGAAATGTGTCTGGTTTCATGGGTGTTGTGTGGGAACAGCCACAGCAACACCATGGAATGCCCCTTTCAAGCAAAGTGCTGTGTGCAAATGGGCCATATTTACAAGACCAGGAAAAGTCACGCAGGGTGGCTTTTCCTGCCTTGGAAATATGGGCCACTAAAATGCGCTACTGGTGCATCACTTTTTGTGACGCACCCGTGGCGCAAGGGGCTTGTAAATCTGCCCCTATATGTGTGTGATGTAAGGTGCTCTGACATCCTTCAATGGTATGAGAGATGCTATAAAACAAATGAAATACATGTGTCAGAGGTGCTATGGAGAGATGAGAGTCACTGTTGGAGGGTGATAATAAGGGAATCATTGAAGAACCACAACCAAGATTGTCGTTGCCTGGTGCATAGTAAGGTCATCATTAACTATTCTTTAAAAGCTGATACAATTCAATATATAAGGATACATTTGTTGTAGAATGCACCATTGTTTCCTACATTTTCTTGGGGGAGAGCCTCCCAAAGCCCCCTTTGTAGTGGTCAGGCTCCCTCACTGCACTTGGTGTGCACTGTATGGGGAATAATCTGAAAACATTTGCCAGGGCTGCTTTGGGTTTCCAGTCTGGCCCTGGCAGGAGCCTCGTACTGAGAAATAAAATTATGGAGATGCAGCACTAACCTTCCTGTTTTTTGCAAATTCTTTCAATATAAAATACTAAAATCCTTAGTAATTTATTAATTTTAGTATTTGTTTTGTGTGCACATGTGTGTTTATTGTTTTTGAATTACTGTTTTAATTTTTGAAATGTAAATCATACAAATTGCTTGGGGGTCCCCGGCTTCCAGTGGTGACTCAATGGGGGTCCTCAGGAGTCAAAAGTTTGGGAACCACTGCTCTAGGAGATTCAGAAATAGTGGTGAAAGATCTTCTTCTGTTGTCTAAAAAGGCATTAATGTCTGCGAATTTAAAAGCCTAATATTTTAAAACTGTGTTTGATTTATATTACACACCCGAACGCATGGCCAAGTGGGGCGAGGGATTTGATTGCAAATGTTTTCGATGTAAAGCTGATCATGCAGACAGTATTCATATTTCTTTCTCTTGCCCCAGGCTACATGGTTTTATAGGAGGAATTGAAAAGTTAATTTCTTTAGTTATTAACATCCCCGTAACTATTACCCCCGCTATGATGCTCATGGGGAAAATACCCATAAATAGCTCCTTGGAGAGGTTATACCCTCATCGCCACTTTATTTATTTTTCTATGACAGTGGCACGATTATGTATAGCCAATGAGTGGCTTCAGGAAAAGCTGCGTGTTTAACAATAGCAAGCAAGAATGTACAGCTTATATTAGCTGGAGTGGGGGCTTTTCTCAATCAGTGGATCAAGGAGAAAAAAGAAAATGGGTATGAACATTTGGCGTTCTTTCTCTGATTATTATGAAGACTGAGAATGTATATAAGTATGAACTATATTTTGTTAAGAATGGATTTACACTGACTGATATAATATTTTGGTTTTAACTCTTCTGTTGTACTAATGTGTTGCTGTGAACATATAAAAAAAAAGGAAAATCCATACTGTAAATAAACACGTGACAAGATTCAAGAACAAACCATGAAGGTTTATTTAACATTTAAAAATCATTCCAGGAAGCAAAAAGGCAATAGTTAGTCAATTCATTTAAAAATATTCAAACGCAAATAAATGTGAATCAGCATAGACAATATAAGCTAAGCCCTATTCTAGTTAACATCCCAAACCAAACACGATCTAGGTCAAGGCAAAAAATAATTCACAGAGCAAATAGTCATATGAATTTCTCAGGTTGAAGGTAGAAGAGAGTCAAAAAAAATCTCTATGCATTGAATCAATAGGAAGACTAACATGGTGTCTGCCTTCAAGGGGAGCAAGGGAAATACCTCACTCACATCTCAAAAGCAATCCTTTTATAGCATTTCAGCAGCAGATATCCAAGTCCTAAGCATGGTGAGAAGTAGCACCATGGGGTTTACTCCTAAAGATACATTTAATAAAAGCCATTCATCATTTAGAAGTTTCACTACTTAAAAAACAAGTTTATTCTAGAAAGAATCCTAAAATTAATAAACAAAAGACTTTTAGGCTAAAGACAAATGGAAATGACATCACATTGCTAAACAATAGCTGCTTGAAAATGTGAATAAAGCACAGCTCTACTAGTAAAGACATCAGCCTTGAACACCTGAAACATTAGTCAGTCAGTCAGTCATTCAAACAAAACTTTATTTGATTTGTTAAAACCTTAAAAGTACATTCCACATTCCTAGATAAGAAAAAGGACAACAGCAAAACATGGTAATATTCAACAAGAAAAAGAGCAGCAACATATCAGGATAATATTAAAACCACAATTACACCTCAAGATACATGAAAATTAACTTCTCTTGTTCCTTTTAAAACGGAGTATTATAACATTTATTTGTTAAAATCGCTAACATTTCCTATATATACCTTGCAATTGTTACTACTATTGTCCCTTAGTATCTCTACCTTTATTCAGGGATAAGGGCTACACTATACATGTTCTTCTGCGCATTTGAGGAACAACCTAACTTTATGAAACATTAATGCGTGTCTCCAATGTCAGGAAGTGGGCTTTTAAATTGCTACAGCTAAAAACAAATATTACCATAAACACAACCATAAATTATGTGGGATTTTACGAAACACTGAAGGACATTCTTTAACATGAGCTACACAGACCGCAATGAGAAAGCACATTTAAATTGTGCATAATACAATTCATGCAAATAGATTTAAGGCCTTGATATGTCAGCTTGGGAAACAACCTTTACAACACAACTTTTACAATTTATTTATTTATTTATTTATAGCATTTATAGAGCGCTCTGCAACCCTACGGGCATTCTGACGCTGAGTACATATAGCTGAAAAAACCTGTGTAACAGAAAGGGGACAGTGGTCTAAAGTTCTGGTCGATTAGATTTTTGGGAAGAGCCATGTTTTAACCTTTTGTCGAAAGGCCATCAGTTCATTTGTTTTTCTGATGTCAGTAGGAAGGTTGTTCCACAAATGAGCTGCAGCTATGCTAAAAGCTCTGCCACCACAGGTGGCTTTCTTGATCCTGGGTATGCTGATAAGGTTTAAGGATGAGGATCGAAGAGACCGGGTAGGCTCATACCAGTTAAATTTATTTTGGAGTGGTCGGGGGCCTAGCCCATAAACTGCCCTGAAGACAGTACATAGGGATTTGAAACAGATCCTCTGGTGTATAGGCAGCCAGTGAAGGTCGGCCAAGGCGAGAGTGGTAGAAGATCTTCATTCTCGAGAGAGGGCCAGTTTAGCTGCAGCCGCCTGGATACTTTGAAGTCTGGAAATAAGATAGGCAGGGGATTCCAGTAAAAGGGCATTGCAGTAATCCAGGCGGCTGAGGATGGTGCTCCTGACTATGTTGGCTCTGACCTGTGAAGGTCGAAGAGGTAGCAGCTTTCGCAGTCCTCGCATTAAAGAAAGGCAGCTGCTGACCTGCTTGTTGACATTGGTCTCTAGGCTCAGACTGTTATTAAAAGTAACTCTGAGATGCCTTACTGATTTCACTGGGGTAGGCGAGTCTCCTAACAACGGAGGCCAGAAGTCTGTAGGTAAACTTTTGGGGATTCTTCCTACCATACAGTGCAATATTTCAGTCTTGTCACTGTTAAATTGTAGTGAATTCTGGTTTAACCAGAGTGTCATTTCCAGCATGCAGGTGTGGAAGGTCTCAAGTGAGTCTGCATGAGCGCCATCAAGAGAGATCATCAGCTGTGTGTCGTCTGCGTAATTAGTCACGCTAATGCTGTGACTCTTGATGATGCTCATCAGAGGTTGCATATATATGTTGAAGAGTATAGGACCCCATCTGGAACTTTAACAAACTCTGATTGATATGGAGGGATAGCTACTGCCTGCCATCTATCCATCAGGTAGGAGAGGAACCAGGCAAGCGCAACTCCCCCGACTCCAATGTTCTTCAGACTTTTTATCAGGATGTCGTGGCTCACCGTATCGAATGCGGCGGACAGGTCCAGCAAAATTAAGATTGCTGATTCTCCCCTGTCCGCCCTCATTCGTAAATCATCCAGAACTGTCAGCAAGGCTGATTCATTTCCATGAGCTGGTCTGAAACCAAATTGCTCCTCTTACAAGATGTTATTGGTTTCTAGGAAGAGGGCTAGGGATCTACTGACCCATCGCTCAATGATCTTTATCGGGAATGGTAGGAGCGATATAGGTCGGTAGTTCTTTTGGCAATTTCGGTCCAGATATGGTTTCTTTAGTAATGGGGTAACAAATGCCAATTTCCAGTCTTTTGGTACGGTGCCTGTGTGGAGAGATTGGTTGCATAACTGATGCAACACTGGGAAGATTTCATCTCAGAAATCCTTAACTATTCTGTGGGGTAGAGGGTCTAGAGGGGATCCTGATGACGTGTTAAGGGCTATTCTTAAGAATTCTTGTTCTATAGGGACCTCAAAATGTTCCAGGATGGCATTTGGAGAAGGGCATCTAACATTTTCCACCTTCTTATCTCTGTTCTCTTGATTGCTATTGTCGTGCACCGTGGGAATAGAAACACCTTTCATTCCTTTGACAATTTTACTGATTTTCTCCTGAAAGAATAGTGCTAAGCCGTCACATAATTATTGTGAGGGCTTGATTTGACTGTCAGCACAAGCAGGATGAGATAGCTCTCTGATAATCCTGAAGGTGTCGCGAGACTTATTGGAGCTTTTAAGAATTAGGTCTGCGAAGTGGCTTGCTTTGGCTCTAATGATTTCCTTCTTATATTGTACAATTGTAAGCCTCCACATCACTTTCTCCTGTTCCGAGTAATTTTTCTTCCAGAGCTTCTCCTCCATTTTTACAGGCGCTTTTCAATTCTTTCAGTTTGTCCGTATACCGGGGCGCGGAGGGTTTTCCTCTTTTCCTGATTGTTTTCAGAGGTATAGTATCATCAAGTTTCTTAGTTATCTCATTACATAATGAAAGATAATTTGTAGTGACATCGCTCTCCGAGTTGAACGAGATCCCAACATAACGGAAGTCAAACTTTCCTTCCTCTTTCCTTTTCAACAGGCCCTTCCAATCACGACCAATGAAGGTTCTAGTCTGTACACTTGTGGGTCCTGTGTTGGTCAGGGTGTGGATGTTGAATAGAAGGAGGTGATGGTCTGACCAACCTACTGGAAGAATTGTATCCATGGTCATTAGATCTTCCGCCCCGAATATTAAGTCCAGTGTATTTCCTTGTTTATGTGTGGGGGTGGTTATCCACTGTTTCAGCCCCAGATTGTGACAAGATTGAGTGATGTTATACAAGGCTGTACGTAGTTGGTCATTGTCCCATATGTTAAAATCTCCCAGCACCAACAGCCTGCTATGAGATATTGATATATTATTAATAGCAGCAATCAATTCCTGCTGTTGTGAAGCATTAAAATGCCCCGGTGCCCTATAACAAATTAGGCCCGTGAGGCAATGTTCAGAATCATGTTTGATCGAGACCCCAAGGATTTCGGCACATGAGACTGTGTCGACGTCCAAGGTTGCAATGTTTAGCTCCTCCTTGAAAATGATCCCTAAGCCTCCTCCTCATCCTATATTCCTGGGTTTATGAATTATCTTATATCCTGCTGGACATGCTGGCCCTAGCTCTGATTCTATTCCCGCAGCCATCCATGTCTCGGTTAGAAATAAAATGTCTAAGTTATTAGACTCAATCAATAACTGTATTTCAGTAGCATGTTTCGGGGGGGATCTGACATTTAGTAATCCGCTAATTAGTTTTCCCTTAGTACTATGCTTAGATCCTGCATAGGTTAGCGGGAGATGAGTATTGTCAGAGATTAGATTGGATTTCAATAGAGATTTGGGGAGGAGGGGATTAATATTTGGTAGCCGTCCTCGGCAGTTGGGGCATACATTTTTGTCCTCATGTGTTATGTTGGGGGCTAGGCGTGGGCAGTTGGCTATGTCTGCCACTGGAGTCAGCAGCATAAGTGTTTCCCTACTATATCTGAGTGCTTCAAGATCCGGAATCGGCCGACCAGGGGGAGATGCCCTTGGCCCGGTCTCGGCGCGGACGAGCGCAGACGAGCTTGCCTTAAGCGCGCCTTCGGCACGCAATCGTCGCGCCCGCTCCGCTTTCGGTAAGGACAGATACTTTATAGGGATGGAAATTGGGAACAGATGAGGAGTGGCTATGGTAGGTGGGCGTGCCTCTGGAGACCGACCAATCGCGTCGGTACACAGAGAAGTCCCCGCCCGCGTCAGCGTTCTATCTGCTGAGCGGAGGAATTAGTTCAAGTACGCGGTTAAAAAACACAGTATCACACAAGTAACGTTTTTAAAAAGCAGTCTATGCCCTGCTCCCGGCTGTGCCTCAGGAGAATTCAGCTGTTTAGACGCTGCGCTCGTAGTCAGCGCGCGTTATAACCCTAAAGGGGGCGTGACTATGGTAGGTGGGCGTATCTCTGGAGACCGGCCAATCGCGTCGGTATACAGAGAAGTCCCCGCCCGCGTCAGCGTTCTATCTGCTGAGCGGAGGAATTAGTGCAAGTATGCGGTTAAAAAAACACAGTATCACACAAGTAACGTTTTTAAAAAGCAGTCTATGCCCTGCTCCCGGCTGTGCCTCAGGAGAATTCAGCTGTTTAGACACTGCGCTCGTAGTCAGTGCGCGTTATAACCCTAAAGGGGGCGTGGCTATGGTAGGTGGGCGTGCCTCTGGAGACCGGCCAATCGCGTCGGTACACAGAGAAGTCCCCGCCCGCGTCAGCGTTCTATCTGCTGAGCGGAGGAATTAGTGCAAGTACGCAGTTAAAAAACACAGTATCACACAAGTAATGTTTTTAAAAAGCAGTCTATGCCCTGCTCCCGGCTGTGCCTCAGGAGAGCTCAGCTGTTTAGACGCACTACCATTACAACTAAACTTTTACAACGCAACATCCATTACAACATATGCCATTACAACGCAACCATTACAACACATGACAATACAACACATACCACTACTACGCATGTCATTACAACGCAGTCATTACAACGCATACCATTACAACGCATACCATCACAACGCATAGTACCCTTACACTATCCAACACTTACCCTACTGTTGCACCCCCTGTAGTTAGAATAGTAATTTTTACCCCTACACAATCCGATGCTTACCATACATGCAATGTAATGGTATGCCTTGTAATGGTATGCGTTGTAAAGGTAGTATGCGTTGCAATGGAATCCGTTGTAAAGGTAGTCGTTGTAATGGTTGTTGTGTTGTAAGAAATGCGTTGTAAAGGTATGCATTGTAAAAGTATGCGTTGTAACGTCATACAATCATCAGCTTTAACACTTCAATATGAAAAATACAATGCGTTTTCCCTATTTGTGACCAATCTATGTCAATGAAACACACATATTCATTCATTCTAAGTTCACTATCACATAGACTGCCTGAAGCCCAGAGTTCTCACTTCGCAATGTCTGTCAGGGAGCAGTGCCTGGCGGTGACTGTTGTTAACATGAATAGGGCAGTCATTAGCCTGGGCTGGTTCATTCTCATCATTGACTCACACAGCCTCGATGCAACATCTCAATCCTTGTGTTGTGACTGAGCTGTGTGTTGCAAGAAGTTATGGACAGTTTCTTCAGTGTGCTGCCCAGAGGGCCTGGTGATACATGGGCATGGAAACATGTCAGTGGATAAGTAATTTGGGGCAGCTGTGACTATAAGATCACGTCGCGGGTGGCTCTTGTGCAGCTTTGGAGATGTTGGCTACTAGCTGCACCTAGGGCTGCCCCATCTAATGAATGTTGTCAACACCATGACAACCCAAAGCTAAAGCTGTAAGAAGTTTCCCTCCATCTTATATGAGGCCATGAGCTCTATGACTGAGAGCACAGCAGTAGCGGGTGGAAAGCACGACATAGACAGTCCACCCCAACAGATACTGTCACATAAGCAGCCTGCCTCGCGCCACTGGACCGATATGGCTGCAGCAAGGCAGGGACACATCTTATTACAATGCACCAATCACCAACTGACATGGTGTCTGCATTGTACAGTTAGAGTCTTAAATGACTCACAAGTTCAAGTGAACAGCGAGGGGAGCTGAGTGAAGGCAGCAGGAATGGGTGCATTCCACAACATGCTACAATCAGTGGCAACTCAGTGCTTCCATCGGGAGGGGATCTAAGGGTGGGTTTTTGGGCTTATTGAACATGTGTGTACCAAGCAAAGCAAATACGAAATTCAATTATCTCTCACTGCTTTCAGGAAGTCCAGGAAAACCTGGGATTTTGGTCAGAAATAGGAGACTAACACTCACCTTCCTTTTTTCAACTAACGCCAAGATGCCTCCACGCATACGTATAGCTCAATACATCTATTCATTCATTCATTCCATTAACTAAATGAGTCAAGGAGCAGCTGCTGCCCTCAGGCCGAGGAACTTCTGTTTTTTCTGTTCTAATTTCGCTTGCTGCAATTAGGGAGCTTCCAATTTTGGAGTTTTATAGCAGCATCAAGGTTTTTGAGTTCTTCTCTTTGATCAAAAATGGGTATTTGTTGTTTATCTGTTTTACATGAATGTCATTACTTGGTTTATTCATGATAAAGTGTCACCCACAGGATCCCACTTTTGGAAATGGAAATTCATTCATTCTCACTATGAAATCATGGACATGCCACACCAAACTATATGAAAGCTTGGCAACCATGATAAGAAGGAATGACAGGGTGACTTTTGCAAAGACTGAAGGGCTGATAAACACAGGTACCAGAAACCATGGAAATATATGAGAAAATCATGAATGTGATTGGTTCTATAGATTATGACTAAACAGAGAGAGACAATGTCAGTACAATATGAGACAATAGGTATGGAGAGAAAATAAAACAAACAATTATTTTATTAAAGTTATTTATCCCTTCTGTGACGAAATGAAACAAATGTTAAAGTGTCATACAATAGGTAACTGTTGTAAATAGAAGCCTGGAGCCGGGTATAATTTAGGTTGTTTTATTCAAGATAGATTTCAGGTCAAGTCTTCATTATGTTAATATAAAAGACCCACCAGGAGTGACCAGCTTGTCACTTGGCCTGCCTGGTTCCAACTGCCAGTTGTCACCAGGCTAAGCCCCAAACACTCCATGATGTCACCAGAGGTTCTAGTGGTGACATCATGTGAATGACAATGAAATCCCACAGGTAGAAAAGAGACAGGCTAAATACAACAGTAACATATTCCGTCAATCTTTTATTGCATAAGTATGACATTTTTCATGCACAATGGCAAGGTGGGTGCTAAGGTTATCTTACAACCATAGCTGACATTTTCGGTCTTATGATCTTTTGTGCTTTAAAGTAAATTAAATATGTGTTTCAATGAATTTTATTTTTTATTTGCGTTAATAAAACCAACATTGTATTATCTACGAACAGTGGCATTTAAAAGGACCAATGTTCCCGGCAGCAATAAGCCTTAATGCCCACAAGCATTGATAAACATTAATGGCTCAGGAGTTAATGGTCATTAAAAACACTTTAGTAATGAATGTCAGTGGGCACACTCATTAAGAAACCTGAATGGTTATCAAGCATTAATAACCTCTTACCTACAAGGAGTTGCAATGGTTCAGTCCACTAAGTTGTATGACTGACCAAAGGGTGTACTTACATTCAACAGCCCTTTAGCTCTGCTGCCTTGCGGAAGGATATGGTGCATTTGGTAGCCCTTGTACCTTACCCTAAATTCCATAAGACCTTAGGGAAGGGCAATATGTTTAAGAAGGGCAGCAGGATTTATCTATATCTCCCCATCTTGCCTAAGGGTGAGAATTTATTAGCTATAATAGGGGCTCTTTATTAGACTCACCTTGTCTTGAGCGCTAACGATGGATTTAGGCCCAGATCTCTGTACTGGGGTGAATGTATGACATTGTTCTGCATTCTCGCCATCAATTGTTGTTTTTGTAATTGAGTGCTTAAGAGGTCTTGGACAGCTGAAATTTAACAGGATGCCCTGTTCACAGTTAGGAACAGTGCACACCAGCACTTTATTTTATGAACTCAAATTGGAATCTTCTGTTCACTTGAATGAGTTTTGTGGGATTGAATATAATGTCTTGTCCAGCATAGATAGGGAGCAATTGTCTAAGGTAGTGTTACATCGCCATATACATTAACAAAAATTCTGAAGAAGGAAAACGTGAAATCCTCTGCAAGGCTTCCCCTCCCACAAAGCCGAAAAATATCAATATATATATCAATATATCTATATCTATATCTATCTATCTATCTATCTATCTATCTATCTATCTATCTATATATATATATATATATATATATATATATATATATATATATATATATATATATATATATATATATATATATATATATATATATATATATATATATATATATATATCCAAGAACGCTGCACAGCTCTCCAGGGAATCCCAATGGAAAACAGTAACGACAGACTCATAAATGCATGAAAAGCAGTATTTAATTTTGCAAATAAATCGGCAAAGTCACTCGACGCGTTTCGAGACCTAGTCTCTTGGACTCAAGAGACTAGGACTCGAAACGCGTCTGGCCCGTTGTTGTTGGCAATAGGACTCTAGCCACTGCTAATTAATGCTAAAGACCATATGCGTGCTGTGTAAATTGTTATCATGATTGGTTATCCATGATCGGCATATTTGATTTACTGGTAAGCTCCTAGTAAAGTGCACTGAGTGTGCCAGGGCCTGTAAATCAAATGCTACTAGTGGGATTGCAGCACTGATAGTGCCACCTACATGAGAAGCCCTGAAAAGGTATCTCAGACTTGTCATTGCAGTGTCTGTGCACAGTTAAAACTGCCATGTCGACCTGGCAAGTGCACCCACTTGCAAGTCCTTAACCTTCCCTTTTCTTATATGTAAGAAACACCTATGGTAGGCCCAAGCTACCTCCACGGCAGTGTGCAGTGTATGTGACAGGTAGAACATATACCGATATGTGTGACATGTCCTGATATTGAAATACAATGTATTTCGTTTTCACTATTGAAAGGCTATATGCCCTATAAGATAACATCGGAAATACTTTGTAACATCTTACAAGTATAACTTTACAAAGCCACAAGACTGGGAAATAAAGTTAAGGCTCTCTAAACTCAGAATTTGCTTGCACATCTTTTTGTAAAGATGCTTTTTAAATTGTGTGTTGGAAAAGGCAACTTTTAGAAAGTAGGCATTTTCTTGTTTACCCATTCTGTGTGCCTCTGCCTGTTTGTGGATTGACTGGCTGGTTTTGGAGTAACAGGGGCAGGGGATGTGCATTCACTGTAGATAGCCACTGGGGGGTTGAGGTGTGCCTGGCCTTTCCTGGAAGACACTGAGGTGGGCTGAATGGGGCTTGGCCCCAGGTGCCTTGACAATTCGTAGGTCTGGGGGGTACCACTCCAGGTGGGAGGGTGCAGAGCCCCAGGGAGGAAGATAGGGTGTGGGAGTGCCCACCCCAATCCCTTGTCCAGCCTCAGGGTTCAGACCTTGGGCTGGTGTACCAGCTCCAGGATAGCACCCTTGGGTGAATTGTGCAGGTCACCTGCCACAGGTGCCCTGACAATTCCTTGAGTCCAGGAGTACCCCTCCAGGTGGGAGCATGCACAACCCCAGGGAGGAGGACAGGATGTTGAAAAAAGCCCACTCCAGTCTCCTGTCCAGTCTCACTGTACTGACCCTGGGCTGGTGGGTCGGTGTTAGGATGCCATCCTTGACCTGGCAGGAGGGAGAGTGGATAAGGGTGCCATGCACCTGTGGCTACCGCCCCCCACTCTCTGGCGCCACAGAGGTTAGAGAGCCCAGAGAGGCATGAGGCCTGGTTGTCATCACTAACAGCTGTCAGTGGCTTGCTGCCTTGGTGGACAAAGATGCCCCTGGTAGGGGGGACAGGAGTCCCAGCCCGGGTCAGGACTGAGCCACACCACTGTGTTTGTCATGTGGGTACTGTCTGCTTGTTGGCACACAACTGTGAGCAAAGTAAGTTTAGTCGCTGTACAGATGGGGTCCACAGGTGAGTAGAAGGGTTCCCCATGGGTCAGCTTAGTGGGACCTGATAGTATGGTTAGAGGGATCCAACTGGGTTCAGGGAGGCATAGGACAGAAATAGACCCCTGCTGTTGCTGGCCAGGTTTCAAGGTATATCACCCTAAGGTGGGAGGCCATTGGCTTACGATTGGTCTACCATGGCTTAAGGCTGGAAGGGGGTTGTGTTGGACTTAACCCCTTTTGTAGGGTTTTCCCCAAACATTTTGCTTCTTCCTCCTATTTTTTCTGACCCGTTGTTGTTGGCTATAGGACTCTGAGCACTTTACCACTGCTAATCAGTGCTAAAGTGCATATGCTCTCTGTGTACCTTGTTATCATGATTGGTTATCCATGATTGGCATATTTGATTTATTGGTAAGACCCTAGGAAAGTGCAATGAGTGTGTCAGGGCCTGTAAATCAAATGCTACTAGCGGGCCTGCAGCACTGATTGTGCCACCCACTTGAGTAGCCCTGAAAAGGTATTTCAGACCTGGCACTGCATTTTCAAACTGCCATGTCGACCTGGCAAGTGCACCCACTTGCCAGGCCCTAACCTTCCCTTTTCTTACATTTAATGGACCACTATGGTAGGCCCAATGTACCCCCATGGGCAGGGTGCAGTGTATGTGAAAGTGGGACATGTACTGGTGTGTGTGACATATCATGCTAGTGAAATCCTATGTATTTCATTTTCACTATTGAAAGGCTATCTGCCCCGTAGGATAACATGGGAAATACTTTGTAACAGTTTACAAGTATATCTTTTCATAGGGACAGAATATAGAATTAAAGTTAAGGCTCTCTGATCTCAGAATTTACTAACACATATTTTAGTAAAGATGTTTTTTAAATTGTGTGTCGGAAAATGCCACTTTTATTGAATTTTAGCTGTCTCTGGATTGACTCTATATATTTACCAAGATAAAGATGAGTACAATATGTTAAATTGACTGGTTTACTGTGGATGGTTTACTGTGGATTACTTGGTTAAAACTGAAATATTTGATTACACGGAAGACCTTTTCCTTTTTAGTAGTGCAACAGCTAGGGTCGCAATCAGTGTCACTTTTTTCTTGTATCTACTACGGGAAGGAGTGCATTCACTATACTTGTATCTTACTTAGCAATAATTTTGTTGTCCCAAAGTGTTTGCACCCCATTGGTTTAACAAGATGATTTAAAAGCAAGCGAGTGTCACTTTGGAGACAGTGAAATCTCAATCAAAGTTCACCAGGATCAGCATATTCCACCGATTGGAAACATCACAGACTCTATCATTCTATGCACGTTGCAGACTTCAAGGACTATTTTAGTAAATATGATGTTGATTATAATTATAATTTGTGGGCAACAGACTCGAGGTTATGTTTTGGATAATTCTTCATGTTTGGTTTGGTGCGCATAGGTTTTCATTCATAGAGTATTTTTTTTCCCTTAGGGTTTTTGTAATAGCGGGGTAATGCATTATGGGAATTGTAGGAGAGATGGTTTTTGTAAGGAGCACACCTTTGTTAGAATGGGGATGTCACATGGTGTAATTGAGTACACCTGTGATAGCATTTAAAACAACAACTCGAGAGGGAGCAAGTGACTTCATTAATCTTTTGAGAACGAAGGGAGGAAGTAAGAGAGTGTAATGCCACATCTGGCTTTCACAAGGTAAATTGGGAGAATTTGATTTGTGCAATTGCAGAGGCTGTTTTTATTTATCACTTTTTATGTGTGAATACAAAAGGGGTATTTGTTGAAGGTACATTTGATGGTTAGATTGCAAATAGTTTTATTTAGGCGAGGACACTTTTGGGTTTAATAGCTGTTTTCGTGCCATTTGGGACACTGTGAGGGTGGTTAAGGGTGGGGAATCTGAAAGAATAAAGAGATGACATTTTGTTTGTGCTTTTGTTTTGCATCATTGAGTCTGTTATGTGCAGGCAAGGATGGCTAAGTGTATGTTTTTAATATTTTACAGCAACCCCTGACGAAGAACCTCACAGGTTTGAAATGCATTGGCTTATATGGAAAGTTGCAAAATACACACATTTATGTTAAAGCTTGGATGAAAATGATTAAATAAAGCATCTTGTGAATTTGTTGCTGTGTCTGGATTGATTCTATATATTTACCAAGATGAAGATGTGCATAATATGTTAACGTGACTGGTTTACTGTGGATTACTTGGTTAAAACTGAAAAATTTAATTACATGGAAGACATTTTCCTTTTCAGCAGTGCAACAGCTAGGGTCGCAATCTGCGTCACTTTTTTCCTGTGACTTTTAGAAAGTAGGCATTTTCTTGTTTAACCATTCTGTGTGCCTCTGCCTGTGTGCGGATGGACTCACTGGATTTGGAGTGACAGGGGCTGGGGATGTGCAATGATTGTAGACAGCCACTGGGGGGCTTGAGGTGTGCCTGGTCTTTCCTGTATGACTCATAGCTGAGCTGAATGGGGCTTGTTTGCATTTAGAGTAGTGGGAGGAGTCTTCCTTGCACCTGAATAAGGATGGTCTCCTTGTACAATGCTGTTCCCACCCCCTGTGGTAATACTGCACCAGTGAGGACAGAACTAATTTGGACTGGGCTCAGAGACACTTGCACAAAGAAGAACAAAGACAAAATGGTGTAAAAATAGTGGACCTTAAACCACAGAACTTTAGATCACTTCTGGAATCAAGAGGACATTTTGCTAAGGAGAAGAGCTGGACAGCTGTGAGGAAGAGTACTGCCCCATTGCTGTCTGCTGTGTGCGGTTGACCTGTAGTTGCTGCTTCTGCCAAGGAAAGGGCAAAGACTGGTACTTTGCTGTGAACCTGATTGAAGAAGAATCTCCAAGGGTCTGTGTCTGCTGGTCTCCTGTTTTAAAGTCTCAGGGGCACAAATACTTAATGCCCAGCTCCCCTAAACTCTATTGCTGAGAGTTAGTTCTGACCTACCAGGAGGTGCCTATTCCAGTTTTGGGTCTCTGGAGGTTGTTCCTGATGTTGGGAGACGGAATCAACTTGAAAGAAGCAAGAAAACCTGTCTCTGATGCCATCGGCGACACCGATGTGATGCCGTGACCTGCACCGAGGCCCGGGGCACAGCTGGTGAAGTGCACGGCGTACCACCCGGCCTGCACCGCAGCTCCGACACCTTCAACACCTGCTGAAACCTATAGTTAACAGCCATCCCGATGCCAGCACTCGCACTGACTCCATCTCTGCAAGTGTCTGCATCCTGTTATCGCGGCGCTCATAACAACCGAGGGTGACTCCATTAACTTGTGGTCTTCGCATTTTCACTGGAACCAATGCCTCACTGTTGACGCAACTGACTTCCCTTTCCTGGATTCAAGATGTTGCCTCCTCGTGGACATGATGCCTCACCTTCCCCGTGGCAGCCAGGGAGCCGGCCTCAACCTCGGCACCGACACCTCACCTCCATGATGCTGTGCATCATCATAGACTTTGTTTCCAAGGTACTGTTTGTTTGGGGTTCCACGTGACTATAAGCCCGATGCCGGTCTCCTCAACTTCGGCTCCGAACTTTGGATTTATTGCTGTCACGACATCGCAATAGCCCCAGGTGGAGCTATTTGATTTCAACAACATTTATTTTGACAATAACTATTCTAAAGTCATGTGTTGGATTTTTGTAGTTTTGGTCCTGTTGAGTTTACATACAGAAACTGTATTTTTCTTAACTTGTGTGGTGTCCATTTGTTGTATAATCTCTGTATTACTGTGTGTTGTCTGTCGGCTCATGCCAAGCTGCCAAGTAGGTGAGCAGGGGTTATATAAAGTGTGTACCCTGCTTATCCTGACTAGAAGCAAGGGTCCCTATTTGGACAAAGGTACCTACCCCTGCCAACTAGAGACCCCACATTTATAACAGATGGTATATTAGTATAGTTTGGCACTTCTGGCAGAACTGGTGTGAAAATATCACAATGGGAGATTAAAATGACAGCCAAACACCTTGTTTAAACACATTTGAAATGTTTGACTGCTCCACAGGAAATTTCAATTTTTCCTTATTTTTTTAATGTCTAGAGGGGATATTAAACCTGGCTACATCAACATTCCCCAGCCCTGAACCTTGGCCAAGAGATGGGAGTTTCCTCCCCAGCTTGAACAAGACTGGAGATGGGAGGCGTTGTTGCTATTTCAAAAACATGCCAGGGCATCTTTTTGCTGATTGCTTCTTATCCCATATTATTTTATGGGTCTAGTAGGACAAGTAAGAACAAGCTTCGGGACTGCTGAGAGCTATCTGGCATGCTTGCTTCCCTAAAACATTTCCCTTTGGGCTAGGGGAGAGGCTATTGGGTGTACAAATTCCACCTTGCAGTTATTTACAATGAGAAGGGAGGAGGGGCTATGAAATACCCACTCCTAAAGCGTTTTAAGTGTCCCCAGTCACAATCTTCTTTAAACAGAAGTGTGAGTGTGCCAGCACTAAACTTCCCAGCTGAAATGCAAGGTTGAAGGGTCGGTTGTGTTAAGGTGAATCTCTGCTGTTCTCATGAAAGGACTTACCCCCCTGACCCTAGGGCAAGATAGTGGACAACAAACCGGGGTGTGTTTCCAAACCCTTATGCCTTTGCCTGGCCATGGAGTGTACAGGAGGTGAAGCTCCTTTATATTTTTGATCTCCCACTGACTAATATGCATTCAGGTGAGGTTGGTTCATCATCAGTGGGCAGTAATACCCTTACATCATAATCATAATGCCATGCACTCCTAGTGGCTGGCTGTAATGCTCATAAACATTTTCAGAGGAATTACACTCAATCACATTCTTACATGATCCTGAACCAATCAGCATCACATTTGCCCAAGATTTGATAAAGCTTTGCCCTGGTACAGAGTGACGCAAAGATACATGTTATTACTATCCACTGTAAGAGGTATTTTGTGCTCAAAAGGAGCCCTTTTGTTGGCACAAAAAAACTGCTTTGAATTGCTTTGCAACAAGGTGTCATTACTGTGGTGAATTAGAGCAAGCAACTGTAGGTTTTGCCGGGAAGCCCGTTCTACTAAGACATCCAACTAGGTGTTGCATCAATAAACAAGG
This sequence comes from Lissotriton vulgaris, assembly GCF_964263255.1. NCBI lineage: Eukaryota > Metazoa > Chordata > Amphibia > Caudata > Salamandridae > Lissotriton > Lissotriton vulgaris. Next base: position 1,629,336,044 of record NC_141695.1, on the reverse strand, counting down.
CTACCAGAAAACTGATGCAGCAGAAAACTTACCAAATTTCTTTACTCTGCAAACATTACAATTCATTATCACCAACTAGGCCCATAAGCTTTCAGATTCGTACATCAACATCCTAATTATCAAACCTTGGTCTTCCAATGGATCTTTTTGTTGAGCTTACAGGGACTTAGATATTTGGAAACATAATGCAATTCCCTTATGAGGACTTAGAATAAAGAATTGCTCAATACATGCCTAAATCATCACCTTTTTATATAAAATCAAGTAACTAAAGACAAGAAAGTTTGACCCAAAGAAATGACACGTAAAAAATATTTATCTGTAATCCTCAATTTGGATGTTCAGAACAAGAAATCGCATTTCATATCAGAGTTAATATTACATTGTAAAGCAAAATAGCCACACATGGCATTTCAGATTTAATATAGACATTTGCTGATATGCCTAGAGAGAGAGAGAATAAAACAGAGGAAATTCGAAATTCAGTTTTGATCCAACAAACCAAAATAAGGTGGTCATATAGTCCATTTTCGATAGAAATCTCATCAAGTCAGAACTGCAACACAGCGTGCCACAGAAGGAGTCTGTTAATCCTTCAGCCGAAAGGTTATTTCCTGGTCAACTTTACCAGCCTGTAAAGTGCAGGTTCATCACAATCAGGAAAGTTCAGTCAATGTTTTAGCATTGAGGGAAATCAAAGGTCAGTCTGACAACATGCCAGGCAGGGAAAATAGAAATGACAGCCAACCCAGACTCCTCCTCCAGGGGCAATTATACATCCAAAAGTTCATGGTTTGAGCCCACAAAGTTTTGTTCTGTCAGCTCATACGGTTTCCATTGGCGGCTCACGATGGGCTGCTCATGGTTTGATCAATACCTCACTAAAATATCCGGAAACATTAAGTAATCCTTTTGCAAATTCAGTTAGATCCAATTTGTACATAGTTCCATGCTTTCCATGGAATTAAGAATAGTTCTGTTTACTCACAGTCCATCTGATCTCAGACACATTCTCTGGGTTTGCAATTATATTGATACATTTCTGTAAAAAGTGTTTATAAATCAAAAGAGAACCCATTGTTTTAGAGTACAGAAAAGAAAATTCACCAAACGTTCTCACAGTGTCTGAAGTTACTACTTCAGCTCGATTCTGCCTTTTGAGCAAGAAAGAAAAAGCACTGACACCTAGATGAAATTTTGCTGAATAATTTTCACATTACTGATTATTCTAAATCACACATTATTAATTGCATTTTGAGTTCTCTTGGTTAATTCAATTGCCTTTGGACTTGAGCAGTTATATATATATATACTACTAAAAAAATCATTTGGACATTTGAAATTTTTCTAAACAATATTTTTGTTGTCATTTCTGAAATACATGTTTATCACATAACGTTAGAGAAAGCTGCAGTTTTGCATACTATCAATTATTACTGAATTAAACATTTTAATCATTTCAAGAGCCTAATTATGTAGACATTATTTAATTTCAATACATATTAGAAGATATCGTCACCAAAATCTCTGTTAACTAATGTTTACTTCTCAAAACACGTTTTTACATGCATATATAAGATCATTGTTTCTCTCTCTTTGTTTACATTTTTCACGTTTACATTCAATCTAACACTTCTGCATGCTTTTGCGATGGAGTATGAAAACTCACGTTTTTCGATTTAACTACTCTACATGTTTTCATCAAGACATTTTTTGATAGCGAGAAATAATAGAGGAAAACATCATTTAACTGTTACTCTTCGTCAAGGGTTAATGTCAGACATTTACCTAATTACATGACATTACTGCTTTATCATACTTATGATAAAGTATCACTCAAATTGTCATTGAAATGTCAGAAGTAAGCACAATCAAAATTTGAAATGTCACATATAAGCACAACTACAACATGGAAATGTGAAACATAAAAAACTCAAAACATGGTAATGCCACACAGAAGCACACTTAAAAAAATAGATATGTCACATATAAGCAAACAAAAAAAATGGCAGCAAACTTCTTCTTCCCTCCCTCTTTGTTGTAGCCCTCGAAGGGCATGCACGCACACACACACAGCCACACACACTCAGAAACATGCAAACCCACACACCCACACAAACACACACACCTTCTGCATGCAGCAAAGGTCCCAGCAGCTCTTGTGTTTCTCTCCAGCAGCCCCACTTTGACACTAACACTTCAACCCAAAGTTTCCCTTGGGGCTGCTGGGGCTTTCCACGTCCTGATGTCGCCTCTGTTAGGAAAAGCATGGTCCCTGTAGGATGTGCACCTCTCTGCCTCGTGCATCAATATTCCTCATCATGGTGCCCTGCCAGAAAACTGTCCATCACATTCTACCTACTTCAGCCGTCTGTCAGCCTCTCAAATGACAATGTAGAATTCTATCATTTTAACTAAGAAGAGGAGCACTGACCACCCAATCCCTGGGGAGGAAGAATCAAGTAACAATGTCAGTAATGGCCCTGCAGGTGATGTTGCAAGTGTGGAAGAGAGAACAAGTGCAGTTGGTATTGTTCCACTTGAACAGGAAGTGAATAATCAGGAAAAAAAGTTACAGAAAAACAAGAGTCTGTCATAAGGGCATGGGGTCCTTGTCCAGGACACTCCTGATCAGCATGTTTTAGCAAAAAGCATAAATACGTTCGTAAAAACATAATAGCTCTAGGGCCCAGGAAGATCATCCTGTCTTCCCAAGGTGGAGGGCAGGTGGGACATTTTTCCACCTGTTCTCTGACTCCCAGGGTCCACATTTCTGACAAGGAACTTGAGTAGCAGAAAAACAAATGATACAAATTATATTTCTGTCCAAAACTCTCCTGGGGGCCTAGGATTAGTTCATTTAGATTTCCAGCTAGCACTACCGCGAATAACCCTTGCCATCTTGACAGCCTCTTAGTGCATACAAGAGATTTTCGACTTCATAGCATGAACACAATTGGACCCAGATTTACTAAGAGCTAACATTGCCGTTGCGTCATACAGGGTGATGCAAGGCATTGCACGCCCTAAAGTCAAATTTGTTAAGCCACGCAAAGCCACCTTATGCGGCTCTCCATAGCTTAGTAAGTGTAGCGTAGCACCAGACAGCGCAAGCCACTGCCTTGTGTTACTCTGTGTTGGGAAGGTGTTCCATGGGTGGAGTGTGGGTGTTTCCACGCATCCCCCATGGATTTATGTGCACTCACAGATTTACTTAGAAGAGTAAATCTGGTAATGGATCAAACTGCTATGCCATCCCAACAGAGCACACATAGGAAGAAAAAAGTGTTGCTGAATATTGCTTTTGTAGAGGAAGGTGTCCCTTTCTGCTCAAAAACAATCATGCCTGTAACACAGGCAACCTTGCACACCCTTGCACCATGGTGCAAAGGTGTCTGTGTTGGTGCGTTGCAGCCTTCAGTGCACCAGCGCTAGGAAAAGATAGGATTGCATAATTTCTTAGTAAATAAGGCACATTCCTGCTCTCTCCATTCGATGCAGCACAGCAACTTGTCTTGCAGCTTTGTGCCAAATGTTAGTAAACTTGGGTGTCATTTTTTAGCACTTTGAGTGCTTCTGTAAATTAGGCTGTTGTGTTCCACTTTGGATGTTTTGGTTACATTTTAGGTTATTTAATACGCCTCTGCTGATACGATTATCATAATCTGATTTATGTATTTTCTTTATTCTGTTTCCCCGTGCTCAGTTTTTAGAGCTTTGCTTTTATGTACAGTGTCTGCTTTGCTTTGATTTCTATCCAGCAAATTGTCTGCTTCAAAACACTGACAAAATCCTAGCTCTCATGTGGTCACATGCCATTTTGACATGTTCAAACAAAATAACATTTGTAGTCAACAGCTCTCTCCGTGCCAGTATGTTTGACTCTGTTCTTGCAATTCAAACAAGCATTTGTAATGCATTTGGTCTCGCCTTTGGGACCTTATATGTATTTAACTATGCAGCACATTATCCTGGGTGCTGAAACATCTACTGTTCTTTAACATGGAGGGAAAGTGAGCACCAAACTGCGTGGCACCCCAGTTATGGGAACACATGGAGAGAAATATTGCCGTTCAGCGGGAAATTGTATAGTCCAAAGCTCTGTTTTTAATATAAAATCAGTGCCTTGAGTGGTCATATCACTGAAAATATAAGATTTGAAAAAAATATTATTGTCTACGGGTGCTCGTGGAAGACAATTTCTATAGACTGGAATCTAGAGAATGCTAAAGTGATTATGGTAGTTTACTGATCTCTGCTGGTTGTTTTCTATTAAGGTAGTTAAATGGAGGCAGTTAAACAGAAAAATAGTCCCTTAGTGGAAGCAGACAAATCCTAGCACTGATCTCCAGAGCGCACTAAGTACATACACATGTAAGTATATACAAAAGTACAAGCGGTCTCGAATGTTCAACGTACAAATGGGAGATACTGTGGTAGAAGAGATGGCTTATATGTCATTGGAAATCACCTTTGATGTCTTGGCGATCCATAATGCAAATTTGGTTCTGGGCTCAACAAAGCGGTGAAACCCTAAAACTGGTCCTAGGATGCTTGCCGATCCAGGGAGGACCTGGCTTGGTAGTTCGGGCTGGACTGTTCCCATTAGGCACAGGGTCAAGACTGATTTGCATATGGCCAGGTCTAAACTGGGGTGGCATGGTAACCCAAATCCATTGACGGGGAGTGAATGTTTGATTTGTTCTGCATTCTGTCCATAAATTGTGTGTCTTTTGGTTTCTTGCCCCAACAAAGCGGCACATACAGTGCAAACCCTGAACTTGTGACCACATCGGCCCTGAGGGAACTTCACCTTCTCCCCCTTGTTGACCACAGGCCAAGGCAAGCTGTAGCATGAATAAGGCCACCATGATCAGCACATCAGCCTGTCTGGCAGATAAGTTCACCATCTCCGCTGCCTCTTGGGGCACACTCGTAGCCTGAACACCATCAAACTGGATTGCAGGAAGAAAAAAGCAAGCCAACAGGCCATCCATCTTCAATTTAGGACCAAGCTGAAGACACATGTTTTTAAAGAACATGATCATGAGGGAGTAAATAGTCCACCCTAGAAACCACCTACAAGCCACATTGCCCTCCAGCCTCTAATGCCCACAGCTGCCTTTCAGTAGTCTTGCATTAAACAAATATCACAAATATGTATCTATACATACAATCAGCTCTCAGACTCCGCCACCTCCCATCTCCATTCCCATTTTTCCAAGGGCAGGAGCACCACGAGCTCCATGCTCCTGCCAGCCACTAGGTCAACTCTCTTCCTTTATCTCATAAGAATACTTTCCTAACCTCGAAAGTATTGCCTACTAGTCCCTGGCGAATCATGTTTTTGAAATCCTACTATCTAGCAACTACTCACGGGACATGGCCATAGAGGTAGGGTGTGTGCCTTCATGTTACTAATGTCCATAAGTTCCATCCTAGATACAATCATGATCAAGCCACTATTGTAGATATTTTTCAAAATGTACTAATTTATGACTAAATACAACTGTTCTCTGCAATGATTTGTCTCAGGTGCGACCATTTGGAGACAGCAAGAGACTGCTGCAATAATTGACTCTGTGAAAGAGATTTTTGGATGGACTCAAGACTATATATCTCCCTTTTTAGGTCTCGTAGCGAAAACAGTGTCTCGCTAGAGATCTTTTGTTACTGACTCTGCTTCCCAGGAGACAGTTTCGGGCGCGCGCATTTCCTGTTGCTGAAGCCGATTTCATTTGGTCACGCGCACAACACCGCGCGCTTCAGCATTCATTGCAGTTAGTTTTGATACATTGAAGTGTGTGCGTTGTGGCGGCATTTCCTGTTGAAGAAGCCGATTTCAGTTGGCCACGCGCACAACACCGTGCGCTTCAGCATTTATTGCAGATTTGATACATTTAAGTGTGTGCGTCGTGGTACACGATGTTTCCAAAGCTAAACTGTTCTTGTAGTGCCTCGCAATTACTTGGCATTAATTTCTTAGCTTAGTGTGTTTTTAACTTACTGACAACTTTATATAAGTAGTGAGGCGGACTTCAATTGGAGTGTGTGTCGTGGTTTTTTTCCTAAACAGTAACTAGCGCGAAATGGACACGATGTTTTGGAGTGCGTCTATGTGTTTAATAGTGCTTGATTTGTCGTGCTTTCTTTTTCTAACAGTAACTAGCGCGAAATGGACACGATGTTTTAGAGGCGCCTATGTGTTTAATAGTGCTTTGCTTGGCGTTTACACAATATTAGGAGTTTCCAGCAGAGTAATTTGCAATGCTTTCGTTTTCGTTGGTGCCATAGTGTGCGTTTCCTGCAGAGTAATTTGCAAGGCTTTCATTGTCGTTGGCGCCATATCAGAAGTTTCCTGTAGAGTAATTTGCAAGTCTTGTACAGCAAGCGTTTAATGGTGCTTTACATGTTGTTGGCGCCATTGTAACTTTTTGTCTGCACAGTAATTTGCAAGTCTGGTTAAAACCAGCGTGATGTTAAAGTCGTATAGAGTAGTGCCATCCTTTGATAATTAGTGTTAAAGTAGGCACATCGTTTTCTTTGTTATAAGGCAATTGTTCAGCTATCGATTCTACAGGGTAGACATGGGTGTCGCATGCGAGGGAAAGCCAAGACTTGATGCAACTTGGCTTTTCACCTCTTAGCTGCGTCCTGGGTTCTGTTTTTCTTTCTTTTCTGGATCTTCCGTTTTTTATCTCTCTTCTCTCTTGTTGTGTTATGAGATAGGTGTGCAACCAAAGCGCCGGGACACTCTCTGAGTAGCCGTGCGCTATACAAAAAACCAGCATAACATAACATAACATAACATAACACCAGTCTGCGCCACCAGTCTGCGCCACCAGTCTGCGCTACCAGTCTGCGCTACCAGTCTGTGCTACCAGTCTGCGCTACCAGTCTGCGCTACTAGTCTGCACTAGCAGTCTGCTAGCAGTCTGCACTACCATCTGTTTACAACTCTGCACTATCACTGTGCACTTTGTAGTATGCATTACCAAGTGCAACTTTGCATTGCATTCCAGTAGGAGGGCTTAGGTGTCGCATAAAAGCAAAGCCAACACTCAAATACAACTCTCTGCTACCACTCTGGACTACAACTTTGCACCACCACTCTGCACTACCACTCTTCACTATTAGTCTGCATTACCGCTCTGCACTACCAATCTGCACTACTAGTCTCTACTACCAGTCTGCACTACTACTGTGCATTACAACTCTGCACTATGACTGTGCACTTTGCACTTCACATTACCAAGTTGCACATTGCATTGCATTCTACTAGGATGGCATGGGTGTTGCATATAGTAAACAATACAACTCAATTACAACTCTGCATTATCACTCTACACTACCAGTTTGCATAACCACTCTGCACAACACTCTACTCTTTACATATTACTATGCATTCGGATATCAATCTGCATTATGTATTACCAATCTACAATCAGCACTACTAATCTGCACTCTGCCGTATTAATTTGCACTCTGTGGTAATAATCTGCACTTTGTAGTTAATCTGCACTCTGTTGTACCAAACTGCACTGTGCACTATCACTGGCTCTCTCAATTTGCACTCTGCACTACCATTTGCACTCTCAATCTGCAGTCTGTACTATTACTCTGCACTACCAATGTGTATTAACACTCAGCAATATTACTCTGCACTCTGGACTAATACTCTGCACTACAACTCTGCACTCTACTCTACAACTATGCGTTATAACTCTGCACTCTGCAGTACTTAAGGAATCTAACGAGTTCTTTACTTTTAAATTAGGTACAGCTATACTCTCGGTTGTTTGGGACACATATAAAGCCTTTTTGAGAGGGCGCCTATTAGCATTTCAGACAGCAAAATATGCAGCATATATGGCACAAATTTCACAGATTGAAACAAGGATAAAAGCTCTTGAACAGGATGCATTAGATCCCTGCCTGACTGATCAAGAGAATAATAAGAAAGATTTGCTAACATGTAAATTACAGTTGCAACAGTTATTGGATGAAAGGTTGAGGAAACGTTGGAAGGCTAGCTCACTAGCTCATTTCGAATATGGCGAGGCCAGCGGAAAACTTTTAGCCTGGAAAACAAAAAAAGATATCAAAAAGAACTCTATTAAGGGAGTACAGATATCAAACACGAATGTGATCTCAGATAAAAGTACAGATATTGATCAGGCTGTCTACCACCACTTTAATGAAGTATATAGGGAAGACCTCCTACCACAACAGCAATGAATACAATCATGGCTGGATCAATATCAGGTTAAAGCTCTAGATGATCAGGCTTCTAACAATCTTAATAGTGAAATTAGTTCTATTGAAATAGCTTGGGCAATAGATTCCGCTAAAAAAAGTAAGGCTCCAGGCCCTGACGGGCTACCGTCCAAGATATATAAAGTGCTAGCACCTGTAATAATACCAGTTTTGAAATTGCTTTTTACCTCTATATATGAGGAAGGAGGTAAAATTCCTGTCTCTTGGAATGATGCCATAGTGGTCCTTATTTTAAAACCAATGAAGAGTCCATCCTAGTGTGATTCATATAGACCGATTTCCCTCCTTAACACGGACTATAAGCTTATGGTGAAAATATTAGCAGAGAGACTAAATGGGGTAGCAGGCCAACTATTGCATCTAGACCAAAGGGGCTTTGTCAGAGGCCGCTCTATACAAGATCTTACACAAGCTTTGATGGGTGCAATAGATGTTGCCTCTCAATTTAAAGTCCCACTAGCAGTTATCACATTGGACGCCGCCAAGGCTTTTGATCGCGTTAACTGGGTATTCCTAGCTAAAGTATTAGAAAAATTTAACCTAGGGAGAAATTTTTGTAGGGCAATAGCAGCATTTTACCAGGTTCCGACAGCTAGATTATTAATAAATGGAAGCTTATCTTCTCTGATAAAAATCCAGAGAGGAACAAGACAGGGATGTCCGCTTTCCCCCCTGCTCTTTGATCTATATATGGAATCTTTCGCAGAAAAGATCAGGCAAGATCAAGATATTATACCCTTTAAATATAACAATTGGGTGAAGAAAGTCGCTTTATATGCGGACGATCTTATGCTGTACACTATTGACCCCATCAAATCAATTCCTCTCATATACAAAGCAGCAGAGAACTTTGGTCAAGTATTTGGATATCTGATTAATCAATCCAAATCAAAATGTATGTGTTGGAATATAACCTATGCCAACTCCATCCCAATTTTGAAACATCAAATCAGATATCTGGGAATTCAAATCACACAAGACATAAATCAACTTGCGGAAAAAAATCTTTCTAAAATTCATAAAGAAATTGAGGAATCCTTAAAAAGCTGGTCATTCCTTCCTCTGACTTTAATTGGAAGAATCAATGTAATAAAAATTATGCTGCTTCCTAAATTAATATACATATTCCAGAACATTCCACTTGCCTTCAATGAAGCCAAACTAAGTAAGATTCAAGCCAAATGGAACTCCTTTATTTGGGCCTCTAAAGGCATAAGGATTTCTTGGAAAAAGCTTCGTAGGAAGAAAAGCAAGGGTGGTTTATGCGCACCGGATCTGAGAGTATATGCCTGGACCCTATTATTGAAAGCGGGTATAAGGCTATTTGACACCCTAGGGGAGACAGAAACAGACTTTATGTTTCATAACATGTTATCAGAGATCCAGGGAGGATCTAATGCATTTTTGTTTAAGTTTGGAGACATGTGGTACTTTAAAAAAGTGAGACTAAAGGTTTTTAGAGACATGGCATATGTGTGGGCCAGAGCTAGAAGAGCGTTGAATATTCCATATTATTCCGCTCTCTCCCCAATATGGGACTCTCCTGGCTCTCCTGAATGGACTAAAGACTTATTATCTACTGCTTTGCAGAATGCAAATATCAGAACATGGGGCCAGTTATTACCTGGAGGGAACCTATTGAGTTGGGAAGACATTTCTGTTCTTACAGATAAGAATTTATCTAAATTCAAGTATTTTCAAATAAAAAGCTGGACCCAGGCTGTTACAGGGGACAAAGGTGTCATGACTGTTCTCGATGAGCTCCTAATGAAGAAACCTAGAACTCTTAAAACATCAGTCCTTTATTGGACAATACTTGAGGAAGAAGATGGAGAGTTCATCCTCCCAGATCAGCTATGGAGGGATCAAGTACTGGATACCGACTTGCAGAATTTATGGCAAGTATCCTTTGATTTATTACATCTCACGGTCTCACCTGCCAATTTAAAGCGGAACCACTTGTTTTCTCTCCATAGAGTGTATTGGTCTCCAGCCAGACTTGCCAAATTTTCGAAGGGGCCTAGTCCCTGTTGTCCAAAGTGCAATTTGGAAAAAGCAGATGACCTGCACATGTTCATGACCTGTCCCGCACTTAGAGAATTTTGGTTTGATATACAAGAAGGTATGAAAGCCCTTTTTGGGTATGAAATACAGGTTAGTACGCAACAAGTTTTTTTTGATATTCCTTCTAATTATGAGAATGTCTCACGAGATAATAATAAGTTATTTTTTTATCTAATTGTCTTAGCCCGCAGGGAAATATGTAAACTATGGGTGAGCACTATTGTTCCGACATATGTAAATTGGATTAGGGCAATCAGGCACACTCTCAGTTTGGATTGTATGGTATGGAAGAGAAGGAAGCATTTTTGGACTCCATGCATTATTTGGCTCGATGGTTTATAACTACTTTGTCCAATGATTAGCCCTTTCTGCAGAATGATCCACCCGAAGATCAGTCTAAGGGTCCGGTAAAGTGAGAGACTGAGCTGACTGGCCACTTGGTGGCACTGTGAGATTATTACTGGGTGTCTGCACAAAGAGCTCCCATAAAGATTCTTCGTACAATCAAATACTAAAAATATCTTTATTGGCGTATGAGGACAAAAAAAAAAAAAACTATGGACTTTGCACTACAACTATGCAGTACACTTTTGCATTACTACTTTTAACTCTACACTAACACTCTCCACTATCCACCACAACTCTCCACCACCACTCTGCATCATTACTTCTTGGCGCCATAATAACTTTTTGCCTGCACAGTAATTAGCAAGTCTGCTTAAAACCAGCATGATATCAAAGTCGTATAAAGTAGTGCCATCTTTTGATAATTAGTATTAATATGCAAATGGTTTTCTTTGTCATACGGCAATTATTCAGCTATGAATACTACCGGGAGGACATATGTGTCGCATGACAGGAAAAGCCAAGACTACATGCACCTTGGAGTTAGGCTTGTATATCCGACAGACTTTGGCTCATAGAAAGGCCGAGGAACACAATTAACACGTGGAGGCTTTTCAACGGAAGCTTCCATTTAATTTAAACGTGGCATTTATTCGTGATACACTTTTAAGAATTATAATTCAAAGTGCACGCATAACATAGCATTGTATTATGCTAAGTGTATCTTAGTTAGCAAAAGTCAGTGACATATAAGACATAGGCAACTTTATTTAATGTACTTACAGCAATGTGTTCTAACATGTGAGAGAAACAGCATGGATGTCGCATGAGAGTGAAAGCCAAGACTGGATGCAGTTGGAGTTCGGCCTCTATATCCGACAGACTTTATCTCATAGAAAGGCTGAGGAACAAAATTAAGACGTGGAGGTTTTGAACGGAAGCTTCCATTTAATTTAACTGTGGCCTTTATTCATGATACACTTTTGGAAAATTTAACTAAAATAGCACGCATAACGTAGCACTGTAGCATGCTAAGTTCAACTTAATTTGCCAGTAGTCAGTGATATTAAAAATACATAGGCAACTTTATTTTATATGCTTATAGCAACGTGTTCTAACATGTGTTGTTACAGCATGAGTGTAAAAATCAGCTATTAATTCTAGAGGGAGGGCATGGGTGTCGCATTACAGGGAAAGCCAAGATTCGATGCAGCTTGAAGTTAGGCCTTTATATGCAACAGACTTTAGCTCATAGGGATGCTGGAGGACAAAATTAAGACATGGTAAATTTTGAACGGGAGCTTCCATTTAATTTAAGCGTGACATTTATTTGTGATACACTTTTGGAAAATATAATGAAAAGAGCACGCATAACGTAGCACTGTAGCATGCTGAGTTTAACTTAATTAGCCAGTAGTTAGTAACATTAAAAAGGCATAGGCAATTTTATTAATATGCTTACAGGAACGTGTCCTAACATGTGTTGTTACAGCATGATTTTAAAAAACGACACAATCCAGATGTAGTTCGGTTAAAGGTTGCTATTCTTAGAGGCTGGCCTGGTGGGATTTCTCTGTTGATGTTACTTTACAACCAAGGTTGTAAATACAGGGGACTAACAGGTGTGACATGGTAATTCGTTTTTCTGTTTGTTGTGCAGAGTCGTGTTACATGTCAAAATGGTACTTAAAACGACGCTTTCCAGGCGCCATGTCTGCTTTCTGTTTAGGAAGTGTCACATGTTGCTTTTTTGGCTTTCATATTACAAAAAGCATTTTTTTTTAAATAATACGGACTATGTAGCTGCTCTATATGTCTCATTAAACTTCTCCTACACAGTTTAAAATTATTTCGTCAAATTACATATTGTGGGTATGCTTGCAGCTTTTTTGCTTCACATTACACTTAAATTTGGAAGTTTTCATTAAACACTAGCGTTGCTTCTGTCTTAAATGTACATCTTCAATAACTCCGTTGGGAAATGTGCTATAGCTGTTCAGCATGCTGAGATGTTAAAATACTACAATAATCATATTTTACTACCTTTGCTAGTAATTTACACATACATTTCCTTTATTATAAAAGTCTTCTATACTGCTTTCCTTAGACCTCCTACAACCTATTTTTCACTGCTACACTCCAAGGCAACTAAAGTGTGCTGTCCATTTTAATTGTGCTCGTGTCAAAACCTCGTGTCAAAACAATATACGGCGCATTAAACTGTATTATATATTTTGCTGCCTACTTCTTTACAAATTAAACATGCTCTATCCTCCATTTATAGCACTAACTACTGCTCTACCCCTTAACAACATGCACTGCCTACACAATCAACGCTGCACATTTATTGTATCACCATACTTTAGTGCAAAATTTACATACATAGGAAATGCATTATCAATACTAAAGAACTTAGTTTGTAGTTAATATGCTTAACCTACCTTTAAACATAACTTGTGATTATAAAGCAAATGTTTACTTTTACTATCTGTAACAACGCCGTGTATTGTACTTGAAATAGTATCAAGCATAGCAAACGCCAATAATCATTGTCATTACTACGTTTAACATTGATAACACCAGTCCTTAATTTTAACCCGTTGTTGCGTGGCTGCTTTCCTTACACATTGTACATATCCTGTTTGCATTGCTCTAAAAACTAACTATGTTTTTTGCCCTGTTTAAAGATGCGTTTTGAACATGAACCCTGTTATTCTCTTACTACACATTGGATTACTGTCTCCAAACAATGCATTGTCCCATCTTTCTTAACTACACACACCTCTATGCTTTTGAGTCTGAGTTGCTACCAACTACTTGATCTTGCATTTTCCTGTTTATCTTTAAACAGAAACTTTTGCTGCTTAACGATCCCCAAGGCCCAGGAAGCTTATATTAAGCCCTTAAAACGGGGTGATTTTACTCTGTGCTACTACTTTGCAGTAACACTCTGCATTCTGCATTACCACTATGCATTCTGCACTACTACTCTGCACTACCATTCTGCACTACTACTCTGCACTACCAGCATGCATTATTAGTCTGCACCACCAGCCTGCACTACCAGTCTGCACTACTAGTCTGCACTACCAGTCTGCACTACCAGTCTGCATTACTAGTCTGCATTACAACTCTGCACTACCACTGTGCAATTTGCAGTATGCATTACCAAGTGCAACTATGCATTGCATCCTAGTAGGACAACTAAGGTGTCGCATATATGCAAAGCTAACACTTGACTACAACTCTGCATTACCACTTTGGACTACCACTTTGCACTACCACTCTGCACAACACTCTACTCTCTGCAGATTACTATGCACACTGAACTACCAATCTGCACCATGCACTATTAATCTACAATTTGAACTACCAATCTACACACTGTAGTATCAATCTGCACTGTGTAAATACGTTACACTCTGTACTATCACTGGCTGTCACAATTTGTACTCTGCACTACCATTACATTCTTAATCTGCACTCTGCACTATTACTCTGCAGTACCACTGTGCATTACCACTGTGCACTACAACTCTGCACTCTGCACTAACACTCTGCACAACAACTCTGCACTCTGCACTAACACTCTGCATTACAACTCTGCACTCTGCCCTAACACTCTTCACAACAACTCTGCACTCTGCACTACAACTCTGCACAACAACTCTGCACTACAACTCTGCACTACCACTCTCTATTTTGCACTACAACTCTCCACTACCACTCTTTACTTTCCACTACAATTCTCCACTACCATTTTTTACTTTCCACTACAACTCTCCGCTACCATTCTTTACTTTCCACTACAACTCTCCGCTACCACTCTCCACTTTCCACTACAACTCTCCGCTACCACTCTCAACTCTGCGCTACCACTCTGCATTACCACTCTGCCCTACCACTCTGCCCTACCACTCTGCCCTACCACTCTGCCCTACCACTCTGCCCTACCACTAAGCCCTACCACTCTGCCCTACCACTCTGCCCTACCACTCTGCCCTACCACTCTGCACTACCACTCTGCAGTACCACTTTGCACTACCACTCTGCGCTGCCACTCTACTATTGTTCACTACTACTCTGCACTACCACTCTGCACTACCACAATACTATTGTGCATTACCACTCTGCATTACTATTTTACATGTTTTCTACAAATTTGCATTGTGCAATTTCAGTCTGCATTCTGCACTCTCAATCTGCGCTACCACTCTGCGCTACCACTCTGCGCTACCACTCTGCGCTGCCACTCTGCGCTGCCACTCTGCGCTACCACTCTGCGCTACATCTCTGCGCTACATCTCTGCGCTACATCTCTGTGCTACCACTCTGTGCTACCACTCTGCGCTACCACTCTACTATTGTTCACTACTACTCTGCACTACCACTCTGCACTACCACAATACTATTGTGCATTAACACTCTGCATTACTATTTTACATGTTTTCTACAAATTTGCATTGTGCAATTTCAATCTACATTCTGCACTCTCACTCTGGCTACCACTCTGTGCTACCACTCTGTTTACCACTGTGCGATGCCACTCTGCACTGCCACTCTTCGCTACCACTCTGCGCTACCACTCTGCGCTACCACTCTGCGCTACCACTCTGCGCTACATCTCTGCGCTACCACTCTGTGCTACCACTCTGCGCTACCACTCTACTATTGTTCACTACTACTCTGCACTACCACTCTGCACAACTACAATACTATTGTGCCTTACCACTCTGCATTACTATTTTACATGTTTTCTACAAATTTGCATTGTGCAATTTCAATCTGCATTCTGCACTCTCACTCTGTTTACCACTCTGTGCTACCACTCTCTTTACCACTCTGCGCTGCCACTCTGCGCTGCCACTCTGCGCTGCCACTCTGCGCTGCCACTCTGCGCTACCACTCTGCGCTACCACTCTGCACTACCACTCTACGCTACCACTGTACGCTACCACTCTGCGCTATCACTCTGCACTACCACTCTGCGCTACCACTCTGCGCTACCACTCTGCGCTACCACTCTGCGCTACCACTCTACTATTGTTCACTACTACTCTGCACTACCACTCTGCACAACTACAATACTATTGTGCCTTACCACTCTGCATTACTATTTTACATGTTTTCTACAAATTTGCATTGTGCAATTTCAATCTGCATTCTGCACTCTCACTCTGTTTACCACTCTGTGCTACCACTCTCTTTACCACTCTGCGCTGCCACTCTGCGCTGCCACTCTGCGCTGCCACTCTGCGCTGCCACTCTGCGCTACCACTCTGCGCTACCACTCTGCACTACCACTCTACGCTACCACTGTACGCTACCACTCTGCGCTATCACTCTGCACTACCACTCTGCGCTACCACTCTGCGCTACCACTCTGCGCTACCACTCTGCGCTGCCACTCTGCGCTGCCACTCTGCGCTGCCACTCTGCGCTGCCACTCTGCGCTACCACTCTGCGCTACCACTCTGCACTACCACTCTACGCTACCACTGTACGCTACCACTCTGCGCTATCACTCTGCACTACCACTCTGCGCTACCACTCTGCGCTACCACTCTGCGCTGCCACTCTGCGCTGCCACTCTGCGCTGCCACTCTGCGCTGCCACTCTGCGCTGCCACTCTGCACTGCCACTCTGCGCTACCACTCTGCGCTACCACTCTGCACTACCACTCTACGCTACCACTGTACGCTACCACTCTGCGCTATCACTCTGCACTACCACTCTGCGCTACCACTCTGCGCTACCACTCTGCGCTACCACTCTGCACTACCACTCTGCGCTACCACTCTGCGCTACCACTCTACTATTGTTCACTACTACTCTGCACTACCACACTACTATTGTGCATTACCACTCTGCATTACTATTTTACATGTATACTACAAATTTGCATTGTGCAATTCCAATCTGCATCTGCACTCTCAATCTGCGCTGCCACTCTGCGCTACCACTCTATGCTACCACTCTGCGCTACCACTCTGCGCTACCACTCTGCGCTACCACTCTGCGCTACCACTCTGTGTTACCACTCTACACTACATCACTACTATTGTACACTACCACTCTGCACTACCAACTACTATTGTGCACTACCACTCTGCATTAACACTTTGCAGACATCAATCCTGGAAAGGGGCGACCATTCGGTCCCCCCGAACGTATGGCGGAGTACCACGATCCCCCCGGGAAGCCATCTTGGGCGGGAGGCGAGTCTCGGCTGGTATGCCCGAAGCGGCGTAGCCGGGGCGCGCCTTTTTCCCGCCCTGGAGTGGGCTGGCCTAGACACTGACGCGGCCGGGCCACGCCCTCGGGGCAGGCCGGGGCGGGTTTACGCCCGCCCTGAAGACGGATAAAAGGAGCAACAAGCCAAGGAAGCATCCTCTTGTTCCTGTGCTCTGAAGCTGCACCACCTCGCTGCACGTGAGCTCGAGACGGAACGAAGAGCCAATTTTGAGCGTTGTAATCTTTCTTGTTTGTTTTGCAGATACTCTGTCGGAGAATGCCTAAGAAGGCGGGAAAGCGAATGACTACCGACCAGATGCTGCGTGTTCTCATGAAGCAGGTGACTGACCTAAAGAAGCGAATGGCGGAGAAAGACGAGGAAGGGGGGCCGAAACGTCCTCTGGCAGGAGCAGCGCCAGGAGGAAAAGGCAAGAGGCCCAGAAGGGGAGCAGCTGGGGGAGACGTCCCAGTTCCCTGTACCCCAATCAAAGCACCCACTCCGGTGCCGGAGGAAGGGAATCCGATTCCCGTAGTGGTCACCCCCGTGTCCGGGGAGGATATGCCGCCCGAGCTGGCAGCACAATTAGCAGCGTGGTTGGGTAAAGGTAGCAAGGGCGCCACGGCTGACGACGCGCAGGTGTTGATGAGGCAGCTGCGGGAAACAAGGGAAGCGACGAAGGCACCATTGCCATCAGTTCCAGTCGCAGATGCAGCTTCCGGTTCAGGTAAGCGGCCATTGCCGATTGCGAGGGATGAGTCGGCACCCTCTCGAAGGGAAAAATTGGGTCAACATGTCCCTCTGGCTATCAAAGAGAAGATATGGGCAGGGGAATATATAAACATCTTCTCGTTGCTTACCGATCATTATGAAATGGAGCATGTTAAGAGCCAGAAGGAGCTCATGCATCCGAGTGTTTGGCGCGCAAAGATGGCCGCCTTTAAGGTAAATGAAAACATTGGTAATTGGGGCAAAGCATGGGGGGTCTTTACATCCATCTTGGGTGAACGTAGGCCCGAATTGCTGCCCGAATTGCCGATTTATCAATCCCGGATCATGGGGTATTCAGTATCTCACGAGGGCAATCATTGGTTTTGTTACGATAATATTTTCAGAAAAGCGAAAGAGCATGATAAAAACTTAACTTGGGATTGTTATGATTCTGTGTCCTGGTCCAAAATGGAGGACACTGGTATGTTGAAGGTGCCGTTGGTAGGGAGTAACGTTGGTGAATCCTCCCGCCAATATGCGGGGACGCCCTTTCGATCAGGTACGATTAACGACAATCACTCGAGGCCAACCGGCAACGCAGGTAAAAGGGGGGTTTGTTGGAACTTTAACAGGGGGAAATGTACTAGGCCCCAGGGGTCATGCAAATTTAGACACGAATGTGGGGGGTGTGGGCAATCATCCCATCCTGAGTCCATGTGCAGAGCCAAAACGGGTGATAACGGGGGTAGAGGAGGCGCCAAACAGGTCTGACATAGTCCGAGGGGCGCCTTTACCTACCCCGATTGATACCATGGCAATGATTCCCTGGCTCAGCGAATACCCGGATCACGCTTCCGCTGGGGTGTTGCCGAACGGATTTTCATATGGTTTCCGCATCCCCGTGGGGGAGTTTCAGGGTATAGCAAAATGTAAAAACCAGATATCGGTCTTACAGCATACGACCGTGGTACAGGAAAAGATCGGGAAGGAGGTGGCTCGAGGTCGAGTCGCCGGTCCATTTAATGTGCCACCAGTTGCTAACTTTGTTTGTTCCCCTTTAGGGGTGGTCCCCAAGAAGGACCCAGGGGAGTTTCGGCTGATACATAATTTATCAGCCCCACGTGGTCTTTCCGTAAACGATGCGATAGACCCGGAAGTGTGTTCGGTGCGGTACGCATCCTTCGATGAGGCCGTAGCCACATTGAATCGCCTGGGGCCCGGGGCGCTGATGGCAAAATCGGATATCGAGTCAGCGTTCCGGTTGCTCCCGGTACATCCAGACGATCAGCGTCTCCTTGGTTTCATGTTTCAGGGTCATTATTACATGGATAAGTGTATGCCGATGGGGTGCTCTATATCTTGTGCCTATTTTGAAAAGTTCAGTTGCTTCCTGCAATGGGTCTTCACAAGGAAAACGGGGTTTCAACATGTTATGCATTATCTCGATGACTTTTTGTTTCTGGGGGCAGCCGGGGATCCGGAATGTGGACAGGCTTTGACTGCATTTTGTGTCTTGATGAATCAGTTTGGCGTGCCATTGGCACCAGGTAAGACTGTGGGTCCCTCGACTTGCCTCGAGTTTCTGGGGATCGAGCTCGATTCTGAGGAAGGTTGTTTTCGTCTACCAGGGGACAAAGTGTTAAGATTCAGGGCATCTCTGCAAATGTGTATAAGTGAGTCTAAAGTTAGGCTACATCAATTACAGCAATTGGTGGGACAGTTGAATTTTGCCCTAAGAGTTATACCGATGGCCCGCCCCTTTTCTCGCTCGATCGCTCAAGCCATGGTCGGCCTGAAGGAGGGTCATCATCGCACAAGGCTCTCGGCAGAGGTTCGCCAGGACATGCGCATTTGGTTGGCATTTCTGGCGGATTTCAATGGCCGAATTGTCTGGAACAAACCGGCCGTGTCCTCTGAGGAGCTGGGGCTGTGGACGGATTCGGCAGGGAGCATTGGTTTTGGTGCCATATTCGGCACTCAGTGGTCGGCACAAAAATGGCCGTCATGGTGGCATGAGAGTGGTCTGACAAGTAACATTGCTTTCCTAGAACTTTTTCCCATTCTGGTGGCCCTGAGAACTTGGCCCGAGGGGTTCAGACATCACTCTGTGGTATTCTGGTCTGATAACATGACCGTGGTTGAGTGTATCAATAGCCAGGCAGCACGATGCAAATGGATTCTGAGATTGCTCAAGGAAATTGTGTTATTATGTATGCAACTGAATGTACTATTTAAGGCAAGACATGTCCCGGGGGTGATGAACCAGGCGGCTGACGCGCTTTCTCGTTTTCGTATGCAGGCCTTCTGGGGTTTTCTGCCCACAGCGGACCCGGTGGCAGCACCCTTTCCCGAAGCTCTCTGGTCTCTCGGTGCCCCGAACTACAGAACCTCGTGGGAGAGAGTTTAGCACCCAGGACGAGGAAGGCATATGAAGGGGCGTTCCGTTCTTATTGGGCCTTTTTGGGGGCAGCTAGAGGGGAGCTTTGGGGCCAGGAGGAGTTGGTAGTGAAATTCCTGCTGTCTTTACGTCAGGCAGGCAAATCAGTGGCTACGGCCCAGAGGCATCGGGCCGCCATTTCCTTTGTGGCTAGGGCTCATGGGATCCAGGACCCGACAGCGTCTTTCGTTGTGCAAAAAGCGCTACGTGGGTGGCAACACCTTGAGGGTCGCAGAGTAGATGAAAGGCGCCCGATAGGTTTGGATAGGTTGGCCCTGTTATTATCTAGACTCCCTGCAACATGTTCATCCCGGTATGAAACAGTGTTATTCCGGGCCGCTTTTACGCTGGCATTCCATGGGGCTATGCGGGTAAGCGAACTAGTGGCGAGGAACAAGCAGGACGTGATGGGGGGACTGTGCCAAGAGCACGTTCAGATCAGAGGGGAGACAATGACTGTCTCGTTCGTCAGGTCCAAGACCGATCAGGGTGCGATGGGTGATTGCATGATCATACAAAGGATCCCCGGGTCCTCCATGTGCCCGGTGAGTTGTGTAGAGGAGTATTTAGCACAAAGGGTGGCATCATGGGGGGGGACCTTGTTGAGACACGCTGACGCCACCCCACTGACGAGGTTTCAGTTTCAGCGGGTGCTTGCGATGTCGATTACTGCTGCGGGCTTGAACCCGGGCGAGTTTGGGACCCATTCCTTTCGGAAAGGGGCTGCTACAGAGGCTACAGCCAAGGGTCTGAATGTTGAGCAAATTAAACGTGTGGGGCGTTGGTCCTCCAATTGTTATAAGAGGTATGTGCGGTTGCACATGTTGTGAAGCTGTAACAATGTACTCACGCTTCTTGTTTTTGTTTGGTTTCAGTTGCGCAAGCCTACGAGGCGGGGCGGACTATGCAGTCGACCCAACACCGGGCCAGCGGTCAGACTTCACCGGCTGTGAAAAAGAAGGTGTGGGTCGTGGGCCACTCATACGTGAGGCGTGCCGCGGACGTATTCAAAGCAGGTGACATGAATCACGTGGCTGGGGAATACGGGTACAGTGTGTCCTTCTACGGAAAGGGCGGACTCTGTATTGACCAGTTTCAATCATTTTTTGAGGGTTTGCTAGGGCGGACGAGGTCACCGCCGTCTATAGTCATAGTACATCTTGGGGGCAATGATTTGGTCACCACTGGTAGACGACTTCTTCTTGAGGCGATGCTTTCCACTGTAAGTTGGTTGGCAAGGAGAGTTCCAGGGTGCACGATTGCATGGTCACATATGATCCCACGAAAAGTATGGCGGGGGGCTATTCTGTTGCTGCTCTGAATCATTCAGTAAGAAAAATTAATAACAAAGTGAGTAGATTGTTCCGTTCCAATACACTGCATTCTATTTCGCATGGTTGTATTACTGGTGACAGTATGTATTTGGGGGATGGTGTTCATTTGTCCCGGGTGGGGAACGAGTTACTCATAGGAGACTGTATAGCTTGGCTAAAGACTTTAAGACATGACCTTTAGGTAGGAGTCTTGTGGGGGGTCCGGATAGCCGGTCAACTATCCGGCCTGTGGCGGTAAGGTCATGATCGGTGAGCACTAATTGGAAGATCCCTATGAGTGGGCGTCACCCATTATGGATGGGAGCGCTCGAGGGAGGTGGCCATTGGCCCCTCAACGGGGAAGGCGGTCCCTTCTAAGGATGGGACGCCGAAAGGAAAGGAAAGGCGGTCAAGGCCCCTTCCTGGGTAGGAGGGGCTACAGCCCCCTCCCGGAGAATTTCCCGGGGCCAGGACATCTGCGACGGCAGATGTGGTAAGTTGTGTGGGGTTTGGGGGGTGGTCTACGCTACCTTCTAGATTCCTCACACGAGTCCTCGGACGACCTTTAAGTGGCGTCGAGTTTATTGGGGCCCCCGTCAAGTCAAGGGAAATTGGTAGTTGCACTCGAGGTACACCTCTGTGCGGTCGCCCCTCACAAGTGAGGGGGATATTTCTGGTTAGGGATCTTGACACCGGTTACGACCTTGCCGTTGGCCCTTAAACGTTAGGATGTACAATTTCAAAATTTCAAGTTAGATGTTTTGTAGGATGTTAGTTCGGCTAGGAGAACCTTTGTATTAGAGAATATGTTAAGGTTAGCCAAACATCGCAATGTGGTAATGAAATTGTACATAATATGAAACTGTTATTTTAATGTTTTAATTTTGTTTCATATTTTAATAAATACGGCCGGGAGGGTCACTCCCTCCCGTCTTCCAAAAGTTCAGAACTGTTTCCGGTTTCCCATCCTTGGGGATTGTGTTGAGAGGGGGTGGCGGGTATCTCAGCCATATGGAAAGGGGCGACCATTCGGTCCCCCCGAACGTATGGCGGAGTACCACGATCCCCCCAGGAAGCCATCTTGGGCGGGAGGCGAGTCTCGGCTGGTATGCCCGAAGCGGCGTAGCCGGGGCGCCTTTTTCCCGCCCTGGAGTGGGCTGGCCTAGACACTGACGCGGCCGGGCCACGCCCTCGGGGCAGGCCGGGGCGGGTTTACGCCCGCCCTGAAGACGGATAAAAGGAGCAACAAGCCAAGGAAGCATCCTCTTGTTCCTGTGCTCTGAAGCTGCACCACCTCGCTGCACGTGAGCTCGAGACGGAACGAAGAGCCAATTTTGACCCACCCACCAGCCCCTGAGGACAGCAAGTGGTTTTGAATAAAGTTTGATGTAGTAACTCTTTTTTTTGCAGGTCCGGATTATTATCGTGATAACCTTGAATATGCAATAAAGTAATGGTCAATTTGTGGTATGTTTTGCAAATAAAGTAATCCTGCTCTAGTGTTGATCAATAGCATGTTTTTAATAAAATTGTTGCTTTTAACTGTCTTTTAAGTAATTTAGTCATTTAGTTTAGAAATCATTTAGTTTTGAACTGTCGTATTTATTTTGGTCGGGCGGTAAGGTCATGATCGGTGAGCACTAATTGGAAGATCCCTATGAGTGGGCGTCACCCATTACGGATGGGAGCGCTCGAGGGAGGTGGCCATTGGCCCCTCAACGGGGAAGGCGGTCCCTTCTAAGGATGGGACGCCGAAAGGAAAGGAAAGGCGGTCAAGGCCCCTTCCTGGGTAGGAGGGGCTACAACCCCCTCCCGGAGAATTTCCCGGGGCCAGGACATCTGCGACGGCAGATGTGGTAAGTTGTGTGGGGTTTGGGGGGGGTCTACGCTACCTTCTAGATTCCTCACACGAGTCCTCGGACGACCTTTAAGTGGCGTCGAGTTTATTGGGGCCCCCGTCAAGTCAAGGGAAATTGGTAGTTGCACTCGAGGTACACCTCTGTGCGGTCGCCCCTCACAAGTGAGGGGGATATTTCTGGTTAGGGATCTTGACACCGGTTACGACCTTGCCGTTGGCCCTTAAACGTTAGGATGTACAATTTCAAAATTTCAAGTTAGATGTTTTGTAGGATGTTAGTTCGGCTAGGAGAACCTTTGTATTAGAGAATATGTTAAGGTTAGCCAAACATCGCAATGTGGTAATGAAATTGTACATAATATGAAACTGTTATTTTAATGTTTTAATTTTGTTTCATATTTTAATAAATACGGCCGGGAGGGTCACTCCCTCCCGTCTTCCAAAAGTTCAGAACTGTTTCCGGTTTCCCATCCTTGGGGATTGTGTTGAGAGGGGGTGGCGGGTATCTCAGCCATATGTATCTATTCAAAGTTCCTTAATTAACTTTAGTACCTCCCAATTTGTAGCATTATGTGTATTAGTTCATAATGTCACATTAGTTATACAAAATCACAAAACAGCAATGTAATAACACATACAGGGCATATAATGTATTAAATAATGAGCAGTAACAGGTATTACATACACAATGCAAGAATATTATTAATTTTATAAAAAAGAACGTGTGTGTGACTATCTAGATGTAAAGAAATGTGAACACGTGCAGACTTTTAATAAATGAACAGCTATTTCACTGCACATATTGAATGCAAATAGGACTATATATATACGATGTATTTACATGTTATATTTTATTGCTGTTTGCATATTATTTACAAACAGAACATATTTAATAATATACTGAAAAACGAATAAATGTATACTTTTAATAAAAAAGAAACTAACTTTGATTTCCTAAAATATACTTCCATTTGAAGAAACGAAACTGCAACAACTTTAACGTTCGCCTTTGCCCTTTTCGTTCCCATTAACAATTAGCAGACAGCCTTTCTCACACTTACCCATTTTCTCACTAACCCTATGCATTTTTTTTTCATCCACCCTTTGCATTTTATTGCCCTTGGAGACTCTTATCAGATAAGAACATCCTACTTAAACTGAAAGCCGAAAGAGTTGGTACAGACATTGTTACTCGGCGTAATCGAACGTTCTTTGGATTTTGCTCTGTGATTATTCCTATACTTCGCCTACGCATTTGCAAAAATTTGGAATTATTTTCAGATTGCTATTAAGAAGGTAAGCTTCTTATGACTTAAACGACTTTTTGGTAAACGAAGCAATAATAATATGACTTTAAATAATTTAGGAATAGCGTACATATTAGATTATTACATTAGAATTACTTAAACAACGAAAGCATATTTTAATTAATGTGCTTAGTAATTACTATGCCCGTCCTACTTTAAAATGTTATTTAAAGCTATATTTTCTTATATGTACGTGAATATAATTATTTGCAACGTTTTTCTTACAGCAATATTACTTGGAGTACTTGGCTAAAGCGTTTACTACTACAGGAAATAAAATCGTATTTTTTGAAGAAACGCAACAAATTTGGACACCATAAAACATAAGTGGTTACGCACTTTAAAAATAATTTTTACTTTTGAAGGTAAATTAAAGTTATTAAACAGTTATATACAATGGGCAAGAATTATGTTTGACAGTATTTTGCTAAGTAGTATATAACCAGTATGTAATATTGTATATTTACGCGGGCAAAATAACAAGATAGAAGATAGTATATTCCTTTCAATTCGCATATGCTACATTTACATTGGCACAATTTAAAATTAGCAGGACATAGAATCTTTATTAATGTTCGCATACGCATTCCCAAAACTAAGTACGATACTTAACATAGCAGTACCTGTTAAACAGTTATTTACAATCACGTTGCGATTAATAATACTTAAGGAAAGTAAAAATCGCCCAGTAGCCAATCTTTCACCAAGCTTCGCTATATATAATACAGTACTATGCATGTTTATTTATACGTAACTTTATGAATCATATTTTTTGCAAGCATACATAAAGTAGCAATCAGTAAAAAAAGCATCAAGTAAATATAAATAAACATGTCGATATAATGACAAGCATTGCTATTTTAAAAACATTTCTTCGCGCGTTCGTGTAGAAGGCACTTTTCGTAATGTAAAATACGCTTTAAAGACAGCAGCAACAGTTAATCTGTTGGTTACACTAAATACAGATTACAATTTTAATAGCAAACCTGATGACACAACAGCTAATATTTCTGCGATTAATAATACTTTAAAAAGGTAGAAATCGCCCAGCAGGCAATCTTTGAACAAGCTTCCATATATATAGTACAGTGCTATGCATGTCTATTTTTATGTAACTTTATACATAAGATATTTTGCAAGCATACATAAAGTAGCAATAAGTAAAAAATGCTTCATGGAATATATAAATAAACGTCTGATATAATTACAAGCATTGCTATTTCGAAAACATTTATTCGCGCGTTCGTGTAAAAGTCACTTTACGTAATGTGAAATACGCTTTAAAGACATAGCAGCACCAGTTGATTTGTTGGTTTACTAAATACAGATGACATTATTAATAGCAAACTTGATGACGCAACAGCTAATATTTCGATAGGCTTTGGTATATAAAGTAAAATAAATGCAGGTCGCTATTTATTAATATTTGAAGCGCATAGCAATGTACATGCAAGTCACTTTACGAAATGCAATTTACAAGCATTGCATCGTTCAAAACTTTACGCCATGCTTCGTTGTTCGAAGCAATTTACCTAATGCCACTTTTAAATTGTACTTCACATGCTGCTAAAATTTATTCGGGATTTAAAAAGTAATTGCAAGTCACTTTACGAAATGCAATTTACAAGCATTGCATCGTTCAAAACTTTACGCCATGCTTCGTTGTTCGAAGCAATTTACCTAATGCCACTTTTAAATTGTACTTCACATGCTGCTAAAATTTATTCGGGATTTAAAAAGTAATTGCTTTAATAATTATCTAAAAAGCATTTTATTAAGACTTAAAAAGCAGTTACGTACGCATGCATCTAAATATGCGCGAAAAAACATTACATTGGAACAACACTTACATATTACTATTTAATGTACAGTTACCTCATGCATACATTTAAATAGCGATATAAACCAAAAATATATATTACTTACTATTAATATTAACATTACGAACAGTTGAAATCTTCAACAAAGCCCGTAAATCGCAGTAAAGACTTAACGTACTATACGTCGATCCTCACGTGGCATCACGTGATACAATGCGGCAAAAGTGATTGGCTGTTAGAAAATGCGTTAGTTCAATACATGCGAGGCTTTTAAATACGTAACGCCACGGTACGATAAAAATCACCATTGTTAATATAATGTTATGTGTAAAGACACATGCGTATTTGTTTTTTAAAATATACCTTATAAATAAAACATTCACGTTGCATATATTTAACGGAACATCGTACACAAATAATACCGATTATTAGCATTTGAACAATGCTTACGTACATTTCAACTCCATGCATTCATTTAAATACCAACGTAAGTAAAAAAATATATTACTTACTATTAATATTCACATCGCCAACAATTGAAATCTTCGGCAAAGAGTAGAAATCGCAGTATAGACTTAGCGTACTGTACGTCAAACCGCACGTTGCATCACGTGCTTCTAAGCGGCAAAAGTAATTGGCTAATAGAAAATACGTCACTTTAATACATGCAAGGCTTTTTAAAAACGTAGCGCCACGCAACGATAAAAAACGCCATTGATAATTTGATGTTACGTGCTTAGACATGCGTATATGTTTTTTATACGAAATACCTTAACAATAAAAGATTTACGTAGCATTTATTTAAAGAACATCGTACACAAATTATACCCATTATTCACATATAAACAGTTTGCAATAATCCCAAAACTGCCATACTATACGTAAACTTGTAAACCACTCGCATAACTCACAGAGTACGTTCCTGTATCAGTAATATTCTAGTTTGCATCCTCTTGTAATACACCCAGGACCAATGTTAGCCTTAGCATGTTAATCATATCCGCATTGTTCACAGAGCAATGATGGCTAATTAAAACTTCTAATATATCGACTACAGTCCTTTAAACTATATTCTTCTTCTCTGTAATTATTATAATGCAGTCTAGAGGGAGCCTGGATTAGATATAGTAACACAATGTAAAAGCATTACACACAGATAAAATAGTATTAAACACCGAAGGTCGGAACAGTTTGCAATAATCTCAAAACTGCCATAATATAAGGAAACATGTAAAACACTCGCATTACGCACAGAGCAAAGAACGTTGCTTATAAGTAATATCTAGTTTGCACCCTCTTGTAATACACAGCAAACATAATGTTGGATTTAGCATGTTAACCATATGCACATTAATAACTTGTAGAGGAATGATAGCTAATTTAATACTTGTAATATACAGACTCCAGTCCTTTATACTAAATTGTTCTTTTCTGTAATTACTATTATGCAGTCTAGAGAGAGCCTGGGTTAGATATAGTAACACAATGTAAAAGCAAGCATTACACACAAATAAAATAGTTAAATACCGCTAAACGGAACAGTTTGCAATAATCTTAAAACTGCCATACTCTACAAACATGTAAAATACTCGCAATTCGCACATAGCACAGTACGTTTCTGTATCACTAATATTTTGGTTTTAACTCTCTTGTAATACACACCAAACAAATGTTGGACTTAGCATGTTAACCATATGTGCATTAATAACACGTAGAGTAATAATGGCTAATTTAATACTTGTAATATACTTACTAGAGCCTTTAAACTAAATTCTTCTCCTTTGCAATTATTATAATGCAGATTAGAGAAAGACTGGGTTAAATATACTAACGCAATGTAAAAGAATTACTTACAAATAAAATAGTTAAACACCGCAGGTCGGAACAGTTTGCAATAATCCCAAAACTGCCATACAATATGGAAACATGTAAATAACTCGCATTTTGCACAGAGAAAACAACGTTTCTGTATCAGAAATATTCTGGATTGCACCGTCTTATAATACACACCAAACAAATGTTGGACTTAGCATGTTGACCATATACACATAAATAACACGTAGAGCAATGATGACTAATTTAATACTTATAATATACCGACTAATGTCCTTTAAACTAAATTCTTCTCCTCTGTAAATATTATATGCAGCCTAAACTGAACCTGAGTCAGATATATTAACACAATGTAAAAGCATTACACACAAATAAAATAGTATTAAACACCGCAGGTCGGGCGTTAATTGATAGGAAACCAAATTACACCAGATTATTTAAAAGCATTTTGTGACAGACAGCAATTATAACTAATGCATCTTTATATGCGTGTAAAATACTACATCTGAAGAAAAATAACTGCTAGTATTTAAACAAGCATTGCCATATGCTCCTATTTTTACAACAAACTTTGCTATTCACAATATAGTGGGGAAAACATTCATTTGCGTTTAATTTTAAAAATAAAGTAATTTACTATGCTATATATACACAAGAAACCCTTAAATGAAATATTAACCACTGTATAACTCATTAGTAATAATTCTCATAAGCATCAACATACTATAATAAATGCATCGACATACGTAACGTACTAAAAAACTAAAATATTGTATTTAAATAAAACAACTTACATGTAAACTCTTTGCATATATAGTTACCATACAATACAATTTAAAGAAGTTACCAATATTGTGATACGCCAGTAATCAGACAAAAGCACAAATACATTAGCAATAGCAAAATACACCTTATTAATGAAAACCCAAAAACACCATACTCAATATTTTTTAGCACGCATTCCATTTAAACTAAATTAACATATGCGATGCTGAAAACATATTATTTACGTGTTTCTCCCTCAAATTCGACAAAAGCAAATAATAATTAAAGTAAACATTTAAAATCGCATTAACATTCAAGTATTATATAGTATTCTCATGCATGCATTTAAAACACTAGTAACATAAAAACACATATTACTTACGATTACGAATAACATTGGGAACAGTCCAACTCCTTCACAAGCCGGGGCACTCGTACTAAAGATTTTACGTACCTTACATCAATTAGCACGTTGCATCACGTGATGCAAATCAACAAATGTGATTGGCTGCTGAACACGGTACTAAAATCAACCATAGCATTATATCGAGCGCTGCCCAACATTAAAAAAAAATTAATTTTAATATTGCATTTAATTTACGCAATACATACATATAAAATATATTAATTTACAATACAAAATAACTTACTATCAAACTGTTTCCTTTCGATAAATACTTGCAATGCATCTAAAGATAGCCTTGGGTACAAGCACTAACACAACGTACGGGCATTACAAAAGTTACCACGTATAAAACACCCCAGGTGGGACATCACCACAAAAAGTATGGCAATCAACTGTTACATCTACATTACATAAACTGCTAATTTAAAATATTCACATTATAAAATAATAACAACGAAGTGTATACAAAACAAATGCTAATTTTAGACATATTAGATATACAGCATCGTTGGCTAATTAAATAATAAAAAAAGGAAAGCATATTATTATTGCATAAAACACAAAATTACTACAACAACTAATGTTGACAGGGAAGATATTATGCATAGTATGCACATTACAAACACATAATAACATTATAGTCAGTACATAGGAAAATGTTAACACAGCATTTGATGGAGTAAAGTTTAGGTTCACTTTTAATAAAAGATAATAACATTGTAAATGACAATATATATTAGGCAATGTGCACTACTACTCCGCACTCTGCACTACTCATCCCCACTCTGAACTTTGCATTACCACCCTTTACTCTGCATTACCATTTTGACACTGTACTACAACTTTACACTACTACTTTGCACTCTGCATTACTAATCTGCATCCTGCACTTTCATTCTGCACTTTGCATTACCACTCTACACTCTGCATTACCACTATGCACTCTGCAATACTACTCTACACTACTACTCTGCAGTACCACTTCCAATTACTACCCTGCACTACAAATCTGCGCGACCACTGTGCATTACCACCCTGTACTACACCTTTGCACTACCACTCTGCAGTACCACCCTGCACCACCAGTCTATACACTACTCTGCACTACCAAAACAGCACACTTCAGTACTACCAACACTCTGCACTACTACAATGCACTTTGCACTACCACATTGAACTCTTAACTACAACTCTTTACTATGCACTATTAATCTGCACTCTGCACTACGAACCAGCATTATAAAGTACAATTTTGCATTACCACTCTCCAATCTACATTACCACTTTCACTCT
This sequence comes from Lissotriton vulgaris, assembly GCF_964263255.1. NCBI lineage: Eukaryota > Metazoa > Chordata > Amphibia > Caudata > Salamandridae > Lissotriton > Lissotriton vulgaris. The sequence continues at coordinate 1,629,305,383 of NC_141695.1, read as the reverse complement.
GCAATACAACTCTACAATACCACTCTCTACTCTGCATTACCACTCTACACTCTGCAACACCACTTACCTGTCTGCATTCTCACTCTACAATACCACCTTGCACTACCACTTTGCATTACTACTCTTCATTATTACTCCATACTCTGCATTACCACTTTGCACACTGCATAATCAATTTGCACTTTGCATCCTCAATCTGCGCTCTGCATTACCACACTGTGCCCTGCATTACCACCATGCACTCTGAAGTAATAATCTGCATTACACATCATTAATTTGCATTCTGCATTACCAATCTGCACTCTGCATTTCCACTATGCGCTCTGCACTACCACTCTGCACTACCACTGCCACTTCACACTACAACTCCACACTCTACACAAACACTCTCAACTTTGCATTACCACTCTCCACATGCACTAACACTCTCCACTCTGCACTACCACTCTTCACTCTGCACTACAACTCTACACTCTGCACTACAACTCTCCAGTATGCACTATCATTCTGCACTGCCACACTGCATTACACTCTGCATTACCACTCTTTATAACTACTCTGCATTGCCACTCTAAATAACCACTCTGCACTACCACTCTGCACTGCCACTCTGCACTGCCACTCTGCACTGCCACTCTGCACTGCCACTCTGCACTGTCACTCTGCACTGCCACTCTGCACTGCCACTCTGCACTGTCACTATGCACTGCCACTCTGCACTGCCACTCTGCACTGCCACCCTACATTATAACTATTTACCACCACTATGCACATTGCACTTGTCAATACAAATTACCACTCTATATTACCAATCTATACACTGCACTACTAACCTGCACTCTGCACTAGCACTGACTCTCTTAATTTGTATTCTGCAGTACCAATATTGATAAGCAATTTAAGGTTCTTTTTCTAAGTACATGCTTCCTGATTGCTCTCCTGTTTATTAAGAAAACTTAAAGCATCTTATAAAGCTTACTTTTAATGTTTTTACTATTTATGGACTGGTTTGCAAAAAATGACATTTATACAAAAACATAATTGCTTACAGATATGTCTTGCTGGTGCTTAGTATATTGTACTATATTTAAGCCATCTTACAATTGATTATAGCTTCAAAGTACTACTTTTGGTTAGTTACATAATGTTACATTGCATATTTGCAAAATACTTCACGTTGAAAAAATATAGGCACCTTTATTTAATATGATTATAACAACTTGTAATAACATATGTTATTACAGCATGATTTAAAAAAAAAGACTACACAATCCAAATGTAGATTGGTTAAAAGTTGCTACTCTTAAAGGCTATCCTGGTAAATTTCTCTGTTGATGTTACTTAAAAAACAAGGTTGTAAATAGCATGGACTAACAGGTGATATGTAAGGGTGTTTCTTCTTTGTTAGCAAGGGTTATGTTACATGTCACAATGGTACATAAAAGAACGCTTTTCAAGCATCATATCTGCATACTGTTTTATAAGTGTCACATGATGCCTTGTTTGGCTTATGTATAACAACAAGCACAGTTTCATTTATGGTTAGAAGTTGCTATTCTTAAAGGCTATCCTGGTAGATTACTCTGTTGATGTTACTGACAAGTTTGGCTTATGTATAACAACAAGCACAGGCTATCCTGGTAGATTACTCTGTTGATGTTACTGCCAAGTTTGGTTTATGTATAACAACAAGCACAGTTTCATTTATGGTTAAAAGTTGCTATTCTTAAAGGCCACTCTGCATTATCACTCTGCACTACCACTCTGCACTACCACTCTGCACTACCACTCTGCACTACCACTCTGCACTACCACTCTGCACTACCACACTGCACTCCCACTCTGCACTACCACTCTTTACCACTCTGTACTACCACTCTGCACTACCACGCTGCACTACCAATCTGCACTATTACTGTGCATTACCACTCTAAATATGCACAACCACTATGCACTACCACCCTGCACTACTACTCTGCACAGTTACCATGCACTATGCACAACAACAGTGCAATATGCACTACCACTCTACACTTTCCACTAACACACTGCATTACTACTTTGCACAACAACACTGCATTATTACTCTAAACTTTACAATACTACTCTGCACACTGCACTATCAATTTACACTTTACACTCACAACCTGCACCTTGCATTACCACTATGCACTCTACATGAATACTATGCACTCTACACTAACACTATGCAATCTGCAGTATTAGCCTGCACTCCACAGTACTAATTTACACCCTGCACTACCACTTTGCATTGTACACTAACACTCTCCAATCTGCACTGCTATTCTGCATTACCACTTTGCACTACTACACTGTATTATTACACTACCACTCTACAATCTGCAGTATCAATTGGCGCTCTGCACTCACAATCTGCACACTGCATTACAATACTACAGTCTATATTACCACTTTGTGCTCTGCAGTAACTCTCTACACTATGCTGTATCAATGTGCGCTCAGCAGTACTAATTTGCACACTGCACTATAACTCTCCACTCTCCACTACCATACAAAGTATTTACTTACTATATATTTCTTATAAAGTTATTCTAGACAGTTTTAAATTATTTCATTTAATTACATTATATTAATATTCTTGCAGCTTTTAAAGCTGCACATTAGATGAGGATAAGAAATTTTTAGTAAGCAGCAAACAATGCACTGCTCACTATTTGTGTTTCACTATCAATACCTTCCAACTCTTGCTGAATAGTTCTTGCATTGCTTACCCATTAAATGCTGTACTTCTTCTATATATACTGCACGGCAGCAAACATATGCTGCTAATTCCAATTGTCTGTTCCAAAACAATATACAGTGCATCACCTGCTACCATACATTCTAGTGCTTACTGCCCTACACATTAAAGATATATTGTCAGCTTAACTAATTGCACTACCTACTACTATACCCCTTAAAACGCTGCATTAACTCTACAGCTAATGCTGGACATACACTGTATTGTAATACATTGATATAAATTTACATGCATGTTAAATGCAAGATTAGTAATGGAACAGCTGATTTCACAACAATGTGCTTTATACTACCTTTAATAATTTACATAACATATCCTTTACTATTATAGCCTTTATGCTGCACTGCAGTACGACACTGCTCTCTGCACAACCACTTTGCAGTCTGCACTACCACTATGCGCTCTGCACAACCACTCTAAACTACCACTATTGCAATGCACTAACAATATACACTATTACTATACACTACCACCCTGCTACTAATCTGCACAACCACTGTGCATTACCACTGTGCACTACCACTCTGCAGTACTACACTGCATAACCACTTTTCACTGTGCACTACAACTCTCTAATTTGCACTACTACTTTACAATACCACTCTGCATCACCACTCCTACCTCTGCACTACCACTCTCCAAACTGCATAACCACACTGTACTCTGCAGTACAACTCTGCAGTTTGCACTACCACTCAGATTACCACTCTGCACTACCAATTTGCAGTATACAATGCCAATTTACACTGTGCATTATCACTGTGCACTCTGGACTACCAAACTGCACTATGCATTACAAATGAGCACTCTTTAAACTAATCTCCATCATGCAGTACCACCTGCACACTGGAATACCACTAGCTATATCAACAGCACTCTGAACTACCATTAACACACTCAATCTGCACTCTGCACTGCCACCCTGCACTACCACTCTGCACTACCACTCTGCACTACCACTCTGCCCTACAACTTTGCATTACCACTCTATAATATTACTCTGCAATTTTACTCTACACTCTGCACTACCACTCTGCACTATAACTATGTACTCTTTACTACAACTAGCACCCTGCACTACCACTCTACACACTGCACTCTAATCTGTACTATACATTACAATTCTCCACTTTGCAATACTAATCGACTCTGCACTACAAATATGCATTCTGCAATACAACTCTGCACCACCATACTATGCATTATATTATTACTATAATAAATATACTTAAATGTCAGTTAATGCATTTGTGCATTATATATCTTTGTAAATAACATTCAGATTGCATTTGTAAAATAGCTGTTCTTTATAAATGCCAGTGTAATAGCATTAGTGGAGTACATAATATATGTAAATAGCAATATAATACCATTCATCACTGGAACTCTGAAATACATCTCATTCATATAATATTATTTATCTCTACCGACTATATTCATTATTGTAATAGCATTTCAATTGCATCATTATAAGTGCAATTATCATATTATAAATACACTAATTTCTAACAGTATCATAGCATTTATTATTAACAATAGTAAATACGTATTATTCTAATAAAACATTAACATAGACTATTCTTAATTAATGTCAATCATACAAAATTAATGCACTGCATCTTCCTTGTAAATTTCATTTACATACTATTACTACATTACTTATTATTAATATTTGTCATTTGCATTGCATTATAGCATTGCTTTCTGCATATAAGTAACAGCAACATAGCTTTACTTATTGCATATATTCTATAGTTCATTCCCATTGTAATAATAATGTCTACTCTTTATAACTGTTATTTATATAATATTAATGCATTGCCAAATACATTTCCTAATATGTATAAATATAAGCATTATGTTGATACAGTATAAGTATCATATCTATATCATTCATAAAAGACATAATCATTATAAATGTCACTATAAGAGCATAAAGTGCATAATTTTTTATCAACATCAGTTACTGCTTTCATATAACTCATTCTGTATCATTGTCACTCCCATTAAAACATGCATTCTTATATTGTATAAATATTATTCTATAGCATTATTAATGTGCATTATGTATACATATAATTAAAATAGCATTACTACTATCCAATGCATCATAAGTATCACTCCTATTGCACTAAATAATGCCTATTTTTTCAAACAAACAACTTTATAAATGTGATGTACAGTTAACTTACAAATACCTATTAAATTTATAATCATTACAGCTAACATACCATATTGATATTAGTCTTTTAAAAAATTAATTACAACTAGAATTAGTATAACGTTGTTAACAAGCAAAATGCATTAATACAGGCCACAAAATGATAATATATATATATTTATTGCTTTGTTGCATAGTACTGCTACTTTCACTTATCACTAACACTGCCCCAGCTTTGCCTGAGGCATAAGGGAGTTAAAAACAGCATTGTAAACTACAAGGCACACCTCCCCATCCCCACCGACATTGCCCAGACAAAATACCTCACGCCTCCAACCTACAACCTACAGCTTTAAGTATCACGCCCACCACCTGCCACCTAGCTGCAAACAGTGCCATACTGCCTACCACTTCCTACGTTATGCCACTTGCCTCACACCTTATACATACTACCTCCTGCCCACAATCTGCCTCCCATCTGCCTATCAACATCTGCCTGCATTTGCATTAATGCTACATCTCAACGCAAGTTCCCTATTGACACAAATTCACTCTCTGCCAAAAGTCACCACATATATCATTACATTACATATCAATTGCAGTTAGCTATATCACTCTCAATGCTTGTTTTAACTTATTAAGCACATGCAAAAGTACCGCCCCAGTACAACATTTGTTTGCACTAACAGAATTCAAACATCCAACAATCGTGCAAAGCGATTGCAAGGTAGTGCATGCAACATCCATTGGACATTTGAAGCACTAAACAAGTTAAGGGACTATTTAATTTACAAACATAATGTTTTACATTTACATGTTTAAATAACATAATGTTGCCTATATTAATCTACACATCCTGACAAATCATAAATGTATCAGGTGTGCAAATTAATACTATGATTACTAATTTAACCTGGCCCAAAAATGCAAATTCTCTCTTTATAAATTCATAATATATATGATATCTAGTAATCTTATATTACCCTTGTGAAATAATGTACCTAATTAACTATATATGTCATTATTTGTATAAAATTAAAAATATTGTAATAATAGTAATTATATCATTTGCTTACTTTTCAGTATATTATCAAGAAAGAAAACAACAAAGGTAAGGCATATATTTAACTAATATATATTTTTATGTCAACTAACAATACCCATCATAGATACAATTAACGTTGTTATATAAAAAAAAGCCTAATTAGAAACATATTTCACAAATACAATACTTATATATAAAAACATAACTATTACTAATAAATTGTAACACCAAATATTATATAAAAAATAAAAACATGCACAAAATAATACAAGCTGATTACCATCAAGGACATGACAAATTCTCAATTATATCAAAAGGCAAACAATGTTTACCGAATAGTACATTTGCTATTATTCATAACTATGAAAAACCTGCACAAAAATGGAACAAAGAAGACTTACATTACATTATGGATCTTGGTGATGCTTTATATAAAGATATGCACTTTTTTAATAAACAAGATCTTATGCATCCTGATGATTTACCTAAATATATTACACATACGAATAGCATATATTCTATAACAACATGTCAACCATACTATGGAAATATATTACAACAATTTGATACATTATACCCAGACATACAAACAGCATTAACAATATCATTATTAGAGTCAGGAGTACTACTCTGCATGGATATATACGTTATATCTATTATAAAAACAGCAGATCACTATTATATTTTTGATTCGCACAGTAGAGACAGCAATGGAATGCCACATCCACATGGAACAAGTATACTTTTGCAAAAAGACACTTTACCTGATGTAATGAACTACATTTACAATTTAGCTCACCAAATTAAAAAAAATAATGAAGATAATGTACCATTCGAATTAACTGGATTAAAGATACGGAGCATAAAAAAACAATCATTAGAAAAGGCAGAACAAAATTACATTAAAAAAACAGCATCTACAGAACCACAATATTTTATGCATACTACAAATAAAACTGCAATATACCACCCTGTTGCAAGTACATCTCACCAAGAATCTCATTCATCAAAGTTGATTACAAAAAAAAAACTAAAACTAACAAAAGAGGAATCATCAACTACAGAAAAAACAATTACACATATTAGCAACAGCCAATCTTCACCTAACAAGAGACAACGAACAAATACTGTAACCTCCAATAATATTAAAATAAATAATCCACCAACACCTCATAATACTATAAACATCAATAAAACAGCTATAAAACAACACATGAATATACAAGAACAAAATACAAGCACTTTAAAAAGCCCATTACTAAAACAAAATGCAACATGCACAAAAACAAACAAACCAACGAAAAATATACATCACAATACAAACACAAACACAACAAAACAACAAATATGTAACTCTATAAAAGCCAACATATTAACAACTACAGCAATAACACAAGAATCACAGATCCCGATTAATATTCAAGAATTACAAAACTTACATACAAAAGAAAATATAACATCTAAAGCAATTACATGTAATATTAACATTAAAATACAATCAAACGAAATTAATAATAACGAAAACAAAATTAACGCACAACATAACATATACATTACAAATAGTATATTTGCCATTATATATAACTGCACTCACAATGCATCAAAGTGGACTGAAGAAGACCTTAATAATATAATGCAATTAAGTTACCACTTACAAACAGAAATAGAAATATTTTATAGCAAAAAAAAATAGAAATAGAAGACATACCTAAATATATCGATCACAATAATATAATATCTGTAATTAAATTTGATAAATATTGCTATTATAACATATCAATGCAAAATACTTTACAAAAAGAAATTACACAAGTATTAAATTATATGTTGACAACATTTAATGCTATATTATTATTCATACATAACAAAATATTTACAGTAGGTAAAACAAGTAAATCTTTCTTTTATATATAATTGCAATACAACAGATCTAATGGACAATATATATATAAAGTTAGAAAGTACAGCCATTAGAATAGAAACAGCAAATAAAGTAATAGAATATCTATTACACCTTATTATTACTGAACTGTGTAGTAAAAATAGTGATATTATAATACAATTAGTGGCTATTGATATACATACAATCCAAAAAAAATCTTTAAAAAAGACAATCCAAAGAAAGAAACATAAAGCTACAGCAAATACACCTAAACATATGACAGTACATACTGCAAAAGCATCACACATTACAAATAAAACTGTTATATCTTCACCAACAAATACAAACGATGATAATGCTGCAAAAAATAATCAAAGCAATATTACTGAACAAACAACAAAAGTATCATTAGTACCACAAACAACTAACACAAACTTATATAATGACTCTTTAACAGAACAATACATCACTATACATGAACACACAACAACAAATAATACACAACATGATGATATGATAGAAAACATCACAGCACATTACAATCAAATATCATTGCAAAATTTCAACAAGAAATACAATCAGGGCCAGAATATATTTGTACCATTTGTAATCAAATGTGGCATAAAGAAACAGTAAGACTAACACATGCCATTAAACACCAGAAAACATTTATACAATGTGATATAAGTTCACAAAAAACTGACTATATATGTAACACATGCCACAAATATATTAGTCAAAAGAAAATACCTCCAAGTTCAGTATTTAATGGAATGAAATTTCCAGATATACCACCTAAACTATACCTACATAACTTAGAAGAAAGATTAGTTTCACCAAGAATACCTTTTGTACAAATAAGAACATTACCTCGTGGTTTTCAAAAGTCTTTATCAGGTGCTGTTGTTAATGTACCAGCTGATGTCATGACTACTGTTACAATATTACCTAGACAAACACATGATAGCATGACAATACCCATTAAATTAAAACGAAAATTAAGTTATAAATCATACACATATTTAGAAAATGTCAGACCCAACATTGTAAAAAAAGCAGCCATATATCTAGCACAAAATAGTGCATTATTTAAAGAATATGGAATAACAATAAACAAAAATTGGGAATATACACCAGAAATTACAAATGACAACATACACACTTCAGAAACAAATAATACATCAAGCAGTTCAGATAACATACCAGCAGGTAACTTAGATACTATGTTAGCTAATGAAACAATAACAACAGATAGCTTTAATATTTTAAGTTTAGCTCCTGCAGAACATAACATACCACGAGGTTTATATGAAGATAAAGATTCAGAATACTTAGCATTCCCAACAATATTTGCTGGACAACGTAGACCAGCAAATGAAGATAGACATGTACCAGTACATTACAGTACAATTTGTAAATGTGAACTAAGAAATTGTGACAAAAGAGTAGCTCAATCAGTAACAAATATGTTTTTTAAACTTAAAAAATTACAAGTTAAACAAATACAAGACAACATTTTCATATCACTAAAAAAGCATTTTAACAATGGCCAAGTTATAACAGTAAAACACATAAAAGAAAATTTAGAAGGAATACTACAATATAATGAAGGCTACAAAATTTTAAAAACAATACGCAGTTCACCTCCATATTGGGAAAATTGTAAAAAAGAAATATTTGCAATGCTAAGACAATTAGGAGTACCAACTTTTTTTCTAACATTATCAGCAGCAGAAACAAAATGGTTTCATTTAATTAACATATTATTACGAATAAATGGTAACAAAGAATGCACTCATGAAGAATTTGAAAATATGTCTTGGGAAAGTAAATGTACATTAACACAACAAAACCCAATTATATGTGCTCGCCATTTTGACTACCAAGTACGAAAATTATTCAATAGCATATTATTACATAAAAGTAATCCTATTGGTAAAATAGTAGATTACTTTTACAGAGTGGAATTTCAACAACGCGGGTCACCACATATACATGCATTACTTTGGATACATAATGCACCTAAGTATAATGAAGCTAAAAATGAAGAAGTAACAAAATTCATTGACGAACATATAACATGTAGTAAAACTGAAAATTCAAATATACAACATTTAATACCCTTGCAAAAACATGGACATACTAAAAATTGTCGCATTAAACATCAAAAAACATGCAAGTACCAATATCCTAGATACCCGATGCGGCATACTATTATATTAGAACCATTGCAATTAGAAACAACCAATGATCTCATAAAAGAACACATAAAAATTATCCATACAACAATGCATACACAAGAATTTGCAACTTATACATTTGACGATTTTTTGCAACAAATGAAATTAATAGAGGAACAATATATAACATGCATACAATATCTAATACAAAAAACAACTATAGCTCTAAAAAGAACTCCAGCTGAGTGTTTCATAAATAGCTACAACAACATAATATTACAAGCATGGCAGGCTAACATAGATATACAATACGTTTTAGATGCATATGCATGTGCTGTATATATTGTTTCCTATATTAGTAAATCTCAAAGAGGATTAAGTAAAATAATTGAACAAGCTACAAAAGAAGTACAACACAATCCAAATATTAAAGAACAATTGAAACACATAGGAAATAAATTCTTAAACTGTACTGAAATTAGTGCACAAGAGGCAGCTTATCTAATACTACAAATACCATTACGAAAAGCTTCACGATCATTTGTATTTATAAATACAAATAGACCAGATAAACGCACATATTTAATGAAAGACATAAATACAATAAATTCACTACCAGACACATCAACAGATATACAATTTGACAATATACTTGTAAAATACAGCACACGTCCAATAACATTGAAAAAAATCACACTAGCTGACTACGCATCTAATTACAATGCAAAAAAACAAACTGCAAAAAAAATTACAAACACACATGATAACTTGCTTTTAGAACTCAACTTTTATAGCTCAGATGATGAAAAAATAGAAATTAATAACATAATTAATAAACAAGGCAATACTACATTTACTGAATGCACAAAACAAAAAATTCTCCGATACTGCAGATTCAGCAAATTAAATGATTCAGAAAATTATTACAGAGAGTTATTATTGCTATTTTATCCCTGGCGAATAGAGAATAATATAATTGGTACAAAAGATACATACTATGAAAGATATCTGGAATTACAAACAATTATTAATGCAAACCATATGGTTGGGATACCCAACACCCCCTCTCAACACAATCCCCAAGAATGGGAAGACGGAAACGGTTCTGAACTTTTGGAAGGCGGGAGGGAGTTACTCTCCCGGCCGTATTTATTAAAATATGAAACAAAAATTAAAACATTAAAATAACAGTTTCATATTATGTACAATTTCATTTACACATTACGATGTTCATGGCTAACCTTAACACATCTCTAACAAAGGTTCTCCTAGCCGATACTAAAACATCCTGAAAATACATTTCTCAAAATTGAAATTGTACATCCTAACATTACGGGCCAACGGCAAGGTCGTAACCGGTGTCAGATCCCTAATACCAGAACTCCCCCCTCACTTGTGAGTGGCGGGCGCACAGAGGACTGTACCTCTGTGCCAACTTCCAATTTCCCTTGTCTTGACGGGGGCCACTGTTTTACCCGACGCCATCTTAATGGTCGTCCGAGGACTCGTGTGAGGTGTCTAGAAGGTAGCGTAGACCCCCCTCCCACCCCACACTGCTTACCACATCTGCCGTCGCAGATATCCTGGCCCCGGGAAATTCCCAGGAGGGGCCCATAGCCCCTCCTCCCCAGGGAGGGGCCTTGACCGCCTTCCCTTTCGGCGTCCCCATCCTTAGAAGGGGACCGCCTCCCCGTTTGAGGGGCCACTGGCCGCCTCCCCCCGGGCGCTCCCATCCATAATGGGTGACGCCCCACCTCTAGGGATCTTCCAATTATTGCTCACCGATCATGACCTTACCGCCCTACCGAAAATAAATACGACATTTCTAAACTAAGAGAGAATAAAAGACAATTATACTGAGCAATTCAAAGTATAACTTCACTACACACTACATTTAACTCCGCTGTAATTACTTTGCCAAAATCCATGTAAAAAAGATCAACCATTTTATTACATATCAGAATTATCAACTTTATTCACATTAACCTGTAAAAGAAACAGTATCATGTCATTCGACTTTATTCAAAACAAATCGCTGTCATCAGGGGCTGGTGGGTGGGTCAAAATTGGCTCTTCGTTCCGTCTCGAGCTCACGTGCAACGGGGAGGTGCAGCTTCAGAGCACAGGAACAAGAGGATGCTTCCTTGGCTTGTTGCTCCTTTTATCCTTCTTCGGGCGGGCGTGGACCCTCCTCCAATCCGCCTCCGGGGCGTGGCCATCGGCGTAGGTGTCTAGGACAGCCCCCTCTTGGGCGGGAAAAGGCGCGCCCGGCTACGCCGCTTCGGGCATATCAGCCGAGACTCGCCTCCCGCCCAAAATGGCTTCCCGGGGGGATCGGGGTACTCCACCATACGTTCGGGGGGACCGAGCGGTCGCCCCTTTCCATATGGTTGGGATACCCGACACCCCCTCTCAACACAATCCCCAAGAATGGGAAGACGGAAACGGTTCTGAACTTTTGGAAGGCGGGAGGGAGTTACCCTCCCGGCCGTATTTATTAAAATATGAAACAAAAATTAAAACATTAAAATAACAGTTTCATATTATGTACAATTTCATTTACACATTACGATGTTCATGGCTAACCTTAACACATCTCTAACAAAGGTTCTCATAGCCGATACTAAAAAATCCTGAAAATACATTTCTCAAAATTGAAATTGTACATCCTAACATTACGGGCCAACGGCAAGGTCGTAACCGGTGTCAGATCCCTAATACCAGAACTCCCCCCTCACTTGTGAGTGGCGGGCGCACAGAGGACTGCACCTCTGTGCCAACTTCCAATTTCCCTTGTCTTAACGGGGGCCCCTGTTTTACTCGACGCCATCTTAATGGTCGTCCGAGGACTCGTGTGAGGTGTCTAGAAGGTAGTGTAGACCCCCCTCCCACCCCACACTGCTTACCACATCTGCCGTCGCAGATATCCTGGCCCCGGGAAATTCCCAGGAGGGGCCCATAGCCCCTCCTCCCCAGGGAGGGGCCTTGACCGCCTTCCCTTTCGGCGTCCCCATCCTTAGAAGGGGACCGCCTCCCCGTTTGAGGGGCCAATGGCCGCCTCCCCCCGGGCGCTCCCATCCATAATGGGTGGCGCCCCACCTCTAGGGATCTTCCAATTATTGCTCACCGATCACGACCTTACCGCCACAGGCCGGATAGTTGACCGGCTATCCGGCCCCCCACAAAACTCCTACCTAAAGGTCATGGCTGCACAAACTCTTTAACCAGGCTACGAAGTCTCCTATGAGTAAAGCATTCCCCTCCCGGGACAAATGGACCCCATCCTCCAGGTACATATGGTCCCCCCTGATACATCCATGAGGAATAGAATGCAATGTACATGTACGAAACAATCTACCAAGTTTGTTATTCACCTTCTTCACCGAGTGATTCAAAGCTGACACAGAAATAGCCCCCCGCCACACCTTCCGTGGAATCATGTGGGACCATGCAATCGTGCACCCTGGAACCCTTCTCGCCAACCAACTTACAGTGGATAGTATCAATTCGAGAAGTACTCGTCGACCCGTGGTCACCAAATCATTGCCCCCAAGATGCACTATGATTACAGATGGCGGTGACCTTGTCCGCCCTAACAAACCCTCCATAAAAGTTTGAAACTGGTCAATACAGAGCCCGCCCCTTCCGTAGAAGGTCACCCTGTACCCGTATTCCCCAGCCATGTGAATCATGTCACCTGCTTTGAATACGTCTGCGGCGCGCCTCACGTATGAGTGGCCGACGACCCACACCACTCTTGCCTCAGCCGGTGATCTTTGACCGCTGGTCCCCAGGTGTCGGGTCACTTGCACAGTCCGCCCCAGCAAAGCCTGCTCGGGAAAATGAAAACCAAACAGAAAACAAGAAGCGTGAGTGCATGACACTAGCTTCACAACATGTGCAACCGCACATACCTCTTATAACAATTCGAGGACCAGGGCCCCAACTGTTTCACTTTATCTACACTCAAACCCCTGGCTGTAGCCTCTGTAGCAGCACCTATCCGGAATGAGTGTGTCCCAAAATTGCTCGGATTCAAGCCCGCTGCCGCGATTGCCATCGATAACACCCGCTGGAACTGAAACCTGGTCAGTGGGGTGGCGTCGGTGTGCCTCAGCAAGGTTCCCCCCCATGATGCCGCCCTCTGCGCTAAATACTCCTCCACGCATTTTACCGGGCACATGGGAGACCCTGGAATCCGCTGGACTACCACACTGTCCCCGATCGCTCCCTGATCGGTCTTGGAACTGACAATTGAAACCACCATTGTCTCCCCCTTAATTTGGATGTGCTCTCGACACAGACCTCCCCCTGTATCCTGCTTGTTCCGCGCTACCAGTTCGCTTACCCGCATAGCCCCATGGAATGCTAATGCAAAAGCGGCCCGGAATAGCACCGTCTCTGTTTGAGATGAACATGTCGCCGGAAGTACGGACAGCAACAAGGACAACCTTTCTAAACCTATCGGGTGCCTCTCATCCACTCTGGGACCCTCAAGGCGTTGCCACCCTCGCAGCGCCTTTTGTACCAAAAAGGACGATGTGGGGTCCTGAATGCCATGAGCCCTTGCCATAAAAGAAATGGCGGCCCGGTGTCTATTGGCCGTAGCCACTGACTTGCCTGCCTGATGTAAAGATACCAGAAATTTCAGGACATACTCCTCCTGCCCCCAGTGCTCCCCCCTAGCTGAACCCAAAAAGGACCAATAAGAACGGAACGCCCCTTCATATGCCTTCCTTGTCCTGGGTGCTAGACTCTCTCCCACGAGGTTTTGTAATCCGGGGCACCGAGAGACCAGAGAGCTTCGGGAAATGGTGCCGCCACCGAGTCCGCTGAGGGCAGAAAACCCCGGAAGGCCTGCATATGGGAACGAGAGAGCGCATCAGCTGCCTGATTTAGTACCCCTGGCACGTGTCTTGCCCTAAAGTGGACGTTTAGTCTCATACAAAGCAGGACAATTTCCTTCAGTAATCTCAAAATCCATTTGCAGCGTGCTGCCTGACTATTGATACACTCAACCACGGTCATATTATCAGACCAGAACACCACAGAGCGATCACGAAACCCCTCTGGCCAGGTTTCCAAGGCCACCAGAATGGGGAACAGCTCCAGAAACCCAATGTTACTAGTGAGTCCATTATCGTGCCACCACTCCGGCCAGGTTCGTGCCGACCATTGATTGCCGAATATGGCGCCAAAACCTACACTCCCCGCCGAGTCGGTCCACAACCCCAGTTCTTCCGAGGACACTGGCGGGTCGGTCCATACCACACGACCGTTGAAATCCGCCAGAAATGCCAACCATATGAGCATATCCTGGCGAACCTCTGTTGACAGTCTTGTGCGATGGTGCCCTTCCTTGAGGCCCACCATGGCCTGTGCGATAGAACGGGAGAAGGGGCGAGCCATTGGTATTACTCTCAGGGCAAAGTTAAGCTGACCCACAACCTGTTGTAACTGATGGAGAGATGCCTTTCTCTCGCCGAGACATGTTTTTAGCGAGGCCCTGAACTTCATAACCTTCTCTTCGGGCAAGCGGAAGCACCCCTCTACAGAATCGAGCTCAATTCCGAGAAACTCGAGTGTAGTAGATGGCCCTACCATCTTACCGGGTGCCAGCGGCACGCCAAATTCCTCCATCAGATTACAGAATTCCCCCAAAGCCTGTGCACATTCCATGCCCCCGGCTGCCCCCAGAAACAGAAAATCATCAAGATAATGCATAACATGTGTAAAGCCCGTGACTCTTGTGAACGCCCATTGCAAAAAAGTACTGAATTTCTCAAAATACGCACAGGAGATGGAGCAACCCATTGGCATACATTTATCCATGTAAAAGCGTCCCTGAAACATAAAACCTAGGAGACGCTGATCATCGGGGTGTACCGGGAGCAACCGGAACCCTGACTCGATATCAGATTTAGCCATCAGCGCTCCGGGCCCTAGGCAATTCAACATGGCGACGGCCTCATCAAAGGATGCGTACCGCACCGAACAAACTCCTGGGTCAATCGCATCGTTCACCGAAAGGCCCCTAGGAGCTGACAAATTATGTATTAACCTGAACTCCCCTGGGTCCTTTTTGGGAACCACTCCCAAAGGTGAACAAACAAAATTTCCAACTGGTGGTATGTCATATGGTCCAGCAACCCGACCTCGGGCCACTTCCTTACCAATCTTTGCCTGTACCACCGCCATATTCTGTTGAACCGATAGTTGGTTCTTACATTGTGCGTCCCCCCGAAAATCCCCCGCCGGGATGCGGAAACCATATGAGAAACCGTCTCGCAACACCCCGGCGGAGATATGATCAGGGTATTCGTTCAGCCAAGGGATCAATGCCATGATATCAACCGGGGTAGGTAATGGCGCCCCTCGGTCTATTTTAGACCTGTTTGGCGCCCCCTCTACCTCCCGTATCACCAGTCTTGGCTCTGCACGTACTCTCGGGGTGTGAGGACTGTCCGCACCCTGCACACTCATGCCTGAACCTGCACGATCCCTGTGGCCTAGAACACTTGCCTCTGTTAAAGCTCCAGCAGACCCCTTTCTTACCCGGGTTGCCATTATTCTTTGTGTTCTGATCGCTGCTTGAACCCGCCCGAAAGGGGGTCCCCAAAAGAATGGCGGGAGGGCTCCACCCCGTTCCCGCCTAAAAATGGCGACTTCGCTGTGCACGACTTCTCAATTTTCTGCCAGGAAATGGAGTCGAAACAATCCCACGTCAGAGATGAGTCGTACTCTTTGGACTTACGAAATATGCTATCGTAACAACACCATTGATTGCCCCCGTATGATTCATAAAAGTCCATGATACGTGTCTGATAAACGGCTAACTCCACCACTAATTCGGGCCTACGTTCCCCCATAATTGCAGTGAACATTCCAAACGCTCTGGCCCAATTAGAGATCGTTTCATCTACTCTGAAACCCGCCATCTTTGCGCGCCATACACTAGGGTGCAAAAACTCTTTCTGGTTTTTTACATGCTCAATCTCATAGTGATCGGTCAACAGGGAAAACATGTTCACATATTTAATCGCCCAAATCCTCTCTTTCACCTCGATCGGGATATGTTGAACGACTTTTTCCCTTCTTGAGGGTACCGATCCCTCCCCCGCCATCGGCAATGGCTGCTTACCTGAACCGGTAGCTGTGACCGTTGTCGCTGCCGAACCAACGCCCGATACTGGTTGTTCAACGGGAGCCTGCGGGGACACAAGGGGACACGGTGCCTTCGCAGCATCTTTCGATTGCCGCAACTGCTTCATTATCGACCTGGCTTCTTCAGCCGTGGCCCCCTCATTCCCTCTGCCCAACCATGCCGCCAACTGGGCAGCCAGCTCGGGCGGCATATCCTCCTCGTTCACAGGAGTGACCACCACAGGGATTGGTTGTCCCGCGTTCGGGACCGGAACTGGGGCCTCGATCGGGGTGACCGGGTCCGCTGGAGGGGATTCGGGAACCGGGGCCTCCCCACCCGATGCCCCCTTCTTGGCCCTTCTACCTCTCCCGTTAGGGACCACTCCCGGCAATGCTGGTCCGATGACTTTCTTTGGTCCACCCGCACCGTTCATTGCCGCCATCTGCTTTTTCATGTCCGCCATGTCCTTCACCAGCATATGAAGCATCTGTTCGGTTCCGATCCTCTTTCCGACCTTCTTGCCAGGCATCGTCCAAGGGAAATCCGCGAGGTCCTAGGTCAGGAAGCTTCGAACTCGCTGAAAGAAGAAACACAAAATTAAATTCTCAAAATTGGCTCTTCGTTCCGTCTCGAGCTCACGTGCAACGGGGAGGTGCAGCTTCAGAGCACAGGAACAAGAGGATGCTTCCTTGGCTTGTTGCTCCTTTTATCCTTCTTCGGGCGGGCGTGGACCCTCCTCCAATCCACCTCTGGGGCGTGGCCATCGGCGTAGGTGTCTAGGACAGCCCCCTCTTGGGCGGGAAAAGGCGCGCCCCGGCTACGCCGCTTCGGGCATACCAGCCGAGACTCGCCTCCCGCCCAAAATGGCTTCCCGGGGGGATCGGGGTACTCCACCATACGTTCGGGGGGACCGAGCGGTCGCCCCTTTCCATTATATATATAATAAACAAAATGAAATACTTTGCACAAGTAATATATCAACAGAAAATAATGCAAACCTTACACCACCATTATCACCTGTAATAAATAACCAAGATGATTTACATGATGACAATGACCTATATCATCAAGAATTACAGTATGACATATCTTTGGATTTGGGAATTAGAAGTACTACAGAAGAAGAAGCATTAATAAATAATATGTTACCACAAGACAAATAGAATGAACTAATGCTAAATTTAACATTAGAACAACTAAACTTCATTTATCACCATCTAAATGCAATTAAAACACAAAAACTACCTTTTTATACTTTTTGTAATGGAGGTGCAGGAGTAGGAAAAAGCTTCCTTATAACAGCACTACATCAAACATTATTACGCTACTACAATACTAAAGCCGGAAAAAACCAAGAAATTGTTCATATACTACTAACAGCACCAACAGGTAAAGCAGCACATAATATACAAGGAGAAACACTACACAGTACTTTCAAAATACCAGTATCCCAAACATTAACATATAAACAACTAACTCATGAAAACAGGAGCATACTTCAAAGTAAGCTTATGCATTTAAAAGTATTAATAATAGATGAAATATCAATGGTAGGTGCAAATATGTTTAATTTCATACACAATAGATTGCAAGGAATAAAAGCTTCTAACCAACCATTTGGAGGGATATCAATATTAACAATTGGAGATTTCTATCAATTAAAGCCTGTATTTGATACATACATATTTGACAATTCAAAACATTTGTATGGCCCATTAAGCACTAACTTGTGGAAAAAACATTTTCAATTATATGAACTTACAAAAATAATGAGACAACTAAATGACATGCCATTTGCAGAAATGCTCAACAGATTAAGAGTAGGCAAACACACAAAAACCGATATCACAAAGATCAAATCACGAGAAATAGAACCTCCACAAAGTATTAAAAAATGTATACCATATATAATGGGTACTAACAGAGAAGTGAATGAAATAAATAACACAGTATTATCACAACATATGCAATATCATGCAGTTTATACCACATTAGCAATAGACACAGTTGCTTCAGACCTAAGTCAAGAAGTTAAAGAAAAAATATTAAAGCAATTACCAGCAGACTCTACAAAAACAATGGGATTAGCAAGCATACTACATATTGCAATTAAACTTCGATATGATTTAACTGCAAATCTTGCTGTCAATGATAGATTAACAAATGGAGCTACAGGAACCGTAGAATATGTTGATTGTACAAATAACATACCTATTATAGTATGGATACATTTTGATAAAAACAATATTGGTAAAAGTACTAGACAACAAAACAAACATTTATACCATGCTAATATATCACATGAATGGACACCAATATTGCCTATAGCAAGAAACTTTCAATACACTAAAAAATGTTTAACTATAATACGTAAGCAATTTCCATTACGGCAATCATCAGCATGAACAATTCATAGAACACAAGGTGAAACAATTGAACCACTTTATATACACTTTAATAATACCAAAACACATCACCTACACTATGTAGCTATTAGTAGAGCAAAATCATTACAAAATATATATATAAAAAACTTTGATGAAAAAAAAATTGCAATACACCCAAAGGTCTATGAAGAAATGTTCCGATTAAAAACATATATGTCACTACAAATATCCATAACTCAAATATCACAATTTAAAAACAATGTTACTGTTATTGTACAAAATATACGCTCACTACAAAAAAAAATCAATACATATTAGCTGACAGTAACATATTAAATGCTGATATTTTATGTTTCACAGAAATAAATACAACACATAAACCAAGTACAGATGCATTTATAATTCCAAATAACAATATGCTAATATTTGATAAATACCATAACAAACAAACAAACCATAGTATTATAGTATATTATAAAACAAACCACAAAATACAACCAGTATTTACAACAGAAAAACAAATTGACATCTTGCAATTTACAAAAGAAATACAAAACAATGACTACCTATTTGTAATAATCTACAAGCCACCAAAGGTAAGCATTCAAATACTATTACAAATACTAACAACAATATTAAACAACTATCCAAATCATAAATATATTATAATGGGTGATTTCAATGTTGATTTACAAAAAACAACACACAATACAAATGTATTATTACATGTTGACAAACTTTAACTGTGTTCAAATAATAAACACACTTACAACAGATTACAATTCTATATTAGATCATATATTTACAAATGCAAACATAGAACATTATGGAACTTTAGAGTCATATTACAGTGATCATAAACCAATTTGGACAGCTATTTGATTTATAAGCATTAAAGTACAGTTATAATATGTGTCAAATTTACAATTATGGTACCATATTAAAATAATTGCATTTTTTTTACAGATGATTTCTATTCAAGATTTAAAGGACAGCAAACAAGACGAAAGTAAGCCATACCAAAAGGCAATTCTTGTAAACATCATTCACTGTACAGGAAAAACGTACTATTGCAATGCTAAGCAAGAGAATAAAGTAATGTACCATATGGCATTAGCAGATCAAACATCATCTTTAAAAGCTACTTGCTATAATGAAGACTACTATGCTCAAACCAAAGAAGGATATGCCATGCTAATTCGCAATTACCTTATGAAAAATGATACTATTATTATCACAAAACAAACTAAGATTTCAAGAATGCCAACAATTGAAATACCTGCAGAAATAAATCAAAAAGCAATTAATATTTTGCAACCACCACCTCCACCAGTGTCTCCAATAAAGACAGTGAGAGAAGTGAGTGTAAAAACACTCCTAAGCGTCTCCGGAACAATAATTGAGGTAAGCTATTTTTTTATACCTATCATATTTACTACTGCATTATCTGACGTACCAAAAAAGGTACACATTTAAAAAGTTAACAATTGCATGTTACTGAAATGCACCTATGTTCAAATAAAAAAGTGTATTACAGTTCTAAAATGTTTTAAAGCACAAAAATTGAGTAATTGCCTAACAAACTTTCAACCTATGCTGTTCCTTATGATTAATGTCTATGTTACTATGTAAAATTATGTTAAATTAATATTGCTACTCTCCAAAAACAAATAACAAGTAAGTAATCTACAACTTATAAATATACACAAACTGCACAACATATGCAAAGACATATTGCATTTACCAAGGGTACTAAAGAAAAAAATAATGCAACCATTATGCATTTGATTATCATACAACAAATGTATGCACCATTTAATAACAGGTAAGTAATGTAAATACTATACTATATTAGTGCCAGAGTATTCACAATAAGCAAACATATATACAAAAAACAAAATAATACATGCATATTATATATATATCACAACAAAAGTGTGCAACATTTAATAGCAGGTAAGTAGTATAAAACTATACTACACTATCTACAAACGTATGAGACCAATGACAATGAAGAACACACTTAGTATACCCAACACCCTATCAAAAAACAGTACCACCCACCATAGAACGGGTGTTCCAACAAATAAATGAAGTTGTACCCACCATAGTAACAAGCACTACCTCTACTTTTAGCATTGTGACATGCAGTAAACTCTGCATACCTACCACAATGCTAAAAGTACTATTAATGCATTGACATATGCAAAGCAGCACACACAACACTAATTGCCACTTTTGCAAAGAATACAACGTACTCATATTCCACCTTTATCTCACAAATCAATACTATAACTGATATACAATATGAGCAAGCAACTTTACAAGGTAAGTAAACTAATATTTGAATTATTAGCATATCCTCTTCATAGCCATGGCATTCTATAACAACAACTTGCAGCTACCAAATGCAATAACTAAAGATTGTAAGTTTGAACAACTCTTGTTACAAAAAGAAAGTAACACAATATCAAAAAAATAACAATTATAACAAACAAATAAATATCTGAAAAACAGTTAAATTGTTTGCAAGAACTGTCATGTCAACACTAATCATATTTCAAATTAACCACATGGCTGCTGGCCGTTTCCCCCCCCCCCCGTGCTGGAAAATGCCATTTTAGTGGCACCATGACGAGCTCAGCTCATCATCAGCACACGACACCCGTGGGTGATGACGAGCTGAGCTCGTCATCAGCATCGAAAGGGTTAAGCAAAAACCAGCACAATCCCTGTGACTAAATAAAAATTATATAACGAACATATGTTACTTTACAGGAAGAACAAACCAAAAATATATTTGTTGGAGGACAAGAAACACAATTGAAAAGTATCACTGTTAAAGATACAACGGACTCTGTGAAAATTACTCTATGGAGAGAGGCAGCTGACTTCCCAATAGAAATTGGACAATATGTACATTTATCGCACCTAACAGTGCATGAATTTAACAAAGAAAAGATTTTGAACACAACTCGACATACAAAAATACAGGTAAGTAAAATTTACATTACGATTAATAGTTAGCTAATATGAGTAATTAAATAAATACTAAAACAGTATCTTTGCAGGTAGTAAAACCACCACAAGAAAACCTTGACATAACTATTTATGGATTAGACAACGTACATCAAGAAACAAGCATTGCAACAGTACAAGTAAATGGAACAGAACAGTTCCAATCCATGGAAATACACAATATTTCATTAATGGACTTTTTACATATAAGCTATGATGTAGAAGACTTAGCTGATGCATTAATGAAATATCTACCATTATCTGTAAAGATAACATTTTGTAATGAATTTATAACAAACATCATTGAAAATATATAATGTCATGCAATTATACAAACTTTAACAAATGTTGCCTACTAAAAATAGAATTGATGTTTACAATGTTACTTTACACAAGTTTTAATAACACAACATATATATATATATTGTTTGATACTGTTTGATACAAAACTAGATTACAAAATTACTTTTGATTGCAAATCACTGTTAGAAATGCTTTTATTATAATTACTGTGTGGGAATTACTGGAAATGTTGCCTACTAAAAATAGAATTAATGTTTATAATGTTACTTTGCACAAGTTTTAAAAAGACAACAAATATATATATTGTTTGGTAGTGTTTGATACAGAACTAGATTACAAAATTACTTTTAATTGCTAATCACTGTTTGAAATGCTTTTATTATAATTACTGTGTGGGAATTACTGTACAAATCTTGAGTTATTTTTGTGTACCCTATATAGTAATACATTTGCTTACATTTACTAAGTGTAACATATACAACGTTGGTTCACTACTAAGTTTTAAAAAATTGCATGTTAGTAATCATTTACATTTTCTACATTTACAATTAATAAAAAAACATAACAAAAATTTGAGTTTATATCAAAAATGTTTATAATATAAAAAACTAGTTTACCTATGCATTCTGCTGGTGCACCTTTTCTAATCATGTGCAATTTGCAAATTGAATGCCACTATTACTTTTACTAACGTCTGTCATGTCCACTGATTTACTTAAAGCTCTTACCTAATGTTACTCCACCTAGCACCTCCTTTCACACTGCATTTTTCTGCCACACGCCTCCATGCCATAACAATACTTATCTACCAGTTACTGTTAATATATCAACATACTATTTCTAAAATAGTACAGATACTGTATATAAATTATTTATATGTTACCTCCAACATAGGTTTACAACTATAATACTACTACATATATCTCTAGTACTACTATTATATAAACACCAACTATACTACATCCAAAATTTACAAGTTAATCAAAGTCAGTGTATACAAGGTATTCTTTTAATAAGTTGTTATTTGTTTCTCACTATACTCTGTCTTCACTATATGAACTAAAAAATAGAAGTTACCATGTCGCTTTGTGTTTAGCTATATATTTGATATTAACTTGTCATTAACTACTTTTGTACCTCACACTGGCTCTATGTCCAGTAAATAGCAGGACTGCAATTGTATACATGCTGCCTCGAAGACACCCTTAATACTTTCACTCAAGTTCACTTCTCTACATAATGGTAATGTACTTGACTGCTAAATTAAAGCAATAACTCACACCTACTAAGGTAAGTTATACTATGTTATAAAGTTATGTGTCAATACTGTAAATTACTAAAAAGTTAATTGTACATTAATACTCATGCACCTCCTGCCATCAAAATGCAACTACACCATACTTGCTGGGGGTATACTCCCTGGAAACATTCCCCCCACACTTTTTAATAACAATAAACTTTAAGCAAGTTATCTCTCTTTGCTATGGTTATTGTTGTATGAAAGTGTGTGGGACCTTCATCTTTACTACTGTAGATACACTTCCACCTCTACCAAAAAATCATTAACAAAATGCTCAATCTATATCTGCAGTATACAACATTAATTTTAGACCATCTGTAACTAGCACAAAAGAGAGTTCACCCACAACACCTAGTTAACTTAACTATTTACTTAATACCATTTACTCTACTCAGCATCCTAATGCACAGTGTTTATAACATTATAAAATACTATTTACGCTTTGCAAGTTTAACAAAGTATGTGTATTCAAAGTATAATTCTACTTGTATGTTATTTATTCCTCACTGCAACCTGTCTTTACTATATCAGCTATAAAATGGCAGTTACCATGTCACTATCTTTAGCTTTATAACTGATACTAGCTTGTCATTACCTGCTCTTTTACCTTAGTCTGACTCTATCAACAATTTAATACAACAACTAAAATTTTAAACCTGCTACCTAAAATTATTTCTTGAATACTTTCACCCAAGTTCCCTTCTCTGCCTAATGTTTCCCACCTTAAATGATACACTAAAGCCATAACTGACACCTTGGACATACTTCCATACTGCCTCTCTCTACCACCTACCTACTTGCCCTAACAATACTTATCTCCCATTTACTATTAATGTATCAACATACTATTGCTAAAACTGCATAGAAAATGTATATAATATAGTTATATACTACCTCCATCATAGGTTTACAACTATAATACTACTACATATCTCTATAGTATTGTACTGTAATATAAACACCTGCTAGACTACATGCGAAGTTTACAAGTTAATCAAACTCAGTGTATTGAAGGTATTCTTTTAGTTAATTATAAGTGTTTCTCACTACACCCTGTCACCTATATGAACTAAAAATAGAAGTTACCATGTCACTTTATGTTTACCTACATCATTGATACTAACCTGTCTTGTACCTCACACTTGCTCTATGTTCATTTTATTGGCAGGATTGCAATTGTATACATACTGCCTCAAGTATATGCTTAATACTTTGACCCAAGTTCCCTTCTCTGCATGATTACTGAACTTGACTGCTAAATTAAAGCCATAAGTCACACCTATTAAGGTAAGTTTTGCTATGTTATAAAGTTATGTGTCACTAATGTGAATTATTGAAAAGTAGTTATTGTCCAATAATTTCCATGCACCTCCTGCCTGAGATGCACCTACATCATACTTGCTGGGGGAGAGTGGTATACTCCCTGGAAAAATCCCCCCCACACTTTTTAATAACAGTAAGCTTTGAGCAAGTTATCTCTTCTTGCTAAGGTTATTGTCATAATTAAGTGTGTGGGACCTGCATCTTTACTACCATGGATAAACATCCACCACTACAAAGAAAATCATTAACAAAATGCTAAATCGATTACTGCAGTACAGCTTAATTTTAGACCATCTGTAACTAGCACAAAAGAGAGTTTCAGCCATAACAACTAGGTTACTTAACTATTTACTTAATACCATTAACTCTACACAGCATCATAATGCACAGTGTTTAGAACATCGTAAGTACTTTTTACCATTTACAAGTTAAAACAAAGTATGTATATTAATGAATTGCTTTAGTTGTGTGTTACTTGTTACTCGCTAAACTATGTCTACTTTATCAGCTGAAAATAGAACTTACCATGTCAATATGTTTAGCTCTATAACTGATACTAGCTTGCCATTACCTGTTATTTCACTTCAGTCTTGCTCTATCAACAATGTAATACAAGGACTAAAATTGTAAACTTACTAACTCACACAATTCCTAAAAACTTAGACCCAAGTTCCCATCTCTGACTAATGTTTCCCAACTTGAATAATACCATAAAGACATAACTCACACCTGCAAATTCTTCCAACACTGCCTTTCTCTGCCTCCTGCCTCCTTGCCCTAAAAATACTTAACTCCCATTTACTGTTAATGTATGAACATACTATTTCTAAAATAGCATATAAAGGTATATAATAAATGTATATGCTACCTCCATCAAAAGTAAACAACTATAATACTAATACATATCTCTCAAGTATTGTACTTATATAAACACCTACTGTACTACATCTAAAGTTTGCAAGTTAATCAAACTCAGTGTATTGAAGGTATTCTTTAAGTTGTATATTATTTGTTTCTTGCTGCACCATGTCTTTGCTTTTACAGCTGGAAATGGAAGTTACCATATCACTATTTGTACTGCTATAACTGATAATAGCTTGTCATTACCTGCTCGTTAACCTCAGACTACCTCTATCAACAAATTAATTCAATGATTAAAATTATAAACTTACTACCTCAGACAATACCTTAATAATTTAACTCAAATTCCCTTCACTGCCTAATGTTTCTCAACTTGAATGCTACCATAGAGCCATAACTCATAACTAGGACCTCCTTTACACTGCCTTTCTCTGCCTACTGCCTTCTTGCCCTAACAATATTTATCTCCCAGTTACTGTTTGTGTATCAACATACTATTTCTGAAATATACAGATACTGTATATAATTTGTTTATATGCTACCTCCACCATACGTTTACAATATGGCCGGGATACCCGTCACCCCCTCCCAACACAATCCCCAATGATGGGAAGACGGACACAGTTCTTGACTTTTGGAAGGCGGGAGGGAGTTACCCTCCCGGCCGTATTTATTAAAATATGAAACAAAATTAAAACATTAAAATAACAGTTTCATATCATGTACAATTTCATTTTCACATTACGATGTTTATTGGCTAACCTTAACACAGCTCTAATACAAAGGTTCTCCTAGCCGATTCTAAATATCCTGCAAATGCATATACTCAAAATTAAATTGTACATCCTAACATTACGGGCCAATGGCAAGGTCGTAACCGGTGTCAGATCCCTAATACCAGAACTCCCCCCTCACTTGTGAGGGGCGGCCGCACAGGGACTGTACCTCTGTGCCAACTTCCAATTTCCCTTGTCTTAATCGGGGGCCCCATATTTACTCGACGCCATCTTAGTGGTCGTCCGAGGACTCGTGTGAGGTGTCTAGAAGGTAGCGTAGACCCCCCTCCCACCCCACACTGCTTACCACATCCGCCGTCGCGGATGTCCTGGCCCCGGGAAATTCCCAGGAGGGGCCCGTAGCCCCTCCTCCCCAGTGAGGGGTCTTGACCGCCTTCCCTTTCGGCGGCCCCATCCTTAGAGGGGTACCACCTCCCCGTGTGAGGGGCCAATGGCCGCCTCCCCCGGGGCGCTCCCATCCATAATGGGTGGCGCCCCACCTCTAGGGATCTTCCAATTACTGCTCACCGATCATGACCTTACCGCCCGACCAAAATAAATACGACAGTTTGAACCTAATGAGGACGGAATAAACGGTTTAGACTGGATATTACACTATCACCTTTATTTACATAAGTCACACATCATCAACTAGGCTATGATACTTCACCTAAGAACAAGCTAAAATAGCAACCATTTTTATTATCCTCAAAACAGACAATCCAGACTTTATTAAACAACCTGAAAAGAGATAATATCACCGTTAATCAACTTTATTGCAGTACTACTTGTTGCCATAAGGGGCTGGTGGGTGGGTCAAAATTGGCTCCTTGTTCCGTCTCGGGCTCACGTGCAACGATGAGGTGCAGCTTCCAAGCACAGGAACAAGAGGATGCTTCCTTAGCTTGTTGCTCTTTTATTCTTCCTCAGGAGGGCGTGTACCCTCCTCCGATCCGCCTACGGGGCGTGGCCAACGGTGTAGGTGTCTAGGACAACCCCTCTTGGGCGGGAAAAGGCGCGCCCTGGCTACGCCGCTTCGGGCATACCAGCCGGGACACGCCCCCCGCCCAAAATGGTTTCCCGGGGAGGTCAGGGCACCCGACCATACGTTCGGGGGGACCGAGTGGTCGCCCCTTTCCATATGGCCGGGATATCCGTCACCCCCTCCCAACACAATCCCCAATGATGGGAAGACGGACACAGTTCTTGACTTTTGGAAGGCGGGAGGGAGTTACCCTCCCGGCCGTATTTATTAAAATATGAAACAAAATTAAAACATTAAAATAACAGTTTCATATCATGTACAATTTCATTTTCACATTACGATGTTTATTGGCTAACCTTAACACAGCTCTAATACAAAGGTTCTCCTAGCCGATTCTAAACATCCTGCAAATGCATATACTCAAAATTAAATTGTACATCCTAACATTACGGGCCAACGGCAAGGTCGTAACCGGTGTCAGATCCCTAATACCAGAACTCCCCCCTCACTTGTGAGGGGCGGCCGCACAGGGACTGTACCTCTGTGCCAACTTCCAATTTCCCTTGTCTTAATCGGGGGCCCCATATTTACTCGACGCCATCTTAGTGGTCGTCCGGGAATCGTGTGAGGTGTCTAGAAGGTAGCGTAGACCCCCCTCCCACCCCACACTGCTTACCACATCCGCCGTCGCGGATGTCCTGGCCCCGGGAAATTCCCAGGAGGGGCCCGTAGCCCCTCCTCCCCAGGGAGGGGTCTTGACCGCCTTCCCTTTCGGCGGCCCCATCCTTAGAGGGGTACCGCCTCCCCGTGTGAGGGGCCAATGGCCGCCTCCCCCCGGGCGCTCCCATCCATAATGGGTGGCGCCCCACCTCTAGGGATCTTCCAATTACTGCTCACCGATCATGACCTTACTGCCACAGGCCGGATAGTTGACCGGCTATCCGGACCCCCCACAAACTCCTACTAAAGGTCATGGCTACACAAACTCTTTAACCAAGCTAAGAAGTCTCCTATGAGTAAGACATTCCCCTCCCGGGACAAATGGACCCCATCCTCAAGATACATATGGTCCCCCCGAATACATCCATGTGGAATACAGTGCAACTGGCCTGAACGAAACAACCTACTAAGTTTGTTATTAACTTTCTTTACCGACTGATTCAAAGCTGACACAGAGAGGGCCCCCCACCACACCTTTCTAGGAATCATGTGTGACCATGCAATCGTGCACCCCGGAACTCTTCTCGCCAACCAACTCACTGTGGATAAAATGAACTCGAGAAGTACTCGTCGACCAATGGTTACCAAATCATTGCCCCCAAGATGTACTATGATTACAGACGGCGGTGACCTCGTCCGCCCTAGAAGTCCCTCCATAAAATTTCGAAACTGGTCAATACAGAGTCCGCCCCTTCCATGGAAGGTCACCCTGCACCCGTATTCCCCAGCCACGTGAATCATGTCACCTGCTTTGAATACGTCCGCGGCTCGCCTCACGTAGGAGTGGCTGACGACCCACACCACTCTTCCCTCAGCCGGTGATCTTTGACCGCTGGTCCCCAGGTGTCGGGTCAACTGCACAGTCCGCCCCGCAAAGCCTGCTCGTGAAACTGTAAACCAAACAGAAAACAAGAAGCGTGAGTGCATGACATTAGCTTCACAACATGTGCAACTGCACATACCTCTTATAACAATTCGAGGACCAACGCCCCAACTGTTTCACTTTTTCAACACTCAGACCCCTGGCTGTAGCCTCTGTAGCAGCCCCTATCCGGAAGGAATGGGTCCCGAAATCGCTCGGGTTCAAGCCCGCTGCCGCGATTGCCATTGTTAACACCCGCTGGAACTGAAACCTAGTCAGTGGGGTGGCGTCGGTGTGCCTCAGCAAGCTTTCCCCCCCATGTTACAGCCCTTTGCACTAAATACTCCTCCACGCATTTTACCAGGCACATGGGAGACCCTGGAATCCGCTGGACTACCACACAGTCCCCGATCGCCCCCTGATCGGTCTTGCACCTGGCTATTGAGACTACCATCGTCTCCCCCTTAATTTGAATGTGTTCTCGTATCCTGCTTGTTCCTTGCTACCAGTTCGCTCACCCACATAGCCCCATGGAATGCTAATGCAAAAGCGGCCCGGAACAGCACTGTCTCTGATTGAGATGAACATGTCGCAGGGAGTACGGAAATTAACAGAGACAACCGCTCTAGACCTATCGGGTGCCTCTCATCCACTCTACGACCCTCAAGGCGTTGCCACCCACGCAGAGCCTTCTTTACGAGAAAGGACGAAGTGGGGTCCTGGATGCCATGAGCCTGCGCCATGAAAGCAATGGCGGCCCTGTGCCTATTGGCTGTTGCCAGTGATCGGCCTGCCTGAGGTAGTGATACCAGAAATTTCAGTACATACTCCTCCTGCCCCCAATGCTCCCTCCTAGCTGAACCCAAAAATTCCCAATAGGAATGGAACGCCCCTTCATATGCCTTCCTTGTCCTGGGTGCTAGACTCTCTCCCACGAGGTTTTGTAATCCGGGGCACCGAGAGACCAGAGAGCTTCGGAAACTGGTGCCGCCACCAAGTCCGCTGAGGGCAGAAAACCCCGGAAGGCCTGCATGTGGGAACGAGAGAGTGCATCAGCCGCCTGGTTCAGTACCCCAGGCATGTGTCTTGCCCTAAAGTGGACGTTTAGTCTCATACATAGCAGGACAATTTCTTTCAGCAGTCTCAGAATCCATTTGCAGCATGCTGCCTGATTATTGATACATTCAACAACTGTCATATTATCAGACCAGAATACCACAGAGCGATCACGAAACCCATCTGGCCATGTTCTCAAGCCCACCAGAATGGGGAACAGCTCCAGAAACCCAATGTTACCTGTGAGCCCACTATCGTGCCACCACGCCGGCCATGTTCGTGCCGACCATTGATTACCAAAGATGGCGCCAAATCCCACACTCCCTGCCGAGTCGGTCCACAACCCCAGCTCCTCGGAGGAAGCTGGCGGTTTGTTCCACACGACGCGACCGTTGAAATCTGCCAGAAATGCCAGCCATATGCGCATATCCTGGCGAACCTCTGCTGACAGCCGTGTGCGGTGGTGCCCTTCCTTGAGGCCCACCATGGCTTGTGCGATAGAGCGAGAAAAGGGGCGAGCCATCGGTATCACTCTAAGGGCAAAGTTAAGCTGACCCATAGCTTGCTGCAACTGATGGAGAGTTACTTTTTTCTCGCCGAGGCACATTTCAAGTGAGGCTACAAATTTCATTACCTTTTCCTTGGGCAAACGGAAGCACCCCTCTACAGAATCGAGCTAAATTCCCAGAAACTCGAGTGTAGTAGACGGCCCTACCGTTTTGCCTGGTGCCAGTGGCACGCCAAAACATTTCATGAGATTACAGAATTCCTTCAAAGCCTGTGCACATTCCGTGTCCCCAGCTGCCCCCAGGAACAGAAAATCATCAAGGTAATGCATAACCTGCGTAAAGCCCGTGGCTCTGGTGAACGCCCATTGCAAAAAGGTACTGAACTACTCAAAATACGCACAAGAGATGGAGCAACCCATCGGCATACATTTATCCATGTAGTAGCGTCCTTGAAACACAAAACCTAAGAGACGCTGATCGTCTGGGTGTACCGGGAGCAACCGGAACGCTGACTCGATATCTGATTTAGCCATCAGCGCTCCGGGCCCCAGGCGATTCAACATGGCGACGGCCTCATCAAAGGATGCATACCACACCGAACAAACTCCTGGGTCAATTGCATCGTTCACCGAAAGACCCCTAGGAGCGGATAAATTATGGATTAACCTGAACTCACCCGGGTCCCTCTTGGGGACTACTCCCAACGGTGAACAGACAAAGTTAACAACAGGCGGGTTTTCATAGGGGCCCGCAACCCGACCTCGGGCCACCTCCTTTGAAATCTTTACCTGTACCACCGCCGTATTTTGTTGAACGGATAGTTGGTTCTTACACTGTGCTTCCCCCCTGAAATCCCCCGCTGGGATGCGGAAACCATATGAGAAACCGTCTCGCAACACCCCGGCAGAGACATGATCAGGGTATTCGTTCAGCCAAGGGATCATTGCCATGATATCAACAGGAGTAGGTAACGGTGCCCCTCGGTCGATGTCAGACCTGTTTGGCCCCCCCTCTACCTCCTGTATCACCATTCTTGGCTCTGCACGAACTCTCGGGGTGTGAAGACTGTCCGCACCCTGCACACTCATGCCTGAACCTGCATGTCCCTTGTGGCCTAGTGCACTTGCCCCTGTTAAAGCTCCAACAGACCCCTTTTCTACCCGAGTTCCTGTTACTCTTTGTGTGCTGATCACCGTTGGCGCCCGCCCGAAAGGGCGCCGCCATATAATGGCGGGAAGGCTCCGCCCCATTCCCGCCGAAAGAAGACGACTTCGTTGTGTTCGGCATAACCTGCTTCTGCCAAGAAATGGAGTCGAAACAATCCCACGTCAGAGATGAGTCGTGCTCTTTGGCCTTACGAAATTTGTTATCATAACCCATCCATTGATTGCCTTCATACGTTTCATAAAATTCCATTATACGTGTCTGGTAACATACTAATCCTGACAATACTTCAGGCCTACGTTCCCCCATGATTGCAGTAAACATTCCAAACGCTCTGGCCCAATTAGCGATCGTTTCGTCCACCTTGAAACCCGCCATTTTGGCACGCCATACACTCAGATGCAACAACTCCTTCTGATTTCTAACGTGTTCTATCTCATAGTGATCAGTCAACAGCGAAAACATGTTCACATATTTATCCGCCCAAATCCTTTCTTTCACATCCATCGGGATATGTTGGACCACTTTTTCCCTCCTTGAGGGTAACGATCCCTCCCCCGCCATTGGCAACGGCTGCTTACCCGAACCAGTAGCAGGATCTGTTGTTGCTGCTTTTCCCGCGCTCGACGCCGGTTGCTCCGAGGGATTCTGTGGGGAAACAAGAGGACAAGGCGCCTTTGCAGCATCTCTCGATTGCTGCAACTGCTTCATTATTAACCTGGCTTCCTCGGCCGTGTCTCCCGGTGCCACAGCACCCTCGCTGCTCTTGCCTAACCATGCTGCCAACTGGGCGGCCAGCTCGGGAGGCATGTCCCCTTCGTTAACGGGTGTAACTACCACAGGGATCGGCTGTCCCGCGTTCGGGCTCGGAACTGGGACCTCCTCCGGTCTGACCGGGCTCGCCGGAGGTGACTCGGGAACCGGGGCCTCCCCCCTGCCGCTCTATTCTTGGCCCTTTTACCTCTCCCGGCAGGGACTACTCCCGGCAATGCTGGCCCGATGACTTTCTTCGGTCTACCCGCACCATTCATTGCCGCCATCTGCTTCTTCATGTTCGCCATGTCCTTCACCAGCATGCGAAGCATTTGTTCGGTCCCAACCTTCTTTCCGACCTTTCCGCCAGGCATTGTTCACGGTTATTTGACTCGAGGTCCTGGATCCAGCGAATCACTGAAAGAAGAAACACAAAATTACAAGTTCTCAAAATTGGCTCCTTGTTCCGTCTTGGGCTCACGTGCAACGATGAGGTGCAGCTTCCAAGCACAGGAACAAGAGGATGCTTCCTTATCTTGTTGCTCTTTTATTCTTTCTCGGGAGGGCGTGTACCCTCCTCCGATCCGCCTACGGGGCGTGGCCAACGGTGTAGGTGTCTAGGACAACCCCTCTTGGGCGGGAAAAGGCGCGCCCCGGCTACGCCGCTTCGGGCATACCAGCTGGGACACACCCCCCGCCCAAAATGGTTTCCCGGGGAGGTCAGGGCACCCGACCATACGTTCGGGGGGACCGAGTGGTCGCCCCTTTCCACTATAATACTACTACATATATATTAGGTTGTACTATTATATAAACACCAGCTACACTACATTCAAAGTTTACAAGTTCATAAAACTCAGTGTATTGAAGGTATTCTATTAGTTAATTTTTTATGTTTCTCACTAAACTCTGTCTTCGCTTTATAAACTGAAAATAGAAGTTACCATATACTTTGTATTTAACTATATATTTAACACTAACTTGTTAATTGTGTGTTTGAAAATGGCACTTTTAAAAAGTAGGAATTTTCTTTTCATTAACTACTCTTGTACCTCACGCTTGCTCTATGTCCACTTTAATAGCAGGATTGCGATTGTATACATGCTGCCTCAAAGATATCCTTAATACTTTGACCCAAGTTCCCTTCTCTACATGATGGTACTCAACTTGACTGCTAGATTAAAACCATGACTCACACCTAGTAAGGTAAGTTATGCTATCTTATAAAGTTATGTGTCAATACTGAATATTACTAAAAAGTTTAATGTAAATAAATGCAGAAAAATCATTACAAAATACAGTATACAAAAACTATGCCAAGCAATACCAAAAACTCTAACTTAAATACTACGAGACCTATTGCATTGCAAATGCTTGTTTTATAACAGTGGTCGGTAATCTATTAAAGGCATATGTGACCTTGGTGGCAGCAGTGCCCTTTAATTCTAATCACACAAAAATTAGAATCTAAAAGTATAAGCATTGACAAATTCAAATAAAATGGCCTTTCTATAGATAGATGAGTTTGTATGTGATGGTTTGTGGTTATGTAAATTGGTGAACATGTGAATGTGCAAATGAGCTCATTGATGAATAGATAAATAGATTGGTCAGGCACACATGGATGAATTGGTGGGTGGCTGTCTGGATGGATGGGTGATTGAGGGCATTGGTAGCAGAATTAACTTTATGGTGGATGAATGATCAGGTGAGTCAAAGATAGACGAGTGGGAATACCATGTATAGATGCTTGAGGAAGAGCATGGATTGAAGAGTGGGTGAAAAGGTGAATGTATAGGTTTCTTGTCTAGGTGGGTGGATGAATGGGTGAGTGAGTGAAACAAGCATTTGCAATTCAATAGCCTTTGAATTCACGAGAATTTGAGCTATTTACGTTGTAAATGGCAATGCCTTTTATTTATGTGTTTTGAAAACCTGCAAGCGGTGCACACACATGCACTTTGTACATATAGTCAATCTGTGAGTTTCACCATTCATAAGGTCTGTTTTAACACCTTGGCTGCTATGGCTTTTCCCCTCCTGTGCTGGGAGGCTTTGAACTCTATTGTTTCATGACGAGCTCAGCTCGTCATAAGCACAGCTCCACCGTGCTTCATGACGAGCTGAGCTCGTCATGAGCATTGAAGGGGTTAATGATCATTTTCCGCTATATCTTCAATCAGAGAATGTCTAACAAATCATGTCCAATAAATTATGTTAAAAACAAGGGTCTATTGCGGAAGTGGTCCACCACAAATCCTAATTCTGTTCTACAAAAGATCATGACAATTAACATGAATCAAGTTTTAGAGTGTCTGAAAGATAGTATAAACCCCCATCTATGCTCACATCCTTCGCGGCAATAAGTGAGACTGCCTTAATTAGTGACCCAAAAATAAGATCTCAAAGGCAAAGTAGGTGGTTTAATAGTGACTGTTCACATTCCCATAATAAACTACTTAAGGCATTGAAGAAAAAACCTTGAGTCAGATTGGAAGCAAAACAGGCAACATTTGAGTATAAACAGGCATTAGGGAGATGCAAATTAGACATAAGAAAAGAAGCCTAGGAACAACTCTATGTAACTTGTCAGAGTAAAGATACCAGACTTTTCTGGAAAAACGTTAATTATGATTTCTTTAACAGTTCCCATAACAGCAATATAGATGCTACAATAATGCCTGAAGTCTGGGTAGAACACTTTTCAGGCTTAAACAGATATAATGGTGAGCCTCTTTCTAATTTAAAATATGAGGCAGCAGAATTGGCTCTACCAACACTTGATGTGGTAGAAAGGGCTTTAAATTATACTGTGAAGAATAAGGCCTCATGGCTCGACAGTATCCCAGCAGACTTGTTTTTAGCAAATACCCCCCTATGGCTCCCACTATTGACAAACATCTTAAGTTGTTATGCAACCCAGGGACCTCCTGATTCATGGAGATCTGTGACAATAAACCCCATCTTCAAGAAAGGGGACAGGTCTGACCCAAATGTTATCAGACCATCTCCTTAATTGATTGTACTTGCAAACTGATGGGCATGGTTATATTAGAGCGGTTGGAGGCCTGGGTAACCGACAGTGGGAAATTTTCAGATATACAATATGGCTTTAGTAGGGGATTGGGAACGGTGGAACAATGCCTTAATCTGCACCTGGTCATAAGCAAGTACATACTAGCTAAGCCTGGATCCTGTTATCTTGGCTACATGGACCTTACATCTGATTTTGACTGGGTGCAGAGAGGGAGATTGTAGGGAAACATGTCAAATATGGGCATCCAACCATCTATTGTCCACTTCCTAGCAACTATGCATCAAGATGTGACGGGGAGAGTCAGGTATGGAGCGGGTGGCGAAGTCACTGCCCCAATAAAAATTCATTGTGGGGTTCAGCAGGCTTTTGTTCTTGCACCTTTTTTATTCTGTTTGTCTAAAAATGACTAAGAAAATGTTAATAAATATAGGAATGTGGATGCCCCCATGATAGGCTGTAGGAAGCTGCTGGCATTACTTTATGCAGATGATTGTGTCTTAATGTCAAGAACTGGGGTGGAGTTGCAGAGGCTTTTAACTAGGCTTAATGATTTTATGAACGAACTTGGTTTAAAGTCTAATGTAGGGAAATCTTATTCTATGGTGGTGGGTAAATCCCCCACTGTTTTAAAATCTTGTTTTATAAAAAATGAAAAGTTGTCCTATGTCCCCACCTTTTCCTATTTTTTTTGATCAAAAAAGTACCTAGCATCATTTAGTAGATTCGAGGATTAGCAGTTTTAATCAAAATCTGGAGGCGATTTTTAGATTTATGAAAAAGTTAGGCTCCAAACCAATCAATTCAATTACTTACATCCATAAGGCACGTTCCTGTTTTGCTACTCTGTATGGTGCTGGAGTATGGGGGTTTTGCAACGTAGGGGGCCTACAAAGAGCCGAGAACTCCTTCACGAGACGCTTGCTGACAGTTCCCAAGAGTCTTTCTGCCACTATCTGTCACAGTGAATTAGTTTTGATACCTCTATCCTTTTGTATACAGTCAGCAACAATATTACTGCGGCATTCCATCGGGACAAAGGAAGAACCAGCCTTAAATCGCGCTATTATTACAGATTGTCTCAAACTGGATCATTTGACAAAAATACCTTGGGTTAGTTACATAAAAAACTGCTAGAGACCATGGGCTGGTGTTTTTTTTTTTAATCCAGGTAGCATTGCTGAGATAACAAGAGTGAAATTGAAAAGGGATTTTTTAACTCGTCTATATTCAATCAGAGGATCTTAAGAGAGGGAAAAAAAGAGTGTCTTAGAACATTCTTTGCTTGTTTGCACAGCAGGCATTGAGCCCTGTCTTTCCTTTTATTTTTGCCACGCCAAATTGCTTTATCTTATAGGATTCACGTTTGTCATCTCGCACTTTTTGGTCTCCGATCTTCGTAAAGTTTATTGCGATGCCAAACTGGATCTGTTCCCCTGTGACTCTAAGTCTGTCCAGTGCACATTACATTTTATGTTTTTCTGTAAACTTTATATCATACCAAGGTGCGATTTTATTATTCTCCTTTTAAAGTTTTTAAATATTAGGAAGTGTTGGGCAGCACTATATCACCACCAGCTTTTAAAAGATGAATTTACTTGTCTAATGATTTACAGATATATTTCTTTGGCTGTTCGAATGCGGAACATTGTTGGAAAAGGATTTTATTGCTTGTTTTAACAAGGATCAACTTCGGCCTTTGTTGCTTTTGGGATGGGGGATTGTTCATAAAATCAATATATACCCGACCTCAATTTATGATGTTATTCATGGAAACTATTAATTATGATTCTGATATTTAGCTACTGAAATTGCTCTTTTCTTTTTAACTTGTCATACATGTTTTTTTATACATTCTGTTATGGCTGATAGTCAGCCGAATAAAGTTTTTTATTATTATTAATAATATGAACTGCGAACACAGTCTGCCTGTCCTCTCAAGATTCAACGACTCTGCGACTCCTGCAACATTACTACAGAAGCCCAGCACTGTGCCTCCTTAAGGACCCCTATTTATGTGTTTTGTCGGATTCATTCAAACTGCATGCCGCAAAAAAGGGCACATATGTTCTGTGAATGTGAGGCTGTTTTCGTATAGCATTCTTCCTTCTTCCCAGTATGCATGGCCTCAGGACTCAAGACTCATCTCATTGAGGCCGAGTAAGGGTGAAAAGCATCTAGGATAGTTTGTTTTCCATGCAGATGGGAAGGGGGCTTCGCAAATGAGGCTGGACAAGGGCTTCCAAACACAAGTGATACTAATTGGAACCTGACTGGTTGGTCCATGTGCAGAGCCACAGACAAGTGAAAAAGCTAGGATGGAGTGGCAGACAGTGGAGAAGAGAAGGATCAAGCATTTCCATGCATTCATTTTGGGTTGTATTTCTAGTTTCAAACTGGCCTCATGAGATGCTGCTGTGTAGGATTTCGTAGTTCAGTTTTGGACCTTTAGATCCCGATGAATAATCCTAGGCATTACTGGCACCTTGGCATGAGTTGTATAAACTAAATATATGGGGTTACCACTTGACTTGTGTCATCAGGACACAGTAGCCCCATCCTAAGCTTTAATTCAACACAATATTGCATTGTGCTAGCTGTAATATTGACTTGCTTCACTGAACGAAATGGACTAATAGATTATTAAAACCAGGGAAAGACCAAGATGGATACTGTGTGTCACAGTGACATGGAGCCAAACGGCAACCCTCTACATGTAGCTCAGTCTCCTGAGATAACGCTTATTTAACAGGACTCTCAAGATTACCAGGCCCATGCATGAGGGGTAGTACCAATCCAAATTTTATTTTTGCATTTTGGGGATTGCAGTCATGTTTCTTTCATAAAAAATTATAAAAAACTAATTCTGAGATTAGAAGAAAAATCAGACTTCGTAAGCCATTTCCGCATGGCCCATGGAATCCTGAGAGCTCTGGTCGCAGAATAAAGTGCCCCATCGGGGTCTGTAGAGGGGTCACAATGACCCCGACAAGTTTCTTAGATCCATGCAGTGGCGGCTGGTGAGATCTGAAAGTGGTAGGGTGTAAAATTTGTGTCTGAGCGCACCGCGGCGAGTGCGTGCAGAGAGCGAGCACAAACAACCTAAGGGGGGG